>NC_089580.1:114722149-115322149 GCF_019320115.1 Miscanthus floridulus | reverse complement strand
TGCTTAACACTAGGGTGTTATAGGTGGGCCCCAAGGGGAGCCAGATATCCCTGAGTCCCGCGAGGAGGCGCACGTAGTGGAAAGTGGAGCAGGGACTTGACTAGCTATTAGTGGTTGCCTAACTCTACCTTTACTGTGTAGCCATCTTTACGCAACCACCCAGAGCCATGTTGTGGGGATTGGAGGGGCGCCTAGCTGGTTCCCTAGGGCCCCTTCTAGCTACTGATGGCTGATCAGAGGGCCCAAAGCCACTCATAACACATCGTCTTGCTATAAAGGGGGAGCCCCCGGGGGATGCAACGCCCTCAATCCATTCCTCTGGCCCCTTCTCTTCTTCTTCTTCTTCAAATCTGTCTTCTTGGCAGTGATGGCGGCGGTGATGGAGTGCGGCGCTTCCCTCCAGATGAGCTTGGTCTTGTCTGCCAGGCAATTGCTTCCTCGAGGGTGGAAGGACCCCAGCAATGGGGAGCCAGTGGCATGGCACAGAGGTGGATGCAGAACCATAGCATTGGGCAGAGGACCGGGGCCTCTATCGCTACCAAGTTGCCAAGTTGCCAGCGGCCCGGGCATCTCAAGTTGCCAAGTTGCCAACGGCCTAGGCATCTCAAGTTGCATAGAGGCAGATGTAGAACCACGGCGCTGGGCGGAGGATCTAGCTCCAAGTTGCCAGCGCCGATGCCTCCTTGGTGCCAGGGCTCATCAAGTCCCTATCTTGCTGCCCTTCTTTGATAAAGGGGATGGATCCCTACGCATCGAGGCACCGAGGCCTTTCTGTTTTATCAATGGAAGAGCCAGCAGCCTAGGGACCTACCGAGCCTTCTCGCCAGTGTGCTTGGTTAGGCTCCGCTGGCCCTGAGTGAGGATCGGCCCCCGAGCACTAGTGAAGTGGGGTCAGCCCTACCTTTACTATGCCAGTCTATGTGTTGTTGAAAGGTCCTTGTGTGGTTTTGGTAATTGAGTGACAACCCTAGGTGGACTAATTGTGTTTATGTGAGATACACAGGTGATTAGTCCACAGGTACATGTGTGTGAGCAACACATGCCATGTAGGTGGAAATGGCTCAGAGATGTTGCAAAGCTCACACATGTGATGATGAAGGAGCTCATTGCACATGAGACATGACATTGAGTTTTGTAATCAAGGTGGAGAAGATCAAGACAAGACTTGCCTTGATGGACCGGTTGTAAGAGTGAAGGGCAAGTCAGAGGCTTTGAAGTGATGGACCACGTGGCGGTGAAGCTTGAGCAGGACTTGGTGCTGATGGACGAAGGCAACGGTGAAAAGCAAGTGAAGTCAAGATCAATGAACCAATGTGATCATGTGATGATATGAAGTGGATCATATCATTTTTGATCGTGTTGGTGCATGTGTTGCATCAACATTTGAGGAGATAGAATGAAATGCGCAAGGCAAAGGTATAACCTAGGGCATTTCATTTCATCGGTCATAGGTGTGTAGAGAAGTTGATGACCGGGTTTAGGATAGATGGCCATACTATCAAGAGGGGCAAACTTATTTGCATATCGGTTATCTAGTGCCACTCGAGTGATCTAACTTTACATCATCACTAGGATTGAGTGGCGTGGCAAGTTGAGTGGCTAATCCTTTGGAAAATGATTGTGAAAATGCTAACACACATACACATGGTGGCGTACACTTGGTGGTGTTGGCACATTTACAAAGGAGAAGAAGTTAGAGTTGATGTGGATCAACTCAGTAAAGAAAAGATTTCAAAACTTCACTAGCGGTGCCATCGGTGCCCTGTTTAGAAAAGACAGGGTTTCACAGAGTGCCCTAGACGCTGGTCATGCAGTGACCAAATGCTAGGGTCCTATGTATGGTCAGTGGCAGTAGTGAAGGCATAGGCATCGGTCTTCGATCGGACACTGGGTCACTTCATGGCCAGAAGCTGGGAGGGTGTGTTTGGTCCCACTGATGTGGCAACGCAGAGAAGAGGAGAAGGACCAGACACTGATGTTGCATCTGATCATGACTGACTAGACATGTTTGGGTCATAGTTGAGTGCCTCTAGAACCTTACTAGAAGTGACTGGACACTAGAGTCCTACATCCAGTCATGCTCAAACTGGCATGTTCGATCACGAGTGGAACCTTACTGGAAGTGACCAGACGCTAGGGTCCTATGTCCAGTCATACACTATGCTACGTCTGGTCATGACTTAACCATTGAGATCGGGCACTCAGTATTTGAAGCCAGGGATGATGTGGCAGCCATCCGTTGACCAGATGCTGGTAGGGTGCGTCCGGTTGATCTGACCAGAGCATCCGGTCACCCCAAGCTGTGCCCAATGAAGGGGTACAATGCTCTATTTTTGTTGGGGCTATAAATAGAAGGGGTCTCTACCTTGGGCTGGTTGCTGAGCACACTAGATCCTTGGTGGCTTATGTGGTAGTGCTTGGGAGCCCTCTATCTCACTTGAGGTTGATAGTATTCATCCGATCGAGTGAGTGAGGGATTCTAGTGCGATTGCATCATGAGGTTGAATCGAGTGGCACTAGGTGGTCATCTTGCAAGCCAATGGTGCTTGTTACTCTTGGAGGTTGCCACCTCCTAGATGCTTGGTGGTGGTCTCTGTTAAAGCCTATAAGAAGCTTGTGTGGTGCTCTGGAGAAGAGCTTTGTGAGGGGCATTGTGCTCGCCCCATGGGAGCCACGAAGAGCAACTCTAGTTGAGCGTGTCATTGAGCTACCCTCACTTTCAAGGTAGATTCTTGTGGTGCCCGACATGTGGGCTTGGTGGGTGATGCCAATTAGCCACCGAACCACCAAGTGAGCGGTCGACACAATGGGGACATAGCATATTGGCAAGCACATGAACCTTAGGAGAAAATCACCATGTCAACAATGTTCTTCCTATTTTTTTGCAATCCCCTTACACAAGCTTGTAGTTACTTTCATATACATTATGCTTGTGTAGTTGCTCTTGTAATTAGTTAGCTTGTGTAGCTCACTAGTTCCCTTCTTGCTTGTGAAGCATAGAAGTAACTCCCTTGCATGGCTAATTTGGTTTGTGTAACCTTGTTAGTAACATTGCTTAGTTTGTGTAGCTAAGTAATTTACACTCTATAATTTGGCTTGTGTAGCCTTGTTATTAAGCATTGCTAGTGAGCTTAGGTAGCATTGTGCTTTTGCTTACTAGCATATGTAGGAGCTCCCTCGTTGCTTATAGTACTAGTGGCATAGGTTTATGTGACCTTGCTCCTAGAATTGGATAGGTGAGCTCTAGCTAGCCGAGCACCTTAGTTGATTAATTAGGATCTTTGCAAGGTGCTAGAAAACATAGATAGAGGGGTGTAGTCTTGGCTAGACCAATTGTTTTAATTCCGCACTTGTTTCGGTTAGCCGACAGGATTAATTTTAGAAAAGGACTATTCACCCTCCTCTCGTCCGCCATCTCAACCCTACAGCCATGGAAGCTTAGCCAGGAGTCCTGACCGAGCGACCGTAGCTTCTACTACCATGGTGGTAGGTCGGTAGCGGCTTTTGCCACCATATATTATAATTGGGCCATTCCCAATTAATAGAATGAAATTACTTTCGTTTGTAACCTCATTTGCTCTTGAGTCATGCTCAGAGACTTAGTCACTTGTTGGGATGGTTTGTTATGATGATGGCCTCATTGGCCAAGATCGCCATGCCCATGCTGCTATTGGGTGAGTCCATGAGAACCCTGGGTTTACGATCGTTCCATGCTCCAGTCATGTCCCCTAGAGGGGAGATCCTCGGCTTCCTGACCGATCCACTCATATAGTTCTCGAGCCCATCTGTCGGTGCTTAGGGGCTCGCTGCCTCCCTTGTTGGGTCACCATGAGCAGCTCTAAGTCAGTACTGGGACATCATTCATCTAGACAGTTGGGATGCTACTAGGCTCCCTGGCTACATCCATGTGGGCTCATCTCCCAAATGTCCCTCACACTTTTAGTTGCTTTAGGTGACCTTGAAGCCTAGTGGGCTGACATTAGAACCCTCGGCAATGCACCTTCTGGGGGCCCCTAGACCATCATACGGTGGGGTGGCACAATCCAATGAAGGGTCGGGAGATAGGTAGATACCTGCAAAGAAAACACAATGGACACAAGAGAAGGGAAAGATGACATAGCTAGTAATGCGGCGGTCAAGGTCGTTCCATTAGCGCCTTGCTGATCCCTCACCCAGTTCTCCTGCTCCGCTCATCCTGTCCTCGCCTTGCTTGGGGGGCCTTCTGTTGTGGTCCTTCTTCAAAAAGGTCAGTAGGTGGTTAGCTTGGTCGGTCCTCTAGTGTAGTCGAGCTACCGCTTGGGTGGCTTGGGTTAAAGGAGACAACTATAGAAATGAGCGAGGCAAGAAGGTCAGGAAGATGAGACTTATCTTGGTTTTTGTTGTTAGAGAGGTAGGCCAACGAAGGAGGTTGGCAGGCAAGTCATGGCTTGGGATATGGCGCTCCTTAGCAGATGGCTCGGCGATGGCCTTCCCTCATGGGGAAAGGTCAAAACTCACCTCGATTGGGTCAACCCCTTCTGGAGGAACGAGCACCAGGATGGAGGGGCCAGCCAAGCCACCGCTGCCGTTAGGAGTGTTGGCCGCTTGGCCGATGCTCGATCATTTGAGCACCATTGCTACCTTGGTTGCTTCCTCTGCCGATGCCCTTCCTGCATCATGGCTAGGGCCATCAGGAGCGCATGGGGCATCGATGCGACTGCTTGGGTGACACAGTCTTGCTCATAGTAGTAGGCTTGCTCGAAGCTGCCCTCGACGGTGATGACCACCTTTAGGCCAGGCATCTTGATCTTTAGGTAGGTGTAGATGGGGATGGCCATGAATTTGGCAAAGCACAGCCGACCAAGGAGGGCATGGTGGATGCTAGGGAAGTTGACCACCTCAAAGGTGAGTGGCTCCTTGCGAAAGTTGTCTGGCTGGCTAAAGGCGATGTTGAGCCAGAAGCACTTGAGGGAACGGCTTCCTTCGCTAGCATGATACCATAGAATGGCACCCTAGCACAAGCTGCTCTAAGGGATTCCCATCTTGTCGAGGGTGCTAGCATAGAGTATGTTGAGGCCGCTGCCCCCATCCATTAGCACCTTGGTGAGGCACATGGTACCCATGATTGAGCTAAGCATGAGCAGGTAGTACCCCAGATGAGGGACGCAATCATGGTGATCTTCTTGGTCGAAGGTAATGGTCATCTAGGACCATCGAAGCTACGTTGGGGTGGCAAGGTTGTGAACGGTGTTCATCTCCTGCTCAGTGATGTGGCTCTACCTACAAGATTCATATGGCTAGGAGCCCCCGAAGACCATGAGGCAGTGCTTGGCCTTAGGTAACTCGTTGTCTTCCTCCTAGGTGCCATCCGTCGGGTCACCTGCCTTCAAGGCAGGCCTCTAGGCCTTACCTAGTTGGCTAAGGGTTCTATGGATGTTTCCCTTCATGGTAGCCTAGTCCTTGAGGAGATGCTTTGCTTGCCCCCCATGGAAGGGGTAGGGGGCCTTTAGTGCCTTCTCGAAGTGCTCCAGGCGTGCACCATGCCCATGAGGCTAAGGCCTGGTGGTGTGGTCAGTCGCGGCCACCATCTCCTCCTCATGGCACTTCTGGTCCTTGTTCTGCTTGTCCCAGCATCGCTGGGATGAGGCGGGATCGTCACCGCCAACACCACCACTGAGGTGTCCGATAGCCTTGGCTTTCCTTCTAAAGTTGGCCTAGACCGCTTCCACACCGGTGCCGTACTAGGTGGCGATGTCTAGGAGCTCCTGAGTTGAGCACGGGGTCACATGGTCAAGCGTAAGGACGAGCGCTAATGAGGACATGAGCTCCATGCATATGACCATGCTTGGAGATAGAGGACAAGGAGATCAGCGAGGGTGTCCTAACTGAGAAGGAGGCACGAAGCTCATCCGGTTCGAGTCACCAAGGTGGAGGCCCAAATCAAGTTTGAGCCCATCTCGGGTTCCAGGACTAGTCTGTCATAAAATTGGTCACACGGGCACATCCGTGCTCCATTTTTGACAATCCACATATGGATCAAAAGCTAATTATATAAGGAAGCCAATGCAAGTGGTCTCACATCTAAAGCTTTTCAGAATCAACAGGAATCATCAAAATAAGTCAGCGTCCAGAATCTGCTAGGGTGTTGCGACACTTTCTTTTGGTCCATTGGACCGTGTATCATGTTTGAACCCATTAGGGGCACGTCCAGAGGGTGATGCCCAAGACTCTATAACTAGCAGCCATCGCTCTCTTTAGGGTTTGGGTTTTGTTTAGTTCTTGATTTCCATGTAAAACAGACATCGTTTTGCCGCAATTGTGTCGCCAAGGCTGGTTGCTGTGAACCAGGGCCCCTATTCTTGATCTTGTTTGGCTATGGCGATTAGTCCTTTCGAATAAAGCCTTGAACTCCTTGTTATCATAAGCCTCATATTTATTTGTAATTTTAGATTGCATTTACCCCGTTCTTGCTTGTGTTCTCGATTCGCTTGTAGGAAAGCCTTCTCAGCGAGGTCAATCGTGATCGCATGGTTGATAACCAATAGAGCAGTGGTATAACAATTGTGAGGGTCCCAATCAGTCTTGGTTTCGAAGCCTAGATCATGAACATTGAGTCTCCATCAATCGATGCTATCGTACCTATCGGAAGATCGGGCCTTGTCTACATTAAGTGGTATCAGAGACCTTGTTGCCCGTTAGGTATACTTTTATTTTCCCTTTTAGATTGTTACTATTTTTGCTTTACCTATAGTCCACAAAAAGCCAAAAAAATATATACACCGCCTCATATTCCCTATCCTATAGCTTCGTTGTGCCGTGTAATTTTGTCTCTGTTTCACATTGTTGAGTTTATGTCCTAGGGCAAGTTCTGGTTGCTGGTTTTTTAGTCCAGTTTATGTCTTTCCCTTTGTTTTTCATAATAATCCGTGAACACCTTCAAGTCTTGTTGTGTTTCCTTTGTATCCATCAAACCCTATTCCACGCCATCTAATTTGTTACACTTGTCTTCACTGTTTGTATCTATCCATAGCCGCCGCAACAACTTTTGCGCTCATTGTTCGCATTTTGTCCTCTAATTCAGAGTTAGTTCTCAAAACTGGTCTAGTTTTCACATACGAACTCAGATTTCGATGTCCCATATATCAAAATCGATCAGAAAAAAATTTTGGATCCCCTCATCCCTGGCGTTGGTGGGTTCGAAAATTTTTATTTTGGCCAAAAACTGGTCACAAGATCCACTTTTCATGGTCAAAAACTTTTTGTCAATTTTGAGCACGTCTTCTGAATTTTCCATAGGCCATGCCTTTCACTTGTTTAAGCCCATATTTTCTGCGGTTACTTCTTTTGTGCTCCTAAGTGAAGAAAAAATATCAAAAAAATAAAAAGAAATAGTCAAAGAATCCCAAAAAAACAACGACATCCAAAAAATAAAGAAAAAAGAGGGGCAAAAGTGAAACAATATCTAGAGGAGCACATAGAGAGCGTCAATTGAGCTATGTTTGCGTGTGTTGATTTCTGCCTTGTTCCTAATCCTATTCCTGCTGTTCACATCACTTGATACATCTGGTACTTGGAACGTTAATAGGCCAACAACTAAGACAAGTACTCAGGATACTTATTCAGCTTTGCTATTCAGTTGCAAATATTGCAATTCCTTGCTACTATATTGTGCCTATCCAAGCTCCACTTTCTTCTAACCAACTAAAGGTTCGCCTTGCAACTGTTACACTCAAGCTACAACGGTATCACAGTCACCGACCGATTGCACCGCCTGTTGCTTTCGTAAGAACATTTGTAAGACCATGGTAAGATGCTTGAGAGTGTGTGACTTTACTCCTTGACCACATCCTATAGTAGCTGATAGGAAAATACATACTAGTGTGTTTTCTTGTTTGATGCTAACAATGATAGGTTATAACACGTACCGATATGAGACATCAATGATGCATGAGCCACGCACTATTGCTGCTACACCTCCTCCCGTAGGTCAATCTATTCTTTCTTCCCCGCCTACTTATGATGGTATTGGTGCTGATGAGTACATTGAGTGGGAAACTAAAATAGATAATATTTTTGCACAAAATTATATGTGCAAACGGAGGAAAATTAAAAATGCAACTAGTGTTTTGAGACAATTTGCATCAACTTGGTGGGAGTCTTTAAGTTTTTTAGATAAACCTCACACATGGAATGATATGAAAGATCTTATGAGAGAAAATTTTGTTAATCCATCTCTTGTAATTAATTCAAATGATGAGGTACATCAACTAGATCAATCTCTTGTTATTCCTCCTGCTATGCCTAACCTTTCGCAGGACAATGTACAAAAGAGCAAGGATGACGAGATAGAAAATAACGTGCTCACAGCCTTATGTGAAACTTCAGAACCATCAACTATTACACCTGCTGAACATGAGAGCAAAGGTAATGCCCATGATGCTAAACTCATGGAAGGTGAGAGTTCTATAACACCCTCGGTGTTAAGCATGCACTTAACCTTGACATTGCATGATCACAATCATCATTGAGCATTGCATGATCATAAGCATCCATGAGCATGCATGTGCATGAGCCTCTCAATTGCTATACCATGTTAGCTTACATTTCATGTGTATTACTTAATTACCTTACTTAAGTTAGGGTTTACATGGAACCAAAGTATGAAATGTGTGTGGAACCTTGGGAATGCTTTAAACATGTTTAGAATAGCATAAGGAACAACTTTGGTATTCATGTCCAGGGTTAGTTTAGTTTCTAAGTCATTGATATGGTGTATGACATCATTTTAAAGTGCTATGTTTGACCTAGTTTGAACTGTGTCATAGAGACTTTGCATGGCAGTGAACCATTAAACAAAGTTGTAGTATTTGAGTAGAGCAACAACTTTTATTTTTTGGTAATGAGCTCATTCAGTGCATAGCATGGTCAAATAGGGCTCACAAGAATCAACAAAACACTATTTTTCAACTTAGAAATTTCGCTGTGTTGATTGTGATTTACAGTTCCATGTGCCTGACTTTGAGATGATGTAACTTCCTAAATGTTGTGAATTAGAAGATGGTTTCTAAAGAAATCTTGTAGACCTTACATAGATCTACAACTTTTATTAGTGGAATTTTTGCTAACTCGCCATAGTTTAGGAGTTACAGAGGGACAAAGTTTGGGTTTCAGGCGCATTTTTGCGGTGGTATTGCAGCTCCTTCAGTTTTTTGAATCTGACTGAGTGTGCCGACCGGCTCAGCTTACGCGCGCCGCGTGGAAGCACTGCGCCGACGATGCCCCCACACGTCGTGGCGTGTCGTAGTGAAAAATAGAGCGCCGCGCCTACTGTCTTCCTCTCCATTCACTTGCCTGCTCCTCCTTACCATTTGTTCGTCTTTCTCCGCCGTGAACGGCTGCTGAACGAGCAGCGCCGCCATCGTGAAATCCATCGCCGCAGCAGCGCCTCCATCTTTCTTCTCCCACCAATAGCACCACCATGGCCTCGCTGCGTCACCAACCTAGCTGCACCATCCCTCGACAGTAGGTAAGTCGAGCGAGTCTGCAGCTCCGCCGCGTTCGCCATTGTTACCACCATGTGCGAGCTCGTACACGACCGTACTTCCCTAAGCTCTAACCGCTCTTCCTCTCCATCGCTCTGTGTCTGCCTCGAGCCGTAGATTCTCCCACGCTGGGCCATTAGGGCCGAGCCACCATCAGTTCGCCAGAACCGGCAAGCTCGCTGCCGCTGACTATACAGCCACACCACCGAGCCACTCTCTCCGTCTCCGCGTGCGTTGTAGTTGCGAAAATCGATTGCTAACCTATCCTGATAGATGCGTCTCGACGAGAGGAGTCCGTTGGTGGTGGTCGTGTCGCCGGAAAGTTCACCACCGGCGAGCTACGGCCGGTCAAAGCGCAACCCCTGCTTCTGTCCATATGACATGTGGGGTCAGGTTGACCTGGGGGCCCATTCGTCAGCCCCCTCGGGTGCAATAGGCTGTGTACGCGTAGCATATATTAGGGTTTGGTCGTTTTAATCTTTTTCCAGATTTTGTGGGGGTCTTGTAAATTCAATATCTAGAGCTACCGAGGTCCAATTTGAGTGATTCCAATTTTTTTAGCTTCCTTTGGAAGTGTAGTATTTATTAAAAATATAAAACACATAGTTTCAGGTATTTTTATTGGTGATTAAAATGTATTTAAATAAATGCTTTTTGAATGTTAGTAAACTTATAAAATAGATATCTTGAGCTAGAAAAGTGATAAAATTGTGATTCCAATTTTGTTGGTCTTGTGTTGACATTCTCTAGCTAGGAAAAATATTAAACTTGCTGTAAACTTGTTTGGAGTAGGGGGTTTCTATTTATCTAGTAATAAATGGCATTTTCTGAAGAAAATTGTAGGGATAAAAATATGTAACATATTGATATGAAAATTTTTGTACAGTAGTATGGAACTATTATTATGCTAGGAAAAATATATAATCTATTGCTTGACACGTTTCTATAGGGTTTACTATTTTCGCTAAAATAGGCAATTCTAGCTTGTCATTTTTGTAAAGGATGTTATACATGGTCAAATCGCATGAAACTTTTACAGTAGTATTTTGGTAGCACTTGGAGACCACTGTAATTTTCTGAGAATTTATTATGCACATTGGGTACATGTTTATTATTTAACCTAATTATCTAAATAAATTAATAAAGGCAATTAAATAAATAGTTTGGGCTTTACCATTATGTTTTCTTGAGTGTATTTGATGTTCTTAAACTGTTGGTGTACTTGGTGGTGTCAAATTTTGAATTCTTATATGTAGTAAGAATATTGTTGCTTTATAATTTGATGTAAAGTTGTTTTCGGACAGATTCTGTGGTTTGGTATGTTGCATAGTAAAAATAATGTTTGCTGTAAAAATGGTTAATAACAAAGTTGTAGGGAACTTCTTCATCTGTCTTGTGTTAAAATTTCAGGGCAATAGGCCAAAGGGTTTAGGAGGTATAGCTGTTTAAAGTTAGTATTCCGAAATGCTTGCTCTCTGGAATTTCTGGACAGCACTAGATTGATTGCCTGTTTTGGTTATGATAGATTGTGAATTAGCTTTTGGTGATTAAATAAGAGTTCTAGAAAATTTTATAAGATTTCCAAAAAGTCCAAGATAATAGCATTTGGATAAATATAACTTCAGTTATGATATAAACTTGTAACTGTCATGTGTAGCTTAGATATTGCCTTGTGTGAAATTTGTAAGTAACTAGAGGAGAGATATGCACCTACTAGGTAAATGAGGAGTTAGCATTGTTATCATTTTGCTACTTAACATCATTGTTGCATCATGTACATTCATTTATCACATCCTCCATGATCCATCTTATGCATTCATGGTACTTACTTATGCATATGCATGCAATAGGTGCAACCGAGGGGATCACACTAGTGGAGCTCGACACCGAGCCGTAGGAGGAGAATTAGGAAGTTCAGCACCTGGAGGTTCCCGGAGAAGGAGAGCCTGAAGCCGATCGCCTTCCCAAGTGCCCCGATCACCAACCTTCGATGTTTGTGAAAGGCAAGCCCCGGAGCATTATAAGCCTCCCTATTTTATTGATGTCACTTAAAGTTATTCGTATTGCTGCATTATGTGACATGAGTTGTTTGGAAACACTTGCTGCATATTACCTTCCTTGACCAAAAATATCTACCATGAATCCTATTTAAGTCCAGGAACGTTTATCATGCTTAGCTCTGCTTAGACCGGTAGAAGTCGGGCGATTTCCTGTCACCTGCGAGCTATATGTGATAACTTGATCACGGTTGGCTATATGGTGCTATTGTGGAACATAACCTGGTATTGTTGAATAAATGGAGACCGGGCAGAGTCTTATATGTGGTATTGTAGTGATTCCGTCTGTGTCATTTAAGGACCGGCCGTTGGAGGTTTATCTTGTCATGTTGAACGTAGCCTCTCACATAGTTGGCCAGATAAGTCATTCTGACCGTGAAGCCGAGTAGCTCAATTCAGGCCAGGACTACGAGCAGTTAAAGTGCGCACTCTGGATGGTAGTAAGGATGTGCGGAGAGCCATTGGCATAAGCCCAAGGGTGGGTTGGAGCCCCGATCACCCTTGGTAGAGTGGTTCTCTGATTGTGCGACGCTGGTCGTACCCGTGATTTTACTTGAGTTGTACCAAAGGTGACCTATGACTAATGATCTGGTCTACCTGGGTGCGTGTTAGGAATAATTCCCCAGCTGGGTAGGAATCGATTCAAAACGCTGTCTCTCCCGGATAGTGAGAACTTGACAGGAGTACACTTCATCGTAGTAAATGATGGAAATGATGGTTATGAGATTATTCATGAACTCAACTGGATATGGTTATTATTGTGATGACTTAATGGTACCAACATGTTTGGCATAGGATAGTTGCTAATCTAGTATGAGATAGGATTAATAACTGGTGATTCACAATTAAAGAGATATTTGATAACTTATGCTTTTTTCGCAAATAATGTCTACCAGCTGTACTTATAAAGCCTTGCATACTCCTTGGTGTCTTAGTATATTAGTTGGACGGGTAAGTCTAGCTGAGTACCTTCTCATACTCAGGGTTTTATTCCTATTGTTGCAGATAACGTTATATATCTTGGCTACTGCAAGAACTATCTTGCTCCTGCAGTGGATGAGGACTTGGACCATGGGTAATGGTCATTCTGTATATCATCTCACCCTTGTGCTTTTGGTGGAGATGACCATGACACTGGCTTTGTATTAAACTACGTGTGATGTTGATGTTAAACTACTTTGCTTCCACTACTTTCAAACTCGGTTTGTAATAACTATTCAAACTCTGATGTATGAGACATATTTGTGAATTTGTGATGTAACATGTGATGGGTTGTGTTGAATCTCTACGATCTTGGTTTGTATGTTGGTTGTTTGAGATCCTTCATGATTTCGTTGGACTAACGAGTTTATATGGGCTCAAGTATGACGGTTTGATCACTTCGGTGATTGCTATTGTACTTGTGCTCTTATAAATTGGACGGTTCTGTGACAAGTTCTCTTGATGTGCTGAATTTTTTTACCAATCATGCTATGATAGAGCAAATTTTAGTGGAGCCTTCGCTTGATTTACCTTTGTCACAAGATGATTTACTTGATGTTCCTTGTGACGAAGATGACTTGCATGATGATATTTATGTTAGACCCATGCAATCATTGAAGAATGATCATGCTATATGTGTGCTGAAATCAAACACTTGTGTTGAAAATAGACTTGATATTCATAATGCTATTGAAGTTAATGAGCTGAAGTTGTTGTCTTCTTTAAATACTTTAGGTTACATTGAATTTGATGCTCCATCTAATCTTAGTTCTTTAGAGGAGAAACTTTATGCATATGCTGATTTGCCATGGTTCTTTAGACATACATATCATGTTTTTGGCAAATATAACAACCAAGGACAATATTTGATACAATGAGTTTACATTTGTACAAATCTGAATTCTCCTTTTGTTGTGCAAAGTAATGATCAACTAGAGGATAGTAAAATCAATACTGTTGTTATGCCATATTCCTCTAGTTTTGCTTTTCGAACACAAGTGGAATCCAAAGAAAGGGAGCATATGTTTCTTTTTAGTACTAATCTTTTGTAGGATAGTATTAGCAAAGATTGTGTGTATTTCAATCGAGCAGACTACATGTCTATAGGACAAGACATGCTACAAACCTAGACATGTGGCCATATTCTTTCTCACAACATTGTCCATTCCCATTATTTCGGAAACCTCGTTTGTCTTCATGTTGTGCAGGATCGACTTCAAGCAAAATCGACGCCGAGGACGGCTTTTCATCAAGAAAGGAAGGATGATGAGGACATGAGCTCAATGCATATGACCATGCTTGGGGATAGAGGATGAGGAGATCAACAAGGGTGTCCTAAGTGAGAAGGAGGCCCGAAGCTCATCCGGTTCGAGTCACCAAGGTGGAGGCCCAAATCAAGTTTGAGCCCATCTTAGGTTCCTGGACCAGTCTATCATAAAACTAGTCACACCAGCGTGTTTGGGCTCTATTTTTGATTATCCACATATGTATGGAAATCTAATTAGATAAGGAAGCCAATGCAAGTGGTCTCACATCAAAATCCCTTTGGAATCAATGGGAATCATCGAAACAATTCAACGTCCAGAATCTGCCAGGGTGTTGCGACACTGTCTTTTGGTCCATTGGACCGTGTATCATGTTTTGGCCCATTAGGGGCGCGTCCAGGGGGTTGACGCCCAAGACTCTATAATTAACAGCCGTCGCTCTCCTTAGGGTTTGGGTTTTGTTTAGTTCTTGATTTTCTCATGAAATAGACATCGTTTTGCAGCAACTATGCCGCCAAGGCCGCTTGCTGTGAACCAGGGCCCCTGTTCTTGATCTTGTTCGCCTATGGTGATTAGTCCTTTTGAATAAAGACTTGAACTCCTTGTTATCACAAGCCTCATATTTATTTGCAATTTCTGATTGCGTTTATCCCGTTCTTGCTTGTGTTCTCGATTCACTTGCAGGAAAGTCTTCTCAGCGATGTCAATCGTGATCGCGTGGTTGATAACCAACAGAGCAGTGGTGTAACGGTTGCGAGGGTCCGAATCAGTCTTAGTTCAAAGCCTAGATCATGAACATCGAGTCTCCATCAATCGACGCTATCGTACCTATCGAAAGATCGGGCCTTGTCTACATTAAGTTATATAAGAGACCTTGTTGCCCATTAGGTATACTTTATTTTCCCTTTTAGATTCTTACTGTTTTTGCTTTACCTATAGTCCATAAAAAGCCAAAAAATATATATATACACCACCTCATATTCCCTGTCCTATAGCCTCGTTGTGCCATGCAATTTCGTCTCTATTTCGCGTTGTTGAGTTTGTGTCCTAGGGCAAGTTCTGGTTGCTGGTTTTAGATCGTTTTTAGTCCAGTTTGTGTTTTCCCTTTGTTTTTCATCATAATCTGTGAACACCTTTAAGTCTTATTGTGTTTCCTTTGTATCCATCAAACCCTAGTCCATGCCATCTAATTTGTTACACTTGTCTTCATTGTTTGCATTTATCCAAAGCTGCCGCAACAACTTTTGCGCTCATTGTTCCCGTTTTGTCCTCTAATTTAGAGTTAGTTCACAAATTGGTCTAGTTTTCACATTCGAACTTGGATTTTGATGTTCCATATATCAAAATCAATTAGAAATTTTTTTTGGATCTGCTCCTCCCTAGAATTGCTGGGTTCAGAAAATTTTATTTTGGCCAAAAACTGGTCACAAGATCCTCTTTTCGTGGTCATAAACTTTTTGTCAATTTTGAGCACGTCTTCTGAATTTTCCACAGGCCACGTCTTTCACTTTTTTAAGCTCATATTTTTTGTGGTTACTTTTTTTGTGCTCCTATGCGAAGAAAAAATATGAAAAAAATAAAAAGAAAAACTCAAAGAATCCCAAAAAAACAACAACATCCCAAAAATAGAGAAAAAAGAGAGGGACAAAAGTGGAACAATATCTAGAGGAGCACATAGAGAGCGCCATTTGAGCTATGTTTGCGTGTGCTGATTTTTGCCTTGTTCCTAATCCTATTCTTGCTATTCATGTCACTTGATACATCTGGTACTTGGAATGTTAATAGGCCAGCAACTAAGACAAGTACTCGGGATACTTATTCAACTTTGCTATTCAGTTGTGAATATTGCAATTCCTTGCTACTATATTGTGTCTGTCCAAGCTCCACTTTCCTCTAACCAAGTAAAGGTTCGCCTTGCAACTGTTACACTCAAGCTACAACGGTATCACAGTCACCGACCAATTACACCGCTTGTTGCTTTGGTAAGAATATTTGTAAGACCGTGGTAAGACGCTTGAGAGTGTGTGACTTTACTCCTTGACCACATCCTATAGTAGCTGATAGGAAAATACATACTAGTGTGTTTTCATGTTTGATGCTAACAATGACAGGTTACAACACGTACCGATATGAGACATCAATGATGCATGAGCCATGCACTATTGCTGCTACACCTCTTCCCATAGGTCAATCTATTCTTTCTTCCTCGCCTACTTATGATGGTATTGGTGCAGATGAGTATATTGAGTGCAAAACTAAAATAGATAATGTTTTTGCACAAAATTATATGTGCGAACAGAGGAAAATAAAAATGCAACTAGTGTTTTGAGACAATCTACATCAACTTGGTGGGAGTCTTTACGTTTTTAGATAAACCTCACACATGGAATGATATGAAAGATCTTATGAGAGAAAATTTTGTTAATCCATCTCTTGTAATTAATTCAAATGATGAGGTGCATCAACTAGATCAATCTCTTGTTATTCCTCCTGCTATGCCTAACTTTTGTAGGACAATGTACAAAAGAGCGAGGCTAACGAGACAGAAAATGAGATGCTCACAACCTCATGTGAAACTTCAGAACCATCAACTATTAGTCCTGCTAAACATGAGAGCAAAGGTAATGCCCATGATGCTAAACTCACGGAAGGTGAGAGTTCTCTTGATGTGCTAAAATTTTTCACCAATCATGTTATGATAGAGCAAATTTTAGTGGAGCCTTCGCTTGATTTACCTTTGTCACAAGATGATTTGCTTGATGTTCCTTGTGACGAAGATGACTTGCATGATGATATTTATGTTATACCCATGCAATCATTGAAGAATGATCATGCTATATATGTGCTGAAATTGAACACTTGTGTTGAAAATAGACTTGTTATTCATAATGCTAGTGAAGTTGAGGAGCTAAAATTGTTGTCTTCTTTAAATACTTTGGGTTACATAGAATTTGATGCTTCGTGTAATCTTAGTTCTTTAGAGGAGAAACATTATTCATATGCTGATTTGCCATGGTTCTTTAGACATACATATCATGTTTTTGGCAAATATAACAACCAAGGACAATATTTGATACAAAGAGTTTATATTTGTACAAATCTGAATTCTCCTTTTGTTGTGCACAGTAATGATCAACTAGAGGACAGTAAAATCAACACTGTTGTTATGCCATATTCCTCTAGTTTTGCTTTTCAAACACAAGTGGAATCCAAAGAAAGGGAGCATATGTTTCTTGTTAGTACTAATCTTTTGCAGGATAGTATTAGCAAAGATCGTGTGTATTTTAATCGAGCAGCCTACATGTCTGTAGGACAAGACATGCTACAAACCAGGACATATGGTCATATTCTTTCTCACAAGATTGTCCATTCTCATTATTTTGGAAACCTCATTTGTCTTCATGTTGTGTAGGATCGACTTCAAGCAAAATCAACGCCGAGGATGGCTTTTCATCAAGAAAGGGAGGATGATGAGGATGTGAGATCCATGCATATGACCATGCTTGGAGATAGAGGATGAGGAGATCAGTGAGGGTGTCCTAACCGAGAAGGAGGCCCAAAGCTCATCCAGTTCGAGTCACCAAGGTGGAGGCCCAAATCATGTTCGAGCCCATCTCGGGTTCTAGGACTAGTCTATCATAAAACTGGTCACACGAGCATGTCCAGGCTCTGTTTTTTACAATCAACATATGGATAGAAAGCTAATTAGATAAGAAAGCCAATGCAAGTGGTCTCATATCAAAAACCCTTCGGAATCAATAGGAATCATCGAAATAAGTCAGCGTCCAGAATCTGCCAAGGTGCTACAACACCATCTTTTGGTCTATTGGACCATGTATCGTGTTTGGGCCCATTAGGGGCGTGTCCAGGGGGTGACGTCCAAGACTCTATAATGAGCAGTCATCACTCTCCTTAGGGTTGGGGTTTTATTTAGTTCTTGATTTCCTTGTGAAACAGATGTCATTTTGCCACAATTGTGCCGCCAAGGCTGTTGCTATGAACCAGGGCCCTAGTTCTTGATCTTGTTCACCTATGACGATTAGTCCTTTCAAATAAAGACTTGAACTCCTTCTCGTTATCATAAGCCTCATATTTCTTTGCAATTTTAGATTGTGTTCATCCCATTCTTGATTGTGTTCTTGATTCGCTTGCAGGAAAGCCTTCTCAGCGAGGTCAATCGCGTTCGTGTGGTTGATAACCAATGGAGCAGGGGTATAATAGTTGTGAGGGTCTGAATCAGTCTTGGCTTGAAGCCTAGATCGTGAATGTCGAGTCTCCACCAATCGATGCTATCGTACCTAGCAGAAGATTGGGCCTTGTCTACATTAAGCGCCTCGTAGGTCGTGCCGTAGATGAAGGCATTGATTACATCGGTGTCGATGATGTTGGGGAGCTCATTGCGCTTATTGGAGAAGCATTGAATGTACTCCCATAGGGTCTCATTAGTACTCTGCCTATAGTTGCAGTGGTTCTAGGAGTTTCTTGGGCGGGTGTAGGTACCCTAGACATGGTCGATGAAGACCGAACAGAGATCGCCTAGCAGCGGATGCTGATGGGCTCGAGCTGCTCGAGCAAAGCTATGGTCGAGCTTGATAGAAGTAGGGGAAGGTATTGGATGGTGAAGTCATCATCAGACCCCCCGGCCTTCATGGCTAGGTGGTAGTCCTCTAGCCAATGGTTCGAGTTGGTCTCACCGTCATACTTGGAGATGTGTGTCGGTGGTCGGAAATGCCTAGGGTAGGGAGCCACTCTGATCGCTGCCCTAAAGTGATCCAGGGCGGTGCCCTAGCCTTGTCGCTCAGGGGTGCGGGGCTATGCCTAAGCATGGCATCTGGCCTTGATGGGGTCGCAAACGTCATGGTCATCGCCGATCCGATGGCACATGGGGGGTGCCGAGGAGAAAGGTCGTGCCTTCGCTCCTGCCGAGGCTTGGCGCCCTGGGTCCATGGTCAATCAGAGCTGTTGCTGAAGGTGTTGATGCTGCTTCCTTCCTTCAATGGGGCATGAGCGTCAGAGCAGTCCCCATTGGCAGTGGCCATTGTCTGGGATGATCGAGAGAGCACGGCGTAGTGCTAGGTGGCTGAACTCTCAGCTTGTCGCTTCACCTTATTTAGTTGCTCATTGGTCTTCGGGTCCAGTGTGTCAGAGATGTCTTCCAGGCGATAGGAGGTGGCCGCCATGCTGTATGGCAGAAGGGGGAAGCAGAGGCCACTAGGAGCCCCCGTGTGAGCATCATCATCATCGTTGAGAGGGTGCATAGCTTGTTGCCATGCAAAGTCCTACCTTTGGTGCTTGACCTCTATCTTGATGCCCTCCAAGTCCACCTATCGAGCTTGCAAGCGGTCCGCCTTCTCCAAAAGCTAGGCCACGTGGCTATGGGGACTCTGGTCTAGCGGCGTGAGCCTAGGTGCCTCCTTAGCAAGATCCTCACCGTCGATGTGGTAGCACATGCATGATGGGGTGTTGTAGTCATTGTCGTCAGAGTTGTACTCTGGGCCATTCCCCAAAAGGATCTCAAGGAAGGTGCGGAGCGAGGGGACATTGGTCCTAGATGCACCAGAGAGGATGGCGCTCCGTGGTGCCTCGCGACTGATGAGGTCCTCTAGCTATAGCTGGAAGGATGTTGCCGCATTCTGTATCCCATAAGGTAGGTCCAGAAGGTAGTACTAGAAGTGGTCAGGCGGCAGGTGCACCTCACCGGTGGTGATCTAGTGGGGGACGTTGGCTAGCTTATAAAACATCTAGCGATGGTGCAATATGGTGGGGTTTGGGGACAGACCAAGCTAGATCTGGTGGGCCAGAACCTCAAGATCTGCACCTAGAAGTCCTAGCGGAGGGGGCCAGAACCTCATCGCCCACCAGCGTAGCCCTATGGAGTGGATGAAGCTCACCATAGTCATCGGCGATGTAGGCTTGGCTCCTAAAGTTGAGGACCTGGCCTAGGGTGAAGGCACCAGCTGTGATGGAGAACTCACTGGGGAAGCAGACACCACTGCCTAGGGTGGTGCTGCTTGCTCTAGTGACCATAGAGCTAGAATCGCACTAGACACTGCCCCCTACCTAGTGCGCCGGCTATCGTAGGGTCAAAACTATAGCAAGCATAGTTGTTTGAGTCGGTGTCAGAGTACAGGTCTCCGGTGGCTCAGGTGGACTCAAGAACACAAGAATCACATAGAGATGATGCAATAGTTTATCCTAGTTCAGGCCAATTCGGTCCCTATGTGTAGCAGCTGATGATACTAATACTCAAGAGCACCCAAAATCAGGGGTTATAATAGAGTGTAAAGAAAGATTTGGTAGGGGGTTAGCTCAGTGCTAATCCTAAGGTTGCCTCAACATTGGTGGAGCCTTCCCCCTCATTAGAGAGGAGGAAGATGATGGTATGTGGTGGAGGTGCTCTTGGTGATCCTGTCTAGGTTGCCTTGCTCCCTGTGCGGAGCCGAGGCAGATGGAATGGAATGGTGTGTCTGGTGATCGATCTGGGATCCTCCCCCTCCTAGGTCTAACCTTATCCCATATATAATGAGATATATCGGGTACAAGGTGGTTTGGGGATCTAGTCTATGGTCTATGTGCGTCGGAGTCCAGGAGGGTCTTGTAGCAGTGCGCCATGGATTGTGGCTGTGTCTTGGAGCAAAAGAAGCCTTGGGCGTTATCCGACTGCTCTGTTCTAACACTCTGTGTGTCAAGCTATGCTAGCTTGGACCGGCCACCCCTTTGTGGACCTTCTAGAGTCTTCTTGGTGGCGAAGGAGGTCGGCTCCATGGGCTGACGTGTGGGCTCAGAAACTCCTGAGCCCCTAGAGACCAAGGGAAAGCTTTGTCTTCTTATGTCATGCCCCAGACATGACCCTATTAGGGAAGCAGTTGGTGGGACCATGCCTAGGGAGCAGCACTAGGGAGCCCCCGAGCAACGGTAGCCCGAGGCTTGTCTTCTTGCACCTGGGCCCTGGCTAGCATCGTTAGACGGGTAGGAGCCAAGGGTTGGGCCATGATGCACTGTAGATTGGGTGCCCGGTGCTTAGACAAGCCCCCGAGTCCTAGGTGGAGCTCATGGCCAAGTCAGGCTTGGTCGGGTCTCTTTGCTAGAGGGTGCGCACGAGCATGCCCGATGGGCATAGCCCCTGAGCCCAGGGCGATCCTGAAGGGGTCGATCGAGGGGTCTTCTTCAGTTAGGAACCATTAGACCTGAGTCTTTACATACCCATATATTAGGCTCTTGTCAAGCGTGTTCAGGGATATGGTAATATAGATATAGATTTAGAAGAGCCAGTACCCCTTGCAATTGAGGTGCTTGTTCTATCTTGTCATGTTGGGATGGGAGGGGTTGGTTTAGGTAGTAGTGCAATTCAATTCTTTGCTGTGTGGATAGCAATGCAATTTTTACATGTTTGCTGCTTAAGTTTGTTTCTCCAATTTTAGGCTATGGGTTGAACAAGCCATAGAAAAGTCCCTGCCAGCAGGGCAAAAGGCAACACCGATATGGGTCTTGGGGGATGGCAATCCAAGAGAGTGAAGCCAACTAGTCTAGTAGAGTTGCAGCATCTTCTAGTTCCAACTAGGTCCAAAAGTCAGCACGCACAAGGCGAACAAAGCCCTATGAGGGACTGGTCATGTGAAGATGACTTAGCTTTGCTGAAGTGGAGACTCCACCTCCCCACACACAGAATGACCAAACTTGCGAAGGTTGGTACTACCTTAGACATGTCTATAAATTAAGTCATGTTATTTGATATCCATGTTACTTTTATAACAATCTAAATGTATGAAAACTATGAAGTACCATTGTAGAGAAGAGCGAGGAAGTCAAGGCAAGCAACTAAGGGGGTTAGGCTTCACAAAACCACCCAATCAATGGGATCAAGGATGCCCATCTCGATTGTCAAGGGGAACAGAAGGCCACATGATCTATTGCAAGCTAACAAGTTTGCCTCAGAGGCAAGTGTAGTAGTCAGGTCTCAAGTACCAATTTTATCGCACTAGAAACATTAAAGCAACGGATCGAACATCTCAATGAATTTGTGGCCAAGCTATTTGTAACTATGTATATCCTCTATTGACATTCAACTCTACCTTAAGCAACTTAGTAATGGATTTAATTTGCATTCACACTTCTATAGTTGAGGTTGGCCATTGATGACAATGATGTAGCAACAAAAGAAGCATGCGCGAGTGTATTCTAGTCTATTATACGACAAACATGGTACATGTTCAAGCGATCCTATTTCAATGGCATCCCCACTGATCAAATTAGAAAGACCTCTCATGTGTCTTGCATCAATGACGCACAGTGGTGTGCACTTGTCCACAAGTGGTTACATTCCAAGAACAAGGTGTTTGAACTCATTTATTTCTTGTCTAGTCTTTAAGTGGTCTACTTGTGCTACAGTCTAACACAATTGGGGTTATAGGCAGTCTCAGAGCAGAACAAGTGAAACCGTGCAAAAGTCAAGTACCACTAGGTTACCAGATCTTGGTCCTACGTTGTCCACCTGCAAGCATATGTAAGTGATGGTTGTGTTACTCTTTTTATATCAAATACGCAAATGCCTTTTGTATCAACAGAAAGGCATGTGCAATTTTAACAGAAGGACAAAAATAGGAAGGACACAGGACACGATCAAGAAGTGCTTGTTGAAGAACATGATTGACCCCATGAAGATGTTGATGCAGTGGAAATCTTCAACAACTTCCATACTAGTAGCAACACGGGACTGAGCGATGATGTAAGAGAAGCAGTGGTAAGTACCTTCATTTGCTTTCCTTGAAATCTGCTAAAGCCATTGGCATAAAAGAAGGAAAAGTAGGAGCCTAAAGTGGCACCATCATTTTGAAGTTGTAATATTACAACAGTTAATATGTTACCTATGCATTATGCTTATGAATCTCTATCGGTAGTAGGTTGAGGAAGACCTATGCATTACTTGTAATGAAAAAATCTCTTGGTTCTGCAATTTAAGTCCTCTTCCTAATGTTTACTCCTTGGTTTTCACAGGAAGCTATGGAAATTATATAGGCAGAACATGTTGCTGATGTTGTTTCCAAGATCCTCTCCCAGCCCAGTTGCAACACCTTTTCTTTGAAGAAAGCAGGTATCAGGACAAGCTGCTCTAGACTTTGGGAATGGCTTGTTGCTCAATAGGAAAGTTCGGTTGTCCTCACCGAACAAGTGGATCAACTGAAGGGGATGATAGAAAACACTGATAGGGAGTTTGAGGAGTTCAAGAAATAGCAACAGGAGGAGTACAATAAGCTCCATGAGCATATCATGCTCTTAAGCGTTGGTAACTCTCAGTCTTGTTGATGCAATGAACATGTGGTTTGTTTTGTTGTTTTGATGTGAACTTTTAGCGGCTTGATATGTGAACTCTGTCACTGGTTTGCTACTGAGCTGAACTACTATTATTTGATTCAGGTTCAATATAATTATGCATGTAGTCATTTTGTGCAACAGTGTAGATCTAAAATCATTTTTTGTGATGTAATGATTAGTGTGCACGTGGTAGATCCAGCATAGGCATGTTGTTAAATAAGAATCAGAAACATGGACAAACCAGTGAATGACACGTATAAGAGCCAGAACAGGACACATGGGCCAATACAAACCAAATACGTGGTACAAATCCATCTTGTCATGTGGTTGAATCAGAAAAAGACACATGGGTAGCTTAGGGCACGACATGTGGCCCAATAAAATACTGACACGTGCACATACAACATCGAGACACCTGGTCGAGTAAAAGAAAGACACACGGGGTATTGTGGCCATGCCATGTGGACCAATAAAAATACAACACATGGTCTAATGAAGAAGTGACACGTGACCCAACCGCAACACAACACTTGTGCCAATAGAAACTGACATGTGAAACAATAGAGGCCAGAAATGGCCACATTGTGCAATAAGAAGGTGACACGTACCCAAACCATCTCCAATGCAACTGGCTATAGCATGTACATGTGTAAAAGCATCTCCAATGGAAGCACCCACCAGCATGGCTGCCCCCTGCCATGCATTCCAAAGAAGTTCTATGATGATCAGTTTTTTGTCATAGATCAATCCACTTATATGAAGATTTTCTAGATTCATCATAGAAGTTCAAGTGTGATGCGACTTCTATGATGAATCGGTTTTTGTCATAAATTCATCATAAAACTAAAATTATGATGAATTTGGCTCCTTCAGTGACAAAAGTTGATCGTTATAGAAGTGGATATTCCTAGTAGTATCTCCATATGCCCTTGTTTTGATCGATGATGCCCGGAGTCCCTAGATGGCCAATCTCTAGCGAGGTATAGCCTTTTTTGGCCATGGCACCGCCATTTGTGGCCGCTGCTAGCACCGCTCTCTCCCTCTCCTCTAATTTGGACCATCTAGATTAGATCCAACCGCCCAGATCACATCTTACCGGTTTCACTATGGCTTTTTGCAAAATAGCCCCTCTAATTTTCCAAAATAGAACTCACAATCCTTCGGTTATTTCAAAATCTTGATCGGCGATGGTCCCTAAACTGGTCAGCGATGAAGTCGAGCTTGCCAA
The DNA here is from genome assembly GCF_019320115.1 of Miscanthus floridulus. NCBI lineage: Eukaryota > Viridiplantae > Streptophyta > Magnoliopsida > Poales > Poaceae > Miscanthus > Miscanthus floridulus. Next base: position 115,297,785 of record NC_089580.1, on the reverse strand, counting down.
AGGTGATCCTCTCGTTCGGCTACATCTTTTTTGGCTCGTCCTCGAAGTTGAAGACTATTCCCATCTGAAACACACAAAAATAAATCTGTACGCGAAAAGCCCCTACCTGGTGCACCAACTATCTAATGATTTAGCTCCAGCATTGCCTAGCAATGTGATCGTTTAGATGGAATCAGATGATAACACACGAGACACAAGGATTCATACTGGCTCAGGCCACGGTATGCGTAAAACCCTAGTCTAGTGTTGTTGCTGCTCTTCTTGTATTTGTATTCTCGATTACAGGGGTTGTTTCTCCTAGCTTCATACTAGATTGGATGAGATATGGTCGATCCCGATTGTGAGGTCCCTACCCTCCTTTATATATGCAAAGAGGGTAGGGTTACAACAAGGATGATTGTTGATATTTCTTAACGACTATTGGAGGATTCTGTAAGTGCACAGAACTATCGTGTAGCACTTCGCTCGGTGAGTACCGAGTGTCGAATTTATATTTTTCCCACTAGAAGGCGGAAGGCTAGAATTTATATTGGACTAGGATTTGTTAAAGCTAGGCTTGAGTTGATCCTAGGTAGGTGAACGATAGTGAAGGATGAGTGTGAACTACCTAAACGGACCACTAAATGCAAGCCAACTAGAGATAGCTAGGTGGGAGAGCGAGCGATATATCTTTCTAGTAACTAAGGGTAAACAAATAACTAGGAGAATTGCGATAGTACTTGGGGCACAACCTGCCTACCAACTAGGAGAGTTAAATAGACAAGGTCTACCATGAGCCCTATGATTTAATAACTAGACCTATCGTGGTGGAATACAGAGGATGGATAAGGCTGTCACTACTTGCCACCAACCACAATCTATCTGGAGGCCTAGTCGTATCCACAGGTAATCTATAGCCTAAGCACCACGCTTAATCTATAGGCTTACTACTTCGATCCGAGCTCTGATAAAATGAGATCAAATCACGCTAACCAGATGGTGGAACCGGTACTAACGAATGACTACTAATGATAAGATAACCTATGCTACTAATACCAAACAATAAGCACCTAGGCTCACTCATGATGAACACTAAGTACTTAAAGTAAAGCAAGCAATACTAGAATAAAGTACTCAAATAAATACTGAATAAAGTAATGCAGACATGAAAGAATTACAAAGGAGCTATACCAGACCCAGAAGACTCTTCCGGACTCCGAGAAGCTCCGCTCTTGCTCTACTCCACTACAAGACTACTACTCTATAGCTAATGCTAAGCTAGAAAGCTAAGAGAATCTTGGAGAGCTTGAAAATGAATGGGGCACTTCTCCACTGAGCTCCACACCCACTATTTATAGTGTATAGTGAGGGTTGGGGTATTTGTAGGCAGCAGGGAGGTCAGTGGCCACCCTAAGGCGTTGGGCTACGGCAAGGGGGCGCCGGCCGGCCCTTGGATGCACCGCCTCTTGATCCTTCGGCTCTAGTTGGCTCCCAATGGGGAAGCCAACACGTGGTGAAACTAGGACGGTAAGTCGGTTGGTGAGGCTCCAAGCCTATGATAATGGGCCCATGGATCCACCAGCATCAAATCGTGTCCGTTTATCAAACCGACTTGAATGGACACTTCTCATTGGCTTAGGAGCAGCTCTCATGGATCGGTGACGTAGCAGGGCCACCTGGGGAACCGAGCGGTGGGACCAAGTGGGCCCAAGGCCTCCTGCCACATCCACTTGCTCCATATGTCCATATTTGTCACCTTTTTTGCCAAACTTTGGTATATTTCCTACATACAAACAATTCTACAATCACAAGTGGAACTAGGTGAATTATAAATAAAATTCTACACATGTGATGATGATTTACCTCACTTTACCATGCTTTTGGGTGAAATGTTGATGCTTTTGGGTGAAATGTTGATGGTCCAAATAGGTGTTAGTGACCGTCAACAATGATCGGCTTAACAGATTGGATTCCTAGTTTGTAACATAGAATGCGCAACAGATTGATCCTACACTATCGTCTAGATATGCTCATCTTGGATATTCTTGGCGTGCCATGGTCTTCACGTTGGTCGGCCGCCTCGCCTCTCGTGTGCCTCTTCCTCAATGGCTTCTGGCCCAATAGCTGGATGTGGTCGTATATACGGGCGGTGCAGGTACCCCTAGCCCATATATCCGATAGAAACGCTCCACTACGGGCGTCCGTTCCATGCCTGGACGCCGGACGCTACGTGGTCCATGTATTTTTTCCACCACACAAATATCTAGCCACTTAGACTTATCGCTCTGGTTCCATCTCGTCTCTCTATCTCCTCCGTCTCTCCATTCAAAGCAACAGGAAGAGGAAGGATGTTGTGGTGTCTGTGCATCTCCTCCCCATTTCGAACTTGTGCAACCACCCGCCCCAAGTGTGTCACAGCCATACCCACCCGCTCTCTACGTGCCACTAGCAAGCTCTATGTGTACTGCCGCTGTAGATCCCCGTGTTGCCAGTGAGCCTAGCTCCGCGCGACATCCACGCATTGCTGTTGTGCTCTACGGGCTGCCGCCGGCAAGCTGCTTATTGTCGGCGATCTCTGCACTACTGAGTTTCGTGCTGCCAATCACCACTGCACTGGTGACCTCCGCGCTTTGAGCTTCGTGCCGATGTTGAGCTCCGCTCAACAAGCCTCCATTCGTTTAAGCAGCAAGTAGATGTTGCACTAAAAGCGCATGTTGCAAGAGTATGTTTCAAGTGTTTCAGGTGTTTTAAAGCTATGTTGCAAGTGTTGTATATCGATTTTGCAAAAGTAGATCGGGATGTTGCACATGTTGTAATGACTATACACGTATGTTTCAAGTGTATGTTCCAAATGTTTCATCTTTTCCAGATGTATGTTGCAAGTATATGTTTCAAGTGTTCCAGGTGTTTCATACGTATGTTTGCAAGTGTTTCATCTGCATGTTGCATATGTTTGCAATTGTTTTCAAGTGTTTTTAGGCGTTTTCGTAATTGTTTCAAATGCTTGTTTCAAGTGTTTCATCTATCTTCTTTTGTGTGTTGCAATTGTTGCATCTGGATATTTCAAAAATAGATCGGGTATTGCACACGTGATGCGCATGGGAGTGGGTGGCGGCGTGGGCAACGTTCTGGGCAGCCTGAGCGACATCTAGGGCGGCGCAGGCAATGTTAGGGGAGGCACGGGCTCGTTGCTAGGGTGCTTGCTCGTGAGCCCGACTTGCTAGGGCGCTCGCTCGCAACTGTGCGGCACGGTCCGGGTGCTAGCGCCCCAGATCGGACATCGGGGTTAACAAGTCCTGTTCCATCATTCGTATTTACATGTAAATTTGTCCAGGGGCATAAAAGGTCCTTTCCGGTGGCTCATACGTATTAGGAGAAGATTTAAGAAAGGAGAAAAATAGAAAAAATGGTAACCAAAACATGGAGCCCACTTTTTCGACAGATTTAAATCCAAATTTCCCGTAGTAGAAGACCCCTGCGGGTTTGGATGTGTTAGGGTCGTCGCTCGTGAGTCATGAATCGTGAAAGAGGGAGAGATGGTGAAGAGGGAGGGGCCGGCTAAAGGGATCGACCTGGGGACGGTGTTCTCCTGCGTTGGCGTGTGGCGGGAGGGCCGCATCGAGATCATCGTCGACGACCGGGGCAACACCACCACGCCGTCGTATGTTGCCTTCAATGACACCGATCGGCTTTTCGGCGACGCCGCCAAGAAGCAGGTCGACATGAATCTGGACAACATCGTCTTCGGCATGTGTCACATCTTAGATGCCCTCCTCTTCCCTTTCCTTCAGTTTGGACTTCGGACTTGACCACCAGCTAGCCTTGTTTGACTCCTTATGTGAGCACGCGCAGCGGTTTTTCCTAGATTTATGTGGCCAAATGTTCCATTAGCCCTTGACGCTTCAGATGCTTGTACATTTACTGGGATTTGTTTTTGTCTGAACAATATCTGCTCTGCTACAGGCGACATGAGTTGCAGTAACCATTATTGGGATTTGGGAAGTCATTTGTTCAGAGCAGTAGCTGCTTTGTTTACGAGCTCAATGTGTAATAAGGATTATCCATTAGGAAGGTGAACCCATCTGTGAATTTTTTCGTTCAGAATTAGATGCTGCTGTCTTGCTGTAATACTTTGTTCCTAGAACTTACTTGTAGTGATCTAGTGATTGCAATATTCATTCAGGTTTGCAAATTGTAACCAGTAAGTAATTACAGTTAGTTTTTTCTTGGTTTATCGATATATATAAGTTGTTGCCTCTGGTAGTCTGATGTAGGTGCACCTCTGATCGGTTTAGATGGATTGCGCAGCTTGTGACTATAATTTTGATGATAAAATAGAATTCACTTGATACTGAGTACGCTTGGAAAATTTTCCTTTTCTTCACTTGTTTTTCAGTAGTAATTTCGAACAGAATTGGTTGAAAAAAGTAGAATTCATCTATTTCTTTCGACAGTAAATGCTAAGATTTGTATAACAGATTAGCATATTGTACTTGTATTTTTGTGCTGGGAGTTGATGGTCCAGCTGACTGATTCTGCCAGCCATTTGGTTGCAGACGTGAAGAGGTTGATTGGTAGGAGGTTCTCTGACCCATCCGTGCAAAGTAACATAAAGCAGTGGCCGTTTAAGGTGATCGCCGGCCGTTGTGACAGGCCGATGATCATCGTCAACTACAAGGGTAAGGAGAAGCAGTTCACCCCGAGGAGATCTCCTCAATGTCGTTGGCCAAGATGAAGGAGATCGCTGAGGCCCACCTTGGCTGCACCATCAACAAGGCCGTGGTTACCGTGCCTGCCCATTTCAATGGCTCCCAAAGGCAAGCCACCATGGACGCGTGTGCCATTGCCGGCCTCGATGTGATGCGCATAATCAATGAGCCCACCGCCGTGGCCATGGCCTACATGCTGAACCGGAAGGCCAGCAGCAGCAGCGGGACCTTGGAGAAGAAGAACGTGCTCATCTTCAACCTTGGGGCTCGCAATTTAGACGTGTCGCTGGTGACCGTCAACGGTGGCATCTTCATGGTCAAGGCCACAGCCGGTGCCGCCCTGGGCGGTGACGACTTTGACGACTGCATGGTCAACTACTACATCCAGGAGTTCAAGCACAGGCATAACAAGGACATCAGCAGGTGTACGCAAGCGCTGCGGCGTCTGAGGATGGCCACCAGTGAGCTTGCCAAACGGACGCTGTCGTCCACCATGCAGACCACCATCCAGATCGACTCGCTGTACGAGGGCATGGACTTCTACACCACCCTCACCCGCGGCAGGTTCAACGAGCAGAACAAGGGCCTCTTCAGCAAGTGCATGGAGACCGTGGAGAAATGCCTCCGTGGCGCCATGGTTGACGCCATGGTTGACAGGAGCAGCGTGCATGACATCGTGCTCGCGGGCAGCTCCACCCGCATGCCCAAGGTGCGGAAGCTCCTGGAGGACTTCTTCGACGCTGAGCACATCGTCGAGAGCGCCGTCAACCCCGACGAGGTCGCTGCCTGCGGTCACATCGTGGAGAGCGTCAACCCCGACGAAGCCGCGGCCTGCGGTGCAGCTGTCCAGGCCGCCATCCTGAGCTGCGAGGCCAGTCTGGAGGAACGGTGCCGGCTCCTGCACGACGTCACGGGGCTGTCCCTGGGAGCAGCGACGAAGCCAGAAAAAAATTTAGGAGGGACTGAACAAAAGAATAGAGCATTTTTTATCTTCTCTTAATCTTAGCCTCTCCTACTTAATACATGTATGCATAAAATTTTAAGGGAGGGCCCCCGCCCGCTGGCTCCGTCGTGTGGGTATCGGTTCGGGCATTGTAACTTTGCTGTTCCCGTCGAACACCACCTTACCGGCGGCGGTGAGGAAGCTGAACGTCTTCAAAGACTTTGAGAACCAGCCTGAGATCCTGCTCCTGGTGTACGAGGGTGAGGGCCTCCTAACCGAGGACAACGTCCTCCTGTGCGAGATCCAGCTGTCCGGCTTCTCTCCAGAACCCGCTGGCACCCTGATCACGGTGTCCCTCGACATTGACATGAATGGCATCCTGAACGTCTCTGCTGAGGACATGAAGCAAAACAAGATCACCGCCATCGTCCGGAACAAGGGGCGGTTGACAAACAGGAGATCAACAAGATGGTGCAGGAGGCTGCTGCTGAGTACCAAAACAAGCTGGGCTGCAACAACGTACTGGAAGGCTATGTACTTATATAAAATGCACAACAAAATCAAGGACGAGAAGTTCGCCACTAAGCTCATCCTTGACAAGTAGGAGGACGCCGCCGGCAGCAGTGCGCGCTCACACCTAACCTAAATCGACTAATCGAGGATGGTGTCTGGTATGCATAATTCTTCCACCTTGCGACTAGCTTAGGTTTCATCGCTCGTGTCGCTGGGTCGTGTTGTCGTGTATCGTGGTACAAGTTGAGTTTATCTGTGTGGAAGCCGGAAACTTGCAGAGGTTCGGTTTAAATGTGAGAACTCGAGCTGAGCTCTGCTCAACTTCTGAATATGTGATGCTTCCTTAATCGTTTGTTGATCTCTTCTGTTCTGATTTCTCTCATCTGCGTACCATGTTTTACTGAATGTTTGTTCTTTGGTGGCTAGAGATCGCATACATTGTTTCTGGAGACCATTAAGCGGTTTCGATCTGAAGATTAAGCGGCATGATCTCTCCCTCTGGTCACGAGGCGAGTTAACAATCCTGCACATAGGACCTTCAAGAGTCCAGCCTTCATTTCTATAAAACTAATGATTAGCATATGCATGAAAAATAGATTAATTGCACTAAAAATTCACGTGATAACTCACAATATATCACCTTATATAGCATGGGCTGGGTTGTTAAATCTAATACACAACCAAAACACTGCCCACCACAGAAGGAAAACGTTGGCCACAACAGCAACATACCTAAAAGCATCTAGGCCCCTAATTCGATTTTAAGGAGCAATGACGCAACAATCTTTGTGACTAATATGTGTTTTGCAAAGGTATTATAAATTAGGCTACAATGATGATTGATTAATGGGAATCAATGAGTTTCTTGCCCCTATCGATGGATTTCGATGTTAAATGATATGCGACGAGGTTAAGGATGGACGAGCTCTAAGCGTTAATTGGAGTTGAGTAACAATTATCGTAGTTCAGGACTTTATTTTTTCTTTGGCGGTGCTATAAAGAGGATACAAACTAGTAGCTTAAAGGTTCCCCTCCTCCCACCCAGCCCCCGCGTCGTTCCCGTTGGGTGGCACGGGTGGCACCTTCGCTGCTCTTCGGGGGCAAGGCCAGCGCCTTCCCTCTCCCTCACCGCCACCCAAGTGGACGGCTGGAAACCTGACAGCTGCAAGGAAGGCGACAGCGGGGCTCCTTCTCTCACGGTGGCGGCAGTGTAGCAAGGCTGGAGATTTGGTTTGGTTCCGACATGGCACAACTCGGTGCCGTTCGGCCTGGATCCATGGCTTCCAGGTCCGGATATAGGGCGAGGCGGCACGGCCAAAGCATTGCGGTGGCGGTGGCCCAATCTGGTGTCCACCACAAGGATGGCAGCGGCGAGGATTCATTCTTCCTTGCATCGGCCGGTGAGGCCAAGGCTGGATCTGCAGCGTAGGGGTTCGGATCTGTCGTCTCCCATGCCGGATCCGTGCACTGCAGCTTGGGTGGCGCAACAACAGCATGGTCTCCAGGGCGCAACCCCGACAACAGTGGAGGACTCGTAGCGGGGACGGAGGTGGTCTGCGGTCGTCCTCCCAGCGGCTCTCATCGTACCACCGCCTATGATGTCACGGCCACCACGAGCAGCACAATAGTCTATTTGGTGATGGCATCGACGACAACTAATCTTAGTCTTTGGCAGAGTTATACGGTGGTGGCATCCTTGACGAGCACATGGGTTGTCGAGCACCTTCGGAGCGTTTTGCTGAGGTTAGCGACTTTAGGTTGGCTGCAGTTAGTTTTGATTGGCGTCGCGGCGATTGGCCACACATGCCAATGGCCTGTTGTCGCGACTGCGACAACTTGCAAAAGGCAACTCTCGGCAGACAAGCACCAACATGGTGTTTCATCGTCTTATGTGTGGCGCTAGAGGACTGTCTTGGCCCTTGTAACAACACGGTGCGTTGACCCGAGGTGTTTCGGTGCTTGGCAAGCTGGCGACGGCTGAGGCTAGCGCCACAACGACGAATCACGCATGCCGGTGACTCGTTTGGTGTGTGGCTGCAACATCTCGCTGGTGCTGACTCACTTCAGTTAGAACCATGCTTTTAGGCTTGTGGTTTGGGATGGGGGCTTTGGGAGAAGTCCTTGCTCGGCTACGCTAATGCTAATAATGACAACACCAGTGGACGTCATTTACCTCGTTGGAGGCATTGTCGTATGCCCTCTTACCTATTCCCACCTCTACCTAGGGGTTCTTTTCCTTGTTGAAAAACCTATGCCGATATTTCGGTTGGCATAGACGGCCTCTACGGACGTCATTTCCTCCTTGGAGGCATCGTTTAGTGAAACTCCTCGGTAGTTGTTGCTGCAATTTGTAGAATTGCTTTGGTTTTGCAGGTATCTTTGATTGTGGTGGTCTGTCATGTCATTGCTAAGGTCGTGTGCTGGTTCTCGATGGTGGTGGTGTAGAGTGTTTGTTGTTTACTTTTGTATGTACATGTTTACTCCTCCTAGATTAATACATAGACCTTAAAAAACTAGTAGCTTGACCTAGACGAGTCTAATGAGTTGTTGTGGTGCTCACTTGTCAAACTCAGTGTAGCACCCGGTTTTAAGAACAAAACCAGATACACACCATATATGAGCCCAGGAAGTCAAATCTCACATATAGCTACAAATAAGGATAATATCGAAAGACAATGCTCAGTATATAACGTACTTAGTATAAAGGATATAACCTTAGACAGCAGACAGCGGAAAGACAACTCCGATCTTCAGGTGAAGACTCCAATTCCACAGGGATAACTGACTGGTTGATCACAAGCCTAATTCCTCCAAACTCTAGCAATCTGGTACCCGTCCGGGATTTTTTTTCAAAGATTTAAAAAGTAAAGCAAGCGTAAGTACATGTCGTACTCAACAAATATAACATGGGGTTTATGAGGCTCAAAAGGTTGACACTGGTTTAACTGCAATCAGCTTTTAATGAGTCATCTTTTAGCAATAGGGTGGCAACAAGTTTATCCACAAGCCCACATAAACACATGATCAGGTAAACATAAATAATGAATAGCATAAATAGTAATCATTAGTGAGCATCTTCATCATCAATATCATATGTGTTCATCATCTATTCCGTAAGGATTCTAAGGTCGCTCGTGATCATGAGCATGGCTGATATACTAGTTTTACACTCTGCAGAGGTTGTACACTTTCACTGTGAGTCATGATTTATCCTTTTGCCTGAGATAGCTAATCTCTTGACCTACTTTCAAGGAAGGTCGGCAGGGTTCACTATGAAGCCTTTTAAAGGTTCGTCTAGCAAGTTAGGGCCATTAGATTCACTCGGCAAACAGATATAGGAACCCCCCTTCCCGATGGCACAATGACACGTAGCCTATACACAAGGGGACAGAGGATGTCCTATACTTAATTTGGCAAGCTATTCTTATGCCAATAAAGATAACCTCTAACAAGCTAGAAAATATCATTATACTGAGCTAAAGCCAGAGCCATGTAGCCCTCACAGCTATACTCTTAGTCTCGGATGATCACTTACAGATAAGTCCTTAGGAAGAGGATTCTAGAGCACCATAAACATAGCCCAATGCTCTAGCCCCCTGGTTTCATGTTGCTAAAAAGCATATTTTAGTGTTTATTGCATATACCATTAGTCAAGTTACAAGATCATGGCTTTAGTTGAGCACTAGCATCATACTGCCCAATGTATAAACCCACAGAAATCAAGGAATCTAGGATATCAAATAGCTAGAAAAATTACTACAGTTGCCAAGATAGGCACATGCATATGATTAAAATGATATTAAGGTGAATAGGACAACAAGGAAGATCCCATGCTTTACTTGTCTTAAACTCAGATCAATCTTCTAGTCCAAACCTTCAAAGATCTGCTTCTTGATCAACACGTAAAGCTCATCGACTGGACATGATCTTAAAGCACCATGCAAGCGTCCATGCAATCATACACGAAGCAAACAATAGAACTAAATTAGAATAGTACACCAAACATATGAAATAACAACTAAAAAGGTTTTAAAGATGTTCTACACGTCGCTACGAACACATAGACGCGAATAGCATGCTAATCAGAGCTACGGTGCGAAAGATACAACAATCGAAAGGCTTGCTTTTATAAAAGAGAACCATAGGCTTTGTTAATTTTAACTATATAAAAGGATGCATAAGATATTTCAGAGAAATACCTAAGTTGAATTAAGTCAAACTTATATTTGGTTTTGAAAACTGAAATGGAATTTATCATATTTTATTTATAAATACAGTGACATAATTATTAATCAAGTTAGGACTTGAACCATGAAAATTCCAGAGCTGGTAACAAGATTAACATTGTTACTAAGGAAAAAGTCTACTCCACCCCCTCAACTATGGAAGGTGGTCTACATAACCCCCTCAACTATGAAACCGTCTGTTTTACCCCCCTGAACTTTCCAAAACCGTCTAATTTACCCCCTGGGCGGTTTTTCAGGGCGGTTTTGCTACAGTAACAGCGGGTCTGCTACAGTAGCATCGCTGGGCCTGCGGGCCTCGACGGGGAGAGGAAGTGGTGCTAGGCCGCTGCGGAGAGGAAAGCTGAAGCGGACCGCACGAGAGGAAGAAGGCCGAGCGGGCCAGAAAGCCAGGAAGGGAGAGGGAGGAAAAAGAAATTCCTTTTTATTTTCTTAAACACATTTTCAAATCCAAATTCAATTCAAATTTAAATTCTTTTGAAATTTTGACTAAACCCAATCATCATAAATAACTATGCAACAGCATGTATGCACAAACATGTAACTAGACCATATAGATGGTTTTAACATTAACAAAGTTATTACTTTTCTAAATTGAAATGCTCATGAAAAGGCATAATAATTCAAATTATCCTATTTTAAAATCATGCAAATTTTAAGGTGTTACACTTAGCACTAAGTAGCTTAGAAGAAACCCAAATATCAAATGGAAGTAACCCCGGACCATTCACAAAGATAGTTGAAAAGCAAGTGAATGGGGGCTTAGTGGTAGCACGAGACATGTCTGGTGCTTAGGTTAGCAACCCACCTGAAAAAGCCCTATGTGTAGCTAAAGGCTACGAATGATCACCGGACTTGTCCAGTGGTAGGTGACTAGCATGTCTAGTGTCCACCGGAGAGGTTCTAGAGAGCACTTTGCTCTCTGGGTTCGTCTAGTGGCTAGCACAGGTCAAAGCGCTACAAGGGCCGTACAGTCACAGCTAGTTTCTAAATTGGGCATTGGAACACTAACCAGATTTGTCTGGTGCTTCGTTCAATAGAGCAGCAGGTGTGCATTAGTGCATAGAGAGTAACAAGTGTGCATCTACCTTTTTATTAGGTTTGCTTAGGTCAAGTAAGAGTTTGTGCTGGTTACTTTTGGTGATCGACATCACCTAGACAGCTCAGTGGTGCTTAAGAGCTTGGTGATCCCTCATAGACGATTGTCAGAGGCCAAGTGATGGTCTAAATGGTTGCACAAATTTAATTAATGCATGAGTTACGACAATAATTTTGTAAATCGAAATTATTAAAGGAGTCAAGGACCAACATACTAAAAGTTGTATGGGGCAACTACGCATTCCCTGTCTTGAAATTCAAGAAATGTGTTTCCTATGTAAGTGACCACTTCAAGTTCCTTGTTTTGTTGCTTCTTCGCTTTAATACTCACAATTTCTTCATCGGTCCTGCCCTGAAGGTCATCATGACTATGTCCCATAATCATCTTGAGCTCATCGTTGCATATTCTCATCGGGTTTAGATACCCTATCCTTTTCTTCTGCCGAGCGTGCGGATCTTCACCAAACCGCATCTCCTGCTCTTCATGTTGCATTCTATAAAGTGCACGTGCATATCAAAAATTTCTTGGCCTAACCATATATTCTATAATTGTGTACGAGTGACACTTACAAGCACCACACCGAGCTGGACATCGAGTCTTCTGAGGTGAAAAATCAAATGAATGACCTCAAAGTCAATGACAACCTCACTTTGGCCAGTAAGAAAAGCATTTTCTAGTACAATTGCTCTTAAGGCATTGATACCAACCGAAGATGCTCTCATATATCAGTCATGCAACCTCTTCATTAAAAGTGGAACATTACGTAGTTCATGAAACCAAAGTAGAGGCCTGCCCGATTTTCATAATCCTCTTTCGTTGGCTTTTGTATGGTCGTCCTCGAGGATCTGGACTTCTTGACACCTTTTTCATTATTGGTACGTGTCTATGTTCTCTTTGAAAGTCTGAACATCCACTTCTTCATGGTCAGCGATAGTGTTTTCTCGTAGGCCATAACCATTTTTTGCACAATAATATGATCTTTCCCTTTAGCTTCAGGACCTTTAGGTTCCAAGGCATCTTTCTTCTTGCTAGGAGACGTTGGATTCTTGGTTGGCAATGGTGGTGGGTTAGGTACAAGCTCCGAGATTGTGGCAATGCTAAATGATGGTGGTGGATTTGGTTCCGGTGATTCTTGCCTCTCAGCTGAGGTTGGTGCGTTCTGAGATGGTGATGGTGCGTTCGGTGATGGTGGGTTAGGTTCGTGCTCTTTAGGTTCCGAGGCAGTCTACCTCTCGGTTGAGTTTGGGGCATCATGAGTTGGTGGCAAGGCTAGATGCGACAACCCTCCTTCGGCCTCTCCGAAAAATGGCATTGATGGAATAGGATCATTCATGCGGTTTTCTTAATGAGACGCCAGTGTAAATAGGCTATTTACACGGGCGATTTTCTTAAGGAAACTACCAGTGTAAATCCATTTACTCTCACGGTTTTTAGCTTGGGCTTGTCAACGCGAAAATCTGACCACGCAGGACACACAACAAGCCTGGGAGATTTTCTTTGGCTCCAGCAGGATAAGCTGGTTTTGAGTTTATTGACGTGTCAGTCAATTTGATCCTACAATTGACAAGGAGAGAAAGATCATCAGTAATTTAAGATGGAACGTATCGGTGTTGTCCTAGACAGTTACAATGTATGGTTAAAGAGCCGATGAGAAAGGCTATAGACTAGAGAGTCGATATCCAACATGCTCATGATGTAAAATAATTAAAACAAATTCCATCGGCTGTTATCAAGTGATAGCAACGTAGATCTAATAGCCAATAATCATAGAACATGATACAATGCAATAACAGGAATAAAATGATTAAACACAGTTGCAGTGTTTGGTTGATAAAAGTGAAATATACCGGCATAGGTTGATTAAACAAGACAAAAACAAGACAATAATCAAAGAGCTGATATACACGTGAAAAGGTATGTATCGGCTATACAGAGAGTTTTAAGGTATAGCACGTCGACAGTCGACTATTTAATATAAGTAAATCTACAAACAGATCATATCTAATTCATTATCACTACCAAACAGTTCAAAGATGACGCAACGCTGGTAAAGATAACAAACTAAAGCTTAATAAGTCGATAGATCTATTTATACTTCAACATAGTCATGAAAACATTGGTATAAGTGAAGGCACAGGCCATCGGCTATATAGCCGATGGGAAGCATACCAAACCAACAAGGTCATATTTGATAATAGACAGGTTCATTAACTAATAATTTCTAATAGATTTGGATCTTACAAGTCAATAAACCTACCTATGGTCAGATAAGCCTTGAATGCATACTATGTTTGATCAGGATCGAGATAAAATAGCCGATCTAGCAGAATCCATCGTCAAAACGGGGTTTTGTCGTGATATAGCAAAGAGCCGACAGATTGATATGATGGGATGCCAATCTATCTCGATCTCGATCTGGTAAATTGGTGATATTGCTAAAATTGGTAATAATACCAAAGATAGCAAGATCGATAACTGGTGAATCTACTAAAAACAACAAGGAAACCCTACTAATCTTTAATAGATTCGATAACTGGTGATTTGATATTTAAACCGAGCAGTGGGGTCGTAAAGATGCAGCCTTACTTAATCTAGATACAAATCAAGAACTAACTACAATTAAACCACGTTAGAGATCAATGTGTCGATGCAACCTAACGAGATAAAACACTAATCGTGACGGTACTTATAGCAAACTGGAGATCAAAGCGATACAACCCAGTCACCAAAGAATTCGTCGAGATTCTGTGTTACTCCTACTCCTAAGGTTTGTGGTGTGAAGCCGGTTTGTATTGATTGTGATTGATATCTATTACAACAGCTGAGGTTACATATTTATACCCTAGGCCTAAACATGTGTCCTAGTCGAATAAGACTTATTACAAAACTCAGAAAATAGATAAAATGTCCTATTTTAGATAAATTGGACTCCATGCTTTCCTTTCTGATAGAGTCCGGTCCTTTTGTTGCTTCTAGGCTCTAGCCGATACCAATTACGTCTGTTTCCTCGTGCTTGTCACCGGCTTGTTTTGGCTCTGTGGGCCTAATCGCTTTTAGGCCGATTCCGCGTGCAATGCAGTTTTGAGAAGCTTCCCCGAATCTTGGGCTTCCCGCATATCATTCCAAATTTTGGTGTAAATAGGGCCCACAAACCGCTAGTGAAGAAAATCGTTTCTGCACCAGGAAAAATCGTTTCTGAACTAAGATGAACTTGGATTTTTCAAATAGCCTTCAACTAAAATAAGATGAATTCACCTATACAAGCTACGGCTAGCCATCCCTTCATCCTCCCACTTAGATCGAAAACCTTGAGCAAGAGGTGTTCAAATCTCTCGATCCTATCCTCTTTCACCTTAAGCACTTGACTAAGCATAGAGCAATAATATGATTAGGGTTTCAAGACCTCTATAACACCAGCCATCTCTGCGTTTGAACAAACCCAAAACTTCCATTAGCTAATACTGAGCCTACTAACTCACTTAGTGTTGTTGTAAAAAATTTTAATAGGCTATTCACCCCCGTCTAGCCATGAGGACCTTTCACCATCGGACCCTCCATGGACTCTGGTAAGGTCCAGAGAGGGTAAAAACCCTCGGACGCCGGTCCGACGCCTCCATCGGACCCCAGGGGGGAGTCCGACGCTGCCATGTGTCGCATCCTCGTGCGCCACGCCAAACACCACGCGATGAACAGTGCGCTCGACCTATCGGACGTCGCCTTTCAACAGGGTCCGACGCCTATCAAAACTACATCGAGAGGTTCTAGAGCTGTCGAATCGAGTTTGACCCTAGGCTGTCGGACCCAGGTAGGTCCGACACTCTCCCATGAATGCTCATAGGCCGCCATGTAAGCACCCCACCTAGGGTTAGCCGTTGGACCCGGGTTACAACCGGTCCGACGCTCCTTGAAGCAGGGTCCAACGCCCCTAGCTTCACCATTTTCACGCGCGAACACTTCACCCTTGCTCAAATGTGCCAACCACCAAGCTCCTATGGATATCACCTTTGCCTTGAGCTTTTTGTTTTTCTCTTTCTTCTTTTCCATGCCCGAGCACTTGATCACCATGGCCATCACTACCTTCATGATCATCACCATTTGCTCCACCACTTGGAATATGCTACCCAATCTCATGATCACTTAGAGCAAAAGGGTTAGCACCTAAGGTTTCATCAATTCACCAAAACCAAACTAGAGCTTTTAATCTCCCCATTTTTGGTAAGTAATGACAACCCTTTCACAAAGATATGAATTAAAATCAATTTTGAATCCATGTTGCTTGCCCAAGCTTTTTACCATGTGTAAAGGATATTAACAAGTTTCATGAACCCCAATTGGCAGCATTAGCTCCCCCTACATATGTGCTAAGAATTTGGATTGAAGCTTGCACATATGCATAGATTGGAAATATGGGAGGGAAATGTCTACCAACTGCTGTTAAGGTGTAAGAGATGGACCTTTGAAGTGTGACACCAATCAGAGTGCACCAATGATACCATCCTTAGCACCATTGTTAGTTAGATACCACTTGGAATTATTTGCAAAACACAAACACTAGACATCTCGTGAGATCACATTATATGCAAGGCTCTAGTACCACTTGAAAAACAAAACCAAGGCATATCTAACTATCCTATGGATGCTAGTTTCTTATTTCATCATTCAAACCTATGACTAGCATACACCACACAAGCATGGAATTTTAATTTAAAACTTGTGCCTTGCAAGCATACATATGAAATGCACATTCAAATGCAACATACAAGTTTATGAGCTTTCTTCCCCTACTTATGTGCTCAAATTTTAATTGATCCCCTTACTTTCATATTTCTCCCCCTATGTCATCTTTTCACTATCTTTGTGCATTACTTCTCCCTCTTTGTCATCAATGACCACAAAGGTTCAATTTTAGATAGGTTAAGATTATCAATGTCAATTAATGGGTGAGGATCATTTTTCCAAATTTGGTTCAATCTAGAACACTTGCCATAGATATTTAACTCGGTTTGATCTAAGGACAAGCTTCTTCACACCTCATTTCAAGGGTTATCTTGACCATGTTGAATTAAACACTTATAGTTTGTTTTCTAGATCAAACACTAGGTTCACAAGCCCACAAATATGTCATATGCTACCACTAGATCAAGTCAAGCATAGAAGCAATATTGGTACCATACAAGCATCAAATTCATTTGATTTTCATGAATGAGCCTATAAGACATGAGGAATGACTAGATGCACCAAACATGTCCTTAGCAAAGAATGTATGTATTTCAATCAACTTTTACCTTGGATTGCTCAAAGGAGAGGCATGTCATATAAGTGGGGAGTGCATCAACACATATTTGAGAAATCCAATATATTCAACTCATTCCTTAGCTTGCAAAACCTCTTCTCATCTAGTGGCTTGGTGAATATATTGGCTAGTTAATCTTCGGTGCCTACACTCTCAATGCAAATGTCCCCTTTTTGTTGATGATCTTTTATAAAATGGTGGCGGACATCAATGTGCTTTGTTCTTGCATGTTGAACCAGATTGTTGGTTAGCTTGATTGCACTCTCGTTGTCACATAACAATGGCACTATCTTGAACTTGATTCCAAAGTCATTCAAGGTGGCCTTCATCCAAAGAATTTGTACACAACAACTATCAGCGGATATGTATTTGGCTTCGGCGGTTGATAATGCAATATTATTTTGCTTCTTTGATGACCATGAAACAAGTGATCTTCCCAATAATCGACATGTGCCCGATGTGCTTTTCCTTTCAACCTTGCATCTTGCATAGTCGGAGTCTGAATATCCAACAAGTTCAAACTTTGCTCCTTTGGGATATCACAAACCAACATTTTGTGTATGCTTCAAGTATGTAACACCCTAAATTTTACAACATTTCAAACTAGGGAAAAATTGATTTACTAAGCATTTTTGTGAGCATTTAAGTTTAGGAAGAATAATAAAGGTTATCAAATTAAAATTTAATATAGGTTAACAACAATGAATGTGCATTCATGCTGCTGCATAGTAATTTTTGGAATGGTGTGATTTGAATTCAAATTGAACTTGATTTGAATTTTGTCTTCAAAATTGTTTTGGAAAGAAATTAGAAAAAAAAGAGGCAAATTCTTTCTCCTTCCTCTTTTGGTCCGTAGGCCTATTTTCCGCTGAGGCCTTCTCTTCCCCGCGTCGGCCTGCTATGTTCTTTCCCGCTGAGGCCCGCTCGGCCTTGCTCTGGTGCCGGCCCACTCCTTCCAGCGTTTCCCCGTGCTCTTCTCCGCTTGGGCCGAAGGCCAGCTTCGCCGACCCAGCTAGACGCCCGTGCAAGCCTTCCTCCGACCGCTGACCATCTAGGCCTGTTAGTCAGACCCGCCTCCTTCCTCTTGCTCGTGTCCCAGTCGGACACTGTGCCGACCCGATGCCGTCGAGTCCGCCCCTGCCATGGCACCCCGTGATGACGTGCTGCCCAAGGGACCCCGCCTCATAAATAGCCACCTACGCCGCCTCCCTATCCCATCTGCCATGAGTTTTCTTTGCCTTAGCAAGCCACAGCCGAGCTTCGTTCCTGTGCCGCCGCCGACCTCCGCTGCCACCGAGCGCCGTGCCGTCGTCGCTGCTTCTCGCCCCTATTTTCCAGTTCGGGTGAGATCCCCATCCCCTCCTCTCTCTCTCTCTCCCGGTACCTTTCTTTGGTTGAATAGGGCACTGGAGGTCATGATCCGAGTGTTTCAGCACGTCGGCCATGGCGCCGCTGTCGGAGACTTGCCGCTGGCACTGTTCCGGCGCCCCTCTCTCTCTCTATTCCCGCCAGATCAGATCTCAACCGCCCAAATCTAATTCAACGGCTCAGATTGAAAGATACCCTTTCGTTGCTGACTTTGCAGATACGCCCTTACAATTATTGCTGATTCAACCCGCGGTCCTTTGCGCGTTTCACAGTTTGTTTCTTTCTTTCGAAAGCGTATTTTCGTTCGGTTGGACTGAAATATGTTTTCAATTATTTACAGTTTTGCCATTCAACTTGTTTTAGCCATAATTTCTCCGTTTTAACTCTGATTTGATCCGTTCAAGTTGCGTTAGGTTCGTAATTAAGTAATCTACATGTTTATGCTACTGTAAAGTAGATTTTCAACTTTTATAATTCGAGCTTAGATCTAATCTATTATTTGCCTATAGGAAATCTTGTTTAAATCATAACTTTTCTGTTTTAGATCCAATTTTTGTGATCTTCGTGTCTATGTGTTCATAGCGAGACGTAGATTCATTTTCCAAACTTTTCATCTTGATTCTTTGCTGTTGGTGTACTGTTCTAATCTAAAGCCTTGTTTGCTTTGCATGATTGCTCCTGGATGTTTGTATGTTGCTGTGGTTATCGAGTATAGACGGTGAGCAGTTCGTGGGAGATCAAGGGTACGACTTTGACGAGCAGGACCAGCAGGAGTACGTTGCTCAAGGCAAGTATAGCATGAGATCATCCTTGTTTCCTATTCACTTTAATTCATTAAATTCATGTTGCATGTGTCATCTTGATAAGGATTTCCTAGAATTGAGCTATTACCTTGTCACCTAAGGGTTATGCATTGGGTAGCATTGCTAGTGCTTAATTAAACCATGATCGTGTAACTTGATTAATGGTATATGCAATAAACATTAAAACATGACTTTTTACCAACATGGAAACAGAGGGCTGGAGTGTTTTGCTACTTTCTAAATGCTTCAGATTCCTCTCCCTAAGGACTTATCTGTAAGTGATCATCCAGGACTTATAGTACAGCTGTGAGGGCTATATGTCTCTAGCTTTAGCTCAGTATGAGGACCTTTTCTAGCTTGTTAGTGGTTACCTTTATTGGCGTAAGAATAGCTTGCCGAATCGAGTATAGGACAGCCTCTACTCTTATGTGTATAGCCGTGAAGGAATTGTGCCATTTGACAAGGGGGTTCCTATAACTGTTTGCCAAGTGAATCTAATGGCCCTAACTTGTTAGACGAACCTTTGAAAGGCTTCATAGTGACCCCTGCCTTCTCACCTTAGAAGTGTTTTGGGAGTAATTAACCTGGGCATATGGGTATCACGACTCACAGTGAAAGTGTACAACCTCTGCAGAGTGTAAAACTGGTATATCAGCCATGCTCACGGTTATGAGCGGCCTTGGAACATTTACGGAATAGATGGTCACTAAGTATTACCTGTTTATGCTATTCATTATTTATGTTTACATTTGATCATGTGTTTTGCAATGGGAATTGAAACAACTTGATGCTACTCATAAGCTAAAATTGTGACAACTAAAAGCTGAATGCTGTTAAACCTGTGTCTAGCCTTTTTGAGCCTCATGAACCCCGTGCTACACTTGTTGAGTACGACATGTACTTACGCTTGTTTATTTTCATTATTTGGATAAAAATCCCGGATGGGTAATAGATAACTTTGGGTATGATGATTTTCCTAAGGACTACTAGACTTGTGGTCAACTAGTCGACGTCCCTGTGAATTGGAGCTTCCACAAGAGATCTTTTTATTATTTCCGCTATACTTATGTAATAACTGTCTTATTCGTGATGTAATAAACATTGGTGATGATACTATTCATATTTTGTCGGCTTATGTGTGTGACTGATCTCTGGGTGCACATAAGGTTTTGCACCCCATTTTATCCTTAAAATTGGGTGTGACAAAGTACCTCAATATCCTCTTTGTAGCCTTCAAATGACTTTCGCTTGGTGAGGCTTGGAAACTTGCACATATGCACACACTAAACACAACATCCGACCTTGATGCGGTCACATAGAGTAGGCTTCTAATCATAGAGCGATACAACTTTTGATCCACCATGTTGCCACTTGCATCACTATCCAAATTGCCATTTATTCCCATTGGTGTACTAATTGGCTTTGCTTCATTCATGCCAAACTTCTTGAGCATGTCTTTGATGTACTTGCCTTGACTCACAAATGTACCATTCTTCAATTGCTTTATTTGAAGACCAAGGAAGTAACTCAACTCTCCAATCATGGACATCTCAAACTCATTAGACATCATCTTTCTAAACTCTTCACAAAAGTCTTGATTGGTTGATCCAAATATGATGTCATCAACATAGATTTGCAACACAAACAAGTCTTTGCCAATCTTCTTGATGAAAAAAGTGGTGTCAACTTTGCCCATCATGAATCCCTTTGAGAGTAGGAAGTCCCTCAACCTCTCATACCATGCTCTTGGTGCTTGCTTCAAGCCATATAATGCCTTCTTTAACTTGTACACATGGTTGGGCTTCTTGTCATCTTTAAAACCAGGAGGTTGCTCAACATAAACTTCTTCATTGATGTAGCCATTGAGAATGCACTCTTGACATCCATTTGATAGAGCTTGATGTTGTGGGTATAAGCATAGGTTAACAAGATTCTAATTGCTTCCAATCTAGCAACCGGGGCATATGCTTCTCTAAAGTCAAGACCTTCAACTTGAGTGTAATCTTGTGCTACCAATCTTGTTTTGTTCCTTACTACTATCCCATCTTGATCTTGCTTGTTTCTATAGACCCATTTGGTTCCAATCACATTGTGTCCCTTTGGCCTCTCAACTAATTCTCATACTTGATTTCTTGTGAAGTTGTTCAATTCTTCATACATTACATTGACCCAATCAACATCCAACAATGCTTCATCTATCTTCTTTGGTTCAATGGATGACACAAATGAGAAATGCTCATAAAATAAAGCCAATCTTGATCTTGTTTGTACACCTCTTGAAATATCTCCTGTTATAGTGTTCAATGGATGATCTTTTGCAATATGAGTAGGTCAGAGTATTTGAACTTGATTGCTTGCATTTGCTTAATCATTCAGTTGAGATGGTGAACTAGCCATTGATCTTGCACATTGTCATGAGAGCCACTTGTACTTGCTTGATTAGTGTCAACTTGCACATTTGAGTTAGAGAACACTTACACTTGATCATCCTCTTCATCAATCACTTGCCTAGGCCTCAATTCACCAACATCCATGTTCTTCATGGCATTTGAAAGTTGAATGCCTCTAACATCTTCTAAGTTCTCATTCTCATCTTAGGAACCCTTGGTTCCATAAAACTCAACATCATGTACCTCCTCAAGAGTACCACTAGCCAAATTCCAAACTCTATATGCTTTGCTTGTAGTGGAGTAACCAAGCAACAAACATTCATCACACTTCTTGTCAAACTTGCCCAATCTAGTGCCTTTCTTTAAGATATAGCATTTGCAACCAAGGACCCAAAAATATGCAATGTTAGGCTTTCTACCATTCAAGAGCTCATTAGGTGTCTTCTCCTTTAATGGGTGATAATACAAGCGGTTGCTACAATAGTAAGCCATGTTGATAGCTTTGGCCCAAAAGGATTAACTCACATTATACTCACTCAACATTGATTTTGCCATGTCAATCAAGGTTCTATTCTTCCTCTCAACAGCCCCATTTGATTATGGAGTGTACTTGGCTGAGAATTGATGTCTAATTCTAAATTCATCACATAACTCATCAATTCTAATATTCTTGAACTCACTACAATTGTCACTTCTAACTCTCTTGATGGTTGTTTCAAACTCATTGTGAATGCCCTTGACAAATGATTTGAATATTACAAACACATCACTCTTAACCACTAGAAAGAATGCCCAAGTGTATCTAGTATAGTCATCCACTATCATAAAGCCATATATGTTTCCACCTATGCTAGTGTATTGTGTTGGTCCAAATAAGTCCATGTGCAATAACTCAAATGCCTTGCTAGTGCTCATTATGCTCTTCTTAGGATGGGTGTTTCCAACTTCTTTACTAGCTTGACAAGAGCTACAAAGTTTATCCTTCTCAAACACAATATCTTTCAAGACTCTAACCAAGTCATGCTTAACCAATCTATTCAATTGTTTTATTCCAACATGACCAAGCCTTCTATGCCATAACCAACCCATACTAGACTTAGTGAACAAGCATGTTGATAATTGAGCTTCACTAGCGTTGAAATCAACCAAGTATAGATTCTCATATCTAAAGCCTTTGAAGATCAAATTAGAGCCATCTACACTTATGATCTCTACATCATCTACCCCAAATATGCTTTTGAATCCAAGATCACACAATTGAGCCATAGATAGCAAATTGAAGTTCAAACTCTCTACTAGCAACACATTAAAAATGCTCATGTCATTAGATATTGCAATCTTACCAAGCCCTTTGACCTTATCTTTGCCATTGTTACCAAATGTGATACTATCATAACCATTGCTATCATTGGTGCTGATTGAGTTAAACATTCTTGCATCACCGATCATGTGTTAAGTGCACCCACTATCAAGAACCCAATACTTTCCTCTGGCTTTATAATTGACCTACAAAAGAAGAATTCTTTTTAGGTACCCAAACTTGCTTGGGTCCTTGAAGGTTAGTTACAAAGCTTTTTAGCACCCAAACGGCTTTCTTCTTTGAGCCCGACCATAATTGGTGCACCAACAAACTTAGCCTTCACTCTATTCACATCCTTGGTAAGCATGTAACAAGAATCAAATCTAGTGGAGGATACATTTGATTGCTTGTTCTTCTTGTTCTTGCAATATTGCTCTACATGCCCAACTTGCTTGCATCTATTGCAAAACCAACCATTGCCTCTCACAAAGCTAGATTTGGGAGTTGCAAAGGCCGCCTTGCCTTTCTTAGGGGTATAGCCCAATCTCTCTTTGTTAAGAGAAAATCTTTGGCTACCCATGCACTTTAGCAAGAGGGCCTCTCCACCATAGGCATTGCCTAAGGCAAGAGTGAGCTCATTGACCTTCTTTAAGGTCTCATTCTCAACCATAAGTGAGGCATCACAAGTGAAACCATCACTCATAGGTGAAGTAGAAGTGGATGTGCTAGATGAGCTACAAGAAGGGTTAGCAGGAGCAACAATGATAGGGTTATAAAAAGATTCATCAACGATGTCACATGTTAAGCCTTTGTCACATGTTACAACATGCTCCTTCTCATTTTGCTCATCAAGTAGAGAGGAATGAGCCTTTTTAAGCTTCTTGTGAGCCTTGCCAAGCTTCTCATGGGCTTCCTCTAGCCTCCCATGAGTTGCATTAAGCTCATCAAAGCCTTCCTTAAGAGATTTTAGTTCCTTATGCAAGTCTTTGCATTCCCTTCTCTTAATGTCAAAATGTTCTTTAGCATCTTCTAACATATAAATTAGTTCATCTTTAGTGGGTTCATTATCATTATCACTTTCACTTTCATTATCATGTTTCTCATCACATCCATCATCACAACTTTGTACCTTAGCGGCCTTAGCCATGAAGCAAGTCGATGTAGTGTCGAAGAGAGAAGGCTTCTCATTTATGGCAATGCTTGCAAGAGCCTTGTTCTTGGTGGTCTTATCATCATCACTATCATCATCATCACTTGAGGAAGCATCACTATCCCAAGTGACCACATATGAATCACCCTTTTTATTCTTCTTGAATGTCATCTTGTCCTTCTTCTCACTACTACATAAATGATTTTTAGAGGCGCCTCTGTTTTCTAACAGAAGCGATTGTCTTAGCACGTCATCACTAACCTTCGTGGGAGGCACTGTAGCTATACAACTGTTGTTAGAAATCAATTTTTAGATGTGGTTCCAATAAGAAATCCGCCTCTAAAAATGTATCCATTTTTAAGGGCGGTTTCGTTAAGAGAACCGCCTCTGAAAATCTATTTTTAGAGGTGGTTATATTAAGAGAACCGTCTCTGAAAATGAGTGATTTTCATAGATTGTTCTCTTAAGACAACCGTCTCTGAAAATCAATTGTCAGAGACAGTTCTCTTAACAAAAACGTCCTTAAAAATAGCTGTAGCACAAATAAATTCATATCTTTTTTAAATGAAGTCGGATGAAGATAAACTTTATATCAAAATTGTAGAGCTTGACGAGATCTAAAACTTTGTAGTTGATAAAATTTTTGTTTGAGATTATTTAGGGTTCCAAATATATAAATTAAGTCTTAGATTTTGAATTTCAATTTTTTGAATTTTTCAAATGACCTTGGATGGAGAAATGTTCTATATCAAAATTGTAGTGCTCTATGAGATCTAAAACTTTGTAGTTGAAAGTTTTCTCATTTAAGATTGTTTATGAGTTAAAATATTATTTATAAGATTTATACATATTAGTACAAATAGACAGCATCGTAGAACAAGACATAAGAGATTGTGTGGTGCTGTGGTAGGGGATGAGATGCGTAAGGAAGAGGTCGTGGGTTCAAATCTAAGTCTCTGCACTTATTTAAAATAAGTGAAAAATAAATCTTGTGAGTAGCCTTCCCGCCATATTAAAATTATTTTTTTCTTATTTTTATTAGACTCTAAATAATTTTTAAAAAATTCTAAAAATTATTTTTAGGGGCGGTTGACTTAAGTCAACCGTCTCTGAAAATCATTTTTAGTTGCGGTTATCTTAAGAAAACCGCCTTTGAAAATCGATTTTAGAGGCGGTTTTAAAACCGCCTCTGAAAATCACTTATTTTTACAGTCGGTGGCATTGTAGCGGTTATTCAAACCGCCTTTGAAAAGTGATTTTAGCCACCTCTAAAATATTTTTTGTAGTAGTGTCTCCTTCTTCTTCTTGTCCTTCTTCTTACTCTTCTTATCATCATCATCATTGTCACTATTGTATGTGCATTAAGTAACAAGATGATCCTTTGTTCCACACTTGAAGCACCTTCTTGATTCTTCCTTATTCTTGGATGAAGACTTCTTTCTTCTAGCACGATAGCCCTTCTTAACCATGAACTTGCCAAATATCTTCATAAAGAGAGCCATCTTCTCATCATCTAACTCATCAAAGCTTGAGTCTTCATCTTCACTTGATGATTCTTGCTTTGTCTTGCTCTTAGATAATGATATGGCCTTGAATGCTACACTCTTCTTCTTCTCATCCTTCTTCTCATCTTCCTTCTCCTTCTTTTCTTCCTTCTCATCATCATCTCTATATGTGTCATCGGTCATCACATCTTTCAACACTTGGTTTGGTGTCATGGTGTCCAAACCACTCCTCACTAGAATAGTGACCAATGTGCCAAATCTTGATGGTAAGCTAGCCTACTAAAAAGCAAGCCTCCTATCCATAATTCTAGTTGCTATGATCTCTATTTCACACACAAGAGGCTATGTCACTACCACTAAGTTAGTATGCTCTCAAAGACCAACTAAAGAGCCACACTAACCACTAGACAAGACATAAGCTAACTCACAAAACTAATTACACTAAAGAGCTTAGCTACACTAGGAATATAAATACAAGAGATGTAGTGATATTTATACCACCGTGGCAAGAGATGATCAAAGAATCACAATGAATACCAATGAAATCCTTGGAGACAAGATGACACAATGATTTTTCACCAAGGTTCACTTGCTTGCCGGCAAGCTAGTCCCCGTTGTGGTGATTCACTCACTTGGAGGTTTATGCGCTAATAGGCATCACACGCCTAACCCACA
Organism: Miscanthus floridulus; assembly: GCF_019320115.1. Lineage (NCBI taxonomy): Eukaryota > Viridiplantae > Streptophyta > Magnoliopsida > Poales > Poaceae > Miscanthus > Miscanthus floridulus. The sequence goes on along the minus strand of NC_089580.1, from coordinate 115,271,814 downwards.
ATCAGGTGCCGCACAACCAACACAAGATGAGGATCACACAAGCCACGAGCAATCCACTAGAGTACCTTTTGGCTCTCTACTGGGGAAAGGTCAAGAAACCCTCACAATCACCACGATCGGAGCAAGAGACAATCATCTTCCTCCACTCAATGATCCTTGCTGCACCAAGCCATCTAAATGGCGGCAATCACCAAGAGAAACAAGCGAATTCCGTAGTGAAACACAATCACCAAGTGCCTCTAGATGCAATCACTTAAGCAATGCACTTAGATTCACTCCCAATCTCATAAAGATGATAAATCAATGATGGAGATGAGTGGAAGGGCTTTGGCTTAGCTCACTAGGTTGCTATGTCAATGAAAATGGCCAAGCAAGTGAGCAAGAGCCAGGCATGGGGCTTAAATAGAAGCCCCCTCGAGCTAGTGACAGACTGACAGTTAGGCCACTTAAGTGACCGTATGACCCGCAGACACGGACCGTCAGACCGTTCAACGCCAAGGTTCGACGCCGGTCACAACCAACCATGCGTTGCCACGTAACCACATTCAAACGAAATCGACCATTGCCGCTAATGGTCATCTGTCGTGCGCTGAACAGAGCCTCGGACCCGGCTTGAAAGCCCTAGTTTGGTTTTAGCTAATTGATGAAACATATTTGGACTAATCCTTGCATCTAAGTGTGTGACTAGATAGGATGGTCTAACCTAAGTAAAGGAGCTAGGTGGCACTCATGGATGGAGATGGCCACTTGAAATGAAGTCCATGCTGGTGGTTTGGACATGTGATGATGATCAAGCTCTGGGACTTGGAAAAGAAGAAAGAGAAAAACAAAATGGGCTCAAGGCAAAGGTGATATTCATAGCACCATTTTGTTTTCGATGATCACATTTATGATAGATGGTCGTACTATTAAGAGGGGAGCTCTTATCAGACAACTCGATCATCTAGTGCCACTAGGTGTTGGAAAACATGCATATGCATTTTAGGCCTAGTGCACAATCGGTGAGAAAGTGATTAACCTTTGAAAAAATGATTGTGAAAATGCTAACACACTTACACGTGATGGTGAAACACTTAGAGTGTTGGCACATTTGCAAAGGAATCAAATGAGGCAAAAAGGGGGATGAGATGCTGCCTCTGGTGGCACCGCCACCCCCTGTCCGGTGCACCGCCACCCATAGGGCAATGACCGGCTAGAGGCCGAGAGGGGGTAGTTGTGTTTTGCCCTGAAGGGGACACCGCCACCCCTTGTCCGGTGGCACCGCCACGCCACCCCTAGGGTGGTGCCCACCTGGACTTGGCCAAGGAGGTGAAGTTGGAGGCTGGCACCACAAGTGGCGGTGTGCACCACCCCAGGTGCGATGGTGCACCGCCATCCTATCCGGTGGCACCGCCGTTTTTCAACAGAGAGCAGGGGTAACTAGCTCGGGCACCGCTGTGGTCACTGCCACCCCATGGCGATGCACCGCCCTAATTTTCTAGAGAGGAGGGAAAACGGGCAGTTGGCCGGGGTGGCACCGCCACCCCCTATCCGGTGCCCCAACCTCTAGTGAAACTAGCCGTTGGATGACCATTGGAGGGGCACCGCCACCCCATGTCTGGTGATCGCACCACCATGTCTGGTGTCCCCACAGAAGCTAACTCAAAGGGGTAACGACTCTATTTGCTTGTGGGCTTTTAATTAGAGGTGGTGGCCGGCCTTGGCCACTCTCTTGGCACTTCTAATAGCAGCATACACCCTTTGAGAGTTGAGCACACCACTCCACTCACTTGCACACTTAATTTCATCATCTTGAGTGAGATAGGAGAGCCTCTAGTGCATTGCTTAGTGTTCTAGCATCTTGTGGCACTAGTTGGGCGATTTGGGCTGGTGGAGATCTTTGTTACTTTTGGTGTTTGCCGACACCTAGATAGCCCAGTGATTGGTGGATCATCGAGCGAAGGAAGGTGATTGTCTCCGGCTCCGATCATTGTGATTGTGAGGGGTTCTTATGCCTTCCACGATGGAGCACCAAAGGCAACTCTAGTGGATTGCACATGGCTTGTGGATCCTCATCTTGTGTTGGTTGTGTGGCACCCGGTTGTGGGTTAGGCGTGTGATGCCTATTAGCGCGTGAACCTCCAAGTGAGTGAATCGCCATAACGGGGACTAGCTTGCCAGCAAGCAAGTGAACCTCGAAGGAAAAATTGATTGTGTCATAATTGTCTCCTTGGTATTCTTGGTATTCATTGATTGATCACTTGCCACGGTGGTATATCACCTCTACGACTCTCTTACTTTACTTTGTGTATTTACTTATGTAGAGCTTGTGGTAGTTGTAGCTAGTTAGTGTAGCTAGTGTAGCTTGTTCCCTTAGGTGTAATTTAGTTGTAGTTCTCTTGCTAGCTTGTTCCCCTAGGTGTACTTTAGTGACTTAGCCCTTGTGTGACATACTAGAGATCATAGAGATTAGAATTGGGTAGGTGGCTTGCAACACAAGTATAGTGCTAGCGCAAAATTTGCTTCGCCATCTTATTTACTAATCACTTATCCTAGTGTTGTTGTAGAAATTTTTAATAGACTATTCACCCCCCTCTATCCATGAGGACCTTTCACCATCGGACCCACCATCGTACTCTACACAGGGAGGGTCTGACGCGGTCCAATATGGTCCAGAGAGGGTAAAAACCCTCGGACACCGGTCCGACGCCTCCGTTGGACCCCAGGGGGAGTCCGACACTGCCACGTGTTGCGTCGTCATGTGCCTCGCCAAACACCATGCGATGAACAGTGTGCTCGACCTATCGAACGCCGCCTTTCAATAGGGTCCGACGCCTAGGGTCCGACACCTGTCAAAACTACACCGAGAGGTTCCAGAGCCGTCGAACCAAGTTGGACCCCTGGCCATCGGACCTAGGTAGGTCCGACACTCTCCCACGAATGCTCATAGGCTGCCACGTCAGCACCCCATCTAGGGTTAGTCGTCGGACCCGGGGAACAGCCGGTCCGACACTTCGCAATGCAGGGTACAACGCCCCTGGCTTCACCCTTTTCATGCGTGAACACTTCACCCTTGCTCAAATGTGACAACCACATATTGTGTCACCTTGTGCACGCATGTTAGCATATTTTCACAAACATTTTCAAGTGTGTTAGCACTCACTAGAATCTAAATGCATATGCAATGAGTTAAAACATCTAGTGGGCATTTTGATAACCGCATTTCGATATGAGTTTCTATCATCTTAATAGTACGGCTATCTATCCTAAATGTGATCACACCCACTTGGCGTCTTAATCACCAAAGCACAAAAACTCCTATGGATATCACCTTTGCCTTGAGTTTTTTGTTTTTCTCTTTCTTCTTTTCCAAGCCCGAGCACTTGATCACCATGGCCATCACTACCTTCATGATCATCACCATTTGCTCCATCACTTGGAATATGCTACCCTATCTCATGATCACTTAGAGCAAAAGGGTTAGCACCTAGGGTTTCAACAATTCACCAAAACCAAACTAGAGCTTTCAGTCTCCAACAGCCATGATTTCTCCACTCCTTTGCTTAGCCTCAACGCTAACTCAGAGATGTCACCATATGCCACCCTGAATCCTCCTCTTATGTTTTGAGGTCCAACCCTAAAAGCATTTGGCCTCACTTTTGAGGCAAAAACCGCCCAATCCTCTAAGATGTATAGTCGCTACACAAAGCCTCCAATGTCAACACATGTTCTCAAAGTCCTTGACCTAGCGGTCGACCAACTCCTCGTGATGCCTCGCATTGACTTGGTCTAAACTCCTTGCATTGGCTCCAATCAACGTTGTCTTCATTACCGTCTTGCATGTGCTCTTGCTAGTCCTCATAGCATGTGCTAGCTATCTTGGTTCGTTCTCCATAGGGATCGATGATGCGGATATATATCTAGATATCCAGAAGATCCGATATCCGTATCCATTTTAGTATAAATATGGATATCCATATTCGTATTTGATTTAAACATGGATGTTTAATGGATGTACTCCGTATTCGTTTATGAAGATTATTCTCTATCCGATTCCACGTTTGTATCCGATAAAAATATGAATTATATATCCAATATTATCCATATCCGCTAAGTACAAATTATTTTGAAATCATCTAAATCTTACCATTATGACTAATTAACTATGTAAATGAAAATAAATTTAATATAACAGATGATATGTATTATTATTTAAAAATTATCTATGGCTAATGTAATTTTAATATTACTGACGATACATAAATCTTAAGTTTAGTTAATTTTGATGTGGCTAATCATATTAGTTAGTATTTTGTCTTATTTATATAATTTAAATTTTATTTTATTTATTTAAATTCAGTAATTAATATATATTATTTATAATTTTCTTATATTTATATATTTAACTATTAAAACATTGATTAAAGTATTTTAGTATTGGTAGTGGTCTTTATCCACGGTGTTATATAGCTATATTTTAAATCCCTTCATCCATAATGATTTAGCAAATAGATACATCTTATCTTCAAAATCAAGTAGATATCTGAATTTGAATTCGAGATATCCATTTTGCATTAGTATCCGACAATATCCGTATTTGTATTCGAATTTGAATAAAAATGTGGTAAATAATGGTATCCAAATTCGTATCCATCCGGATCCGATGCGAATCCATCCTTAGTTCTCCGGCCTCTCGGTCCCTCTGTTCTAAGTCTCTACGTGCATATATCCACTGTGTGTTCTCACGTCGTCACATTCCATGAGCTCTCTTTAGACAAAGACACCATATTCAATTATCATTCGTCAAATATTATCTATTAGAATCATCATTTTCATTGGGTTATTTTAGAACTTTGTCTTTGATGCAATTTTTTAAATTAAAATTTATCTAAAATCAAATTCGTTATCTACATGACACATCTAAAGTTCCCTCTGGTGTGCTCTTTCTGCCAGTTCGCATATACCGGCCTGGTTCTTCGAATAAACATGCACATGTTTGGGTTATTTTTCTTTAAAAGGAGCAATTTCAAATCTGTTATATTTTGTGTCAGCTTTAGTATATTTGTGTGGCATCTGGTCAACTTACATACTAGAATCATGTGCAAGCATTTGACTTTTAGGACACAGGGCGGCACGGGGCACGGGCACCGACCCAAGCGTTATATGTTGTGTCAGCTTTAGTATATTTGTGTGGCATCTGGTCAACTTACATACTAGAATCATGTGCAGGCATTTGACTTTTAGGACCCAGGGCGGCATGGGGCACGGGCACCGACCCAAGCGCACTCGTCGCCAGCTCTCCTCCTCCCTCCCCTCTCCTTGCCGCCGACTGAGTAGCTCGACGAACGCCCGTGCGGCCACGAGGACGGCGGCGACCTTTGAAGCCACACTCTTCGGGAGCTCCGTGCTCACGTCCGTTCGTGTACCTGTGGCTACGGACGATGGTAGCACGTTATGGCGCGCGGCAGGCTAGATCCACGGCGGGAGACGGCGGATCCAGTGTCCTAGCAACTGGATCTATGAAGTGCGGGGCGTTGGGAGGCTCTCCGGCGACAGTGGTGGCCTACGGCCATTGCGGTGGTGTTGGGGGCGGCGTTACTTCGGCAGTGGCTCAAAGATGGGTCATCCCCTTCCCACCCGTCCCTCTCCCCCATCTAGACCTAGCGTCGTCGTCGCTGGAGCTCGCATCAAGAGGTAGGGCGGTGGCGGGGCCTTGTGTTGACGGTAGTGGACGTGGTCGGGAGGGCGGCGGGTAGTGGCGAGCCATTAGCGACGGTGTCCCTTTGTGCGGCGGAGGACGGTGGTGGCCTAAGCATCGATGCCCAGTCCTCGGTAGGGAGAACGGGCAGAAGACCTCTTCGGCGTTGGCAGCAACCCTAGGGGCGGCTGATGCCTGGGCGCCGCTGTAAGGATCTCGATGTGCAGGAGGCAGATCCTATCAACAGTGGCCGCCCTAGGGGCGGCGGAGGCCTGGGAGTCTGGGCAGAAAAGGATATCTACAGCGGCGACAATGGAGGACTCCAGTAGAGGTGACGGCCATGATCCCAATGATGGCAGCCATAGGCGCCGAAGGCCTTGGAATCCGGCAAAGCAGAAGCGGATCATGCCGACTCACATCTGATCGGCTAATTTTGACCGGAGGACAACGGATGAAGGTCGGCTAATCGGCGACACGTGGCGTTAACTCACTTGAAGCAGATAAAAAATGGCACCAGTAGAGATTTGCAGCGATGGCACACTAGGAGCGGCTGCGACTTGACGACTTCCGCTCACCGAATCTTACCATTTCAGGAGAGAATGTTGAAAAGTAGGATGTGCCGAGATCGTAGTTTTTTTCTTTGTTAGTTGTGTTTTCTCCTCTTATTTGAGGTGTAGTCTAAGTTCTCTTATATCTTTTGACTGTGTATATTTTTTATGGATATAGAGGCCAGATTAATAAAAATACATTATCTAAAAAGGCATTTGACTTTTTTTTAGAATGGCATTTGATATTTGAGGTTACGTTATTATGATTTATGTGCAATTAAAACATGTGGGCCCCCTCGTTCAAATCTCATTACTATAATAACACTTCAATTTTACTAGAACACCCCTGAACCCCACACCAAGGACAGACAGGTGCTGGTGCGGTGGTGCTCCATCTTCTTCCTCTGCTTTCCCCACCTCGTCGGCTCCTCCCTGTTGTACATGCTGCAGCAACCACCGCTGCCGAAATCAGGCTCCTCCATCCATATGTGCTCGCAGTTCAGGTGTGCTCTCCTGCATCTTCTCCCTCGCCTACCCTCGGTTCCCCAATGCTACTGATCTACCTGCCGTGGTGTGATGCTGTTTTTCGATTCTGCCCTCAACTGGTGGAGTGAGAAACGAAATGATGCTGGAACTGGGTTCTTCACTTCTTTGTTAATGCGTGCTTAAAGGAAATCGACTAGTGTGGGGGGATTCGAGGGTGATTCACCACCAAATACAACTGTGGCTAATTTGTTTTTAGTCTTGGCATTTTAATCTCCTATGTGCAGGAAATGTTGAATATTTCGTACAGACCATATTGTTGTAATATATTTGTGTTAGTAGCAGTCTAGGTTCTTTTCGATTTTCATGGGTGAAAACTCAGGTTCTTACAGAACACGACTACAATAGAATTAGAATAGGACCAGTTAAAAAGGTTTTGATGAGAAATGGAGCAGCTGATTTAACACGATGAGATCATTTACTGAATCAGGAAAAAAATCCATGCCTTTTCTAAATGATCCATTGTCCTCCCTACAAGAAGTTCCATCATTCCATGCCCTCCCTGGAGTAAAAGACATGTTTATTTTTTATTTTTTTTGGTTGACAAATACAACTGTGTAGATCACACAAAGCACCTCTTCTGTACCTGGTGCTATCCAAGCTGCCCTTTTCTCACTTTATGACTGACAGGAGAATCCAGAGGATGCATGGAAGAAGCAAGAGACAGATGGACAGAAAAATCTCTTTTCTTTAATGACCGGGTTGCTCTTTCTTATTTTCTCGTTGCCCTGTCACAGATGAGAGTTCTTACCTGTCTCCTCTATCTATCCGTCTCTCCCAGAGTTTCTACTACCGAACTATCTCACACAGGCACTGCATGTAGCGCCGGTGCTGCAGAGCACCCTGACGTGTCATGCTTGATGCATCACCTTGGATTAACGGAGCCCTCTCCGTTTCTTGCTCTCAGGTAACAGGCACCACCCGCTGCAATTGTTCGTTAATGTTATATGTGGAATTCAAAAATGAGTATCAACAATATTTGCCTATGTGCAATCTTTGCACTCATTGTCTTCATGTCGATCTGAACAAAGTCCATGCCCATATTTTCAGAAAAGCTTCTTCCCTTGAGATGTAAAGATATCAACACCGGTTCCGGTTGGGTGAAAGCAGAAGGTGAGACTCGCTGCATTACCCTACTGTTGGAACGTGGATTACTGCACATGTAGTAGCTGAATGAGGTGGGAGGCCAGGATTTTGGTTCCGGGTGGCGGCATGGCTGGGACGCCGTGCTGTTGCCACAGAGATCTAATCAATCTCCAGCTTAGCCTTTCATTAACCAAAGAGTTCAGGCTTTATAGCCAAATCCTAACAACTTGTGACTAATCAAAACAATTCCACTAACTGAAATCATAAAGAATAGGATGACCGGCGTAGGTGGGCGTGGTGACCTCACGCTAGCACTCAGCCACAGCTGCGCTTCCTGCGCTGGTATACCTGGTCCACCATAACACCTACCCTTTAACGGTATGAGCATGTGTTTGTTGCATAATTCTGAAGTATAAATTGATGAAGTGTAAGCAATTTTTAAGCACACATTGCACCATATACAAGCATTTGAGCATTTGTTCAATATCAAATGTTTGTGTGGTCCAACAAGAAATATTCAATAATCAGGTCAGCACTGGCGCACAGCTTAGAATATGTACCTTTGACTTCAATTTTCTACTTATTTATTAAGTCCTTCCTTTTGCTATAATGTTGTTCTAGATATCCTAACATTCCTATGTTACTGTGTCCATTATGTTGCAACAATCTCAAGGCCTAGCTCAATTCCTATTTTTTTCTAATCTAGGTGGCATACACTTTCATTTAACCAATTCGTCCTATTTCGTCATCAGTCCGCCAAGTGTATAGTGGTTATCCTGTCACATCATTGCTGTCAAAGTGTTGTAGTCTTGAGGAAAGAAGATGGGTGTCACTAAGACTGCATTGCTTTTTTAGATAAAGGAAATAACATCCTGCTTCATCCTATTACTATAGGAATGAGACAAAGCTTATTACAAGGTTTACCATACAAAAAAACACAAAGTTCTCAAACATCTTTAATTAAGACCAAGCCTAAAAGTAAAGGGTCATCCATGGAAAGCAAAGAAGGCCATCTCTGCAGACTCCAACTTGCCACATGCATGTATGATGCCATCTTTTTCCTTGTCACTCTGCTGCAATGGGCATAATTGCGTAACCAACGCGTTCCATTGAACAGAACCTGGAAATATGTTTTAGGTTGAGAGTTACCAAAGACCATGTCATTCCTTGTTAGCATATTGACCAACAAAAAGCCACAGCACCGGTCAGTTATAGTGAATTGTACTTATTGCCTCTCATAGATAAGCTTAGTGCTAAAGCACTTGTATCTTACTTTTCCTGCACTTTTACTTTCCTTAGCTTCCAAGCCTAGTGCTAGGAATATGCTCAGCATTCACTTTAGTAGTTAGAATATACTGTAGCAAATGGGAGTCCCCTTTACCTATAAAGGGTAAGGGAGTGTCATTGTAAAAAACAAGCCGTTGCATTTCTTTCCAATCCAAGCGGTCAAGGGCCAAGCTGCCCTCTGGTAGTTCCTAAATCAGAATCTGAGATCTATTTGGGCCAACAATTGGTATCAGAGCCTAGGGCTCTTGAGTGAGCGAGCGCCATGTCCACCGAGAGCCAAATCGCCAGAGCGCGCGCCGCCGAAGGAGGAGCGGTGGTAGACCCTCAGGGCGGCGCAGCAGGCGTTGGAACCAGCGACCGCGCGACGCGCCTTGTTGTGCAAGAGGCAGCGGCTGCGACGGCGGCTAAGACGGCCCGGCAGGCAGCGACTGTGGCTCAGGCCACGGTGGCTGCCGCTGCAGCGCTTCGTGCCGAGATGGAGCAGGAGGAGCCAGAGCCTGCGGGAGGAGGATTGCGCAGTCGGATCGGGCGCCGCCACCAGTCGCCGTCACCAGAGCGGCATCGTGGTCGCCGCGGACGCTTGTCGGTGCTGCAGATGGTCTACCACGACTCCGGAGCAGGCACGCCATGGCCGATGCTCACCAAGGCGAACTACCACGAGTGGAGCCTGCTGATGAAGGTCAAGCTGCTGGCTCGGCGGTTGTGGGAGGCGGTACACGTCGGCGGCGTCAGCTACGACGACGATCGCCGGGCGTTGGTGGCCCTGTGCGTCGCCGTCCCCACCGAGCTCGGAGCCTCCCTTGCCAACAAGCCCACGGCAAAGCTGGCGTGGGAATCGATCACCGTGGCGCGTGTCGGTGGAGATCGCGTGCGCCGGGCGACGTTGCAGCGCCTCCGAGGGGAGTGGCAAGGCCTCGCCTTTCAGCCAGGTGAGGAAGTCAAGGACTTTGCCCTTTGCCTGACCAACCTGATGGAGCAGAAGGCGTGCAACGCGACACTGACCTCACGGAGGAGCACGTGGTGGAGAAATTCCTCCGCTGCATGCCAAAGAAGTACGCGCAGATTGTCATGTCGATCGAGACGCTCCTTGACTTCGAGCAGCTCATTGTCGAGGACGTGACCGAGAGGCTCAAGGCGCTGCAGGACCGCGAAGAGGGGCCTCACGCCGAGCTGGGCGCCGCTGGAAGCAAGCTGCTATACACGATGGAGCAGTGGCTCGCCTTCGAGAAGGAGGAAGGTTCCGGACCATCCGGCTCCTCCCAGGAGCATCGCTGGCGACCATGCGGCGGCAAGAAGAAGAAGGAGCAGGTCGGACCCCGGGGCCAGGCAGGCACTGATGGCAGCGCCGCTGGCCAGTGCAAGGTGACCCGGGATGACACCTGCAACAACTGCAGCAGGTCGGGCCACTGGGCCAAGGACTGCCGCTTTCCTCCACGCCGTGGTGGGCAGGCTCACATCGCGCAAGCAGAGGAGGGGGATGCTACTCTGTTCCTGGTGCACGGGTGTGTCGAGCCGCAGCAAGAAGCAGGGGAGGGGGTGAAAGGTCCAAGCTTTCCCCTTTCCCCATCGGCTGGCTCTGCACATCTCCACCTCGACGAACCGCGCGCCCACGCCTTCCTCGGCAAAGGCGCAGACGATGACAAGATCGACAGCTGGTACCTCAACACCAGTGCCACGCACCACATGACTGGTCGGCGCGAGTTCTTCTCCGACCTGGACTCTGGCGTGAAGGGCTCCGTCAAGTTCGGTGACGCCTCTGCCGTCGAGGTCAAGGGAGTCGGCTCGATCATTTTCAAGGCCAAGACAGGGGAGCACCGCCTCCTCATCAGCGTGTACTACATCTCGGCCTTGAGGAACTCCATCATCAGCATCGGGCAACTAGACGAGAATGGCTCGCGGGTGGAGATTGAGGGCGACGTGTTGCGCATCTAGGATAGAAGCCGCCACCTCCTCGCTAAGGTGAACCGGGGAAGCAAACGCCTTTACGTGCTCCATGTGCAGGTGGCGCAACCCCTCTGCCTTGCCGCGCGCCGGGACGATGAGGCGTGGCGCCGGCATGAGCGTTTTGGGCATCTTCACTTCGAGGCCCTGAAACAGCTCGACAAGGAGGAGATGGTCCGCGGCATGCCCTGCATCGACCACGTCGAGCAGCTCTGCGACACCTGTAAGGTGACCAAGCTAAAGCGCCAGCCCTTCCCGTATCAAGCCTCCTACCTCGCCACCGAGCAGCTCGAGCTGGTGCACGGCGACCTCTGCGGTCCAGTGTCACCGGCCACTCCTAGAGGTCGGCGCTACTTCCTACTGCTCGTCGACGACGCTACCCGCTACATGTGGGTCGTGTTGCTCGATTCCAAGGCGGCAGCTGTAGACGCCATCAAGCGCCATCAGGCAGTCGTGGAGAAGGAGTGCGGCCGCAAGCTCTGGGTGCGCCGCACAGACAACGGCGGCGAGTTCACGGTGGCCGAGTTCGCTACGTACTGCGCCGACGAGGGGATTCAGCGCCACTACTTCATGCCCTACTCACCACAGCAGAACAGCGTGGTCGAGCGTTGCAATCAGACTGTGGTGGCAGCGGCACGTGCCCTCCTCAAGCAAAGCAGCATGCCGGCGATCTACTGGGGGGAGGCTGTGATGACTGCCGTACACCTGCTCAACGGCTCGTCGACCAGTGCTCTCGATGGCAAGACGCCGTATGAGGCCTGGCATGGGCGCAAGCCGGCGGTCAGCTACCTGCGCGTTTTCAGTTACCTCGCCTTCGTCAAGGAGCTAAACCATGTCGGCAAACTCGACGATCGCAGCTCGCCGGGGGTCTTCATCGGCTACGTAGAGGGGGCTAAGGCTTACCGAGTGCTCGATCTAGCGACACGACGCGGGCGCGTGGCGCGTGACGTCGTGTTCGATGAAGGACGTGGCTGGGCATGGGACAAGGCGGTGGACGACGGGTCGACGGCCGCGCTCCGTGACTTTACCATCGAGTACGGGTGGATGGGCGGTGCTGAGGTAGCACAAGGTGCATCCTCGTCGACGTCTGGGTCTTCATCACCAGCGCCGACCTCTTCATCAGCTCCGCCGCGTTCGCCATCACCGAATCCGGGGGAGCTCGGCAGCCCATCGGCGATGGTCGGTAGTCCATCGACAGCAGCTCCGACCTCTCCAACACCGTAGCCGACCTCCCCGGTGCATCAGCCGACCTCCTCGGCGTCTTCTGCATCGCCCGCTACGACACCAGCGCACGCAGTGCAGCCGGGGGTTGAGTAGGCGACGCCACTAGAGGATGATGAAGACCGCCTGGACGCCTACCACGACAATGAGCCCCTTCGGTACCGCATGGTGGCAAACATCCTCGGAGAGCAGTCTCCACCGAACCAGCCCGAGAGGCTCTTCGCTTAGCTACATCTGACGCACGCCGGTGAGCCGACCACTTATGCTGAGGCGCAGGGTGATCCGGTGTGGCGGGTGGCGATGGAGCAGGAGCTCAAGTTCGTTGAGCATAACCGCACCTGGGAGCTGGTGCCACTATCTGACGGCCACCGCCCCATCACCCTGAAGTGGGTGTTCAAGCTCAAGAAGGACGAGCTGGGCGTGGTGATCAAGCACAAGGCGCGGCTGGTAGCACGTGGCTTCGTCCAGTAGGAGGGGATCGTCTACGACGACGCCTTCGCCCCCGTGGCGCGCATGGAGTCAGTCCGTGTCCTCCTCACGCTGGCGGCTCAAGAGGGGTGGCAAGTCCACCACATGGACGTGAAGTCCGCCTTCCTCAACGGCGACCTCAAGGAGGAGGTCTACGTGCGCTAACCACCTGGCTACGCCGTCGCCGGAGAAGAGGGGAAGGTGTACCACCTGCGCAAGGCACTCTATGGCCTGTGCCAGGCACCGCGCGCCTGGAACGCGAAGCTCGACAACACACTCAAGAAGATGGGCTTCAAGCAGAGCGCGCATGAGGCGGCGGTGTACCGGCGGGGCAGTGGACGCAACGTTCTACTGGTCGACATCTACATCGACGACCTCATCATCACCGGCGCTGAAGAGCAGAAGGTGGAGGTGTTCAAGGCGCAGATGAAGAGGGCATTCGACATGAGCGACCTCGGCCTCCTCTGCTTCTACCTCGGCATCGAACTGTGCCAGGACGCCAGCGGGATCGCCCTCCGCCAAACCCACTACGCCAAGCGCATCCTCGAGCTCAGCGGCTTGACAGGCTGCAATCTAGCCCACACCCCGATGGAGGAGAAGCTCAAGTTGAGTCGAGAGAGCACGGCGGAGGAGGTCGATCCAACCCATTACCGGCGGCTAATCGGGAGCTTACGCTACTTGGTCCACACCTGGCCGAACATCGCGTTTGTCGTCGGGTACATGAGCCGGTTCATGGAGCGGCCGACGATGGAGCATCTGCACGCCGTTAAGCGTATCCTGCGCTACGTGGTGGGCACCCTCGACTACGGTCTTCACTACGGAAGGGCCCCCGGCACGGCGCGGTTCGTCGGCTACTGCGACAGCGACCTCGCCGGCGATGTGGATACCAGCAAGAGCACAACTAGGACGCTGTTCTTTCTCGGTGATTGCTTGGTCAGTTGGTAGTCCCTCAAGCAGAAGGTGGTGGTCCTCTCAAACTGTGAAGCGGAGTACATTGTCACCACCACTGCAGCAACTTAGGCACTATGGCTGTCAAGAATGCTGGCAGAGCTCCTTGGCAGGAAGGTGGATATGGTTGAGCTGAAGGTGGACAGCAAGTCTGCTCTAGCTCTGGCCAAGAACCCTGTCTTCCATAAGAGAATCAAGCACATTCGCATTAAGTACCAATTCATCAGAGATTGCTTGGAGGACGGGAGCATCAAGGCCAGCCACGTTGCTACTACAGATCAGCTGGGTGACATTCTCACCAAGTCGCTGGGGAAGTCCAAGTTCCAAAAGACGAGGGAGAGGATTGGGCTACAACAGATCACCTTCAGTGCTCGGCACAAGGCTTAGGGGGAGAATTGATAGATAAGCCTAGTGCTAAAGCACTTGTATCTTACTTTTCCGGTACTTTTATTTTCCTTGGCTTCCAAGCCTAGTGTTAGGAATATGCTCAGCATCTACTTTAGTGATTAGAATATGTTGTAGCAAGTGGGAGTCCCATTTGCCTATAAAGATCAAGGGAGTGTCATTGTAAAAAACAAGCCATTGCATTTCCTTCCAATCCAAACGGCCAAGGGCCAAGCTGCCCTCTGGTAGTTCCTAAATGTGAATCTGAGATCTATTTGGGCCAACAGCCTCCGTGTTTATGCCAACCTTTGAATAAATTTTCCACACTCAAAGGAGGCACTAAACCAAACACAATATGTAAAGCATGCCATAGAAATCTAGCATGGTAACATTCAAAGAAGAGGTGATGGATGGATTCAGTATTACTACAGAAGCAACATAATTTACTACCATTCCAATTCCTTCTAGCTAAATTATCTTTAGTAAGGATGGCCCTCTTCTTCAAGAACCATAAGAAGACCTTAATTTTCAAAGGTAATTTTGTTCGCCAAATTTCTTATGTGACCTTAATACCATTACTGTCTAGGACCCGATATAGAGACTTCACAGTGAAGGTACCATTTTTGTTCAAAGGCCATAAAATTGAATCACTACCAGCTTGTAATCTAACATTCGTAATGCGTGCAACCAGATTATGCCATTCCTGTAACTGGTTTAAGACTGCATTGCTATCATGTTGAGGTTACATTATCCTATTATCTCCCAATATCGCTCTTGCTACCCATCAAATTATCCTGTAATGATGGCTGATCCAATTAAACATACTTGGGTGCATAAAGTATGAAAGGCTTCTGGTGAACATCTGCAGAAATGCTATCAGTGCAGCTTTGCTGACTTTGGCTATTGCCTATCAGTGTAGCAGTGCCTTTAAAGTTGTTAGATTTTGGTTCCCTTGATTATGAAGACCGGCGACTAGATCTGGTTTTGGAATCATCATAGTACATTTCAATAGGACAACAGTTGTATTTGATTTACAACTCCAGCGACTGCTGTTGATGCATAATTGTTTCCTCTAAACAATTGCAATGGCTTTCATAGTTACTTAATTCTATATCTGTCTTCTCTTCCTTAATATTTTGTTTTAAATGCAAGCATCTGCATTTTCACTTAGAAAATAACATAAATGTATTTGTGCTACATGCAGTGCATTGGGGATACATAAGCACATGGTCTGTTAAACATGAACTTAACAGTGGAGGGATTGGTACAGCTATGGAGTAAGTGGGAAATCCAAGTAGTGGTACTGCTCAGCTTCACCATGCAAATCTTCCTATTCTTTGGTGGCAGTATTAGACGGTACAACACAAACACCCTTCTTAGGGTTTCCATTTGGTTAGCCTATGTAGGGGCAGACATGGTTGCAGTCTATGCCCTTGGACTCATATCCAAGAATGATCAGAATGCCACAACATTAGTTGGATTCCATGGAACTAATAATCCAAATTATTTTGACTTAAATCACAACCAGCTAGCTTTCTTCTGGGCGCCATTCCTTCTCGTCCATCTTGGTGGGCAAGACACCCTGACTGCTTTCTCTATGGAGGACAACAACTTGTGGCTGAGGCACCTGATGAACCTGTCCATTCAAGTCTTGTTGGCCTTATACGCCTTTTGGAAGTCGACAGGTCGGCACAACTTGAAGATTTTTGCTCCAGCCATACTTGCTTTTCTTGCTGGAATCATGAGGTATGGGGAGAGGACATGGGCTCTTAAGTGCAGCAGCCGAAATGGCCTTAGGGAAACAACGTGGCAATTGCAGAAACTGGATGTTGAAGCTGATAAGGGCAGCTATGTGAGCACAATCTTGTATGTCTTGAGCTCAATGCCAGGAGTCCGAGATCTCTTCTCTGGACGCACCGTCTCCCAGATGAAAGTGCGTGAGGTATTCAAGTTCCAAGCAAACAACAGACCCCTGGATCAAGTGCTAAAACTGCTGGAGGTGGAGCTTGCCATGATGTACGATGATCTGTACACCAAGGCCATGGTGCTTCGTACAAGGACTGGAGTCATACTCCGGTGCATCAGCCAGGTTTTGATGACATCTGCCTTTTTGATATTCGTAGTTGCAAACAACAGACAATATTACAGTAGAGCTGATGTTGAAATCACCTATGTGTTATTCATTGGCTTCTTTACTATTGAAGTTTGTGCATTCATTTTGATGGTCATGTCACCATGGACCTGGGCATTCTTCAAATCCCGAAAGTGTAAAATGCTTGCCCATGTTACCTGGCTTCTTCTCTCCAGTAGTATTGGTTGGCCGGAGAAGAGGATATTGTGGTCAAAATCAATGGGGCAGTACAACTTCCTGAACTCCTGTATAGGCCATCATCGATCAAGTACATCATCCAAACTACTCATCTACATCAGGAAGGCGTTAAGTGCTGTTGAAAGCAAGTATTTAGTCAGAAAGCTCCGCCACACCAAGCATGTCAAAGTAAACAAGGACATCATGGAGGACGTTGTCACATGGGTTGGACGTGTTGCTCGCGAGGAATTTACAAGAATAACTGAACAGCAACACTGGGTACATCTTCGTCCAATTATCAAGGCTACACTGAACTCTAGTGCTAACTCTTTTGGTGACAACATCATCCTTTTGCATACATGTACAGAGCTGCACCTACGGAAACGCCCCAACGACGACGAGGTCATCGGCATGAATGAGACAATATCAAGTACCAATACTATCATGGACACATGCACCAAGATATCAAATTACATGGTGTACCTCTTAGTTGTGCAGCCTTCAATGTTGCCACTCAGTGGCAGTGCAGAGGATACACTGGCGAAGTTCTATGAGAAGATGACCAAGAATAGTTACAGCAACGAGCAGGATGTTCTGGACACTGCTTATCAGCTATTGGAGAATGTGCTGGAGTTTGGCGACGAGGAATGCCTGAAAGAACAGGAGGAACCAGGGCCATGGCGTGAGACGCTGATGGAGATCAGAGATATGTGGATGAGGCTACTTATTTATGCGGCCGGGAAGTGCCTAGGGGATCTGCACGCCCAACAGCTAGGAAGAGGAGGGGAGCTTCTCACCTTCGTATGGTTACTCATGGCGCATAGTGGAATTGGAGATGTCGATCATCAGGTTGACCTAATAAGTAATAATGATGTTTTGTCAGGCCAGTTTTGTGCGTTCCATTTTCCTAGTAAAGCTGAACAATCTAGTGCATAAATAGCTCATGGAATGGAATGTGGCGCCACTCAACAAGAATGGAAGGTGGCTTCTGAAGTGAAAACCTGTGCTTGTAATAACATAGACGATCGTAATATAAGTGATGATAAAAGTACTTGCTGTTAGAATCCGATACCCCTAGTTATGTGTAGCAACCCTCAAATATTTGACGGGATATTGTGAGTATGACACAAGCGTGTGCCGTATTAAGAACGACGACGTAGACGAATTTCGTAGAAGACGATGAGCATGTTAAAGTACCATGACAAGTGATTAAAATTTAGCGAAGCCAATCATAAATTCTATAAGCACACCTCCAAAAAGGTATAAGTGACTCTCATAATTCTATTTGACCCTTTAGGACCCATTGTTTCTTGCCCTATACAAGAATCTAATGTAGTATAATTGTCTAGCGTAATCCTTTAAAGCGATCCTAATTACTTTTAAGTCTTGGATGAGACACTGTGTTGGTTTGGTTGATGTCTATGCCTTCACCCCCTGTTTATATATTCCCCCCAAGGCCCTCACATATGCAAGTAGGAGTTCTACACCCAAGTGCTAATACAATTAAAAGTCTTAATAGCACAACTTTCTTAAGTTCTAGTCCAAATAGGATTTGAATCAGTGTACAACACTTCCATTGTTTTGAAAAATCTTAGTCGGTCCTCTAAAACGCTATGGGTCTGATTGGTTGCTTGCAGTAACTTGCATAGCATACATATCATATGCAGCACACTGTTATCCTGTATTAGCCTATGCAGTTTGATGTTGTTTGGTTCAATAGGTTAGGGAGTTGTATAGTATTATGCGCTTGATTGGTTGGTATGCGCAACCGTTAGTCTGCACAGGGGAGTGCAAATGTGGGTGTTTGGTTAGCTGCGTTAGCTCTGTTGTGGTCATCCCTGGTAATCTTTACCGCCTTCCCATCAGCTATCTCCTGTGTACGAATTGAAGTTGGCGGTACTGTTGTCACCTCTTTTTCTCACCCTTTGCGTGTCAGACAACTAGAGTTGGCGCGAACAACCGGAGTGGCAGGCTATGTTTTGGGCGGGAATTGACCCAATGGCCGATGCTGACATGTGAAATTCATACACTATTTAAAAGGAAACAGGAATCCGATTTCACATGGCTGCTGAAATTTTAAAACAATTTGACATGGTAGTTATCACATAATCCATACCCATATAACTTGACAAAGTTAACTTCACATCACAGTACCATAATCCATATCTAAAAAGAGGCGACAATAGTACATTCTGAAATCCATATCTAGAACACACTTCCCGACAGATGACATGCTTCCCATCAACTATCAATATTCAGAACACACATCACAAGTTAACTTGACATTTAGAATATTCAGAATTCATATCCAGTTAATTTATTCATAACACATCCAGAACACATTCCAATCAACACAGCATCCATGATATCACAATTATTACGTGATTTGTGAGCCCATTTCAAAATATCAAGTCTACAGAAATTATGATTATTGCCTCAAAGGCTAAGAGCTATAAATACTTGCTTGTGCTGCTCCTAGAAATGTGTTTATTCTGACAGGGTCTTAAGCATTCAGTTATAATGCTTGGCAAGGAACCTCTTCAACCAGAGTTGCCTGTCACTCTCGCTCATGTCAATGAAGACAAGAGTTCGCGTGCCCTTAAACCCGGCTTGATTCGTTTCTTTTTTTCATCCGGAACAGTATTTTCTTCTCACAAATTCCTCCAAAATTCCTCCAAAGGATGGTTTTGAGGAATTTGTGAGAGGAAAACACTGTTTCAGATGAAAAAAGAAGCGGATCAAGCCGGGTTCAAGGGCACGTGAACGGGGTGATCAAGAGCACACATCAGCTGATCTCTACTAAATCCAGGAACATCCATGACAGCCCGGTAGATCCCCTTATATGCTTCAGCTTTGTCCACTGTATTTCTCAATTTATTGATAGCCTCTGTAAGACCACCATTGCATGATCCTCCTTCATCTAGGTTCTTCCTTCTCTTAGCTGGCCTCTTTTCTTCCTTCAGCTTGTTTTCTTCTTTTGGTTTGCTGTCCGGTGATGGTTCTTCCTTTGGATCTTCACCTCTCTCATAGGCTTCAACATCAATATGTTCTGCTCTGATGCTAGACCGGCTGGTCAAGCACTCCGGGTAGCACCCTCACGGCCTAGGTTCGATCCCCCCATGGAGGCGAATTTGCAGTGTCGGAGGTTAAAAAAAACCCGTCTGCCCCGCATTACCTAAGCATAGGTTTATGCCACCAGCCCACTCACAGACTAACGGGCCCCTGGATGCGGTCGGGGTACGAGGTTTTGGGTTTTTTTTTTTTGACTAGGTGAGGAGTCATCTACCTTAATGCAAAATACTCGAGCGGACATGCTATCCCCCTGCCGTCTGAGTTTTTTTTATCTCCTGGCCTTCCCAAAGCTTTAGTTGACCCCATTGCATACTTTCCTGTAGCAACCCCACTCCCAAAGATCACTTGCATTTGGTAGTAGTTGACAACCCGCTTGTTCAGGAACTCTGCTTCTTTTGAACGCATGATAGCAGAGGAGAGGAAGAGAACGAGATCTGGCACATGGCGACGCCAAGGTTACCAGGATTGGGCTCCAAGGCGACGGAAGGCAACCTGCGGCCACTGGCATGAGCTTGCGTTCGAAGAAAGAGAAGACCAATCGCAGATGTTGTATGATTGTATCCACCACCGAGGACGGCACAGGCAGGTTGAGGAAACCCAAGCCGCCAGCCAGGGAAGAACAAAGAAGAAGACTTGAGAAGAAACGTGTGGGAGGATAAGGCGGGGGGAGGGGTGCGAGCGGGTGACCCTATCCAATGTCCCGGTGTAGAGCGGGTGTGGCCAGGTGCAGAGCGGGACGCCCCTGCAGTGCGGATGCAAGTTTGGGCTGCATAGCTACGTACTTCCTCCTACACAAATACGTTAGTTGGGCAAAGGAAGTCGTCGCTGGCTTACATGCGTTGTTTGGGACTGCAATGTCCCTGCCACTTCGCACGCCACGCCGCCTGTTCAAGTGCTCATTTAATCACTGCGTGCATTTAATCACCGCTACAGGGCCATGCAAGCCTCCAAGGGGCCTTGCAAAATTGGGAACGCGGCAAAAAATAAAGCGCACACGAGGACTCAAACTTGAGACCTCCAGTCTCGGCCGCCTCGGAAGACGCTGCAACAACCAATCAAGGCGAATTCTTTTCGTGTCCACGATACACCCGCAACCCTATTTAATAAGGGCAAGCACGGAAAACTTTATCTTAATTAATCACTCCTTGGTATGTACAATTATGTACTAAACGA
This sequence comes from Miscanthus floridulus, assembly GCF_019320115.1. Classification (NCBI taxonomy): domain Eukaryota; kingdom Viridiplantae; phylum Streptophyta; class Magnoliopsida; order Poales; family Poaceae; genus Miscanthus; species Miscanthus floridulus. Next base: position 115,251,158 of record NC_089580.1, on the reverse strand, counting down.
CATCTAAAAGCTATACGGAGCGAGTACAACCGATCTCGAGGGGGTAACAGGCTGCAGGTCCAACATGGTTTTGAGGATAGTGCTGTCCTGCATTTATGGGGTCTGGAGGAGTTATGCAAGCAACCAATCAGGCTTCCTGTTTTCACCGCCTGTGCAATGATAATAAATTTGTATGGTATATAATCTACAAATCCGAAGACTGATTAAGTATTTATGAAATGTTAAGAAGCCTGAACCTTGATGAGCTTCTTTTTGAAAAAAAAAACCCATATTACAACCATGTTTGTATTTTTTGTTGTCTGTGCTATCTTAACTCTTTTATGCAATCCTAACTATACTATATATTATTACATCCAAATATAGGCTTGCTCCTTGCTCGACTACAAGTGCACGTATCCATCCTCCTATAAAAGCTTCCGTTGCCGGTGTGCCTATGGTTATACCTTTTCTTTGGAGTTTGTTTGGCTCTGCTCTCAGATCCACGCCAATACATGAGTTGAGATAGATTAGATCGAAAAATAAACTAACGTTTACTCTAACATCTTCTAAACACTAAACTTTATGAACTGAGATTGATTTGAGTGTAACCAAACAAACCCGATCTTTGGCAGGTCTTCCCACACGTGCCAGTTCCTTCCGGCGGTGACGTGGAGAAAGCGCACAAGCTGCCCATCGTCATTGTAGCTCCATTCCTCTGGGACATGAAGAGCCGGAGCACCCTGCTGACCGGCCTGCTGGCTGCTGCTCCTTCGGACGTGCGAGCCTGGCCACTCCTGGACGATGATCCGCTGTGCTACTTGACAGAGTGCGCTGGTGACTTGATTTTCCATTGCAGGCAGATGCAGAGCACATAACAGAGCATGTTCTAAACATATGGAGTGCAGGGTTTTTGTCTTTGATATCAGGAGACGAGAGGAGCAGCAGTAGCTACGCGTACGCGGATCTACTCTATGATCTCGTTACGGACCATCCGATCGAACCAACCCGACACAATCTAATTGGAAACATACTAACCCAATCTGTCAGTACGTCAAATTAGGCTTAGATTCAAAATTTAATGTAATACCTTTCTTTGTTTAACTCAATCTTATCCGACCCGACTTGATTGCTCCATTCGTGGATTTTCTCAAGCAACCAGTGTACCAGCGCAGACAACATATACACAAGTTTGCAAATCTAGAGGCCGTAAAAGTAGGTGTATATGCGTGCATGAATTTATTATGACAGCTATGTGTAGGTGTATATGCGTGCATGAATTTATTATCTCCGTGTCTCACTGGAACCTTTTCATTTCATCCCTAAAGCATTGGGATTGAAGCGCATTGAAAAGTATCCAAATGGGTACCGGCACAGGCCTTATTCGTCCTGCGGATTGGGCGGCGATCCCCGGAGGATCTGCGTATCCAAAGGAGCCTTTATAGGGGATTTTATCGTCCCCAATCCCTTTCAACACCTATGGTTTTGAGAGAAAATGAACAGAGCCTCACGGGGCCGTCCCAAACACATTTGCACATACAGAATGGCATATCAGTGGTGCAAGGAAGAAACTTAAAAAAATGCAATGAGAGATACGATGTCAAATGGGCTGGTAGAACGTGATTTTCTTGTTTTAACACTTTTTAAAATCACGTCGCTAAACGTGGTCCCACCTTTTTTTTTCAATCCCCTTAACTGCGTCAAATCTTATTGCGTGCCAAAATCACTCTTCCACACCATGCATTGGTACGGTAAGATGTAGCATGCTGAAGTTGTGTTTTCTCTAGTCAGTGCTACTCATCACTTCGTAACAATTTTAAACCGAACCCATTGTAAATATACATGTCATTTTAACTTTGCATTGAGTCAAACTAAACAAATTTTTACTAAGTTTTAGAACAAAACATATATACATGTATAAGTTCAAATAAATACAGTACCAAAAATAAATATTTGATCCAAATTTATAAAACTAACTGGATGCCATAGATATTATACTTTTCTATAAATTGGATCAACACTAGAAAAAATTATCCAACCATCCATGCATACCACAGTTGCGGCATATATATGTCGTCCTCACCTAGTTCAAATCGAAGAACTGCACTTCGAATGCATACATATACTGAGTTGAGCATAGATGTTGCCGAGACCTAAAATCTTATAAATTTTACCTCTATTTGATTCATACAGAAAAATACATTTTTTTCTGAATTAACAAGATCAGTGAGTGCTTAATAAGCTAAATGCGGTGAGAGATACGATTGAAAAAGGTTGATAGGACGTGATTTTTTTTTACCTTTTAAACTCTTTTTAAATCATATCTAGTGTGGCAAAAAAGAGCCGCCGCACCATATGCATCGGCATAACAAGGTTTGCCATGTTCTTTAACATATTATATATCATTTTAAGATAGATGGATATACAGGCCGTCAGGGTCCAAGCTAGCTTAAAATGCATGGTGATGTGCAATCTTCATAGCCATGTAGAAATATATCTAATTTCAACTGATGCTTTATATGGTAAAAATAGACTATTTAGTAGCAATTTTTTTTTCTGGTGCTAGTGCACCACTCAAACATGATGCGAAGTCACACTTGGTTATCATGTCAGTTTGAATGGTGCCGTAAAATAGAACCACCACGCTAACGGAAATGACGTGACATGTTTCCACATCAAATATATACTAGTAGACCCCTCCTACGCAGTCAAATGAGGCATACCTTATCGTGCCAATACATATGGTGGCACAACACATTGATCTTGCCATAGTGCGCCACCTAGTGCAGTCTAAGGATGAAAACAGATCAGATTTGAATGGAATCAGATTCGGATATCAATTCAAAACAGATGTCTCAGATTTGGATTCTATTCGGATATTTACTCAACTGAACTCAAATAAATTCAACATATATTAATAAAATTTTGTTACTATGTTCATCCATAATAAAAGTGAAATAAAATCAAAGAACACTTCTGATAATCTCCAATATCTGAGTAAACTAAACTACAATAAATAATATTTAATAAAATGATACGTCAAGTGAAGAAATTCAAAGAAGAATGGCAGGAAACTGGTAGCAATTTTACTTTATTATTGTTTTCAGAACTATAAAATTATTACACAAGTGAAGAATAAAAGTATGTGGTATATAACATAGGCAAGGATAGCTCATTAAAAATAATATAGTTATTAATAAATATTTAATAATTAATATATATTATTTAACCGGTCATTATTTATAAATATTTATCAGATGGTTATCAAGAAATTATAAATTATATAAAATAATTTAAATCAATAAATAAGTAAAATAAAGTATTATCTGATTTAATCAACAAATATATTAGGTTTGAACTAAATTAGAAAAATACTAAAACTAATTTAATCTTTATGTATCATTAATGATATTAAACTAATATTAAAAGTTGTTTATAGATATCTTACAGACAATTTCAATGCATTATTAGTGATATTAAAATTCAATGCATTATTAGTGATATTAAAATTAAATATGGAGATTAAACTTTTAAATAGATTCACTATACATTGTTCATCGCGGATACAGATAAATATCATATATTTAATATTTTTGTCGAATACCAATTTAGATTCGCATGAAGAAAAAAACTGAAAGACAAATTCGGACACATCTATTTAGTATTCGCATTAGAAATAGGTATCAATACGGATACGGGATATCCATATTACAAATTTTAGCGAATATGAATGTCGGATAATTCGGATATCCATTTTCATTTTTCATCCCTAATATAGTCAAAAGTGTTAGAAATGAAAATAGAACAGAGTAAGGTTACTTTTTAAAATATAATTTAGAAAGGAATATATATAAAAATAAAAAGAGGAGGAAGTCGGCAGAAAGCATGGAAGTTTTCGTCCATGCGAAGGCATGGGAGCATGGAAGTTTTCGCTTGTTTATTCGACCCATACGATGGCAAAGGCTGCATCCATAGCAGTGCACTGCATGTGCTCGTGCCCGCGCCGCGACGTTCCATACTTCCATTGGCACTTTTGCCGATTTATACCCTTGATGACATCGCGCCTCCGTCTGCCCTCTCACTCTCGATGCCTTCGTGCTCAGCGTCGCGGCCGAACGGACGGCACATGGCAGAGGGAGAGGAGCAATGGCGCCGGCCTTGCACAAGCCAATGTGCCGGCGGCTCCGTAGCTTTCTTGGTGTCAGGCAGTAGCGAGGACATGGCGTCGAATCGAGCTCCATTGTCTGCCTGCTCGCCGCCGCAAGTGATCGCCAACAAAGCCGACAGTGTGCAGGCTGCAGCCCACTCCAGTGCTTTCACCGCTAGCCGTCTGGTAATCTCTGTTCCTACTCCCTTCAAAGTTCTGTTGGGGACTACTAGTAGTATTGGAGGGTGATGTCTTTATCTAAGAAAGTATTGGAGGGTGATGTCATTCATCGTCTGCTGACATGGCACACAGTGTATTGTGCAAATAAAAAATGCATCTAAACTGCATTGTTGTTCAATTTTTAGTTACAGAGGTGGTTTATTTTGGTTTCATGTAGATCAGCATACAAATGCTAACTTGACCTCTTCTTGTCATGGAATTCAGGAATATGAACCATATGCCTGCAATGGCTCTGTTGATATCAAAGGCAATCCGGCATCGAAAAAGCATACTGGAAAATGGAGAGCCTGTTACTCAATTCTTGGTAATCAGACACTGGCACCTATATTTTGCCTTCAATGTGCAATGCACCTCATCATGTATTCTTGTCTTGAAACTTTTGGCGACGCCCTTTCTTTCTTTGATTTTTTTCTCTGTGAATCCATGTTCTTGGAAGGCGGTGAATTTTGTGGTTCTTTGGCGTACTATGGTGTTGGGACGAACCTGGTCAGTTACCTAACAAAGGTGCGGAAGCAGAGCAATGTCGCTGCGGCGAGCAATATAGCTTCATGGCAGGGAACCTGCTACCTCACTCCCCTTCTCGGAGCATTCTTGGCAGATTCATATTGGGGAAGACACCGGACAATCGTTATTTCCCTGACCATCTTTACCATTGTAACTCTCCATAGGCACTCCACTCTCTGCAGGCCTTTCTTTCTCAAATCTGCATCTGCAGTTTCATAAAAAAAAAAAAAAAAAAACTGCATCTGCAGTTTCATCAAAAAAAATCTGCATCTGCATGTTCAGTTCAGATTTGTTCCACAAATGACATTCAGAAGTACTAGTGCTTATGCCTCAAGGTTTGTCTGCAGGGAATGGTTCTATTGACACTTGCAGCAGTAACTCCAGGAAGCATTCATACATTGGAGATCTCTCCTCAGGATGCCCTGCCTTCTCTTGGCCTATTCTTGACTGCCCTTGGCCTAGGTGGCATCTGGCCATGTGTCCCCACATTTGGGGCCGATCAATTCGATGACACTGATGGAACAGAGAAGATGCAGAAGGGGCTCTACTACAACTGGTACTACTTCGCTGTCAATGGCGGCGGCTTCTTTGCGAGCACACTCCTCGTGTATCTTCAGGACAACTGGGGATGGGGATGGGGATTCGGGATCCCTACACTGTTCTCAGTGATTGGAATAGCTGGATTTCTTGCCTGTATGAAACTTTACAGGTATCAGAAACCAGGAGGAAGCGCACTCACTAGGATTTGCCAGGTTGTGGTTGCAGCTGTCCGGAAGGTCCATGTGGATGTGCCAAATGACAGCTCTCTTCTTTATGAAATGCCAGGCAAGGAGGCAGCAATTGTAGGCAGCAGGAAGCTGATGCATACTGAAGGACTAAGGTATGGTGTTGAGAGCTTCTGACACCACCATTTTCACTAATAGGTTCGCACGTTCAACAAAATTTTCACTGTCTCTACTGAATAAAAAACTTCTGCATTTAGGTTCTTTGATCGAGCTGCCACCATTTCCTCCCCTGACGAAACATCGTCTGCTGATGTGCCTAGTCCATGGAAGCTTTGTACAGTTACACAGGTGGAGGAGCTGAAGATCTTGGCAAGAATGTTGCCTGTCCTACTAGCTGGCATAATTTTCAACATGGCTGAAGCTTTCTTCCCGCTTTTCATTGAACAAGGACAAGTCATGAACAACTACATATACGGCTTTCCAATTCCTCCAGGGTCTTTGACGACCTTCAACTGCCTCTGTATCCTCATCCTGGCCCCTTGTTACAACAAGGTTATCATGCCAATGCTGAGCATGATCACTGGCATGAAGAGAGGCTTGTCTGAACTGCAACGCATCGGTGTCGGTCTGGTTTTCGCTGTGCTTTCTTTGGTTTCAGCTGCGCTGGTTGAGATGGCGCGCCTTAAAATCGTGGACGAAAGGGGCCTAGTGCACCGTAACACTGCAGCCCCAATGAATATCCTGTGGCAGGCACCACAGTACTTCTTCGTTGGTGTAGCAAAAGTGTTCACCGTTGTTGGTTTCATCGAGTTTGCGTATGAGCAGTCGCCTGATGCCATGAGAAGTTTGTGTCAGGCTTGCTCTCTCATCATGATCACCCTTGGAAGCTACCTTGTCTCCGTGATGTTAAAGTTCATGGATTCAGCAACAGTGGGATTGGGAAGAAGGCGACATGGCTGGATCCCTGATAATCTCAATGAAGGTCGTCTTGATCGTTTATTCTGGTTGATGGCAGGATTACAGCTTCTGAACCTTCTTACGTTTGCATATTGTGCCACGAGGTACAAGCGCAAACTAGCCACTACTTGAGTTTGTTCTCGTTCGTGCTAAGGAGTGCTTATCCATGTTCTGTAGAGCTACATTTATGTTACATACTAGAGAGAATTAACTGTGTGGCCTCCAAAAAACTGTGTCCTCAAAATTTTTACATACATTGTAATTTTTGAAGGAGGTCCGGAAGGTTTTGGATACTAGTACTGGTTACTAGTACCACTTCAAAGATACAACAATCCAGTTATAGTGTATTTTTTAAGAAATGAAAAGAATCCGCTTCATCCCTTACAAAGCAAGGAAATCATAACAATTATTGCAAACTCTTAACTCCACACAAACAAATCCAACTAAAAACTCAATCCTAACATTATTTTGCCTTTCAAAGGAAGCAAAGAAATTTATAGCTTCTACTTCTAGCGCTAGATACACTTAGTTGATATGTTCCTTGTTGTCTTCACACCATTGCAAATGTGCCCAATGGTGTAACTAGTATGTTCCCCGAACAAGAACAGCAAAAAAAAAACATATATGAAACAATACTTTCTTGATACCAGCACACATATATAGAGAGAGTTGTGAAATAATTGGAGAGCTACGGAAGCCAAGAAATGAGATTTGAGAGTTAGCCTTGAGTGCAACCGTTGCGTTAGCATGGGTTTCCTAAATTGAGGGCTTGAAGACTTGTTACTCAGGGCTTTTAAGGAAATGCTTATACATTTTGATATACCTTTATTGAAAACCATGCCTATTCAAGTTCCACAACATGCATGAGTATCTCAATATTCTTCTCAAAATTAAAATAAAACCCAAATAAGCATGTAAGTTTGTTACAAATAATCCGTATTAAAATTATAAATTTGCATCTGACCCTCAAATGAATGCTCTTACTCTAGCTTATCCTTTCTTAGTTCAAATTTGAGCGTACCAAAACCTTGAAAAAAAAAATCCAAGTCTTTATATAGCCCATATAAAATTAGACCTTGGGCTAAATCTCAGTCTACCCAATCGAGCCTTTTCTTTCTCTCTATTTTGTCCTTTGTTTTTGTTTCACAAGCGCTAAAGTCCGCAGTCCGCACTGCCCTCTGCCTTCCCTTTATCTTCTCGGCCTCAGAAGTATAGGGCAAGGAGTTGGGCCAAACATAATTTCAGCCCATGCAAAGGAAAGGCTAAATGAAATGTTAAATCTCTCTCGCCCATAACATAATTTGCGATGAATCCTTCCCAAACCAAATTATTTTTCCCCCACAAATCTTATTTCTAGCGGAAATGCCGGAACCTGGACGATTGGGTATTGATACGTCAGACGGTACCATGGACTAGGTCGATTTGTTTTCTTGGCACGCGCCTACACTTTGCGCCCCCACCCATGCCTACTTTTCACGCACCCACCCGGGTGCCCGCGCCCGTGGGGACCGCTGGCGACTTGCGCCCGCCGCTCCTCATGTCCGGATGGACGACCGCACAGCCAACCCCCGTCCGCCTTGCCCCTGCCTCGCACGTGCACCCTACCCCCATCGTTGTGCCCCGCTCCTTCCCTCGGACCCCTCCTCTCTCTCTCTATGTGGGCAGGACTCGGGAGCTAGCCCCTAGCTCGTTGTGCCTCCGTCCGCCGATCCCCAGCTTTACCGCGCCCCATACCCCGGCGCCTAGGCCGTGCGCCCATCACTCACCGTGCCCCGTGAAACACTTACAACATGAAACACTTGGATGCAACATACGTCGGACACAGATGAAATATTTGAAACACACTGTTGCAACATATGTGTGAAACATATGCAACATCGAGATAAAACATTTGCAACATGCGTGTGAAACATATGCAACATGCAGATAAAACACTTGCAACATGTGTGTGAAAAATATGCAACATCTAGATAAACACTTGTTGCAACATACGTCTGAGAACATTTTTTCAAAACGCTTGCAACATAACACTGAATACAGTTGCAAAAATATCCAACATCTCGATCTACTTTTACAATATTTATATGTAACAATTGCAACATACCTCTAAAACACCTAAAAAACTTGAAACATACATTTGCAATATAGGGGAGGGGAAGGCTAGGGCTGGTCGATTCCAGTCATTAGGGTAGGTTCCGGGGGCGAGCGGTGACGCGTGAGCACCACCAGCACCAGCACTAGCGGCGGCGCATGAGCACAACCCCACCACCCAGCACTAGTAGCACCGGTCTTGGCTTAGCTTGGCAGGCGGTGCGCGCTACGAGAAGGAGTGGGTGACGTGGCGCACAGACGAAGCGAGGACCGAAGTGTGGGTGGGCGCAAGTAGAGGTAACTATCATTGTGGCGGAGAATAACACCGATCTAGCTTCAGATTGAAAGATCGAACCCTACAATCTTAGCACCACAACTCCTCTGGTTATCAACCGAGATACGGATCTGGTTGACCTCACCAAGAAGGCTAACCCCTGCCTACACAACGAAGAACACAAGCAAGAACAAGAAAGAAAACAACTAAATTGCAGATGAATGATTAATCCCACGATGTTGGGGTCTCACAAACCGATGAACGACGAAACTGTTCTTGATAGATTAATCTAAGCAAAACCCAAACCCTAATGGAGGGGTGGTGGCTTTTTATGAAGACTCTAGGGTCATGCAAAGACCCCTGGACGCACCCCCTAATGGGCTCATAGACGATACACGGTCGAACAGACCAAAAGACGGTGTCGTAGCACCCTGGTAGATTCTGGATGCTGACTTGTTTTGATGATTCCTATTGATTCCGAAGGGATTTTGACATGAGAGCACTTGCATTGTCTTCCTTATCTAATTAGCTTTCCATCCATATGTGGATCGTCGAAAACGGAGCCTGGACGCGCCCGTGTGACCAGTTTTATGACAGATTGGTCCTGGAACCCGAGATGGGCTCCAACTTCAGTTGGACTAGGCCTCCAGCTTGTGTTGGTGAAAGGTCCTAATGGCTAGAGGGGGGGGGGGTAAATAACCTATTAAAAATTTCTACAACAACACTTAACAAAACGGTTAGACAATTATGAGGCGAAGCAAGTGTTGCGCTAGCCTACTCAAAAGGCAAGCCACCTATCACAATTCTAGTTTAGATAGTGTCTATTCATACAATAGCTATGACACTACTCTATGTTAGTGTGCTCTCAAAGGCTAACTAAAGAGCCACACCAACCAAGCATGCAAGCTCTCACAACTAGCTACACTAAAGAGCTTGACAACTAGTTTGCGGTAATGTAAAGAGAGTGATCAAGAAGATTATACCGCCGTGTAGATGAAGGAACCAATCAATCACAAGGATGAATAACAATGAAGACCAATCACCTCGGAATCAATGATGAACACAATGATTTTTTACCGAGGTTCACTTGCTTGTCGGCAAGCTAGTCCTCGTTGTGGTGATTCACTCACTTGGAGGTTCACGTGCTAATTGACTTCACACGCCAAACCCTCAATAGGGTGCCGCACAACCAACACAAGATGAGGATCACACAAGCCATGAGCAATCCACTAGAGTACCTTTGGCTCTCCATCAAGGAAAGGTCAAGAACCCCTCACAATCACCACGATCGAAGCCAGAGACAATCACCACCCTCCGTTCAATGATCCTCGCTGCTCCAAGCCATCTAGGTGGTGGCAACCACCAAGAGTAACAAGCGAAACCCACAGCGAAACACGAACAACAAGTGCCTCTAGATGCAAACACTCAAGCAATGCACTTAGATTCTCTCCCAATCTCACAAAGATGATGAATCAATGATGGAGATGAGTGGGAGGGCTTTGGCTAAGCTCACAAGGTTGCTATGTCAATGAAAATGGACAAAGGGTATGAGCTTCAACAAGCCATAGGGCTTAAATAGAATCCTCCACAAAATAGAGCCGTTGTACCCTTTCACTGGGCACAACGCGGGGTGACCGGACGCTCCGGTCCAATCGACCGGACGCTGTCCCTCAGCGTCCGGTCACGTGATTCACGCCACGTGTCCCCTGCTTCAAATACTGTTCGTCAAATTTCAACGGTCATCAGTTGACCGGACGCGTCAGTTAGAAAGTGACCGGATGCTGGACCTCAGCGTCCGGTCGTTTCCAGTAAGGTTCCAAACACGAATTTTCACGACCGGACGTGTCCGGTCATGCCCGATCGGACTCACCCAGTGTCCGGTCATTTAACATCTCCTCTGTGTGCCTCACGTTAGCGTACGTCAGCACTGACCGGACGCACCCTGCCAGTGTCCGGTCGTAGAGCAACCCAGCGTCCGGTCGTTTGACCGACACCAGCGTCTTTGCTGATATATCTGACCAGATGCGCCGGTCCAACCGTGGCCAGCGTCTGGTCACTCCTAGTGACCTCCGTCTTTTCTGTCTAGGGCGCCAGTGGAGTTTCTTACCCTTGCTCCCAAACTTCACCACCCTTAATCAAATGTGCCAACCACCAAGTGTATCACCTTGTGCACATGTGTTAGCATATTTTCACAAACATTTTCAAGGGTGTTAGCACTCCACTAGATCCTAAATGCATATGCAATGAGTTAGAGCATCTAGTGGCACTTTGATAACCGCATTCTGATACGAGTTTCACCCCTCTTAATAGTACGGCTATCAATCCTAAATGTGATCACACTCTCTAAGTGTCTTGATCACCAAAACAAAATAGCTCCTATGGTTTATACCTTTGCCTTGAGCTTTTTGTTTTTCTCTTTCTTCTTTCCAAGTCCAAGCACTTGATCATCATCATGGCATCATCATCATGTTATGATCTTCATTTGCTTCACCACTTGGAGTGTGCTACCTATCTCATGATCACTTGATAAACTAGGTTAGCTCTTAGGGTTTCATCAATTCACCAAAACCAAACTAGAGCTTTTAGTTGGTCGTCCTTGCTGGTCTTCTCCACCTCTATACCTTTCTCCAAGTTCCTCATGACCCTCTCCTATGTTCCTAAGCAAGATAACATCATTAGGTAGTAGTCTATTCTCAAAAGTATGAAAAGGATCGCTTAAGAACGAACTCACCTCTAAATTGAGTTGACACATTCGAGCTCGAGTCATTGGACCTTGCATAACGGTTGGAGGATCAGCGGATACATCCGAAGGAGTGATGTCCTCATCATTCTCCCCCTCTTGAAATTGAGTCATCCTCAACTCAAGCTTATCTTCTTCTCCCAAATAAGGTTTCAAATCTGCAATGTTAAAGGTGGGACTAACCCCAAACTTGGGTGGCAACTCAAGTTTGTAGGCATTATCATTTATTTTCTCAATTATCTTATAAGAACCAGCTGCTCTTGGCATTAATTTAGATCTACGTAGCTCAGGAAACCTATCTTTTCTCAAATGTAACCAAACCAAATCACCCGGTTCAAGTTTAATTTCTTATCTACCTTAACTACCAATAATTCTATACTTTTCATTCATTCTTTCAATATTTGCTTTAGTTGTTTCGTGCAACTTATGAATGAAATCAGCACGCTCTCTAGCATCACTATGTGTTCTCTCAGTGGTAGGTAAAGGCAAAAAATCAATAGGAGCACGGGGGTTAAAACCATACACTACCTGAAAAGGACTTACCTTGGTGGTGCAATATTCCGCCCTGTTATATGCAAACTCCACATGCGACAAACACTCTTCCCACATCTTCAAATTACGCTTCAAAATTGCTCTCAATAAGGTGGACAATGTTCAATTCACAACCTCAGTTTGCCCATCAGTTTGAGGATGACATATTGTAGAAAACAGTAGCTTGGTCCCCAATTTATTCCACAAAGTGCGCCAAAAATGACTCAAGAATTTTGCATCGCAATCTGAAACAATAGTAGAAGGCATACCATGCAAGCGAATGATTTTTTGAAACAAAAGGTCAACAATATGAACAGCATCGTCGCTCTTATGACAAGGAATAAAATGTGCCATCTTAGAAAAATGACCAACCACCACAAAAATACTATCCCTCCCCCTCTTAGTCCTTGGCAAACCCAACACAAAATCCATAGATATATCAGCCCAAGGAGTAGAAGGAACAGGAAGAGGCATATACAAACCATGTGGGTTCAACCGCGACTTAGCTTTTTGACATGTGGCGCACCGAGCCATGTACCATTCTACATCTTGCATCATCCTTCGACAAAAGAAATGTGTGGACAACACCTCCTCTGTCTTCTTGGCACCAAAATGTCCCATCAATCCACCTCCATGTGCCTCCTGCAACAACAAAAGACGAACAGAGCCAACTAGAATGCATAGGCGGTTAGCTCTAAACAAAAGCCCATCATTGATCATAAACTTATTCCATGTACGTCCCTCTCTACAATTTAGCAACACTTCCTTAAAATTAGGATCAAGTGCATATTAGTTTTTTATTGATTCAAGCCCAAAAAATCCGATAATCAAGTTGGGACAGCAAGGTATATCGTCTAAACAAAGCATCAACAATCACATTATCCTTTCTTGTGTTTGATAATATAAGAAAAAGATTCAATAAATTCAACCCATTTAGCATGGCTACGATTTAGATTATGTTGAGAACGAAGATACTTAAGTGATTCATGATCAGAATGAATAACAAATTCTTTAGGCCACAAATAATGACGCCACATCTCTAAAGAACGGACAAGTGCATACAATTCCTTATCATATGTGGAATAATTCAGAATAGGGCCATGCAATTTTTCACTAAAGTAAGCAATGGGTTTACCATCTTGCATCAAAACACCCCTAATACCAACTCCACTAGCATCACATTCTAGCTCAAAAGTCTTACCAAAGTTTGGAAGTTGCAGCAATGGTGCGTGTGTGAGCTTGTCCTTCAAAGTGTCAAAGGACACCTCATGTGCCTTTCCCCAATGAAACACCACCCCTTTCTTCGTCAACTCATGCAATGGGGCAGAAATGGTGCTGAAATCTTTGACGAAGCGGCGGTAGAATCCTGCAAGACCAAGAAAACTCCTCACCTGTGTGATGGTTTGGGGAACCGGCCAGCTCTTTATGGCTTCAATTTTCATCTCGTCCACCTCAATTCCCTGTGGAGTTAAACATAGCCAAGAAAAGAAACTCGATCCGTGCAAAGGATGCACTTCTCAAGGTTACCAAATAATCGTGCATCACGTAAAGCATTAAAAACAACACGTAAGTGATCCATATGTTCAACAAAAGACTTGCTGTAAATCAATATATCATCAAAGTAGACTACCACAAAACAACCAATAAACGCTCTTAAAACCTCATTCATTAAGCGTATGAAAGTGCTAGGTGCATTTGTCAAACCAAAAGACATTACTAACCACTCATACAACCCGAATTTGGTTTTAAATGCGGTTTTCCATTCATCTCTAAGTTTCATTCTAATTTGGTGGTAGCCACTTCGCAAGTCAATCTTGGTAAAAATTATAGAGCCACACAACTCATCAAGCATGTCGTCTAGCCTAGGAATAGGATGACGATACTGAATGGTAATATTATTGATGGCTCTACAATCAACACACATACACCAAGTTATATCTTTCTTAGGAACCAAAAGTACAGGAACGGCACAAGGACTAAGGCTTTCACGTACATACTCGCGGTCCGAAAGGTCTTGGACTTGCCGTTGAATTTCCTTAGTCTCCTCAGGATTGGTTCGATAGGCAGCACAGTTGGGCAAGGTTGCTCCTAGAATGAAATCGATTTGATGCTCTATCCCTCTCATAGGTGGCAGCCCCGGGGGTATCTCAGCTGAAAATTTTTTCTCATACTCCTGCAAAAGGTTAGTGACAGTAGGAGGCACCGAACCAACAATATCATCAAACAAAAACATAGCTCGTTTGCATACCAAAGCATAGCAAATATCATCATCAGTAATTTCAGCAAAGTCACATTTTGTTGCAAGCAAAACACCACCCTTCAATTTAATCCCCTCGGCCTTAGAAATAGATGTAGACTTATCCTTTTTAGGTGGGAGAATAGAATTAGCAACTTGCTGATTTTTAGATTGAACATCTTTCAAACTAGCAGCGCGTTCTCTATCAGCTTGTACAATTTGAGCAGGAGTCAAAGGTACCAAAGTATTTTTCTTTCCTTTATGCACAAAAGTGTATTTATTACTTCTACCATGGTGTGTAGCATCATTGTCATGTTCCCAAGGATGACCCAATAAGAGTGAACAGGCTTGCATAGGTACCACATCACAATCAACAGAATCAGTATAAGAACCAATAGAAAATAAAACTCTGCAAGTTTGTGTTACCTTTGCGTTTCCAGAATCATTTAGCCACTGAATATGGTATGGACGTGGATGTGGGCATGTGGTCAAGCCAAGCTTCTTGACCAAATCAGAACTCACCAAATTATTGTAGCTATCTCCATCAATAATGACATGTGCTCGATGGTTGCTGATGATGAAGAAAATCTAGAACAAGTTATGGCGTTGTAGCTTCTTAGGTTGCTGTACTTGTGAGCTGAGCAGCCGCTATACAATGATGCTCCTGTAGGCCACCGTGGCCTCGTCACCGAGGACTTCACCGCCCTCCTCATCTGTATCTTTGTCTTCTTCATCTTCAATGGTAGAGGTACTGATGTAACCATCTTCTGTAGCAATGTATGGCTGCTGACTTGGGCAGTCCTTTTGCACATGGCCAATTCCATGGTAGCGGTGGCACTGAATGCCCAAAGTGCGTCCCGTCGATGCAACAGATGAGGCACTTTTGGTAGGCACCTGCAAAGAATTTTTACCTAAATCTGAAGGTTGTGTGGGAGGTGCCTTAGGTGTTGTGGTAACTCCAGAGGTTGCTGGTCGCTTGCTCGCTGGTGGAGGTGCCCTAAAAGTGGTTGGCTTGGTCATCCCCAAAGATGGTGCCGAGCGTGGCGTGCACGTGCATGTGGTGCTGACCTTGCTCTTGCTCTGTTGTTCACGCCCCTACAATTCCTTTTCTACAAGCATAGCAAACTAAGACAACTGGTTGACAGTGTGAAATTCTTTATAATCAACAATGTCCTGAATATCGTGCCTCAAACCTGAATAAAAATGACAAATGGAATCTTCGCTCCCCTCCACAACACTACAACGCATCAATCCCTTTTGGAGCTCACCATAGTAATCCTGTATAGATTTCTCACCATAGTAATCCATGGTGTTGTTTGAAGCTGAAAAGTGGAGGCGGATGGCATAGTGGAGCCTACTCCTGTCTGGGAAGATTAGAACCACCCTAGCCCTCGAGCCGGGCACCATTACAGACTCGTCAATGTACATTGTCCAGTACTCGTGGGTGACATCCATGGTCGGTAGCTGGACCTCTGTCCATTTGGTGACAAAATCCACGAGGGCCTAAGACTTAATGGCGGTATGGGGGATGTACCTCATGTTGTGGCCCATGAGTTCAAGTGCCCACTTAGAGATCTGTCCCATGGCATCGCGGTTGCGGATGATGTCCCTGAGTGGGTACGAAGTGATGACCGCAACTTCATGGTTGGTGAAATAGTGTAGGAGCTTCCGGGTTACCATTAGCACGGCGTACAAGAGTTTCTGCACCTGGGGGTACTAGACCTTGGGGTCAGTGAGTACCTCCCTGATGAAGTATATGGGTCATTGGACCTTGAGCTGGTGTCCCGGTTCCTCCCTTTCGACGACCAGGGCGGCACTCACAACATGGTTGCTTGCCACGACGTATAGGAGGAGGGGTTCTCCCTGTTCAGGACCGATGAGGATTGGGGCCAACATCAGAGATGCTTTGAGGCTTTCTAGATCCTACTAGGCTTCCTTAGTCCAAACAAAGGCGTCCGTCATTTTGAGGAGCTTGTAGAGCGGCATTCCCCGTTCGCCGAGCCGGGAGATGAAGCGGCTTAGGGCAGCCAGACAGCCGGTGAGCCATTGTATGCCCTTGACATTGCATATGGGGCCCATGTTGGAAATGGCCATGATTTTTTCAGGGTTGGCCTCGATGCCATGCTTGGACACGATGTATCCAAGCAGCTTCCCCTTCGGAACCCCAAAAACACATTTTTCGGGATTCAGCTTGATGTTGAACCTTCGGAGGTTTGCGAATGTTGTGGCTAAGTTTGCGATTGGGTCACGAGATTGAGCCGTTTTGACCACAATGTCATCAACGTAGATGACAATCGTTGGTTTTGGCCGCTCGGCTTGATCAGGCTGATCGAGCGGGTCGATTTGGTCGGTGAATCATTGCTGCATGCACCTTTGGTAGGTGGCACCAGCATTCTTTAGGCCGAAAGGCATGGTCATGTAGTAGTATGAACCATACAGGGTGATGAACATGGTTGCGAGCTGATCGGATTCTTTCATCCCAATCTGGTGATAGCCTGAGTAGGCATCCAGAAAGGAGAAGATCTCACAACCCGAGGTGGAGTCAACTATCTGGTCTATGCGTGGCAAAGGAAAGTGATCCTTTGGACATGGTTTGTTGAGGCTAGTATAATCAATGCACATTCTCCACTTCTCGGTCTTCTTTTTAACAAGAACGAGATTGGCAAGCCAGTCAGAGTAGAATACCTCTCTAATGAATCCGACTGCCAGGACTTTGGCAATCTCCTCGCCTATGGCCCTGCGTCTCTCGTCGTCAAAGCGACATAGGCGCTGCTTGGCGGGCTTCAAGCCCGGGATGAGGCACAGTATGTGCTCGACGACCTCCCGCGGTATGCCCGGCATGTCAGAAGGCTGCCATGCGAAGACATCATGATTGGCGCGCAGGAAGTCGACGAGCACACATTCCTATTTGGTCGGGAGCTGGGTCCCGATCCGCACCATTTTGGTTGGGTCGGTGGGGTCGATACCCACCGCCTTGGCTTCCTCGAGCAAATGGAAGGCCGTCGAGGAGGTTGGTTTGTTGTAGCTCGGGACTGCTGGGGTTGATGACTCCCTAAGCCGCGGGAGCTCGGACGAGTTGATGACCACAGTGGCGAGCTCGTAGTGCTCGCGGTCGCACGTGAAGGAGTGCGAGAAGGCGCTACTCATGGTGATGACGCCGTTTGGTCCTGGCATCTTTGGCTTGAGATAGGTGTAGTTGGGGATTACCATGAATCTTGCATAGCATGGCCACCCCAAGATGGCATGGTAGGACCACCGAACATGATGGGTAGATCGATCTGTCCGAGTGGGTATGCCTATGCTCCCAGTATTACCCCATGGAAGGGGAGCCCGCCAGGTGGAGCTCCAATCGGGGGATGCGCATGGCATTGAGGGTGTCAATGTATAGGATGTTGAGGCCACTGCCTCTGTCCTTCAGCACCTTGGTGAGGCGCTTCTTGTGGTCAATGGGGTCGACGACGAGCGGGTAGCGTCCCGGTCTTGTGACATGGGAGGGATGGTCCCTCTGATCAAAGGTGATTAGAGATTCTGACTAGCTAAGGAAGAAGGGGATGGCCGTCTCGACGGCGCATGCCACCTCGTAGTGCACCATGTGCTGGCATTTCATCCAAATGGCGTCGGACCCGCCAAAGATCATGATGCACTCCTTAGGTTCAGGGAAGCCATCTATGTCCTTGCCTACCGTGCCCTCTTTCTTGGCTGCCGCCTCTTTATTGTCTCCCTCCTTTGGCCTGCTGACCTATCATAGGAAATGTTTGAGGAGCTTGCAGTCCTTGAAGAGGTGTTTTATGGAGTAGGCGTGGTTGGTGCATGGACTGTCTATGAGTTTGTTGAAGTGGTTAGGCAGCCCCTGTTGGGGCTGCTTGCCTGTGCAATCAGCCGCGGTGACCATCATGGTGTTGTCCGATCGGCACCGATCCTTTTCGTTCTTCTTACCCCTCTGTGTGGAGGGGCCCTCATCTTGGTCCGCACGCTTGGCCTTGACTTTGTCCTGGCCTCTGCTGAAGACCGCTCTGACTGCTTCCTCACCAGAGGCATGGTTAGTGGCGACATTGTGTAGGTCACAGGTGGTACGGGGCTTCAGGCAGCTGAGCTTGTGGATCAGGGACTCATAGTTCGTCCTAGAGAGGAACACACTGATGATGTCTGCATCGACGACATCAGGGAGGGAGTTGCATTGTTGGGAGAACCTGTGGATGTAATCCCTTAGGGACTCGCTGGGCTCCTGCTGGTAGCTCTTGAGGTCCCAGGAGTTTCTAGGGCGGACATACGTTCCTAGGAAATTCTCAACGAAGACCCTCTTGAGGTCCACCTAGTCGCGGATGCTGTTGTGTGGGAGGAATTCAAGCCATGCCCAAACATGTTCCCCCACGCAAATGGGAAGATACTGAATGATGAAATAGTCATCATCCACTCCTCTGGCCCAGCAGGCGAGCCAGAAGTCTTTGAGCCAAATACCTAGGTTTGTCTCCCTGTTGTATTTGGTGATGTTGGTGGGCAGTCGGAAACACTATGGGAACGGTGCTCTTCGGATACGCCGACCGAAGACCCGTGGTCCCGAGCCCTCAGGGCTGGGACTCTGGTCGTCTGGTCGGCGACCACGCCTGGGGCGCGTTTCACCGTTCCCCTCGATGGTTCGGTGTGGATCTGTGTTGTTTGCTCCTACCACCTCCCAGCGGGCGTCATCATCGTGTCAGACCTAATGCTGGTTGCTGAATATGCTGTGAGCATCCTGGTGTGAACCGGTCCATTCATGCATCGACGGTCGGTGCGGGGTAGGCGCTAGGTCGGACCGTGGTGCGGCTGCCGCCCCTCGGGCCGCACTTGGCGGCTGTTGCGGTGAGCGAATGGAGTGATCCGTCTGGTGCGTCCCTGTTCCCCCGGTGGGGAGAGAGGGCGCGTGTTGGAGTCACGATGCGGAGCTTTTCACCTATTGAACAATGGCGGCTTCTACTAGAACCCAAAGGTTTTGGTAGACCTCCTGCTCCCGGGGGTCGACGGGCTTAGGAACGCCACGTAGAAGCATTGCCGCAGCGGCAATGTTCTGGCTAGCCCGAGCGAACTGTGGGGGATCGTTCCCCTCATTCATGATGTCGTGTTGGACCTGGCGGGCATGACCTCGGGCGCCACCCGCTGGGTCATGCGCATGGGGCGCAACATGCTACACCGAATGCGCTGGCGTAGGTGGTGGCTGGTTCAACCGCCATTGTCGTAATTTCTCGGCATGCGCTCACACAGACGTGAGGGCCCCCGTGCGCGTGTCCGGAGGGGTGTGAGTCTACGTAGATTCCACAAACACCAGCAGCTCTCCTGGAGGGTCTGCCATAGCGCACTCCCGGGATGGATGGTGGCGAGGTGCCACGTCGCCGATGCTAGAGCCGTCGCTCTCACCCTCGTCATCTGGGAGTTCGCGGAGAGCGGTAGGAGCATAGCTTGCCATTCCCACGAATTCGGATGTGAGGGGGGATGACGCCGACGTCCTTCGGAGCCCCCGAGCGTACGCATCCACAGAGGTCATGAGGCCGTAGGGGAACCAGTCATATGGTGTTTGTGGTGCGGGCAGTACAGTCCCTCCGGATGATTGGCGGGAGATGGTGGATAAAGAGTAAATAACAGTATGCATATTACTTACAACGGGGTTTGTGTAGAGAGTTTGCTCAGAAAAAAGCGCAGATGCCGTGTTGTCAAAGTCATGCGTTCTAGAGTCAATGGAGGGCACCCCTTCGATGGGTGTCGGGACGTGAGCTTCCTCGCAGAGGTGTAGTATGCCAAGCCGATCGGCGATGAAGTCTAGGCTTCCAAAGGGAAAGGCCTTTGATGGCTCGAAGACGGGGGGAGCCCACATCCCAACAGGTGAGAGTGTGGGAAACTCCAGCGAGCCGAAGTGAATCGTATCGCTCGAGCCTGTGATGGAGAGGCTGGCGGAAAAGTGGGCCATCCAATGACCAAAAAGTGTTGAACATATAGCGTCTTCCCCATGGACGGCGCTAACTGTCGGTGCAGAAAGTGACCAACTAGAAAATATTTATAGTTTTGGCGTACATTGTGATCGGAGGTGGCCTAGCACTCAATGACACAGGATTTATACTAGTTCAGGCAACGTGCCCTACGTCTAGTTTGGGTTGGTCAGTGACTTTATTCCTGAGCCTAGGTGCTTGAAGTTTGTAGTGGGGTTACAAACGAGAAGGAGAAAGATGGGGTGTACAAGAGGTCTGGTTAGAAGGGCTGAGAGTGACAGGAGCTATGCTATGAGCTAAGTGTTCAAGCATGTGCTTGAGGTCCGAACCCGATGGTTCTACGATTGTGGACTAGTGAACTTGGTGGATCTAATGAATCTTAGAAAAGGATCTAGAAAAGCTCTCCTTCATTGGAGGGAGCGCATCCCCTTTTATAGATAAAGGGGATGGCTTTACAAGTGAGAGGGTGAGGGTACGTATGCTACTAGGCTTCGTTGCCCATGCCGGCGGGTACAAGATAATGGTAGGCGCCCACAATACTATTGATGTCACTTTAGAATGTTAGATGCATGTGGGAGGTTGCGTTGCCTTCTTCGGGAATGGTAGATGTCGGTACCTGCAAATACTGTTTGATGCCTTTAGTCATGTGAGGAGTTTCACCATGTTCAGTTAGTACGGTAAATCCCAGCGCCCACAACACTATCGATGCCCAGAGGCACGTGGGGGGCCTTACCATATGGGAGTTTAACAACTCCTACAATACTATAGAGGAAAATATCAGCGCCTACAATACTGTTTGTGTCAGGGAAGTTGTAGAGTACTGTTCCTACAGGCGTATAGGGTATGGTCCCTGGTATTGTGGTTTGACTTGTGTGCCCTAGCTTGCTTTCTCCATTCATCCCTGGTTCCTTTCGAGCGGGCATCCCTAGTCAGATGGCCCCAGTCAGCTCTGGTCACACTAGTCAGAGAAGAGCGGTGAGCAGGGTTCCTACGAACCCCAGTCGGAGAGACAGGGTCAGAGCCAAAAGTAGCGCTTGGGCCAGGCCTTCCAATTGGAGAGGCCATCCAGAGGCGGCTGGAGTCCGAAGTGAGCGCTCCGGTCAGAGAGGTGGGCCAAAGTGGTTGACGAGCAGGTACTGTTCCTCTTCGGCCAGACCTTCTGGTCGGTGATCGGACCGCCCTTTCGACCTATTATTCTAGACTCCTGGGCCGACCCATGAGTTGTGTGCTGTCTACTTGGGCCGAGCCTCTTCGCGGAAGCCAGTCCCTGAGGGACCTCGGGTTTATGAACCCGACACCACCGTTCTGAGGTCTTCGCCGCATCCATGATTAGATGCAAAGACTCCATCTAGTTCCCCTACACATTGCCACATATGCAAACCATTGTCGTTCATCGTTGTAGTTTAGAGCGTGGTCTAGCCTCTGCTACTCACATATCCATGTCCCAACTGTTCCCCCCTTGAGGGCATGGTCTAGTGCGCATGGGCCATGGTCCTCAATTTTGCTGTTGATATTGAGTTGCGGGGGCTTCTGACGGGGGCTTCCCCTTTCCCCCTGGGTCACCCGAATCAGACCGTTATAGTTGTGACATGTTAGTCTCTCATTCGTTACGGTGGCCCTAGAACCGATGTGCCCATGAACAGTCATCACTGTTGGCGCTTTTAAACTGAGGCAGCGTCTGCCCATGGCCTATATAAGGGAGCGATAGGTGAAGGCCCTCCACACCACCTAAGCCATCGCTTTCATTCCTTTCGCTTTCTAAGCCATATTTTGCCCTTAGCCTCCACTTAGTTGCGACTTGCCTACGCTTCTCCTTTGGTTTTTCTAGTGCTTTGGAGTTGGCTTTTGCTATCAGCCCTCCTCACCGGGCTAACATCTTTGATCCCTACTCTTGGCTCCTTGATGTTAGGGCTAGTGGGTGGTCTGTGCACTTTGAGAAGTGCATGGTTGCTATCACGGAGGCCCAAGAGCTTGAAGAGGATCTGGCTAGTGTTGAAGCTTCACTTTGTGATTTGGTTGGGGCTGAAGAAGTGAAGGTCATGGCCGACAGGACCTAGGATTTTGGGCCTTCGCTCATGATGAAGAAGATGAACCTTGAGCTCAAGAAGGAAGGCTACATTCCTAGGGTAGGGCTAAGCTTCTGCAGGGCAAGATGGTCCGTACGCCCGATAAGTATTATGTTGTTGTCTTTAGGGACTACTTTGCAAATGGCCTTTGCATTCCTTCTGTTCCATTTCTTCGTGAAGTGTTAGAGGAGTTCGATGTGCAGATTCACCATCTTACTCCTAATGGCTTTGTCGGTCTAGAAAGTGACCAACAGTAAATATTTGTAGTTTTGTCATATGTTGTGATCTGATGTGGCCTAGCACTCAATGACACAGGGTTTATACTGGTTCAAGCAACGTGCCCTATGTCCAGTCTGAGTCAGTCGATGACTTTATTCCTGAGCCCAGATGCTCGAAGTTTGTTATGGGGTTACAAACAAGAGGGAGAGAGATGGGGGTGCAAGAGGTCTGGTCGGACTCCAATCTGAAGGGCCAAGAGTGACAAGAGCTCCTACATGCGCTAAGTGTTTGAGTGTGTGCTTGAGGTTTGAACCTGGTGGTTCTATTGTTGTGTGTTGAGAGTTGTCTTGGATCGATCGTTTGTTAGGAGAGAGCGCATCCCCTTTTATAGATGAAGAGGACAGCTTTACAAGAGAGAGAGAGAGAGAGTGTGTGTGTTACTAAGTCTTGTTGCCCACGCTATTGGGTACAAGATGATTGTAGACGCCCATAATACTGTTGATGTCAGACGCATGTGGGAGGTCTTACCATGTTCTACCATGTATGGTAAATGCCGGCGCCCACAACACTGTGGATGCCCAGATGCATGTAGGGGGCCTTACCGTGTTTGCCTGGTATGGGAATTGATAGCACCCACAACACTATATGGTAAATGTCAGTGCCCTCAACACTGTTTGGGTTTTGACATGTCTGGAAGGTTGCAGGGCACCCTTCTAACATGTCTTGTCGGTACTATCCTATAGTCGTGCAGGGTATGGTCTTTGGTATTGCGGTCATCTTGAGTGTCCTGCCTTTCTTGCTCTATTCATTTCCTGGGTCCTTTACCGAGCGGGCATCCCTAGTCGGTTGGTCTCAGTCGGCTCCGACAGCGCTAGTTAGAGAAGAGCTATAAGCAGAGGCTCGGTGCATCCTCAGTTGGAGACACGGGTCAAAGTCGAAAGCAGTGTTTGGCCAGGCCTTGAGGTCAGAGATGCGGGTCTGAGTCGAAAGCGAGCATCGTTCCTCCTAGGCCAGGCCTTCTAGTTGGATAGGTGGTTCAGAGTCGGAAGCGAGCGCTGTTCCTCCTTAGCTAGGCCTTATGGTCGGAGAGGTGGGCCGGAGTCGGAAGCAAGCGTTGTTCCACATTGGCCAAGCCTTCTAGTCGGAGACTGGATCATCCTTCTAGCCTATTGTTAGTTTTTTTGGGCTAGCCCAAGAGTTGCACATCGTTCGCAACGTCGTCTACTGGGCTGAGCCTTTGCTGAGGAGCAGGTCCATTAGGGACCCTGAGTTTATGAACCCGACAGGAAACCCCGAGCCCCCAAGCGATTTGGGTAGAATCATTTGGGGGATTTTTCATTTTGATGGCGGGTGCGCGTGAGCGCACCCGCGGGTGTAGCCTCCGAGCCCCTGGTCGATTCAGGTAGAATCGTACGGGGGGTATTTCATCTTATTAGCCAGGGAATTTTTTGTTGTTCGACAATGGGTGCACGTGAGCACACCCGCGGGTGTAGCCCTTGAGCCCCGGGTGATTTAGGTAGAATCACCTGGGGGGTTTTGTCAGTGGGCATGTGTGTGTGCACTTTGGTCGAGACAGAGTCATCAACCAAGGCGTCTGGTGTGCCGGGGGTTCGAGCGAGTTGGAGTCTTGGATCTCACAGACCTAGGCATCGGGCGTGGCCGAGGCAAGCGAGGGATTGGGCGAGATGGACTCGCAGACCCAGGCATTGGGTGTGGCCAAGGGATCGAGCAAGACAAACTCACGGATCTAGGCATCGGGCGCAGCTGAGGCATTTTGAGTTTTGAGGGATCGGGCAAGACAGACTCACTGATCTAGACATTCAGCGTAGCTAAGGTAGTCTAGGGATCAGGTGAGACAGACTCATGGATCTAGGCGTTGGGTGCAGCCTAGGGATCAGGCAATACAGATTCGTGGATCAAGGCGTAGCCGAGGCGGCTGAGGGATCGGGCGAGATGGACTCTCGGATCTAGGCATTGGGCGCAGCTAGGGATCAGGCGAGATAGGCTCATAGATCTAGGCGTCGGGTGTAGCTGAGACAGTCGAGGGATCGAGCGAGACAGACTTGTGGATCTAGGTGTCGAGCGTAGCCGAGGGATCGGGCAAGACAGACTCGTGGATCCAGGTGTCGGGCGTAGCCGAGGGATCGGGCGAAACAGACTCAGGGATCTAGACATCAGGTGTAGCCGAGGTATTTTGAGTTTTGAGGGATCGGGTGAGATAGACTCGCGGATCCAGGCATTGGGCACAGCCAAGGCAGTTGAGGGATCAGGTGAGATAGACTCACAGATCTAGGCGTCGGGCGCAGCCGAGGGATCGGGTGAGATGGACTCACGGGTCAGGGCGCAGCTAAGCCAGTCAAGGGATCAGGTGAGACAGACTCATGGATCTAGGCATCGGGTGTAGCTAAGGGATTGAGCAAGATGGACTCATAGATCTAGGCATCTGGCGCAGCCGAGGTAGTCGAGGGATCGGGCGAGATGGACTCATGGATCTAGACATTGGGCATAGCTGAGGGATCAGGTGAGACAAACTCATGTATCGGGGCACAGCTGAGGTGATCAAGGGATTGGGCGAGATGGACTCATGGATCTAGGCATCGGGTACAGCCAAGGCATTTTGAGTCTTGAAGGATCGGGCGAGACGGACTCGTGGATGCATGCATCGGGCGCAGCCGAGGCATTTTGAGTTTTGAGGGATCGGGCAAGACAGACTCGCTGATCTAGGTGTCTCGAGGCTTTGAGCCCCATTGGGCTCAGTAGGGGTTGGTTTCATGCGTTACCCTATCCACGGTTTCCGTAACCGAAGGGGCTGAGCTAACATCGCTTGCCACAATGGCTTGAGTGATGCGCATGGTGAGCTTGCTAACGGGCATGTCTAAGTGAAATCCGGGTCCATCATTCGTGATGGGGTTGGCATACCCCTCATATGGCATTCCACTACTGCTTAGCCCGCATCCCGATAGATGCTCAGGTCATTACGGAGACTGACCTAGGTGGCCCGCTATCCTTCCCTCGATGGAGATTCTATGGGCATGGCTCGAGGCTAGGATCGAACGAGAAGGTCGAGATGACCCTATCTGTTTTGGAGCAGATTAGGCGAGGGCCACTGTGGCTCATCTGCATTTTCTCTCTTGGCTCTGTTTGACATGAGGCAGCCTTGAGCCCTTCATGGGCCGGCCTTTGAACCCCGGTCAGTCATTGCTCAGTTGAATGAGGCAACTACCGCTTCATGATGCAACACGAAGTGTTATGACGCATTGACTGCATATGCGATGCTTTGGATGTATGGGATGAATGAATGAATGTGTGCATGGATGAACAAGTGAATGCATGTATGGATGAATAATTATGAAAAATAAATGAAATAATGGGTTTTGGTAAGGTTACCTTAATTACTCGAGTGACGGGTTTGAGGACCTCTCGTCAGATGTGTCCGACCGGGACCCTTATTCATCATTCATGACGGAGTTGGCTTGGCCCACATGGGGCATCCCTCTGGTCTTTACCTATCTCTCGGTGTTCACCTGAGCCATACGATCAACTTAGGAAGCCCGTTGGTCTCTCCTAGGCAGAGATCCCATTGTTGGGCCCTTCCAAGTCTTGCCTGGGAAGGCGGAGGGCCACCTGCGTCCGGTTGCGCCTTGTTTCCCGCACCCAGTGTGCGGTAGTGGTGGGCCATGCCTAGGGGACGTCCCATCTAGCTAGGCGATGTCTCATCAGGCAGGGTGCATCCCATCAGTCAGGATGCATCCCATCGTATTCTAATGGAGATGGGGATCCCGATCTTCCGTCAGGTGATGGTAACTATCGTTGTGGCGGAGAATGACACACCGATCCGGCTTTAGATTGAAAGATCGAACCCTGCAATCTTAGCACCACAGCTCCTCTGGTTATCAACTGAGTCACAGACCAGGTTGACCTCGCCAAGAAGGCTAATCCCTGCCTACGCAACAAAGAACATAAGCAAGAACAAGAAAGAACGCAACCAAAATGCAGATGAATGATTAAACTCACGAAGTTGGGGTCTCACAAACTGATGAACGGTGAAACTATTCTTAACAGATTAATCTAAGCAAAACCCAAACCCTAATGGAGGGGTGGCGGCTGTTTATGAAGACTCTAGGGTCGTGCAAGACCCCTGGACGCGCCCCTAATGGGCCCAAACTCGATACATAGTCCAACGGACCAAAAGACGGTGTTGCAGCACCCTGGCAGATTCTGGATGCTGACTTGTTTCGATGATTTCTGTTGATTCCGAATAGATTTTGACATGAAACCACTTTTATTGGCTTCCTTATCAAATAAGCTTTCCATCCATATGTGGATCATCGAAAACGGAGTCCGTATGCGTCCTGGGCGACCAGTTTAAGCCAGACTGGTCCTAGAGGCCGAGGCAAACTCGAATTCTTGTTGGACTGGGCCTCCGGCTTGTGTTGGGCGTCCTTGCTGGTCATCATCACCTCCACCACTTCCTCTAAGTCATTCATGACCCTCTCCAATGTTCCTAAGCAAGATAACTTCATTAGGTAGTAGTCTATTCTCAAAAGTATGAAAAGTATCGCTTAAGAACGAGCTCACCTCTAAATTGAGTTGTCGCTTTCGAGCCCGGGTCATTGGACCTTGCATGACGGTTGGAGGATCAGCTGGTACATCTGAAGGAGTGATGTCCTCATCATCCTCCCCCTCTTGAATTGGAGTCATCCTCGACTCAAGCTCATCTTCTTCTCCCAAATAAGGTTTCAAATCTGCAATGTTAAAGGTGGGACTAAGCCCGAACTCGGGTGGTAATTCAAGTTTGTAGGCATTATCATTTATTTTATCAATGATCTTATAAGGACCAGCTGCTCTTGGCATTAATTCAGACTTACGTGGCTCAGGAAATCTATCTTTTCTTAAATATAACCAAACCAAATCACCCGATTCAAGTTTAATCTCTTTTCTTCCTTTACTACTAGCAATTCTATACTTTTCATTCATGCTTTCAATATTTGCTTTAGTTGTTTCATGCAACTTACAAATAAAATTAGCATGCTCTCTAGCATCACTATGTATTCTCTCAGTGGTAGGTAAAGGCAAAAGATCAATAGGAGCACGGGGGTTAAAACCATACACTACCTAAAAAGGACTTTCCTTGGTGGTTGAATGTTCCGCCCTGTTATATGCAAACTCCACATGCGGCAAACACTCTTCCCACATCTTCAAATTATGCTTCAAAATGGCTCTCAACATGGTGGACAATGTTCGATTCACAACCTCAGTTTGCCCATCAGTTTGGAGATGACATGTTGTAGAAAACAGCAGCTTGGTCCCCAATTTATTCCACAACATGCGCCAAAAATGACTCAAGAATTTTGCATCGTGATCTGAAACAATAGTAGAAGGCATATCATGCAAGCGAACGATTTCTTGAAAGAAAAGGTCAGCAATATGAACAACATCGTCGCTCTTATGACAAGGAATAAAATGTGCCATCTTAGAAAAACGATCAACCACCACAAAAATACTATCCCTCCCCCTCTTAGTCCTTTGCAAACCCATTACAAAGTCCATAGATATATCAGCCCAAGGAGTAGAAGGAACAGGAAGAGGCATATACAAACCATGTGGGTTCAACCGCGACTTAGCTTTTTGACATGTGGTGCACCGAGCCACGTACCGCTCCACATCACGCCTCATCCTAGGCCAAAAGAAGTGTGTGGACAGCACCTCCTCCGTCTTCTTGGCACCAAAATGTCCCATCAATCTGCCTCCATATGCCTCCTACAACAACAAAAGACGAACGGAACCAACTGGAATGCATAGGCGGTTAGCTCTAAATAAAAACTCATCATTGATCATAAATTTATTCCATGCACGTCCCTCTCTACAATTAAGCAACACATCCTTAAAATCAGGATCAAGCGCATATTGTTCTTTATGGATTGAAGACCAAAAATCCGGCAATCAAGTTGGGACAGCAATGTATATCTTCTAGACAAAGCATCAGCAATCACATTATCCTTCCCTTTCTTGTGTTTGATAATATAAGGAAAAGATTCAATAAATTCAACCCATTTAGCATGCCTACGATTCAGATTATTTTGAGAGCGAAGATACTTAAGCGATTCATGATCAGAATGAATAACAAATTCTTTAGGCCACAAATAATGATGCCACGTCTCCAAAGAACAAACAAGTGCATACAATTCTTTATCATACGTGGAATAATTAAGAATAGGACCATGCAATTTTTCGCTAAAGTAAGCAACTGGTTTACCATCTTGCATCAAAATACCACCAATGCCAACTCCACTAGCATCACATTCTAGCTCAAAAGTCTTACCAAAATTTGGAAGTTGCAGCAATGGTGCATGTGTAAGCTTGTCCTTCAAAGTGTCAAAGGACTCCTCTTGTGCCTCTCCCCAATGAAACACCACTCCTTTCTTCGTCAACTCATGCAATGGGGCAGCAATGGTGCTGAAATCTTTGACAAAGTGGTGATAGAATCCTGCAAGACCAAGAAAACTCCTCACCTGTGTGACGGTTTGGGGAACCGGCCAGCTCTTTATGGCTTCAATTTTCATCTCGTCCACCTCAATTCCCTGTGGAGTTAAACATAGCCAAGAAAAGAAACTCGATCCGTGCAAAAGATGCACTTCTCAAGGTTACCAAATAAACATGCATCACGTAAAGCATTAAAAACAGCACGTAAGTAATCCATATGTTCATCAAAAGACTTGCTGTAAATCAATATATCATCAAAGTAAACTACCACAAAATGTCCAATAAAAGATCTTAAAACCTCATTCATTAAGCGCATAAAAGTGCTAGGTGCATTTGTCAAACCAAAAGGCATAACTAACCACTCATACAACCCGAATTTGGTTTTAAATGCAGTTTTCCATTCATCTCCAAGTCTCATTCTAATCTGGTGGTAGCCACTTCGCAAGTCAATCTTAGTGAAAATTATAGAACCACACAACTCATCAAGCATGCCGTCTAGCCTAGGAATAGGATGACAATACCGAATAGTAATATTATTGATGGCTCTACAATCAACACACAAACGCCAACTTTCATCTTTCTTAGGAACCAAAAGTACAGGAACGGCACAAGGACTAAGGCTTTCACGTACATACCCGTGGTCCAAAAGGTCTTGGACTTGTCGCTGAATTTCCTTAGTCTCCTCAGGATTGGTTCGATAAGCAGCACGGTTGGGCAAGGTCGCTCCCGGAGTCAAATCGATTTGATGCTCTATCCCTCTCATAGGTGGTAGTCCCGGGGGTATCTCAGCTGGAAAAATGTCCTCATACTCCTACAAAAGGTTAGTGACAGCAGGAGGTACCGAGCTAACAATATCATGAAGCAAAAACATAGCTCATTTGCATACCAAAGCATAGCAAATATCATCATCAGAAATTTCAGCAAAGTCACATTTTGTTGCAAGCATAACACCACCCTTCAATTTAATCCCCTCAGCCTTAGAATTAGATGTAGACTTATCCTTTTTAGGTGGGAAAATAGAATTAGCAACTTGCTAATTTTTGGATTGGACATCATTCAAACTAACAGCGTGTTCTCTATCAGCTTGTACAATTTGAGCAGGGGTCAAAGGTGCCAAAGTAATTTTCTTTCCTTTATGCACAAAAGTGTATTTATTATTTCTACCATGGTGTGTAGCATCATTATCATGTTCCCAAGGACGACCCAATAAAAGTGAACAAGCTTGCATAGGTACCACATCACAATCAACAGAATCAGCATAAGAACCAATGGAAAATGAAACTCTGCAAGTTTGTGTTACCTTTGCTTTACCAGAATCATTTAGCCACTGAATGTGGTATGGACGTGGGTGTGGCCGTGTGGTCAAGCCAAGCTTCTTGACCAAATCAGAACTCACCAAATTGTTGCAGCTACCTCCATCAATATTTACACGTGCTCAACGGTCGCTGATGACGAAGAAAATCTAGAACAAGTTATGGCGTTGTAGCTTCTCAGGTTGCTGGACTTGTGAGCTGAGCACCCACTGTACAATGATGATCCTATAGGACGTCGTGGACTCGTCACCAAGGACTTCACCGTCCTCCTCATCTGCATCTTGGTCTTCTTCATCCTCAATGTCAGAGGTGCTGATGTAACCATCTTCTGTAGCAATATATGCTCGTTGACTTGGGCAGTCCTTGTAACAGAACCGACCAAATCATAAGAACGTAAGTACAAAAACAATCACCGAAGTGATCAAATTCCTGTACTTAAGCTCCCATAATCCTGGTAGTCCAGAAACCACGAAGGATTTCAACCAACTCTCGACATGCAAACCAAGACCATAGTGATTCAACACAACACATCATTCATTACAACATTTCACAAGTAGCATTCGGATTACATCCATCAGAGTTCAAATAAAATATTACAAACCAAGTTCAAATTTGTGGAAGCAACATAGTTTAGTACATAACTTCATAGTTTCAAATACATTGCCAGACCTTAGTCATGTCCCACAAAAGCATCTTCAGGTACGAGAACTAGGAGAGACCACGCCCAACGGTCTAGTCTTCATCCCTAGCTGGGAGAAGGCAATACTTGCAGCAACCAAAGTAGAACTGGTTATCTGCAACAGGTGGGAGATAAACCCTGAGTATGAGAAGGTACTCAGCTAGACTTACCCATCAAAACCAGAAATAAAAGACACCAAGGGTCATGCAAGGCTTATGAGGTGGGCTAGCTGGACACAGTTGCATAAAAGAGCTTATGAATAAAGTAACCAATTTAAACTTCGCATCAAGTTGATCATCATTTACCTGTCCACTAGATTTGCACCTGTACTAGAGCACTCACTTATTAGGAGCAAACAATATTAACAATAGCAGGTATAATAAGGCTGTCATCATCATATCATCATTTTCGAACCATTATGTTATTTAGTGTATCTACTTTGGAGATAAGCCCGTCAAGTTCTCACTAACCAGGAGAGACGGCGACTTGAATCAAATTACAACTTAGCTGAGGGGGTATTCCTAACTCTCACCCTGACATACTTTGCAAGGGTAGCCATGGGTCACCTTTGGGACAACTCAGGAACCAAATTCGTGGGTTCGATCAGCGCCAGCGCTCTTAGGGATTACCCTTCTGCCAGGACGATCAGGACTTTTAAATCACCTGCCCTTGGACTCACGCCTACGGCTCCCTTCCGAGGCATACTTTATACTTATCGACTCCCGGCCTAAGTTGAGCTACTCGGCTTCGCAGTCGGTCTTCGGACACGGCCAACTAAGAGAGAGGCATGCGTTCAACATGAATAGGAAAGGCTCCAAGATTCAGTCCTTAAGCGACACAGACAGAGTCACTACAAACCGGCAAGCCTCCGCCTGGTCTTCATTTCAAATTAAGATAGGTTCTTTTCCACGATAGCAAATATAGTCAACCGTGCCATATGTATGTCCCTATATCTCGCAGGTGACAGGAAATCACCTGACTTCTACCGCATTTAAGCAGGGCTAAGCACTACACGAACCTGAGCTACATAGGATTCAGGGTATCAATATCTGGACAAGGATTGGATAACCAATGCAGCAAGTGTTTGTATCCAACACCTAAACTTAATGCAACAATATATATAACAATAATACTTTAACTGCATTTCGGAAATTAGGAGGCTTAATATGCTTCGGGGCTTGCCTTTCACAAAGTTGCACGGACGGTGATCCGGGCACTCAACGGCGACCTCGTTTGGCACTTCTCCCGAGGGCTGCACCTCCTGAACCTCCGGTGTTGGCTGCTGCTACTCACTCGGTTCCTCGAATTCCAGCAGTGTCACACCTTCCGGTACACCTATTGCATGCCGATGCACAAGATAAATATCATGGATGCATAAGGAATGACATGATGCTCATGATGAATGGATCACAGTAAGTGTTTAACGAAACATCACTGGACACTCGTTTACCGATTAAGAATAGCTCTATCCAAATCACTTTAAAACATGTATCTAACTTAACTTGAAGAACGAGATCTACTTACCTAACTTGCATAACCTAAGATAAAGATGCTCATCTTCAGTTAAAGGCCTAACACCTAGGAACATTACCACAAGCTTAGGAAATAGTAAAGGCATACTTAAATCAAAGTTAAGGCTTTACATGCAAACGAGTAGTTCCTTAATTCAATCACAACCAGAGTTCTATAAATTCAAATGTCTTGCAAGAGGACATTCTGGAAAGCTTATGAAATTCTCTACAATTCATTTATAAACATCAAAGCATGATTCTTATGTTAACCAAATCGAATTCAAGTAAACCTAGAATCTGTCCAGAAATGACAGGTTTACTAAATTAATTATTTAGTGATGATGCAAAAGCATAATTGAACCAAACCAAGTTTACCAACTTGTTGCACATACCAGAGGAACATCAGAAAGTATAGTGCCAACTTCTAAATAAATTATTTAATGCCCTTTTCTAATTTATTTAGTTAATTAGGTGATTAAAGCAATATATAGTAAAACTATTCAAAAAATCTACAAAAATTACAGTAGCTATCTCATGCTTCACATAGACTACCATAAAAATTTTAAAGCAATTGGTCAAGCAGAACTTGCTGTATCAAAAATAACAGATGGCAGGGCTATTTCTAGCATAATTAGGAAACCCTAATGAAAAGTGTCAAGCAACAGATTTCACATTTTTCCTAGCATCATTCTAGCATAAGAATAGCACTCACCAAATTTTACCTTTACTGGATCTATAGAAAAATTATGAAAATTCACACAAGATCCATCCATGCAAACAAGAGAATTTCGTAACTCCTACATACAGTGTCCAAAATGTATGAAAATTTAACTACAAGCTATTCATGATATGAGCAGTACACCATAAAAATTTCATGCCATTTGGAGCTACATAAAAAAAGATATAATTACCCCTATTTCCTTCATGATTAAAAGAGATAATTAGCAACTCCATTTTTCATAACAGAACATGGCATAAATTATATTTTAAATAAAAACTAGACATTATCAGGAGCTCAACAAAATTAGAACCACATCAATTGGATATACCAACTAGGAGATACACATTTTTGAACATGCACACAAATATGTGAAAAAAAATAAACAAAACAAATTTGAAACCCTAACCCTACAGCTGGGCCGGCCCGGAAGCATACGGCAGCCCGCGAAGCACGCGTTGGCACGGCCTAGAACTCAGCGCGGCCCAGGACAGGCTCCCGCCTCCGCTCAGCGATTGACAAAGGGGCCCCGTGAGTCAGTGAGTCAGACAGGGGAGGAAGAAAGGACGGCGGTGTAGCACGTCGCCGGTGACAGCTCCGGCGAGGCCATTGGTGTCAATGTGTTCGCCTCACCCATGCGCATCTAGTGGTACCATCTATTGCAGGGATTATAGCAGCTAGAGGGGGTGGCGACGACCATGGCAACGCATGGCCACAGTTTGGCCGGCTCCGGCGAGGTGACGGCGTCACGGCCCTAGTGGGTGACCCTACGAGCATCAGCATCACACCTAGGACTCAGAGCAAGGAAAAGATGAGACAGCAAGGGGCTCGAGTGGCACAACCGCGTGCAAGCTCTGCCGGCAGCGGTCATGGTGACCCGGTGGAGCCGCGCTCACGGTGAGCTCTACCTAAGGCGAAAACGCGATGACGGTGTGGTCGCAGACATGGAGGAGCTCATGGTGGTGCTATGGCTCTAATGAATCGGTCAATGGCGCTCGGTTGAGTGGGTTTTTGGCTCGACGGCTGCCATGGCATCCCGGTCACCGCTCTCGCAGAGGAAGACGATGGCAGAGAGTGAACTGGCAAGACGCAGAGAGAGTGTGAGGCGCTGGCTTTCATCTGGAGCACGGACACGCAACGTGGAGGCGCTGGCAGAGCATGCGTGCCATGCGGTGATCAGCTCCTGAGCCAGTCGGCCATGGCGTGCTCTGTCGATTTTCTGAAACGGACTGAATCGACGCCCGATGACA
This sequence comes from Miscanthus floridulus, assembly GCF_019320115.1. NCBI lineage: Eukaryota > Viridiplantae > Streptophyta > Magnoliopsida > Poales > Poaceae > Miscanthus > Miscanthus floridulus. The sequence goes on along the minus strand of NC_089580.1, from coordinate 115,216,541 downwards.
CGACTGATAGCGTGATTTCGACGATCCATAACTCCCAAATGGTGGCGATCTGGTTCATGGTATAGTTAACAAAATTGAAGATCTAAGTGAGTACAACAACTTTGTCAATTGGAGATCGAGTTGGTTCGGCCTGGTTAGGGAGATACAAGGTTCCAAACAATGACACACGAAACTGTAAATCGTCTTAAGGACTTAGAAAAATTCTAAGTGTAGAATTCCACCCCAAATCTGACTTGTGGGCCATGTTTGAGGCTGTTCCGCACATTTTCATGAGTTGGTTATAAAACAACTTTTGTTCCTTGATAAATTGGCTACAACTTTGGTAAAGGGTGCACAGCCATGCAAGGTCTCTAGGTTGGTCTTTTGAATTAGTCAAACAGTGGCACTCTATAGGTCATTTTAAGTCAAACCTCCACTTAAAGGGCAATTTAGTCATTTTGGTCCCCATGAACAATGTCCCATCAATTACCCTAAGTGTAGTTAAGGTGTCTTAGACCATAATCAACCACTTTACACAAATGCTATACCAACTTCTAATGATCACATGTGATGAAGCAACAAAACAATCAATTTCACTCTAATGTTGCAATTCCATGTTTCACATGTTTCATGCCTTTGTTGTAATTTTAACTTGCCACATTCCTACCATGTTGCCATGTTTCAAGGTATGAGAAACTCATGTTGCATTCACATATTTCACTACTACCATTCACAAGCAATCAAGTATGAAACAAACACAATTGCGAATGTTGCATATGCATGTTTCAATGACAATGGCATGATGTGATAGATGATGCACATGTTTATGAAATGAAATGCAATTTTGTAGAAGCCAAACACCTAGGGTGTTACAGTCCTTCTGCACATGGCCAATGCCGTGGCAGCGGTGGCACTGAATACCCGAAGTGCGTCCCGTCGATGCAACAGATGAGGAACTCTTGGTAGGCACCTGCAAAGAATTTTTACCTGAATCTGAAGGTCGTGCGGGAGGTGCCTTAGGTGTAGCGGAATCTCTAGAGGTTGTTGGTCACTTGCTCGCTGGTGGAGGCATTCGAAAAGTGGTTGGCTTGGTCAGCCCCGAAGATGGTGCCGAGCGTGGCGTGTATGTGCTGGTGCTGACCTTGCTCTTGCCCTGCTGTTCATGCCTCTGCAATTCCTTTTCTACAAGCATAGCAAACTAAAACAACTGGTTGACAGTGTTAAATTCTTTATAATCAACAATGTCCTGAATCTCACGCCTCAAACCTGAATAAAAACAACAAATGGCATCTTCGTTTCCCTCCACAACACTACAGCACATCAATCCCTTTTGGAGCTCACCATAGTAATCCTGTACAGATTTATCTCCTTGTTCTAAACGCATCAATTTCTTATGCAAGTCTCGGTGATAAGAAGGAGGAACAAAACGATCATGCATAGCTACCTTAAGTTCTTCCCACGTACCAGGTAAAGCATCCTATGCAGCTAGCCCATTCCACCAAATAATGGCAAAATCCTTAAACTCACTAGTAGCTTGTCTAACTCTATGCTGCTCAGGTACAAGGTGGGCACTAAACTTTTGTTCTACCATCATCTCCCAATGAAGATATCCCTCAGCATCATAATGACCCAAAAAAGATGGTATTGTGAACTTAATTTTAGCATAAGGATCATCGGGCACATGGTGATTATTACCTTGACGGTGGTGGTGGTGGACACCACCCATACCTGTCGTGTTGCGGCGAAGACGTTGTCGTAATCTCTCTTGTCGGACAGCTGCTCGACCTATGTTCCCATTGGCATCATACACCGTGTCTTGACCATCGGTGTTGCTGCTGGAGACGTCGTTGTTGCCCGCCACAAAGGTTTCCAACTCAGTAACCTTGTCGGTTAGCGTGGAAATTCGCTTGTCCAATCTCTCCATGCTATTGCCAATGTTGAGCTCAATGAGTGCGTCACTGACGGCCTTCCTGACGGCCTCATTCATCCTTTTTTGGGCATCCTCTACAATAGCTTGTAGTTGCTCTTGACTGACACACTCGTTGAAACCCTTAGGATTGTTATCTCCAGTCTGTTCACCTCCTGCCATTGAAAACACAAAAACAGGAACAAACAGGTGAAAGTTATCCCTACTAAATGACTACGTGGTTGCAGTGGTGTCACTTTTCACAGCAAGTGGAAGCGTCTTACCAAGCTCTTACAAAGTTCTTACCAACACAAGCAGTGGGCGGTACAACCGGCGGCTGGTTCGTGATACCTGTGAGGCAGTGGTATCGAGATTGCAAGGCCCTTTGTCTGTACTGATCTAAGGAGTTTGTGAAGCTTGGAAGGCAAACAAAGAGTAATATGTATATCTGGCACACAAGTTAGTAACAGAAAGTAATGCTGAATTATAGTCCAAAGTACTTGTTCTTGTTGCTGGTCTAAAGTGTTGCAAGTACCAGGTGTGTGACAAAAGTATGGTGGATAGCAAGGTGATAGATATGAGAAAAACAAGTATGGTGGATGGAAACAGCAACACAAACAAGGAACCAGATAACACATGCTAACACAGCTCACTTTGGTCCTCTCTATGTGCTCCTCTAGATATTGTTCCTCTTTTGCCCCTCTCTTTTTTTTCTATTTTTTGGGCTATCGTTGTTTTTTTGGGAAATTTTGACTTTTTTATTTTATTTTTTTTGATATTTTTTCTTTACTTAGGAGCACAAAAGAAGTAACCACAAAAAATATGAGCTCAAACAAGTGTAAGACATGGCCTGTGGAATTTTTAGAAAACTGGATCAAAATCGACAAAAACCTTGTGACCACGAAACGAGGATCTTGTGACCACTTTTTGACCAATCTAAAAATTTCGAACCGTAGCAAAGCTGGGGATGGCTAGATCTGAAATTTTTTTTTGATCAATTTGCATATATGGAACGTCAAAAACGGAGTTCGTATGCGAAAACTGGACCAGTTTTAAGAATTGGCTCCGAATTAGAGGACAAAACGGGAACAATGTGTGCAAAATTAGTCACAACAGCCAAGATTTGATGGAAACAATGGGGGAAAACACACGAACTGGACTCTAACACGACCTAACCAGCAACAAGACCACGACTAGGACACAAACTCAACACGATGGACTCTAAAACTGAAATATGCAAAGGCTATGGCGCGGAAGGTTCTAGGACAGGAAAAACGAGCATGGCACTGGACTATGGGACGAATGCGAAACAATCAAAACTAGGGGATAAAAGTGAACCTGACGGTATACCTTAGCTCTGATTACTACTTAATGGAGATGGGGATCCCGATCTTCCGTCAGGTGATGGTAACTATCGTTGTGGCGGAGAATGACACACCGATCCGGCTTCAGATCAAAAGATCAAACCCTACAATCTTAGCACCACAGCTCCTCTGGTTATCAACTGAGTCATGGACCAGGTTGACCTCGCCAAGAAGGCTAATCCCTGCCTGTGCAACGAAGAACACAAGCAAGAACAAGGAAGAACGCAACCAAATTGCAGATGAATGATTAAACTCACGAAGTTGGGGTCTCACAAACCGATGAACGGTGAAACTGTTCTTAACAGATTAATCTAAGCAAAACCCAAACCCTAATGGAGGGGTGGCAGCTATTTATGAAGACTCTAGGGTCGTGCAAGACCCCTAGACGCGCCCCTAATGGGCCCAAACTCGATACATAGTCCAACGGACCAAAAGACGGTGTTGCAGCACCCTGACAGATTCTGGATGCTGAATTGTTTCGATGATTCCCATTGATTCCGAAGAGCTTTTGATGTGAAACCAATTGGATTGGCTTCCTTATCAAATTAGCTTTCCATCCATATGTGGATCATCAAAAACGGAGTCCGGATGCATCCTGGACAACCAGTTTAAGGCAGACTACTCCTGGAGGCCAAGGCAGACTCGAATTCTTGTTGGACTGGGCCTCCGGCTTGTGTTGGACGTCCTTGCTGGTCATCATCACCTCCACCACTTCCTCTAAGTCCTTCATGACCCTCTCCAATGTTCCTAAGCAAGATAACATCATTAGGTAGTAGTCTATTCTCAAAAGTATGAAAAGTATCGCTTAAGAACGAGCTCACCTCTAAATTGAGTTGTCGCTTTCGAGCCCGGGTCATTGGACCTTGCATGACGGTTGGAGGATCAGCTAGTACATCCAAAGGAGTGATGTCCTCATCATATTCCCATCTGCATTGAATAGGGGAAGGGAGAGGGTTTTTTGCCTCAATCCTTTGCCCTTATTCAACTGCTGCATCTCCTCCTTAAATCGGGGAAGGGAGGGGGAAAGGAGAACTCACAGCCCCGTTCGTGAATCCGGAGCGCAATATCGTGCTGGAGGTCATCCAACATAGATGAGATGGTGCTGGCCGCCTTCGCCGAGAAGGGGCTACTTCCGCCGAAGGAGGTGGTGCACTAGAGGGTACTGCACGTCACCGGCTTCGTCACTGTTTGCGAGGCCTTCATCGGGATGGTGCCGCACATGGACTCCTTCCGACAAATCTTCTCCGGGTGAGTCTTGTCGAAGGGGAAGCCACCCAGGACTATGCTAGTGGGGGGTTTCGCCCTTGCAGCTGCTTAGGTTGGCCAGTTCATAAAGTTTGATGAGACATCCTCCAGCCATGGTGGCCATACTTCGGCGGGCAGCATCCTTGTCCAGGAGCTGCCTTGTCTGCATGAGAAAGTCTAGAGCTCCATGTTCTTCTGCTGAGCATCTATGGCTTGCTACTTCGGCGTTCGCCTTTGGCATGTGCCGTGGCCTCACCTTTGGCATCGATCGATGCCACCGGGTGCCCACAGTAGTATTTAGAGTAGAAGTAGTCAACAAATGTAACCGTTAAGTTCATGGGGGAGCCCCTGTGTGAATAGTTTTATATCAATGAATGCATCAGTTCTGTTTTGTGATAGAATCACTATCCGTTCCTTGTTTTTTTATCCTAGCATAGCTTTGTTTTTATCCTTTCTTTTTTGCACCTACCCATTCATTTCGTAGGCTGCAACTTTAAGAACCCAGGCATGGCCTACGAGGCTTGGCTACTCATAACCACAGGTCATGGTGGGGTGCGATCGGTCGGGAGTAAAAACAAAGTCACATAGGATAATCAAAGGAATGGAATGCCCTTTCATTCGGGCAATGCCCTTTCATTCGGGTGAAAAGTTTTTACCATGTGATAGTAAAAAAGAGAGGTGGTATTGTACCCTCATGGAGCCCCCAAGCGACTTGGGCCGAAAGTGTTCATGCTGGGATGCTTTACAGGAGCAAGCGTTGAATAAAAGCGGTAAGACCGAATTTTAGGGGAAAAATGACATAGCTGTTTAATGTTCCAAGTGTTGGTGAGAACGTTGCTGTTGTGGTCGTTCAGTCGGTAGGCGCCCTATCAGATCACTTCGGTCACCGTATAGGGTCCTTCCCAAGGTGGAGAGAGTTTGTGCTTCTCCTTTGTTGATTGGGTCCTTCGAAGCACGAGGTCTCTAACCTAGATGATCCTTCCTCTGATTTTCCTCTCGTGGTACCTATAGAGAGTCTATTGGTAGCGAGTGGAAGGGATGATAGTCATCTCATGGGCCTCCTTGAGCAGGTCAACTATGTTTTGTTGAGCCTCCGTGGCTCGGTGGTGGTCGAAGGCCTTCACTCTAGGGGCACCATGGTCGATGTCAGAGGGCAGCACTGCTTCAGCTCCATAGGCTAGGAAGAAGGGTGTGAACCATATGGATTGGTTCGGGGGTGTTCTTAGTCTCCAGAGGATCACTGGGACCTCTGCAACCCATCGCCCGGCGTACTTGTTGAGTCGGTTGAAGATGCGTGGCTTAAGTCCTTGGAGGACCATGACATTGTCATGCTTGACCTAACTGTTAGTACATGGCTGTCTAGCCTAGGCCCAGTCGATCCTGATGTCGTATCCATCACTGAAGTCTAGGAACTTCTTCCCAGTGAAGTTAGTTATGTGGTCAGTGATGATACAGTTAGGAACACCGAACCGGTAGATGATGTCGAGGAAGAACTTGACTGCCTCCTCTGAGCGGATGTTGTTGATGGGCTTGGCCTCTATCCACTTGGTGAATTTGTCGACTACTACAAGTAGGTGAGTGAAGCTGCTCGTGCCTTTTTTGAGGGGTCCTACCATGTCAAGGCCCCAGACCGCAAATGGCTAGGTGATGGGGATGGTTTGAAGCTCCTGTGCTGGCAAATGGGTTTGCCGAGCATAGAACGGGCATCCTTCACACCTGCGGACGACCTCCTCTATAGCTATTAGCATGGTGGGCCAATAAAAAGCTTGATGAAAGGCTTTCCGACCAGCGACCTCAGGGCCGCGTGATGTCCACAGATTCCAGCATGGACCTCGAGGAGGAGTTGTTTCCCTTGGTTGGTAGGGACGCACTTCATGAGTACCCTCGATGCATTTCATTTGTAGAGTTCATCATCAAGCATGACAAAGGTCTTGGCGCGTCGAGCGATCCATTGTGCTTTAGTCCTTTTGGGTGGGAGAACTTCCTCGAGGAGGTTGGCGAGTAGCGGTGCTCGCTAGTCAGTTTGATCGAGTGTCACCACGACAATGTTGGTGGGCGATGTCATCATGGAGGCACTAGGGTCAGAGCCCTTGAGTGCCGGTTTGGCATCGAGGTCAGAGCCCCCGACTACCGGTTTGGTGTCAGGGTGTGTCTGGATCAGACCTTCTAGGATGTGGGTAGACGGTTCATGAAGGTCGTTGATGAAGACCCCATCCGGAGATGGAACCCGCCTGGTAGCCAATTTTGCAAGAAAATCGGCGGCGGCATTGTCCTTTCAGGGCGCCCTCAACACTGTTTTGGTTTTGACATGTCTGGAAGGTTGCAGGGCACCCTTCTAACATGTCTTGTTGGTACTGTCCTATAGTCGTGAAGGGTATGGTCTTTGGTATTGCGGTTATCTTGAGTGTCTTGCCTTTCTTGCTCTGTTCATTTCTTGGGTCCTTTACTGAGCAGGTGTCCCTGGTTGGTTGGTCTTAGTTGGCTCCAACTACGCCAGTTGGATAAGAGCTATAAGTAGAGGCTTGGTGCATCCTCGGTTGGAGACGCGGGTTGGAGTCAAAAGCAGTGTTTGGCCAGGTCTTTTGGTCAGATATGTGGGTCGGAGTCAGAAGCGAGCATTGTTCCTCCTGGGCTAGAACTTCTGGTCGAAGAGGTGGGTGGGAGTCAGAAACGAGTGCTGTTCCTCCTTGGCCAGGCCTTCTGGTCGGAGAGGCGGGCTGGAGTCGGAAGCAAGCGATGTTCCTCCTTGGCCAGGCCTTCCAATCGGAGATTGGATCATCCTTCTAGCCTATCATTAGGTTTTTTGGGCTGGCCTAGGAGTTGCGCATCATTCACAATGTCGTCTACTAGGCCGAGCCTTTGCTGTAGAGCAGGTCCATTAGGGACCCTAGGTTTATGAACCCAACAGGCTTCCTTACTTTGAACAAGTTTTGCTGGGCTTGTGAGTCTTATGGTGCTGAGCCAGATCTAGACACTTTCTATGAATACTACAAGCTTTAGCGCCAACCTAAGAAGGTGGGTGAAGATGAGCTTATAGCTCAGTATGGCAGTTGTGTGTTCATGGTGAAGAGGGAGTAGAGGTTGGAGATCTCGTATTGTCAAAAGAATAAGTGGGATAAGGATTGGATGTGCTATTTGTTTATGTGCAGACCTTCGGCATTACCTCTACCCATGAGGATGGTAAGAAGGTTACTCAGTATCCTCTTGCCTCCATTATGACTAAGATGAAGCCTTTAACGAAGGTGACTCCCAGCGGTGAGATTACACCTCATAGAGAGGCTTGTGACAAGGCCTTTGCCTTGGCCTGCCAGTACTCCAGAGGCCGTGATCTTATAGAGGAAATGGTGGCTGCTAGGTTCTGGCCTCTTTTCCCTATTTTGGAATAAAGCTATCGGAGGATGAAACTCCCAAGGAGTTTGTCGCTATCGTGGAACAAGAGGCATGGAAGATTGTTGGTGATATCACTAACAAGGAGTTTCTTGCGCAGAGGACCATTGCAGGCACAATGCCTTGGTTTAACCTTGTGTTTGAGGAGTTGGGGGTACACCACAAGGAACACAAGGTTCCTATGAAGGTGCTGAAGTCCATCAAGGACAAGGCCAAAAAGGTTGTTGCAAAGAACAATACTGCGGCAGCCGAGTCAAAGAAAAGGAGAGGTTCTAGAGCGGTGAAGGCCATCAACAAGAAATGAAAGACTAGGGCTGCCTCTGCCGTTGCTTCTACTAGCATTGCTGAAGAGGTCACAAGGAGTGTTCATGGGGCCTCTGCTTCTATGGTGGCCAGCATGGAGAGCGAGCACTACAACCTCTGCTTACCTCGGTGGGGATGATATTGTTCAAACCACTCTTGGAGGGATGGGAGGTGGCTCTACCGCTGAGCCCTCCACCGTGGCGCCTATGCCTGGTGTGCTGGGCGATGAGTCATCCAGCTCTGAGGGCAAGGACGGTGGCGGTGGTAATGCCTCCCTACCTAATGATGCAGAGGTTAGGAGTGTGTATTGCCGCTCTACGAAGGCTCCTCTAGTTGAGGAGTCTGAAGATGAACCTGAGCATGAGCCACCTTTGGTGTGGCTTTTAAATCCAACGCCTTCGATTGGTTTATGGTGGGAGGAGGACATAGAGATGAATCCTGCGAAAGCTACTCTATTTTTGGGTAAGTGTTCTCTTGCTTTTTGGTTTTACCTTTTGTTTTTGTTTTATGCTTGCTATTAAACTTCTCTCATTTTTATTTTTTAGGTAACTTAACTAAGGCTATGCAAACTCCCTTACCAAGGGAGATGCCTCTGCAGGTTGATTTGGACCTTGTCCGAGTTGGGTTGGATGCTGGTCCTAAGGCACCACTATTGATGGGAGGGGCCGAGCCTTCGGGTCTTGGTCATGCCGGCGGTGAAGGTTTGATCGTTTCATTCTTTTTCTTTTATTTATTACTTTGTTTTGGTGTTTTTGACATATGTTGGTCGGCTTTCTTTTTAGGAAGCTCCGTAGATACACTAAGTGGGTGGGCGGAGTACCTCCACTCTCTTTATATAGAGATAGGAGGTTGATTGCGACCTCCACCCTTTGGTCTACATTTTTGTCTTACTTTGCTTATGTTTGGTTTTTTTTGATAGGCCGGGCTCGCCACCACTTTAAGAAGGTGAACTTCTACCAGCTGTTGTGGTACAACTTGGAGTAGCAGTGCTTGGTGAGTGCTATTGTTTTTTGTTTTGGGTACTCTTTGTTTTCATGGTACTGATACTCTTCTTTGCAGAGTCATCATATGGCGGAGGTTCTGAAAGAGCGGGTGACGCAGGAAGCTATCGACCGTGACACCGCCATTGAAGCTTTGAAGAAAGAAGTGGAGATGGTCAAGGCCGAGAAGACCCAGCTTGCGGGCGAGGTCGTGGGCCTCCATGTGGCCCATGCTGATTTTGAAAACTTGTAGGGGAAAGTGGAGTCCCTAGGCAAGGATCTAGATGCTGCGAAGGCTGCTGAGCAGCTAGCTGCCGAACATGCCCTGAAGATCAATGAGACATCTAAGAACCTCCGCAAGGTGGTGAATGTGGAGAGGGAGTCTAGTGCGGCCTTGAAGGCACGGTTGGATATGCTGACAAAGCGCTTGGAGGACACCAAGGCTGTTAGGCTGGCCGCAGCTGAGGTTTATATTGGTGAGCTTGGCCAATTTGGGGGTGTTACCTCTTCGCTACCCCTGATCCTTCGGCGTACAACATTTTTTCTTGGATGAAGTCCAATTTTGCCAAGCTTCTTGATTTCGTTGGCGGAGCTATTGATTTTGGAGCTGTTTCTGCCGCCACGAACTTCTCCAAGATGCTAGCCTAGTTGGGTTGTACGCACATCGAGGGCCTCAAGGAAAAGAAAGATATTGAGAGCCCAACCGTGCTTGGGGAGACTTCCTAGGGCCTTTCAAGATTGGTCCAAAATTTCATGAAGTCCTTCTGGGTTAGGTTGGGATGTGCTGACGCTCGCTCGATGGTGGTGGCTCAGCGCGCTACAGTTATCCCTTTTCCCTTGGCCAATTTTGGCTTGTAACTTTTTGCTACCTTTTTAATCCTTTGTTTCATATGCTTACAAGTTCTATGCTACTTGCAGGAGTTACAAAAGGTGGAGGCTGCACGTACTGCTGTGGAGGCACAAACTTCCAAGGTTGAGGAGGCGGCAACCCCGAAGGTTCCATCCGGTGGCGCTAAGGTCGAGAAGACAGGGGAAGCCGCCTCTAATCCTGCTGATCTGAAGGTGTAGTGTTTAGGCTTTTAGTTGCTAGTTTTAGGTTTAGTCGAAGGCGATGCGTTGCAGATACTCGCCCTTTTGGGTACATTGTAGCTTTTGCTATTTTGTTGGTGCCTCCACCAGCTCAGTCTTAATTGTAAATTTGTCCTCCACAGGTTTCCTCCTCTAGGCTTGTGCAGGACGTGCTACCTTTAACTATGTTCCAAGATGGTGTTTATGTTAGCGGTGAACTGTGGAATTATTGGCGTGAAACTTTTGCGAGGCCTTCTATTTTTGAGATGTTTGCCTTCGTAATGTATGACATTGATGACGAACATGTGGAATTTGTTAGGTCTCTTGCCTGGCAAGGGCCTCGCCCGCCTGTTTATTTTTTGTGTTTAAGTTACGCTGTTTGACTGGCCTTCGTGCCTTTGTAATTTATGATAGCGGGTCTTAATGTCTTAGGCGTTTTGCCTTGTAGCTAACTTCGGGCTTTTGTATAATTTTGATCTTTAATGATTGTGCTTGTAAGGCGCTTTGTTGTGATCTATTTGTTTTCTTTGAATGAATTTGTTTGTACCCTGGAATGACACTTGTTTGATTGCAGAATCTTGTTTCGATTATAATTTAGACCAAAGAGTTCTAGCTGATGGCGCTTACTTTTTTTGCTCTTGCCTCCGCTTCTCTCTTCTCTAGTTGTCGTTGGGGACGAGCTTGCACGTCCACGTGGGAGAGCTTAGATGATAGTCTTTGACCTTGTGTCCCTTGCGGAGGCTTGGGCTCTTACTTTTTTCCTATGTCCTCCACTTCTTTGTCGTCTGGCTATTGCCAAGGAGGTTCTAGCACGTCAGCGTGGAAAAGCTGGGGTGCTCGTGTTTGATCTTGCAGCTGTTGCAAAGGCTTTGGCTCAATTTGAGCATTCGTTAGATGTGCTAGTCTTTGATCTTGGTGCTTCTCTAGAGGCCATAGTGCAATTTGAGCAAGCAACGGAGTTGTTGTAGTCATGCTTGAACGTTGTCTTCGCTTGCACCTGGATGAGTGTCTTGTTGCCTTCGGCCAAGCTAGAGCAGCTGCGCTCCCGTCAAACATGGTTGATGTCAGGCCATACCAGTTGGTATCTTCCGTTGCAGGGGAATGTTATGAGTCTTCATGCGATACCCTTCTACAACCTCTAAAACGGACTAGTTCCGGGCGATGTGCAGCTGCACAACATCCACTAGAGGCTATACAACACCCGGTGGTAGACGCGTACAACCTCTCCGTGGTCTTCGCCAGGCAGTGTGAGCTGCTATAATTATGAATCTTCGCAAGGTATCTTATGACCCTCTTATTTTTATGGATACTCCTGCCTCCATTGCTTTCTTGCCTTGCTCTATAATGTGGTAGGTTTTCTTTACCTTGATCTCCCCCTAGCGCCCTTCAGAGCTAGTGATATAGTGCTATACTGACTGGGGCTAGTGGGGTGGTGGGTCACCCCATTTTATAGTCTTACCTTTGTATGCTTAATAAATTATGGTAGTTGGTCGAGGTTTACTGTTTGGATACGCTTTTATTTCATAATGAGATTGATGGATTTCTTTGTACATGGTGTATCTTTGGTTCTTTAGTTCTATTGTACTTGAGTATTTAATTTCTAACTATCACCTGGTGCCTGATAAAAATAGGTCTTCACCAGGTATTTTTCCGCCTCATGCCTCCAGCGAAGGCAGGTCTTTGTCGGGCTTATGGCCTTTTGGCCAGTTTTGTTTGTTCCTTGATGCCTGATAGCGGACGGGGCTTTGTCAAGGTTGCTGGCTATGTTTAGCCATGGAGGTCGTTCTATGCATTATAGCCTTCGGCTGTATGTGATAGAAGGTCCTCTTTTATCATGACCTTGTTTGTCGAATGTTGTGGCTCCGTTGCTAGCCACTTTTGACCTTTGCTTTCCATAGTTTTACTAGGGGAATTCCTTTTTATATTTTAGAGGGTTTTTACATGGGTCCTACCTTGTTAAAAACCTCACCTCCGCTCGGAGTTCCCCTTGTGAGGAAAAGAGTATAGGCCCTTTGCATGAAATGTAAGGCAAGGAAATGGAAACTATAGGAAAAGAACCTGAGGTGACCTTCGGCAATAGTTCTACGAAGGCCATCCTCTTACAGCTATATGTGAAACCTGCACAAATTATCAATGTTCCAAGTGTGAGTAGTTTTCTACCTTCACCATCTGTTAGGTAGAATGACCCTGGTCTTCCGGCGACCTTCATGGTGTATGGACCTTCCCATTTTGGCTAGAGTTTTCCTACATTCGCTGCATTCGGCTTTCTTCTTAGGACTAGGTCTTCATCTTGTATGAGCTTTCTGACTATGTGGCTATCTCTTCACTACTTGGTTTGCTCTTGGTATTTGGTGATGTTTTCTATTGCTTCCAGTCTTGTGCCTTCAATTGTTTCCTTAGAATATTCTTCATTTACTGCCAAAGCTTACTTCATTGCCCATAGGCTTTGATGCTTGATCTCCTCGAGTAGCATTGCTTCCTCCCCATACAAGAGCTTGAACGGTGTAAAGCCTATTGTCCTAGATGCTGTGGTGTTGTGAGACCACACCACCTTCGGTAGCTCTTCTACCCACTTGTCTTTGTGTAGGTTGAATAAGGTCTTCGAGATTGCTGAGAATATAATTCTATTAGCTCTTTCTACTGCTCCATTTGATTCTAGATGGTAAACTAATGCGAAGGCTATTGTGGTGCCTAAGGTTTTGTACAACTCTTTGAACTTGTCTGAGTCGAATTGTTTCCCATTATCCACCATGAGTGTTCTTGGTACCCCAAATCTACAGATAATGTTTTGCCAGAAAAACTTGTTTACTGATTCTAAAGTTATAGTTGCTAGTGGCTTTGATTCAATCCATCTTGTGAATTACTCGATTGCTACCACTCAAATTTGTTCCCCCTTGCGAAGGTGGTAGTGGCCTGATAACGTCCATGCCCCATCTTTGTAATGGCCAAGTGGGTGGAATGAGCTGTACTACGACCGAAGGCTTTGACTGGTGTGGGGAGGTGCTCTGGCATGCTTCACATGTCTTGATAATTTACTCTGCATCTTTGATGTGGGTAGGCCAGTATAAACCTTGCCTAATGGCCTTCGTAGACAATGCCCTTGGGCCTATGTGAAACCTGCAAATTCTGGTGTGAATATCTTGGAGGAGCTCTTTGCCTTTGCCCTGGGTTATGCACTTGAGTAGTGGTTGGACTATGCCTTTTTTTTGTACAAGGTTCCATCTACTAGTGTATAGCTTCTTACCCTGGCGGCCATTCTTGCCATACTTGTCTCATCTTCTCAGTGTTGCACATGTTTATTTGATCAATGATCAGTTGCCTCCAGTCTTTGGACTCTATGAGTAGGACTTGCTTGAATGCTTTCATAGTTACTTGCATTGCTAGAGCTTTGAGTACTTGGTAGAATGTTCCTTATGGTATGGGCAAATTGTTTGTTGCTGCCTTCGCTAGCTCATCTGCCTCTGAATTTTCTGCTCTTGCTACATATTTCAGGGTGAATCCCTAGAACCTTCGCTCTAGTGCCCTTACTGTCGTCAAATATTTGACCAGCTCTGGCTCTCATGCCATGTACTCTTTTTTGACTTGCTCGGCCATAACCTGTGAATCTATTTTTGCTAGTATTGTTTTTGCGCCAAGTGCATTTGCCTTGTTGAGTCCCAGTATGAGGCTTTCGTACTCTACAATGTTATTTGTTGCTTTAAACTCTAGTTTGGCTACATACTTTGAGTGGAAGCCTAATGGTACTATCAGAACGGCAGAGGCTCCTACTCCCAGATGTCCCCAAGCCCCATCGGTATACATTGTCCAAATCTGAGCTTTTTGCTAGGTACTTTGATGCACCGAAGGTGTCCAATCTGCCATTAAATCTGCTAATGCTTGAGATTTTATCGCTATTCTCGACACATAGTTGAGATCAAACTGGGATAATTCTGTTACCCATTTCCCTATTCTTCCAGAGGCCTCTTTGTTACTAAATATGTCTCCAAGCGGCTGTGACGTTGGCACTATGATTTCATGCGCTTGGAAGTAATGTTTCAATTTCCTAGATGCGGTCAGAACAGCGTATGCTATCTTTTTGATCTCTATATAGTTCAACTTTGCTCCTAATAATGCTTCTGAGATGTAGTAAATAGGCTACTGGATGACCTTCAATTCTTCTTCTTTTTCTTTGACGAGTACCCCACTGACTGCATGGTCGGAGGCTACAACATACAACCATAGTGGTGTCTCCAGATCTAGTACTATGACCAAGAGTTTGCTGGCCATATAGCTTTTGAGCTATTGGAAAGCCTGCGACTGCTCTGGTCCCCATTTCACCTTGTCTCCGCCGCTCAGAGCTTTGAAGAATGGGAGGCTGCGCTCTGCTAACTTTGAGACAAACCTGTTTAATGCTGCTATCCTTCTAGTGAGCTTTTGGATGTCCTTTTAGCTTGATGATTCTACCATTGAGATTATGGCCTTCGTATTTTCTAGGTTTGCCCTTTATGCCTTCGGGTCCTATGATGTACCCAAACATCTTTCCTCTGCTGATGCCAAAGACACACTTTTATGGGTTTAATTTGAGCCATGTTGCCCTGAGATTCGTGAAGGTTTCTTTGAGGTTGGCAATATGATCTTCTTCATTTTAGCTCATTACTACAATGTCATCAACATAAGCAATGATGTTTTTCTGCAGCTGTGGGCTGAGAACTGCCTTGGTCATCCTGGCGAAGGTTGAACCTGCATTCTTGAGCCCTTCAGGCATTCCGACGTAACAATATGTTCCAAGGGAGTAGTGAAACTTGTCTTTTCCTCGTCTTCTTTGTTGAGCCAAGTCTGGTGATATCCTGAGAAACAGTCTAGTAGTGAAAAGCGTTTGCAACCTACCATCTTATCGATGGAGGTATCTATTCTCGGTAGTGGAAATGGGTCTTTCTTGCAGGCTTTATTTAGGTCTGTGAAATCTATGCACATCCTCATCTTGCCATTTTTCTTTGGCACCAACACTACATTTGCTAGCCACTACAAATACTTGACTTCTCTTCATAGTTAAGATTTTGTCTTCTAACATTTTCCGTTGTCTCTGCTTTCTTAGCTTCATCTTGGGGTTGATATCAAGTGAATGTTGTATGATGTCTCTGCTGACTCCTTTCAAATCAGAGGCTGACCAAGCGAAGACATGTTTGTTCTTAGCTAAAGTTTCTTTGAGCTCTACCTCTCCTTCCTTTGACAGATTCCCTCTGATGATGACTTTCCTATCTAGTACCACATTTTCCAACAGGACTGACTTGGTCTCTTCTTGATCTCTGAGCCAATATGAAAGGAGATCGACTATATGGTCGATTCCAGCATATTCATAATAATAAATCAGTTAAAGCTCATGGGGTTGTGTAAGAAGAATCAATTATCGTTCAGGATGAATATCATTATTTAGACAAATATTGGTCAATGGCAATAAGATGTCAATAATAATTGGTTTATGCTAAGCCAATGACTGCAAGTAACCGAACCCCTTTTATATAAAAGAAATAGATCATCATCATTCAACCATTTAATAAACATAAATCTAATGAACATATTAGATCTCATCTATCGCTATGACTAGTGGGCATGAGGCAGAATCATGCAGGCCGTAGAAACAACAATAGACTCGACGACCCTAACTTATTACTAATATCAGCGGGGCATGAGGCAGAATCATGCAGGCCGTAATACAATAATAAGATCATGGGGCTAACACATCTTTCAACCTATCCCTACTTCAACGATCTCATGACGTGAACTGTTCATGAAAGCACTCGATATCGACTAAAATAGCTGATTCAGGCATAGTGCGCAGTTGAGGTCATGCATTATTAGGAATGGATCTACCAAGTAACGATCCCCACTCCATGGTGCTAACAGTGGGGTGTGAGGTAGAATCACACAGGCTGTGATAATGGGCCAAGGAAAGGTTTTTGCTAGCCAATAGATCTACTCAAGACGCAACATGCCTTAACCACACACTATGCATGACCAAGATTGACATAAAACGGTCGATAAAACATAACTCATCATGTAAGATGTAGAGTAGAAAAGTTTAAATAAGATATAAGGCCAATCTAGATCAATCTCAATCAGGCAAAGTGATATTACTATAATTAAATAAATAATGGAAGCAATAAGCAATATCGGTAACTTAATGAATCTATCCGAAGGAACGCTGCCCTTAGATAGAGCCGATAACTTGACCTTGATCTAGTTCGAGCTGTGGAGGTCGACCGAATCGATGCAGCCTTACTTGAACTAGACAAGAGTCGATAACTAGCTTATACTAGAGTCGCAATGGAGGTCGACCGGATCGATGTAGCCGTATGAATAGAAGTGTAAGCCATGACGGTACTTATAGACAAGCAGTGGAGGTCGACCAGATCGATGTAGCCATTCTCGCTAAAGAACTCGCCGAGATCTACTCTACTCCTACTCCTAAGGGGTGGCCGAAGCTGAAAAAGGTAAATGACTTGTATTTGATTGATTGTCTCTGTTTTACAATAGCCGGGGTTTGATATTTATACCTAGCACCTACGCATGATTCCTATCTAAGCATGACTCATCACAATTTTTGGCCCTAGAGATAACATTCCTAATTTAAGATAACTTGGACTCTAATCTTTCCCTTTTTGTAGAGTCCAACATGCCTTGTCCCGGTGTCGATCATACCCTTTGTCGTTATCTGCTGGCGCTATTTGAAGAAAGCCGATTCTAGTATTGCATTCAAATCAGCTGATACGGACCTGCATGCAATTGATTCCTTGATGACATGATCTTGGGAGCTTTCAAGTCTCTGCGATTCTTCTTCCAAATTTTAGTGTAAACACATGCCCCCTAATTTTGGGATAAAAATAATTTTATTCCAAAATTATCATGTCTGTATCCCCGATTGGTCCATAGTCATGGGTAGAGAATCTTGATTTGGGGTCTACTGTTTGTCACCATCTATGTCAGCTCATGACCCCATGCTTCAAAACTTTTACGAGAGTATCATTGTTTCATGGGCACTTGGATTCATCTTTCCAGGCCGGCTATAAAATGTCTATCCGACCCTAGCGAGAGCAACTCAACAATTCAGCTATGTTTCTCTTCCATCTGCCTCCTCGAGTGCTTCTGACTTCGCCAAACCCTCCATGGTCTATTCTTTTGCTATGAAGATCTTGAGCGGTTAGAAGAATTCTTGTGCATAGGGTGATCGTGTCACTCATTCTAGCGCCTTGTCGAGAAAGAGGATCAGCTACTGTGGCTAGAAGAATTCTTGTGATATCACCTGAGTGTTCTCTCCATGCTCGCAGAGCTGTTCTAGTGTTTGCAAGGGCTAAAATGTGTGGACACCTTCCCCTTGTTTGTTCCACCAAACGCCCACCAGGAAAGCCACATGCTTCTTTCCCACAGTTTCCCAGTCACCGAGAAATCAGCTGGGCATCTGTTAGGCGGGTGGCCTTTCCCCTTCTCCTAGAATAATTTTATCAACAGGCTGATGTGACTCAGTTCATGATGACCTTCGGCCTTGTGGGGACCCGGGCTCCCTTCAATCCAAAGAAGCCTTCGTGGGTTGATCTCTGGTCAATGTAAATTATTTGTATTCATCCCATGATATTTTGTAATTTGGGGAAGCAATAAGTCCGAATCTGTTATCTCTTTGTTATCTGTCCCCTAAATTTTTGGAGTGTTGATCCGTTTCCGTATTTGATTTCAATTTCATACCCCTGGTGAAATCTATCTCCTCACCTTCCCGGTCTATATATACGGGCCACAGCTGGGGATCGAAAAACAACCCACTTCGTCTCAAACCTTCTACGTCCTTAGTATAGTACCTACTTTTCCATAGGTTTGAGATCATGGAGAACAGCAAGAGGTCTGCTGAGGAGGCCCTCAATAGATCTGCATCATCGTGCCAGTGCCTTCATCATCAAGAGGGTGCAACTCATGATGCGCCCACTGGCTCGGGTCATAGGGCCGACTCTGTTCGGCCTCTGGGTTTTCTTTGTCAACAACTCATCGCCAGCTCCCCTGCTATCTGAGGAGGTGGATTGACAATGATGATCTGCTTGCCTCCATAGATCAACACGGCCAGGGTCTCACCGAATGTCTCTCCCTCATAGAATCGACTCTGGCCATGGTTCGACGCCGATCGCCTCCCGAGGCCGATTTGGTGGAGGATAGGTTGGCCAAAGCCGAGGCTAGAATCGTGGGTGAGATATATATCATAACCTTTGTTTCCTCTCAATTTCATCTTCAGGATTCTGATCATCTCCCCTTTGAATCCTTTTAGATTTGTCTGCTCAACTAGAAAGCCTTCAATCAGCTACGGATCATGCGGTGGGATTTGTCAATGCCAGGGGTGCCGTTATGGTGGTTCGTTTGCATGACATCTCAAACCGTGTTAGGGAGGTCGCTCTTCATGGCGTTCGTCATGGTGCTACCACGGCGTTGGCTGCTACACAAGCCCGCTCTGGCCACAATCTTTGGCTTCTTCCTCACGGTTTTCCACACGCGATGCACCCTAGGGATCATGAGCGCTTAGTTAAGGATTTCCTTAGCGCCGTCAACTCTGTAGCTTTCAACACCCTAGCCGATGATATAGTACGCAAAGTGTTTTCCGGCCCGTAGCTTATAATAGGTGATATTTAGCAAATAATTTCCTCGTCTTGAGTGATTTTCCTTTGTTTCGTACTTCATATTATACGCATCACTTCGTCCATGTTTGCTTTGCTCCTATAGGCAATACACATCGTTTCAGCTTTTACCCTTTTGGCTTTATTTTTGCACTAGAGGCGATACCTCTCTGATATTAGCTATTAGAGCTATCGACCGAACAAATCAATTATTAAGCATTAATCCAAACACTAGGTAATATTTCTTTAGATATTTCCCATTGATTGCTCGGTCGAATTCTTCTTCCCCTCTTAGTGTTTCCAAAATATAAGCATTACTAGGCGCACAACGTTTGATCCGATAAGGTCCTTCCCAATTAGGTGACTATTTGTCGAACTTGTTGTCCTTTGACCCGATCGGCAATTTTACTTTCAAGACCAAATCTCCTTCAGAAAATTGCTTATTCTTGACTCTTTTATTGTAATATTTTGCAACCCTTAGTCTATTGGCTTCAATATTTTCAAGAGCACACAGCCAAAGGCAACTCAAGTTCTCTAAGTCATCTATCATAAGATTCTTGTAGACTTTGGCTGACAAATCATTCTGCAACATAACACGCCTTGATCCAGTATGAACTTCCTAAGGAAGGACAGCATTATGGCCATACACAAGTTCATAAGGCGACATTGTAATTGATCCATGATAGGCCATCCTATATGCCCATAGTGCCTCATTAAGCGTTGAATGCCACTTCCTTGGCTGTTCCTCAATCTTCTTCTTGATCAGTTTAATCATAATCTGATTGGACGCTTCTGCCTGGCCATTAGCCTAAGCATAGTAAGGAGAAGAATTTAGTAGCTTGATTCCCATACTGGCAGCAAAATCTCCGAACTCCTCTGATGTGAACATTGTCCCCTGATCGATAGTTATAGTTTGAGGAATCCCAAAATGATACACAATGTACTGCTTGACAAAATCAACCATGTTCCTCGAGGTTATCGTCTTCAAAGGAATTGCCTCAACCCAATTAGTGAAGTAATATGTTGCTACCAATATAAACTTATGTCCTTTGCTTGAGGGCAGAAAAATCTAGCCAATTAAATCAATTCCCCAACCTCGAAATGGCCATGGCTTGATTATTGGATTCATGGCCGATGCAAGCGATTTCTGGATATTACCAAAACGTTGACAATCCTGGCACCCCTTGTAATATTCAAAATAGTCCTCCAGTATTGTTGGCCAGAAATATCTAGTTCTGTGAATAATCCATTTCATCTTATAAGCCAATTGATGAGCTCTACATATCCCTTCACGCACCTCGCCCATCAATACCTTAGCTTCCTCTTGATTTAGGCATTTGAGCAACACCCCATCGACTATTTTATAATATAGCTGACCATCTAGCAAAACATACTTAGTTGATTTATACATCAGCTTTCTGGTAACTTTCCGTGATGGATTTCTAAGGTAGTCGGCTATTTCAATTCTCCAATCATTACTCGAGGTTTCACTATTCAAAACTTCTTAAAATACTCGGTATCCTGATGCGCTTTAAGCTAGACAATTAGCCTCTTGATTTTGTACTCTCGGAATATGTTGAAAAGAGACATGAAGAAATTCCTTGAGCAACTTTTGGCACTCATCATAGTATCCTTTCAAAGTATCTTCTTTGCACTCATACAGGTCGATCAACTGATTAATAATTAACTATGAATCTCCAAATACTTCAATTGCTTTGGCTTTTACTTCGTGAAGAAGTTGAAGTCCCTTAAGAATAGCCTCATATTCTGCTTGGTTGTTGGTAATCATTAGTTCAGTTGGAAGAGCAAACTCAAAACTTGCCCCCCAAGGTAAAATAATAACAATATCAATGCCACCACCTTGTTTGCATGATGATCCATCAAAGAATAACGTCCAAGGCATCAGCTCTACATAATCAATGCTTGGCCTATGATGCTAGGTGACAAAATTGGCCATTATCTGTCCTTTGACTACTTTAGCCGATTCGTACTTCAAGTCAAATTCTGATAACACGAGAATCCACTTTCCCACTCTCCCATTCAGTATTGGCATTTATAACATGTGCTTAATCACATCAGCCTTGGAAATAACCGTACGTTCGGCCGATAATAAATAGTGCCACAACTTAGTGCAAGAGAAATATAAGCACAAGCATAACTTTTCGGTGGGAGAATATCTTGTCTCTATATCCCGGAGCCTTCTACTCAGATAGAAAACAACTCACTCTTTTCCTTCAAACTCTTGCATTAAGCCTGATCCAATTGTCTTGTCATCAACCGATATGTACAACTTAAAAGGCTTACCTTGATGAGGAGGGACTAACACAGGTGGACACTTCATGTATTCTTTTATTTCTTCAAACGCCTTTTGTTGTATGTCACCCCACTTGAATTCTTGATCATTTTTCAACTTCAACAAGGGAGAAAACGGCACGATCCTTTCCAACAAATTTGAAATGAATCTTCTGATGAAATTAATCCTACCAAGCAAAGATTGCAACTCTATCTTAGTAGTTGGGGGAACTGCCTCATCAATCGCTTTTACGCTTTTCTGACCAACTTTGATTCCTCTCTCATGGACCATAAATCCCAAGAATTGTCTAGCTGACACTCCAAAAGCACACTTATTAGGATTCATCTTTAGACCATGTTTTCTTGTGCATTCCAGAGTTTCTCGCAAATCAGCTAGGTGCTCTTTGTACCCTTTGGATTTTATCATCACATCATTGATGTAGATTTCAACAATCCTACCGATCAACTTATGAAAAATATAATTCATCTCCCTTTGATAAGTTGCACTGGCATTCTTTAGACCAAAGGTCATCACAACCCACTCGAATAAACCGATTGCGTCAGGGCACCTGAAAGCGGTCTTTGCTATGTCTTCCTCAGCCATGAAAATTTGGTTATACCCGGCATTGCCATCCATGAAGCTAATAACCTTGTGCCCGGCTGCTGCATCTACTAACATATCAGCTATTGGCATCAGATAACCATCCATGGGTGTGGCTTTGTTTAGATCCCTAAAATCAATGCAAACTCTTAATTTTCCATTCTTCTTATACACAAGGACAACATTTGTATCCACTCTGCATATCAGCATGGTCAGATAAACTTTGCCTCCAGTAACCTATCAATCTCCTTTTTGATATCATCAAGCACGTTTAGGTTGAATCTCCTTGGAGCCTGTTTAAACGGCCGATACCTAGGTTTGATTGACAATCGATGTTCGACAATTGACTGGTCCAGACCAGGCATCTCATAGTACTCCCAAGCAAAATAGTCTTTAAATTCCTTTAACAAATCAACTAATTCTCACTTATATTTAGGATCCAACTTGGCACTTACATACATCGGCCTAAGTCTATCTTTAGAACCAATATCTACTTCTTCTAATCCATCAGCCGACGTGAAGCCATGTCCTAGTTTGCCATCTGTACCATCTATTGGATTATCCATTAAGACAAATTTTTAAAGCCGACTGCTTGGATCGGCTGTTGGCTTTCATTATTGACTCTAATGAAGCCTCCTTCCAATATTTTGCCAGAAAAGCATTTGAAGTCTCCTAGTTCCTAGAAGACTGGATCGGCTATTGCGATGCTCATAGACTCATCAGCGCGAACCAATTCAACATCATCTCTATGCCATTGAATCAAACATTGATGCATGGTCGATGGCACACAATAGTTTGCATGAATCCAATCATGACCAAGGAGTAAATTGTATGACCCTTTTCCATCGATGACAAAGAACGTGGTAAGCAGAGTCTTACTCCCAATTGTTAGTTCAACATTTATTGCCCCCCGGGTCTGAGATGTATTGCCCCAAAGTCCTTAAGCATCATGTCGGTCTCAATCAAATCCCCGATCCTTTGCCAAGTTTACAAAAAGTGGTGTAAGGCATAAGATTGATAGAAGCACCTCCATCCACCAACATCTTGTTCATCGGCTTCCCATCAACAAAACCTTTCATATATAAAGCCTTTAAGTGCCGATGCTTGACTGGTTTATCAAATATTGCTTGTTGTATAACCGTCAACTTGGCAACTATCTCTTCATACTCTGATTCATCAAAATCTGAATAAACTTCTTGATCTGTCGGAGCTCTGAACTATGATGCCAATAGAAAAGCCATTTGAATATTAGCCGATGGTTGCCTTCTATTGGCTATTTGCTTAGCATGCCATACTTGAGGTTTACTAGATGTCTGAGCTTGTTCCAACTCTCTATTCCTTAGGCGTTGCACCCTTCTCTTCTGGCTTCTTGTCAAACCTCCTAGGCACCATTGGCCTTCCTGTCAGACATATTCTTTCTCGTTGCCTTCTTCTTCATAATCAGCCTAGTCTTGGTCAACAACTCGTTTTCCAAGCCGATCATGAACACTTTTATTTTTTAATCACCAATCCAAGTTATTATGATGATATACATCTTGAGCATGGATAGACCAGCAGTTGGTTTGAGATTGCCTAAACTCCCAATATTGATCGCTGCATTCTAGATAGTCATGTCTGGTAGGCAACTTCAAACCTTCATTCCAGCAATGTCTAAAGAAAGGACAATTCCAATGTGATTTGGCTTGTTTCCTTTCATACCTCTCTTTTTCCAGTTGACGCTGGTATTCTTGATCCTCTAACCATCGCTGATAATCCTTTTCCTTCTGTCGCTGCCACTTATTCAATAGGATCTGAGATGTAACTCACGACTTTGTCGCCCCATCTTTTGATGTTCCCCCCTGCTCATATCAGCTCTTTTGCTTGTCGTGACATCTTCTAATTTCTCTGTACCCGTCAGCCGATATTTGCATCTTGAGATCAACTATTCTAGCTTCTCTTGATTTGGTTGATGTTAGGACCTTAGTCTTTCCTTTGATCAGACTAGCATCAACCATGTTTTGATCTCCTAGGAAAGGATTATCATCAACTTTCATTTTCCGAGGCATGTCAAATTTGAGCCTTCCTTGCTGAATAGCGCTCTGTATATGCTGCCGAAAGATTCTGCATTCATTAGTGGAATGAGAAGTAGCGTTATGGAACTTGTAGAACTTCTTATTTTTCAATTGATCAAGGGGCAACATAACATGATTATCGGGCAACTTGATCTGTCCCTTCTCAAGCAAGAAATCGAAGAGCTTGTCTGATTTTGTGACATCAAAGTCATAGCTCTCCTCGACTCCTCTTCCCCAAGCATTTGACACCATTACTATCTTTTAGCCCCAATTCTATTCAGCCACGGCAACCTTTTCTTCTTCATCTTCATAGCCATCATCGATTGAATATGGATTATAAGCTTTGGCTACTGTGGTACTCTTCTGGAATTAGGTATCTCTGCACATACTCTGCAATTGGCTATTGAGCGCCGCCACTCATTGAGCCAATTGACCCAAGTTGTCGAATTCTTGTCCTAGCAGCTTTTCTTTCCACATTGGCAGCATTCCTTGAACGATTAAAGCAGCTAGCCAGTCGTCAGCCAAGTTTAATGAGAAGCATAAGTTTCTAGTCTCTCGAAACCTCTGAAGAAACTCAGTGCCTGATTTATTAGTCTTCTGCCTTATGGTTGTTAAATTGGTTATCTTCTTTTCTCCAGACCCAGTGTAAAAATATGTAAGGAACTTCTTCTCTAGGTCAGCCCAATTGGCAATGGAATTGACTGGCAGTGATGAAAACTAAGTGAAGGCTAGTCCTGACAGGGACAAGGAGAAGAAACGAACTCAATGGGCCTCCTCAACTGATGCCTCGCCCAATTGTGTAAGATATCGACTGACATGTTCTATTGTGCTTGTACTATCTTGGCCAGTGAACTTGGCAAACTCTTGGAGCCTATAATTTGTGGAAAGAATGATCAAATCATACCATTCTAGATATGGGCATTTGTACAAGAAGATCAGCCCTTTTGGCTTCAGACCGAACTGATTCTTCATCATCTCGGTCACCCTCAGCAACAACTCATCAGCATTTGAATTTGGATTTCTCTGCACCTACTGACCCATCTGTGGGTTGAAATCCCATGTGCCTTGATACCCCTGATTTGGAATCATATGAAGGGTGTTGTAATCTATGCCATAATGATACCCTTGTAGAATCTCTATCTGCTGGGTCCTTTGCTGGTTTGCTGCTTGAAGTCTTTGATTATAGACATGAGGATCTATATCTCTATGGATCCTTTGAATCGATGGTGCTATTTTTTGAGCCAACGATAGTGTGGCAGAACCTCCTAAATTACAGGACCCACACACACTTGTCACTGTCCAACAACCTTTGACAACTATGCATATGTTCCTGGTAACTTAAGAAGTCTATCGGGTGTCCTCGAGGAACCCCGAATCATCCACGATTTCCGAGCAGGATCACATTACAGAGTCATTGCCGTATTACAACATTTATTCAAATATCAATACCAGAGTAAAAACAGCGGAAGTCTTACGCTAACTTAGTTTACAAACCAGTTGTTTCAAACCTTACAAACTAAGTTCGATAATTATTACAAACCGTAGTAGTAGTGGAGTGGCATTATAATATAATACAAAACACACAATGAAACTGCCCTGCCCAAGGGCCACACATTTACTTCTCATCGTCCTCACAAGGAACAACTATCATGCAACACGATCCAAAACAGATCTGCTCATGAGGCTCACCTGCAACAAGGGTCAATGAACCCTGAGTACAAAAGTACTCAACAAGACTTAACCGAAAATATTAACTGATAAACTTAGGAATGCCATCTCAGGGATTCAAGGTATGGCTATAACAATAATCAAAGTTCTTTTGCGTAAAAGCTCTTTAACAAAATTCTTTATATAGAAAACTTCGTAAAATCATATACAAAGCTGACACGATCCGTGTTGAGATCATGAAACTTCATATCCAACACCTTCACAAGCCTTATTCGAGTTCCAGTTATTAGTACTACGATGATGAACAGATAAGTGAGTCTCCATGACTGAGGAGCAATGACGATTCGAACCGATTAAACCCAGCTGGGAATTCTAGACCACATGACATATGCAGGTCCCTGACTCACATATATCAACCTACTCTCGGATCCTCTAAAACAAGAACGGGTCTGCGCCACCCGAGAACATAGTACTCCACCAATCTAGCCCATGGCCACGTGGGTACACGCTATTCCCGCCATCTCTTCACTCCTAGTGCGTGAGTAGCCATTCTCGTACTAGAATCGCCAAGTTAAGGCTTACCAGAGTATGTGGTTAGTACTACAAAGTCTCACCGCACACAGTTCAACAACGGATGGACCTTAATCGACACAGGAGGAAAGAGCCCGCTCACCAGACCTCCATGTCTTGTGGCTCACACACACCGAGTCCGCCCGGTCTACATTTATTACTCCATATCCCCATATCACATGATAACATAAGTAACCCAGGTTCCATTTAAAACTTACAGGTGGCAGGTAATCACCCGACTTTCCTCGTTCTACGCATAGCTAAGCAAAACTAGGCATATACGAATTTAAAACTGGTAATATGGTAAATATGGAATAACAAGGTTGGTAATGCACCAATTTGTTTTTCACTTGACTCCTAATCACTTAATGCAGTAAAGAGAAGCAAAAGCGAAATCAATTTGTAAAATACAAGGTAGGGTTGTATGCATCCGGGGCTTGCCTTCGTTGACGGAAAAGTCTGGTTCCTGCGACGTTTCACAAGTATTCGATCCGACCTCAACCGACGGATTAACCTCCTCAACAACTTGATTAACTACCACGTGTTCACCTTCGTTCACTACACGTAGTAACAATGCCATGTTTAACATGATGCGGAATACGAAACATGATGCTCGATGATGGATGCAAAAATTAAGAATTTGAATACAACTTTCCTTCGCGGTACAGTTGCAAGTCAAATTATCCAAATCTTTTTCGTATTACATACATTAATTGCCAAGGATCATTACCAACTAATGACCCAAGGTCATCACTCAATCCAAAATTTTAAACAAAACCTAAATCATTAAAGGTCACTATTTGCTTTTATGAATTAATTATTTAATTCAAAATTATGAAATAAATCAACTTATTCTAATTGAGCTCAAAATTTTAGTAAATCTTCATTACATGATAAGTAAGTGGCAAAACAAATTTCATAATTTTTGGATAATTAAATAAGCCTAGAAAAATCATGGCAATCCATTTATTAATAAATTGAGCAATTTTTATCACATTCAAAAAGTACTGAAACACATTATTTCATATTTTTATTAAATACTATACATCACAGAGAAGTCACACAAAAATTTTCATAATTTTTGGAGCTATAAATAAATCTACACAAAAATAACAATTTACAACACTATTCATTCAAATCTGAAAATAGAAAAAATTCCATTTGAACGTTGAGTCACTGACAACCTGACCCCACCTGTCATCCCTAACCCCCGACGTTGACCACGGCGGCATGCGTGCTGACCGGCGAATTCTCGCCGCCAGTGAGACCAACAGCGACGGCGAGGGTACTAACATGATCACTACATCACAGCGCATCGATTTATGGCACTAACGCGACCAATTATGGACTGAACCGAGCACTACGCCAACGATGGCGGCCACGACGGCGCTGCTGCACTACGCCGGCGATGTGAGACCTGTAAAGCTTAAACGGATGGCTCAGGAAGCACCAGCAGCTCACCCTGAACGAGTTGGAGCCAAGAGCCGAGCTGGATGATCAACGGAGGCGCTGGTCGACGTTCACAGCAACCATGGCGGAGCACGCAACGACGACGGCGATGTTTCGGCGACTGTGGTGGACAAAATGGTCAATCAACCGGGCACAAAGCACCATGACATCATGGAGAAGCTAAAACAATGCTTCCTGAGGTCAGAAGCTCACCGTAGAGTGCTGGCCACGACGGAGCAGCCACGACGGAGATGTTGCCGGCCGCGAGGAAGAAGAGCGCGCACAGCAAGTTCTCGGTGAATACAGGCGACCAAGGTTGGTTGGCTAGGTGCGCAAGGAATAGGCGAAGCTGGGACGGGCTTTCCCGAGACAGCAACAGCGCTAGGTCGACGGCGAGAGCTCGACGGAGCTACGGTGCTGGTGACGGGAAAAACAGAGGAGGAAGAAAAACGACGACGACGGCGTCTCGGTTCTTATAACGCGACTCAGAAGCTCAAGGAAGCCACGACGAAGCCGTTTCCGTGCCAGCGCGATGCCAAGGACGGCCACGACACGCCTGGAACGCCGAAGAAGGTCGCCGGCGGTGTAGTTTGAGCGGCGAGTACTGTTCCACTTAATTACAGAATTGCCATCCAGTTAGAAACTCAAATTACTCCCAAATTTTCATAACAACTCAAAAATCTCCAAAAACAAAAGTTGTTCAAAATCAAAAGTTCTACAACTTTGCTTTTATAACCATCTCCTAATTCGGTCTAGATTTTGAAATGAACTTTTGAATTTGAATAGGGAAATTTAACGAATTACGCCTTTTTGAATTACTCAAAATTTTTCTAAACAACTTGAAAAACTCCAAAAACAAACTTTGTATAACTTGTCAAGCTCTACACTTTTTCTTTTGGGCTCAACCCCAAAATATGCTTAGATTTTGAAATGGATTTTCAGGGTAGGATTTAAATGCTGAAAATCGGGGTTTTCTCGAAAAATTCAAAATCCAAACAAACTTTGAACTTGAGTCAAACAATACAATTCAACACATACCACATGAATATAAACTTGTTTTAGTGTATGCATCTCAAAGTTTTTTTTAATATGACCAATTGCCTTGCAATGCATATGATGATATGTCAGTTTTAGTATTTAAACACCCGGGGTGTTACAATCCTTCCCCCTAAAAGAAATCTCGCCCCGAGATTCAAAACCATAGAGTAAGTAATGGAAAAGGAAATGTGTCAGTCCAAAAACATCCAAAACTTGTCCATAAAATAGCCGAGGTTCCTTTACAAAACACAATTTGTAGCAACCGAGCTCAACTAACATTACTCTATTCTATATTGACGCTAGAAACTCTGGAAACTTTTCTAACAAGTAATCTTCTGATTCCCAAGTAGCTTCCTCTTCTGAATGTTGATTCCATTGTATTTTATAGAACTTGATTGTTCATCTTCGAGTAACACGATCTTTCTGATCTAACACTCGGATAGGATATTTGGAATAAGTTAAATCCGGTTCTAGTTCCACTCCTTCAACTTCAACATTCTGTTTAGGCACTCGGAGACACTTCTTCAATTGAGAAATATGGAACACATCATGCACAGCTGTGAGATGTTTAGGTAATTTCAAGCGATATGCCACTTTTCCATACCTTTCCAAAATTTGATATGGCCCAATATATCGAGGTGCCAACTTTCCTTTAACATCAAAATGGGTAACTCCCTTCATTGGTGATACTTTCAGATATACAAAATCTCCTTTGTTAAATACCAATGGTCTCCGTCTTCTATCCGCATAACTCTTTTGGCGGGATTGAGCTATCTTCAAATTATTCTGTATTTGTCTAACCTTGTCTTCGGTTTCTTTCACAAGGTCAACCCCAAAGAATCTTCTTTCTCTAGGCTCAGACCAACTCAACGATGTTCTGCATCTACGACCATAGAGTGCTTCAAATGGAGCCATTCTAATGCTTTCCTGATAACTATTGTTGTATGAGAACTCGGCCAAAGGTAAGCATTCATCCCACTTAGGGGAATAGTTAAGGACACAACACCTTAACATATCTTCAAGTACTTGATTGACTCTTTCAGTCTGTCCATCAGTCTGCGGATGATAAGCTGTACTATACAGAAGTTTGGTACCCAATGAAGAATGCAATTGTTTCCAAAAGTTGGAGACAAATTGTGTACCCCTATCTGACACAATAGTCTTGGGTACTCCATGGAGACTCACAATTCGCTCTAAATACATCTTGGCATACCGTATAGTAGGATATGTATTCTGAACTAGAAGAAAATGTGCTGATTTGGTTAGTCGATCTACAATAACCCATACTGAATCAAATCCCTTTGATGTCTTGGGTAGACCAACAATAAAATCCATACTTATGTCCTCCCATTTCCAAGATGGAATAGGTAATGGTTGTAATTCACCAGCAGACCTCAAATGTATAGCTTTCACCTTTTGACAAGTATCACACTTTGCTATATATCTAGCAATCTCTATTTTCATTTTAGTCCACCAGAATCTTTGCTTTAAATCATGGTACATCTTGTTACTTCCCAGATGGATAGATAACCTAGTAGCATGTGCCTCTTCTAGAATTGACTGCCGCAACTCAGGAACTTTTGGTACCACCAGGCGATCCTTGAACCATAACACATTTTCATTATCTATGCTAAAGCATTCCGCTTTTCCATTCTTGACTCTTTCCTTGATATGGGCTATACCCTTGTTTTCCTTCTGAGCAGCAATAACTTATCTCAAATAGTGGCTTCAACAATTATGTTGGTCAAACTTCCTTGTTGAATTACTTCTACATTCAACTTCTCTATTTCTTGACATAAATTCAAACCCATTGTTCTCACTGTCAGACAATTGCAATAACTTTTGCGACTGAGGGCATCTGCAACCACATTTGCTTTACCGGGGTGATAATGTACTTCCAAGTCATAATCTTTAATCAGTTCTAACCATCTTCTTTGTCGCATGTTCAACTCTGACTGAGTAAAGATATACTTTAAGCTTTTGTGGTCTGTATACATATGACACGTATTACCAAGCAGGTAATGCCGCCAAATCTTCAAAGCATGAACCACAGCCGCTAACTCCAGATCATGAGTCAGATAGTGTTCTTCATGTTGTTTAAGTTGCCTGGACGCATAGGCAATGACTCGACCTTCTTGCATCAACACATATCCAATACCAATACCTGAAGCATCACAATAAACATCAAACGGCTTTTCGATATCAGGTTAGGCTAATACTGGTGCAGTAGTCAACAATCTCTTCAAGGTCTGGAAAGCCTTTTCACATTCAGATGACCAGACAAACTTAACTTGATTCTTCAACAATTCAGTTATGGACTTTGATATTTTAGAGAAATCTGGAATAAACCGACGGTAATACCCTGCCAATCCCAGAAAACTTCGAACTTAATGAACTGTGGTTGGCGGTTTCCAATCAAGCACATCCTTCACTTTGCTAGGATCAACTGCAACTCCTTCGGCTGACAAGACATGTCTAAGAAATTGCACTTCTTTAAGCCAAAAATCACACTTGCTGAACTTGACATATAGTTGATGTTCTCTCAAGCGGGTCAGAACAATTCTGAGATGTTTCGCATGTTCTTTCTTATTCTTGGAATATACTAAAATGTCATCAATAAACACCACTACAAACTTGTCTAGCTCAGGCATGAATACTAAGTTCATCAGATACATGAAATGAGCTGGAGCATTTGTCAATCCAAAAGACATTACCAAGTATTCATATAATCCATATCTTGTGGTAAATGCCATTTTGGGAATATCTTCCGGCTTTATCTTGATTTGGTGATATCCTGACCTCAAATCTATCTTGGAGAAAACTTTTGCTATGGCCAATTGATCAAAAAGCAAATCTATCCGAGGTAAGGGATACTTATTTTTGATGGTCACTTCATTCAACGGACGATAGTCAACACATAACCTTAGGGTCTCATCTTTCTTTTTCACAAATATTGCTGGACATCCCCAAGGTGAAGAACTAGGTTGGATAAACCCCTTCTCAATCAATTCTTGTAACTGAGTCTTCAACTCAGCCAATTCCTTAGGTGGCATCCTATAAGCTCTCCAAGAAATCAGAGCTGTTCCAGGTTGTAACTCTATGTTAAACTGTACATCCCTATCAGGTGGTAGACCAGGTAGATCTTCTGGAAACACATCCGGAAATTCACACACTACCAGAATATCTCTAATCTCTTTGACAGCAGTTGCACAAACCTTGCCCACTGATCTTCTTAAGGTTGGAAGGTGGATGAGAAGTTGAGAATTACTATCAGGCAAACTTACTCTTAATGTTCTATTCAAAGCATCTATAACAGCCTTATGCTGATACATCCAATTCATTCCCAAGATTACATCTATATCCTGATCCTTAAGGATAATCATGGTAGTGGGAAAAATATGCCCACCTAGGTTTATGGGTACCTGGTATACCATTTCCTTAGTACACAGACGTCCCCCGGGCGACTGTATAAAGAAACTTTCCTTTGTTGCCCCAATTGAAATTTCATACTTCACGACAAATGTTCTATTGATGAATGAATGCGATGCGCCAGAATAAAAAAGTATAACTGTAGGGTGATTGGCAACAGGAAACATACCCATCATCACTAGCTCCCCTTCCAGAATTTCTCCAGCTTGAATATAGAACACCCGTTCTGTCTTCCTCTCATCTTTGCCCTTCTGAGTAATCTGATTGGGGTTCTTGTTTGGTGCCTGACCCTGTTGTTGATTGGCAGGAGCCTTCTGATAACTTTGATTAGCCTGCCTAGGATATGGACATTCCCTGGAGAAATGACCAGTCCTTCTACAATTGTAACACGGATAGTTGTGACCCTGGGACGTTGGAGCATTGCCACCAGGAGCATTGGTTGACTGTGAATTTGGATAGGTTATAGCAGGACGGACATTTAACTGTTGCCTGGCTTGAGACTGTGGCAGATGGTAAGGAGGACGATTATGATGTACTGGATGATAAATCACCCTCTGCCTCTTCTGATTTCCCCCAAAAGATCCGGACGGCATACTCTTTTTCTTTTTGAGCTCCTTATGCTGCCGATACTTTGACTCTGAAGCAATTACAATATTTACGGCCTCATGATAAGTGACATTGGTGCAAGTTGTCATCATTGTTTGCAGTTTGGTATTCAATCCTCTCATAAACCACCTCTTCTTCTTGGCATCTGTATTGACATGTTCAGATGCATATTGTGACAGGTGATTGAATCTTCCCACATACTACATCACGGTTTGATCTCCTTGCTTCAAAGCAAGGAATTCATCTAGCTTCATTGCCATCACTCCTTCAGGGATATAATGGGCTCGGAAGGTAGTACAGAACTCAGCCCAAGTTATTGGAATACCAGCTAGTTGCATAGCCACTAAGTTCGCCCACCAAGCACTTGCTGCTCCTCTAAGTTGCTGGGTGGCAAACGTAGGTTTCTGATACTCCGTGCATGGAATAAGGTCAAATTTCTGCTCCATGGTTCGGAGCCAGTCATCTGCCTCCAATGGTTCATCTACCTTGGTGAACACCAGTGGTCTTGTGTCTGTAAAATCAATATATGTAGCCTCCTATCTGTTATGGTGGCGACCACAGTTTCCTTGCACCTAATTTTGATTACTTAGGGCGATCTCATGAAGCAAACAGGAATTTTCAGCCGTCACATTGACAAGTGCAGTTATAGCATCAGCTAGATTTGTTGGAACTAGTGATGGATCTGGAATACCATCCTCATCTTGTGAAGTTCCAGGAATATACGAACCCCGCGTACGACGCATCTGCTCATAATAAACCAAACTTTATTCCCAAGCCTTTATTGAATTGCACAAAAGCTTACTCCAGACACATTACATAGGGTTTACTAATATAAACACCAGAACCTGTAAGTACCAAAACAAAACTACATAACTTAACTATAACTAACTATTATACAACTCTACTCCTTTCTAGGATTACTTCAAACTTCAGGCTTGGTATCCATTCCGGAATTATTATCGCCTTCATCATCACTTTCATTGATCATTACTAATTCTTCAGGATCTTCTTCTTCTTCCTCTTCCGATTCGTTATCATCGGCAAGGATGACACCGGGGTCTATGGCATCAGCTTGGGGCTCATGATTAGGATTTAGTAGATTGCTTAGCCTATGAACTTCCTCATGTAGATAAGTATTATGTTCTTCTAAATCTTCTACATAGAATTCTAACTCATGAGTTCTAGCTCTAGCTACATTTTCCCTATGCCAAGCTTCATTCCTTCCTTCCACCATACGAACTAACATACGTTCATAGTTCCTGTGCGCGGTGGTAAGACGCCTCAATTGATCCTGTAATTCTCCTACCTGTATAGCATCCAAAGCCCTATCTCTAGTAGCTTATGCTAACTCTACAGAAATCCTCTGTATCTCTACCTAGGGATTAGGCCTAGAGCTGCTACAACTAGCACCATCGTTTCTAGGGGCAAGTTGGTGACGAGGAACTCCTTTGGGTCCAGTGGACTTACGGGGCGTCATCTTGGCACGAGCCATACTGTAGGAAGCCAATTTAATCCAAGTAAGACCATTTGATCAAAGTCTAAAGAGCAGCTTATGATGGATTATATTACTCAAACCAGACTCACTACTCAACTCTAGACTAAGAGGTGAAGGAAGTAACGAGTGAATTAATCATGATGCATGAATCGTTCTTACAAACAAAAACATCAAAGTTTATAATGCACATAAACAACGTTTATTTTTATATAGGGCATAGTAAGATTACTACTCCACCACACAAAACCTTTTTAATCAAATACGGACTGGTGAGAAAGAAATAAGATAAGTTAGAAGCAATTTGGAACAAATTACTAAGTAAAATTTATTCATCCCAAATCATTTTGAAGTTTTTGTAAAACAATACAACAAAAACCTTGCAACGATCGCTCCGATACCATTCTATGGCAGAACCTCCTAAATTATAGGACCCACACGCACTTGTCACTGTCCAACAACCTTTGGCAACTATGCATATGTTCCTGGTAACTTAAGAAGTCTGTCAGGTGTCCTCGGGGAACCCCGAATCATCCACGATTTTTGAGCAGGATCACATTACAGAGTCATTGCCGTATTACAACATTTATTCAAATATCAATACCAGAGTAAAAACAGCAGAAGTCTTACGATAACTTAGTTTACAAACTAGTTGTTTCAAACCTTACAAACTAAGTTCGATAATTATTACAAACCGTAGTAGTAGTGGAGTGGCATTATAATATAATACAAAACACACAATGAAACTGCCCTGCCCAAGGGCCACACATTTACTTCTCATCGTCCTCACAAGGAACAACTGTCATGCAGCACGATCCAAAACAGATCTGCTCATGAGGCTCACCTGCAACAAGGGTCAACGAACCCTGAGTACAAAAGTACTCAACAAGACTTAATCGAAAATATTAACTGATAAACTTAGGAATGCCAGCTCAGGGATTCAAGGTATGGCTATAACAATAATCAAAGTTCTTTTGCGTAAAAGCTCTTTAATAAAATTCTTTATATAGAAAACTTCGTAAAATCATATACAAAGCTGACACGATCCGTGTTGAGGTCATGAAACTTCATATCCAACACCTTCACAAGCCTTATTCGAGTTCCAATTATTAGTACTATGATGATGAACAGAGAAGTGAGTCTCCATGACCGAGGAGCAACGACGATTCGAACTGATTAAACCCAGCTGGGAATTCCAGACCGCATGACATATGCAGGTCCCTAACTCACATATATCAACCTACTCTTGGATCCTCTAAAACAAGAACGGGTCCGCGCCACCCGAGAACACAGTACTCCACCAATCCAGCCCATGGCCATGTGGGTACACGCTATTCCCGCCATCTCTCCACTCCCAGTGCGCGAGTAGCCATTCTCGTACTAGAATCGCCAAGTTAAGGCTTACCAGAGTATGTGGTTAGTACTACAAAGTCTCACCGCACACAGTTCAACAATGGACGGACCTTAATCGACATAGGCGGAAAGAGCCCGCTCACCTGACCTCCATGTCTTGTGGCTCACACACACCGAGTCCGCCCGGTCTACATTTATGACTCCATATCCCCATATCACATGATAACATAAGTAACCCAGGTTCCATTTAAAACTTGCAGGTGGCAGGTAATCACCCAACTTTCCTCGTTCTACGCATAGCTAAGCAAAACTAGGCATATACGAATTTAAAACTGGTAATATGGTAAATATGGAATAACAAGGTTGGTAATGCACCAATTTGTTTTTCACTTGACTCCTAATCACTTAATGTAGTAAAGAGAAGCAAAAGCGAAATCAATTTGTACAATACAAGGTAGGGTTGTACGCATCCGGGGCTTGCCTTCGTTGACGGAAAAGTCTGGTTCCTGCGACATTTCACAAGTATTCGATCCGACCTCAACCGACGGATTAACCTCCTCAACAACTTGATTAACTACCACATGTTCACCTTCGTTCACTACACATAGTAACAATGCCATGTTTAACATGATGCAGAATACGAAACATGATGCTCGATGATGGATGCAAAAATTAAGAATTTGAATACAACTTTCCTTCGCGGTACAGTTGCAAGTCAAATTATCCAAATCTTTTTCGTATTACATACATTAATTGCCAAGGATCATTACCAACTAATGACCCAAGGTCATCACTCAATCCAAAATTTCAAACAAAACCTAAATCATTAAGGGTCACTATTTGCTTTTATGAATTAATTATTTAATTCAAATTTATGAAATAAATCAACTTATTCTAATTGAGCTCAAAATTTTAGTAAATGTTCATTACATGATAAGTAAGTGGCAAAACAAATTTCATAATTTTTGGACAATTAAATAAACCTAGAAAAATCATGGAAATCCATTTATTAATAAATTGAGCAATTTTTATCACATTCAAAAAGTACTGAAAACCATTATTTCATATTTTTCTTAAATACTATACATCACAGAGAAGTCACACAAAAATTTTCATAATTTTTGGAGCTATAAATAAATCTACACAAAAATAACAATTTACAACACTATTCATTCAAATCTGAAAATAGAAAAAATTCCATTTGAACGTTGAGTCACTGACAACCCGACCCCACCTGTCATCCCTAACCCCCGACGTTGACCACGGCGGCATGCGTGCTAACCGGCGAATTCTCGCCGCCGGTGAGACCAACAGCGACGACGAGGGTACTAATATGATCACTACGTCATAGCGCATCGATTTATGGCATTAACGCGACCAATTACGGACTGAACCGAGCACTACGCCGACGATGGCGGCCACAACGGCGCTGCTGCACTACGCTGGCGATGTGAGACCTGTAAAGCTTAAACGGATGGCTCAGGAAGCACCAGCAGCTCACCGCGAACGAGTTGGAGCCAAGAGCTGAGCTGGATGATCAACGGAGGCGCTGGTCGACGTTCACAGCAACCATGGCAGAGCACGCAACGACGACGGCGATGTTCCGGCGACTGTGGTGGACAAAATGGTCAATCAACCGGGCACAAAGCACCACAGCATCATGGAGAAGCTAAAACAATGCTTCCCGAGGTCAGAAGCTCACCGTAGAGTGCTGGCCACGACGGAGCAGCCACGACGGAGATGTTGCCGGCCGCGAGGAAGAAGAGCGCGCACAGCAAGTTCTCAGCGAATACAGGCGACCAAGGTTGGTTGGCTAGGTGCGCAAGGAATAGGTGAAGCTGGGACGGGCTTTGCCAAGACGGCAACGGCGCTAGGTCGACGGCGAGAGCTCGACGGAGCTACGGTGGTGGTGACGGGAAAAACATAGGAGGAAGAAAAACGACGACGACGGCGTCTTGGTTCTTATAACGCGACTCAGAAGCTCAAGGAAGCCACGACGGAGCCGTTTCCATGCCAGCATGACGCCAAGGACGGCCACGACACGCCTGGAACGCCGAAGAAGGTTGCCGGCGGTGTAGTTTGAGCGGCGAGTACTGTTCACTTAATTACAGAATTGCCATCCAGTTAGAAACTCAAATTACTCCCAAATTTTCATAACAACTCAAAAATCTCCAAAAACAAAAGTTGTTCAAAATCAAAAGTTCTACAACTTTACTTTTATAACCATCTCCTAATTCGGTCTAGATTTTGAAATGAACTTTTGAATTTGAATAGGGAAATTTATCAAATTACGCCTTTTTGAATTACTCAAAAATTTTCTAAACAACTTGAAAAACTCCAAAAACAAACTTTGTATAACTTGTCAAGCTCTACACTTTTGCTTTTGGGCTCAACCCCAAAATATGCTTAGATTTTGAAATGGATTTTCAGAGTAGGATTTAAATGCTGAAAATCGGGGTTTTCTCGAAAAATTCAAAATCCAAACAAACTTTGAACTTGAGTCAAACAATACAATTCAACACATACCACATGAATATAAACTTGTTTTAGTGTATGCATCTCAAAGTTTTTTTAATATGACCAATTGCCTTGCAATGCATATGATGATATGTCAGTTTTAGTATTTAAACACCCGGGGTGTTACAGATGGTATGTAGCCCGATGTGCCAAAATTAATCACCTGGTTCTGACCTTGCCTCGTCGGCTGTTGCACATGCTGCACTGACGATCCAGGATTATACTACGTCTGATTTGTAGTAGCACCGTGAGCTTGTTTAGTTGAACCCTGAACTGCCTGGACATCATCATTATCAGCTGGTGCTGCTTTTTGATGGCTGGTACCAACTTGATTAGTCCCTTGGGTCGATGGATGTGGAATATTGTAATAAGCTAGCCCAACTTGACCAACTGGAAACCCATGAATCACCTCTTTCATTGCGTTGTGGAATATGTCCAAGAAAGCTTCATTATGGCTTGATATGGCATCACAAACAGATTTGTTTACAACTTCCATAAAGAAACGCCTGTCTTTAGCTTCAGCTTTATCTGTCTACTCGTGTAATAGAACTCTTAGTAGTGGATATTTCTGAACAATTGTGTTGTCACATGTTTTGGTGTAGGACCACAAACACTTGTTCTGAAATTCTTCTATAGCTTTGCTGATAACATCTTTATCTCCATCAGGTAGGTCTTCGTAATGTACCATGAGGATGTCGTTGTTGTTGTGAACCGCCATGATGATTGTGGGGTCCCACCGGGCGTGCCAAGAACATGTGTCGGCATGAAATTTCGTCCCGTGCCGAGGGCACACGAGCAAGCCAGAAGGGTCTACTCAATGGAGCTGTAGATCTGCCTAGCTTCAACGCAGGGGTGGTCGATCCTACGTACTCCTCTCGAGACGTGCCAGTCAATTTAACCATACAATTGACAAGGAGAGAAAGTTTATCAGTAATTTAGGGCAGAACGTGCCGGTGTTGCCAGACAATCCCGAATGTGCAGCTCTAAGAGCCGATATGAAAGGAGATCGACTAAATAGTC
This sequence comes from Miscanthus floridulus, assembly GCF_019320115.1. Classification (NCBI taxonomy): domain Eukaryota; kingdom Viridiplantae; phylum Streptophyta; class Magnoliopsida; order Poales; family Poaceae; genus Miscanthus; species Miscanthus floridulus. The sequence continues at coordinate 115,177,596 of NC_089580.1, read as the reverse complement.
GATTCCAGCATATTCATAATAATAAATTAGTTAAAGCTCATGGGGTTATGTAAGAAGAATCAATTATCATTCAGAATTAATATTATTATTTAGACAAATATTGGTCAATGGCAATAAGATGTCGACAATAATTGGTTTATGCTAAGCTAATGACCGCAAGTAACCGAGCCCCTTTTATATAAAAGAAACAGATCATCATCATTCAACCATTTAATAAAGATAAATCTAATGAACATATTATATCTCATCTATCGCTATGACTAGTGGGGCATGAGGCAGAATCATGCAGGTTGTAGAAACAACAATAGACTCGGTGATCCTAACTTATTACTAATATTAGTGGAGCATAAGGCAGAATCATGCAGGCCATAATACAATAATAAGATCATGGGGCTAACACATCTTTCAACCTATTCCTACTTCAACGATCTCGTGACACGAACTATTCATGAAAGCACTCGATATCGGCTAAAACAATCGATTTAGGCATAGCGCACAGTTGAGGTCATGCCTTATCAGGAACGGATCTACCAAGTAACGATCCCCACTCTATGGTGCTAATAGTGGGGTGTGAGGCAGAATCACACAGGCTATGATAACAGGCCATAGAAAGGTTTTCGCTAGCCAATAGATCTACTCAAGACGCAACATGCCTTAACCGCACACTATGCACGATCAAGATTGACATAAAACGGTCGATAAAACATAACTCATTGTTTAAGATGCAGATTAGACCAGTTTAGATTAACAAACGATGGGTTAAACAAGATATAAGGCCGATCTAGATCAATCTCAATCGGACGAAGTGATATTACTGTAATTAAATAAATAATGGAAGCAATAAGCAATATCGGTAACTTAATGAATCTATCAAAAGGAACGCTACCCTTAGATAGAGCCGATAACTTGACCTTGATCTAGTTCGAGCAGTGGAGGTCGATCGGATCGATGCAGCCTTACTTGAACTAGACAAGAGTAGATAACTAGCTTATACTAGAGTCGCAGTGGAGGTCAACCGAATCGATGCAGCCTATGAACAGAAGTATAAGCCATGACGGTACTTACAGACAAGCAGTGGAGGTCGACCGGATCGATGCAGCCGTACTCGCTGAAGAACTCGCCGAGATCTACTCTACTCCTACTCCTAAGGGGTGGCCGGAGCCAAAAAAGGTAAATAACTTGTATTTGATTGATTGTCTCTGTTTTACAATAGTTGGGGTTTGATATTTATACCCAGAACCTACGCATGATTCCTATCTAAGCATGACTCATCACAATTTTTAGCCCTAGAGAAAACATTCCTAATTTAAGATAACTTGGACTCTAATCTTTCCCTTTTTGTAGAGTCCAACATGCCTTGTGCCGGCGCCGATCATACCCTTTGTCGTTATCTGCTGGCGCTATCTGAAGAAAGCCAATTCCAGTATTGCATTTGAATTAGCTTATACCGATCTGCACGTGATTGATTCCTTGATGGCATGATCTTGGGAGCTTTCAAGTCCCTGCGATTCTTCTTCCAAATTTTGGTGTAAACAGCCATGGACCGTGATGATTCCGTGCAGAGCTGGCATTTTCATACATAAGTAGCCCATATGGCGTTATACGAGTAGTAGAGGTCTACTACGTCGAAGATCACATACTCTGTTCTTGCATTTTCCTGGCCTCCGAAGGACACTAGCAAATAGATTTTTCCCAACGCATCGATTTCTTTCCTCCAAAACTGATTAGTGGGGAGTCCGAAGGTCGCAACTGGCTTCTGCTCAACTTCATTTGGTCGAAGGCATTAGCAAAGATGATATCTGTAGAGCTTCCAAAATCTATCAAAACCCTACTGATTTCCTAGCCTGCTATATTGGCCTTGATTTCCATGGCATCAACATGGGGGTAGCTTTCCAATTAGAGGTCTTGCTCTGAGAACATGATGGGTGTCTTCGATCAATCTGTGCAGTGTACTGGACCCTGGACTACTATGTTGCTGACAAGTCTGAGATGATCTTTCTTCTATTTTTTTGTCTGGAACTCCATTGAAGAGCCTACGGCTATTGGTAGTATCATGCCTATTGTAGGCAAGGGTGTGTGTGGGTTAAGCTAGTTTTCTAGGTTGGGCTCATTTTTGGGTGCGACTAGCTATGGTGGGGGTGGAGGCGGAGGTAATGCTTCCAGTTGTCTGTTGTGGGTTTGAGCTGGGTGGTTCGTCTTGATGAATGTTATGTGCGGAGGCCTTGGGTTTATATAGATGAGGTTGGCTTCTGCGCGCTAGTTACAGGCCTGCCCTTGCTGTGGGTGTTTGGTCGCCATGCGGGTAAGAAGTTAGGGTAGTATGCGGTTGCTAAAGTAGATGGGTGGATTTGATTGGAGTTAAGGCTTGGGTAGATTGGGTAGTATGGCTGTTGTGGGGGTGCGGTGAAGGTATGGTTCACTTCTCTTGTGGGTAATTGAGGCAGAGGCTGTGGGTTTACTCTGTTGTTTATCCTCTCTTGAGTTTCTTTCGCATCTAGGCAATCTCAGGTGATGTGCCCTTTGTTCTCTCCATGAAAGAAACAATACTACCTTCACTGCCTTTGGTCTTGGATCTTGTTCCACTTCTTCCCTTGATTATATTTCTTGCCTTCGTACTGCTTCTGAGGTGCTTTGTTTGGGATTGCCTTCGGTATTTATTGTCCTTGTTGGCTGCTCCCTTGCTATTCTATATTGAAGACTTGTTGATCTGGCGCTTACTGAGGCTATGACTGGCCTTGGCTTCTGTTGCCCCTTTGAGCATTTTTGCTGCTTCCTTGGTGTTGCATGTTTTGATTTAGCTCTTGTAGCCTTCTACGAAGGTCGTTATCGAACCTGCAATATTTCTCAAACTCATTGTACAGTTCCTCTATTGTGCTCGGCTTTTCCTGGGCTAGATGAGCTGTGAAGGCTCCAATGTGCAGACCTTTGATTGTGGCTTCAATTACCACATCTTCTAGGACATTTTGTGCCTTTACTTTCAGCTGCACAAATCTCTAAAAATAATCCCTTAGAGCCTCACCTTGATTTTGCTTGTATTGGAACAGGTCGATCGAAGTCAAGGATTCAATGGTGAAACCTTTAAAGTTGGCTATGATTTTTTCGCGGAGGTCTTCCCAAGAATATACTAAACTTGGCCTCAGCATAGAATACCATGCTAATGCATCACCTTCGGCTGCAATAACGAATGACTTGGTGAGGACAGTGTCATTCCCACCTACGGAGGCTACAACTGCCTCGAAACTCATGATGAACTAGCATGGGTCTTATCTCCTGTTGAATTTGGGTAGGGTAACGGGTTTGTAAGAGGAAGGCCAGGGTGAGCTTTAGATTCCTTCGGATAGCAGAGATTTTGAGTCTATGGTCCTATGGGCTTTTGGTAAGGTGTAAGGTGTGCTGAAGGTTGGTTGAGCAGTTTGGCTTGGCGAAGGGTTAGGTTGTCTTTGATTTGCAGAGTGGTGTTGGTTGGATGTATTGGAAAGTGGCTGGCTAGGCTACATGCTTTGTATCTTCGCCTGCAAGACAGCCAATTGCTGCCTGATCTCCGCTGCCTGAAGTGACGCCTGAACCGCCCTCTGGTTTACAATGAAGGTTGTGGCCAACCTATCTCTTTCTTGTTGCGTACTCTGCAACTAGGCTTGGAGTTGTTGAAGCACTTGCTCTGGGGTTGGCTCTTGTGCTAGCTGCTCTTCGGTCGCCACTGGCTAATCCTCCGCTACATCCTCTTCTAAGTCTTGATCTTCCGTGGCAATAGCATAGGTGCTCCGGGCACTCCGCCTGGGCTTTTCCCTTCAGGAAGGCTTCGGAGGTGCGCTAGCTGAGGCTGCTCTTTTTCTCGCCATTGTGGTTTTTGCTTCGCCTACATGCGGAGGGCACCAATGTTGGGAAATTGGTTCCCAGCAGGGTGTGACAACGGGGGTCTTCGCCTGGGCGAAGGCTCCAGACGATGGTCAGAGAGAAAGTGGGTCCAATCACAATTAGGGTTTCATAAATGCATTCACCAACCTCCTCTTACATAGGGTTTCCCCCTCCTTTTATAGGGCACCCTTTGCTACCATTCTCATTTACATTTTTGTCTTGCGACAGCTAAGGTACATTCCTAGAATATTCCTGCACTGATACGAGCCGCTACGGGCAATTCAGGCCTTCTGTTTCGGCATCGTCTCTGCTTCTTGGGCCTTAGTCGTAGGCCTAGGGGGCCCATCTCCGGCCCAGGACCACGGCGTTGTGCAAATCCTCCTTTGATCGACTGGCCTCCGCCTGAGTCATCTTCGTCTCCACCCTTGTCTCATGAGCCTCCACCTTGGACCGCGCCCAGGAGCCTTCGCTGTCGTTCCGAGGCCTTCGCCACATTGGTGATCAGATGCGAAGACTCCATCTGGGCCCCCTGCACATCGCCACATATGCAAACCGTTGTCATTAGTCATTGTAGTTCAGAGCGTGGTCTGGCCTCCGCTACTCACATATCCATGTCCCAACAGCGGCGTCCAGATGAGAATAAGTGACATGGAAATGAGCAATTAATAAAAACACTAATTCTACCATTAATACATCCGAAAAGCCAGACGCCTCACTCCACTCACTGTCGCATGTGTCACTTGCCTAAAAAATACCCCTCATGCCTCGCTCCGCTTCGCTCCTGCCCTTACCCCTTCCACACTCCTCATCCCGTGTCGCAGTGCACCAATGCCCAGCATCCTCCCCCACCGGGAGCCCCCAACGGCCGTAGATCTGGCGGCCCTCTCCCCCACCCCAATGAGATCCATGGAGCAAGGGCGAGATTCACTCGCCTCCAGCGAGATCCATGGAGGTGATGCGGCGGTGTTACAGGGGAGTGGGTGGCTCTCCTCCACCTCGGCGTGGCACCCTTCCCACCCCAGCGGCGCCCTTTGTCACCCCGGTGACCGAGCTTCCTCACACCGGCGACCATGGCGCTCCTCGCCCCCACCCTCCACCGTCGCCACCGAGCCAAGCCTAGTACTAGTGGTGCTCGTGTGCCACCGCTCGCCGTCAGCTCCCAACCCCGACGACTGGAATCGATCGGCCTAGGCTTTTCCTCCCCTATGTTGCAAATATATGTTTTCAGGTGTTTTAGTCATTGCAAAGGTATGTTGCAGGTGTTTCTTATGGATGTTGCAAAAGTAGAAAGGGGAATGTTGCACATGTTGCATATGTTGCAATTGTTTTAGAAACTTGTTGCAAGTGTTTATTCAAAATATTTCATCTGTTTTCAGACGTATGTTGTAATCGTTTTTTATCTGGATGTTGCATATGTTTTTACACATATGTTGCAACAGTGTGTTCTAAATGTTTCATCTGTTTCGGTCTTTATGTTGCAGTAAGTGTTTTTCATGTTGCAATTATTTTATCTGGATGTTGGATATGTTTTCAACACATGTTGCAAGCGTATGTTTCAAAGTGCAGACCGCTGGCATTGGTGTCCATGAGGGCGGCCGGGGCCAAGCCGTGGCCACCAACGCGTCGAGGCACAAACCGCGTGGTGTTTTTGTGGAAGAGGCGGGGCCAAGTCTTCCGGGCTTCCTAGAAGAGATGTGCGCCACGCCGATGTGGAAGAGACGAGGGCGAATCATCCGAGCAGCGTGGGCAGTGGATCTAAAGCGGACGGTTCGGATACGAGCGTGGGAAACGGAGCTGGCGCAGCGGCGCGCGAGTCCAAGCGGACGGGGCAGAGCAGCAGCGGGCGTCCGGATGGACGCCGGCCTCTGGGCGAACGGGCGCTAGTCAATCTGAAAAAAAAGCAGGCAAAGTTGTCATGCCACGCGTATGTCCGAACAGAGTCACCGGCGTCGTGTTTGTAGCATTATGGCTTTTTAGAGCAAACACAAAAAAATTTTGTTCCACAATTAAGACGCAGACAAGCCAACCTCAGTCCCATCCCTTTTCTGTTCGTGTCTCATCGGTCTAATGACACAGATACCTATCTACCGATCTGTTGTGATTTCATTTTGTTTGGCAGGGCTCCTCTCCGGCTTCAGCTCCTGCTCCTCCAGAGGAGCCTTGTCAAACGTTTTCTTGGAGGAGCCGTTTTTTAGTAAAAAAACAAAGGAGCCCCTCGAGAGAAGCCGTGCCAAACAAGCCTTTAATATAAAATGACTGCCTCTTGAGACGGAGGCTGGGATCTGCTCGCAGCAATCGGCTTTCCGCTTCCACGTGCATGCAGCGCAGGGAGCAAGTCAGCAACACGGGGGAGAAAGTGGCAACCGATGGAATCATTCCATTCGGGGCCAGTCCACAGATTTTTTATTTTTTACCACAAGCGGGTAGTAAGGAGTATATTTCTTTTTACGCTCCGTCCTTGAGTTCCCTTTGTTGGGCGCACTCTGTTTTGTTGAACAGCATAGGGAAACTGAAATATTTGCAGTGAGCTTTTGTTTCGGAACAAATGGCCTTATCTATGCGACTACCAGTGATCTAGTTGCGCGTCTAGTCAATGAATAGAATCCAAACACTAACTGATCGGTGATCGATTGATAGCATAAAAGTTGGAGGCTAATGCTACGGCAGCTAGGGATTCAGTGAGATTTACTGCAACGCTCGCAGCCAGCCGCTTCCGCTTTCATGTGCAAATGGCGGCAATGGGGGAACAACACGGTTGAATCATTGTGTTTGGTGCTAGTCCACTGATCATTTCACCGTAAGCGGGTGGGAATCGGTCGCGAATAGGGCCCTTGTGCACTCATCAACACCGGCGATGAAGTAAGGAGTATTCGTTTTACGCTCCGTGTAGTTCTCGAGTTCTTTTTGTCGGCACACTCTGTTTTGTTGGACAGAGTATTAACTAAAACTTAAATATTTGCAGTGATGCTTTCTATCAGAATGACTATAATAGTGATATGGTTGCGCATCTAGTCAATGAATAGAATCCAAACAGTAACCGACTGGTGGTCGATTGATTGCATGAGGGTGCTTGGTCACATCATTAGCTCGGCTTGTTCGGGAGGCCGTAAACGATCGTGGATTATTTATTGCTGGCTGGTTTGGTGTGAGAGAAAAACACTGTTTCTGGCTGGAAATTTACGATCGTTTACGAGCAAGCGAACAGGCTGTATATGGTTTAGTTCATATTGTGTTTGCATGAATTTTGTGTTCCCATCTACGTACGTTGAGGACAATGAAGCAGGCGAATATTGTTATTGATGAAGGCCGGACAGCAAGTACTTATATATTCAGCTCATCATTGCTGAACTATGCTTACTAATATTATGTTTATAGAACCATGCTGTTTGGCACGACTTCTAATCATGAACAGGCGATGCCGAACAAGCTCATACATATACTGTGCAGAATGATGACTACCAATCCAATCCAAGCGCTGCACATAGGGCAAAATTTTCATGTCAGTTGCAACCTCCTCTCATCCTCTGGACTCTTTAGAGCAACACAAGGACCTATATAATTCCTTATTTCATGCCGGGAACTGGGGAATTCTCATGAACAGCTCCCAACATATAGGTATCTCCTATGTTCAGAAAAGAGCACCTAGCTAGGCATAGAATGTATGAGGCGCATGCCCCCCTCGCTAGTCCTTTGTTCTGATCAAACAACATGCTGAGCTGGTATATGCTGAATAAAATCACTCGTGGTGCCGTGTACCAAGCACATGCATCCATTGAACACTTCCCAGGAGGGTGCCCCATGAAAGAGACTGCAAAACCATTAAACCACACACACCCATCTCGACGTGTTTTTTCCATAGACTGCACATATAGACTCTACTAGCTTGTTACTATATCCAACACAACACCAAATGTATAAGAGTTCGTCGTATATAGTGTAGTGCATATGGTATATAGTACTAGCTAGAGTCCAACGCGTACTGATTTACCAATGTTGTTACGAAGACAATCATTTATGCACGTGAACCAGCTTTAATTTGTAGTGGTTGTTTGTTAGGTATACATGCAATACAAAAATTATTGTACGATGTTTGAGCATGGCCGATATATGGACCACTCTACGCTACCCCCATATGGTCTGTCTGTATCTCACAGCAGCATTACAACAATATGGATCAACATCCCATTCAATGTTCTGGTATGATATTATGAGTCATATAGAACTATTGTTCTGCAGCTGGCCATAGAATAACTTATTATATGGCCACTTTGAGTTACGATAGTTACTATGCTAATGCCACTTTGAGTTACGATAGTTACTATGCTAATTTACGAGATTACAGTAACTCCTAACTAAGTGATTTACTATAACATTATGGTAAATATCACCGTAAGTTGTAGTAACACGAGTATCGTAAATGCATATTCATGTTATCGTAAATTGGTACAAACATTATCGTAAATCAAGGTGGCTATAGAATAAGTTATTTTATGACCGGCTGCAGAATAGCCTTACCCCTCTCTCTCTCTCTCTCTCTGTGTGTGTGTGTATATATATATATATATATATATATATATATATATATATATATATATATATATATATCGGACCTATATTTCATACTAAGATCCAAATAAAACAAACCCATGTCTATTATGGTCTGTCTAAGTCGTTTATATGTTACATATTAGTAACTCCATTCTAATACAACTTTTTTTGGATAAATGGAGGATTTTATTAATTCACGATCAACACGTTGAGTTGATACAAAAAATATGAACCCACTCCCGACTTCTGCAAAAAGCACACACAGCCAGAACAAAAACAAAAGGATACAACTAACAAGTGAGTAAACTATGTGGTCAGTGCAGGACAAAGGATATAGATGTTCTGTGGCCTGCCTTGATCCTATTGTTGTTGAAACTTATCGTGATCTGCAGTTGGATCAGCAGACACTTCTCCACCACATAGGCCTCCTCGGATGGATGGACATGGACCCTCGTAAGCACACCCACATTCTCGGTTGCCACACGAGATGGTATGACAAACGCTCATAATGAATGCAAACATGCATTAGTGTTCAAATGTTGAAGAATTATTTAGGTTGAGCACAACTATCCATGTTAACCTAGGGTTTTTTCATTTAAAAGCCCTTTATTTGATTTAATAATAGCACATATGACAACTTATTTGTTTTAGTGGCAGTTTAATTTAATATAACAATAGAGTGTTCATATTTAATTTTCATGGACCACGTTGAACTAGTACAGTTTAGGAAAAATAAGGATTTCATCATTAAGAGCAATTGACCACTTATTGTGCAGTTAATAATAAGCACAAATAAATCCATGACAAAAGCTATAAATGGTCTGAAACTTTTTAGCAAAGCATATACAGATAAAAATAACTTATGCCAAAATTTTCAAGATTTTTACATAAATAAATGAGCCTATAAAAATTGTATAACATATACTAAATATTGATTTTTGCAGAGAGTGGATATGTTAGTTTTTGTAGTTTCTGATTTTTTATCATGTAGATCTCAGCAGGACAAGACTAGCAAAACTAGTTTTTGCCATTTTTGGGGTTTTCAACATTTAGTTATGTATTTTATGATATCTACAACAATTATACTATTTTCTAAAATGCATATATCATTTACATGGGCAAAATATTCTTTTGAACCAACCAAACCTAGCCACAGTCTATGATAGGTGGTGCCACAGTCAACAACACAGTGCATAGGCATGCACCCATGCCTGTGATGGTGGTCAATGGCGATTTCTTGTTGTTGGTGACGTCGTTGGTGATGGGGTCCACCGATGAGCTCTTTGTGAACATGCATACATCTAATGGGTTCTCGACGAGGATTAGGATAGCTAGTGAGATCGGCCATGACATGGAAGCGTGTAGCACAATGGCGAAGCGATGTTCCACCATCTCCTATATCAACAACACAACGAGAGACAATGTATGACCATCGTAGGATCAATAGCAGTTGAATGGTATGGGAATTGGTAAAAGAGATCAAGCATAATGGGCTGGCCACAATGGTGGAGTTGCTCATTGTGTTTATCAAACAAGACGATATTTTCGGGTATAACTCTCGACGAGAGCTATCCCAGGTGGCTTCACAACATTCATGTGAACTCATAGGGCAAGAGAAATTGTAAGAGGGTAGTGTGATAACGATGAATTACATGGGCAGATCAAGGACGATCGGTGGTGGTCTAAAATAGGCAAGACTAGCGCAAGAGGGGCTCTAGCTTGTGCTTGAGCATGCCAGGTACGTAACTATGTGTAGGAGTGTGCAAGAGCAGTGGGAGGGGTAGCAGCATTTGACGGTGCCTGATGAAGCATGCACTCGAGATGCTAGAAGCACTTACTTAGGTTCAACTTCAAAGTTTCCTGGTTCCATCCCTCATTTCTCTCATTTCAAGTGTAAGTAACCTGATCGGCCTTAAGAAAGAACATTCATGGATCATAGCTCAACCAAATTGCTTTACGGCTTGAGATATAGTTGGGTTTGTGGGTTGGTTGGAGTTGTTTTGTGCAGTATTGGGGTTGCATGGTTGAGGTGCTGGTATTGAAGAGGGAACGCTTTGGTTTGTTCGGAGGCTTTTGATCTTTGCTTGGAGGGGCATCAGTTGTTGCCTCATCATCTCTACAATCCGATGGGCTGTGAGAGTGGCCCTTTGGTTAGTGTGGTGAGGCTTGTTAACCTATTTCTTTTCCGCTGCATCTCCTCTGCAAATCGTCCTGAAGTTGTTGCAACTATTGCTCTGGTGTGAGCGGCTCTGTTGCTCGCTGGTAGCAGCGCCTTCGGGTCCCAGATCTTCAAGGGCCATGTTGGGTTCAGGCTGCTCATTGGGCAGTTCTACGACTTTTGCACAGGGCGTGAGCTGTATGTGCTTCGGGTACTGCGACGTGTCACTGGGTTTGGTGGCACAACTCTCTTCCTTTTGGGTCGCATGCCAGGTGTTGCTTCGACCAACCATAGTTGACGGCAAATTTTTTTGACCGAAGTCAGCAGGGGAAACCCCAACTTTTTTTATAATTTTTTTTATTTTAGACTTGTTTAATTCACTACCATGGGGTCTCGAACCCAGGCCTTTTGGATGCTACTCACATGCTCTAACCACTAGGCTAGAGGCCCTTTCGCAATGGACGGCAATATTGGTGAGGCCTCCTCTTGAGGGTGGAACTTTCGCAACAGGAGCACAAATCACATGAAAAAGACAGAGTTTGGTGGGATAATAAACTCTGTCCTTACTATTACGTTGGTTTCCCTTTTATAGGGTACGGACACATCTTTTGGCCTTCCTGGGAATACCCTCCACCTATACAGGATATTCCTGAAATCTTTAATGTTATAGACACAAGGGTACGAGGAACATTTCCTCCTTTTAATTGCTTTACATAGATGGGCTTCTCCCTTCATGGGTCGTGGGCTCTAATACCCCGACTAGGGAACCTCGACTAGACATGCATGCCATGTCATGGCCCTTTGACGACCTTTGAATGTCCATAAGGAATCCTGGTCCGACAAAGACTCGTCGCGCCATTTCAGGCGAAAAAGGCTTTGTCACCCCCAACCCCCCCCCCCCCCCCCCCCCCCCCTCCCGCACCGACCCACCACCCAAGGCTCCCTTGAACTTCGGCAGCCTGCTCTGGCCGAAGGCAGCTTTCTTGCCCCTCAGCCTCTGGAGGGGTGCTCCGGTCCACAGCTAGCATGAAAGTGCAACACATACATAGAAAAGAGTTAGCCTCGAGAGACCCTTAGGGCTAGGGCTCCGCTGCCAACATATAACTAGAGCGATATAATACCCACGAAACTTTAATGCTTGCATGCACTATAATACATGACAAAGGGAGTACTTTGTATAAAATTGTGTTTATAATACCTAGGAAACTTGAATGCTTAAATGCATATTCATATTTGTCGTATAGTGTAAAGATATGATTTGATCTAGCTATTTTGAATTATGATGGAATAGGATTAGTTAGGGTATATGAAGGGATATAATTTCCGCGACCATGCTGAGGAATTGAATACTTTCGTATTATATATAGGAAAATTTTCTTTACCGATCAAAATCACGGCCAGCAAACTCGATCAACAAAACTTTTGTTTCGGTTTCTATATGTTCCCTTTATTTTCTCTCTATCTATTAATTATTACACCGCCTGTGAGGCCGTGAGTCCCATCAATTCCATATGCATGCATAGCAGCCTCAAATAATGTATGCAAAGCTTTAATTTCCCTTGCTAGCCACACCCACACATAACCGACCGGTACGGTTAGGTGTGCTGGTGCGCCAGCTGTAGATGAAACTGACGGCCGACAAAGGCAAGGATCGATCATATACAGTACAAATATGACAGCTAGCTTTATTTGATGCTCTTGCAACATGTTTATATATAGGAAAAACAACTCAATTTCGTGTGTTTTACTTTGTTAATAATAATGTAGTTGGAATTTGCATTGACCTTTGGTATGCACATATCACTATACTCTAGCTGGACGCTGATAGGATGACATGCATCCATGCATGATGCGTGTGTGTTTATGCTTACGTGGGGGATAGTGACAGCAGATAAATCCAACAAATGTTTCTTGCGTAGATTTGTTTGCATATGAAAGAAGAAAAAGTTACGAACTATTTTAATTTTAACAGAATTTATAGAAAAGACCACCAATATATATGATACTAAATTAGCATCACCCGATAAATCCATGAATTTTAAATATGGTATATAATGATTTTACATGAAAACAAGTGAAAATATTTGAAGCTTCATATTTTACTAATCATAGGTTTATTCTGACACCACTTACTGTGACTATTAGCATCGGTCGGTATAGCGTTATCGCGACCGATCATCAGTCGCTATAATGACTTATACGACTCCAAAAGAGTCGCTACAGATTCGTTGTAGTATAGTGAAAAGGAAATGGTACACTGAGTAGTACATTTCATAAGTAGCAGGACAAAAACTAACAAGAGCCTTTTTACCGTCTTTGGAAGGTTTAGGGAGCTACCACACTCCAAATTGATGTGTATATACAGGGCAATGTAAGGACCATAATATCAATTAGTATACACTGTACCGGTAGTACACCACTCTGTATATATGTGTGTACACATTTCGATCGGCTGCACAATTGTTGTTTGCATATATCGATCATGCACTACCGGAGACGGCTTCTTTGTCGAGTGTTCCAGACTTTGTGGAGTGCGTTTTATCAGGCACTCGGCAAAGAGGCTGTTTGTCGAGTGTCAGAGAGAAAGCACTCGGCAAACAACTGGCACTCGGCAAAGAGGTGGTTTGTCGAGTGCCGAGCACTCAGCAAACAACTGGCACTCGGCAAAGAGGTGGTTTGCCGAGTGCTCGGCACTCGGCAAATAATAACACTCGATAAAGAGGTGGTTTGCCGAGTGTCAGGATAAGACACTCGGCAAAGGGCCGCCTCCGTTAACGGCCGGCAGGCGCCGTTAATCCTTTGCCGAGTGTCTTATCCTGACACTCGACAAAGAGGCTCATTTGCCGAGTGTAATTTTTTTGACACTCGGTAAACCATATTTTTTTTACTTTTGACCTTCAAACTTTTTCTGCAGTCCTCATACAATATCTGGTACTCCATGTTCCAATGTGGCACATTTCTCGGACTTTTTCTATATTTTTTTAATTTATTTCATTTAATTGATTTTTTTGGATAATTCAAATTATAACCGCTAGTCATTCGAATAATGAAAAAAATGAATGAAAAAATGATATTCATGTTATTTAGTATAATGTGAGGCCTATCCAGGAGCAGACCACTAATTTCGAACATCTTGTTCACGAAACATGAGCACAAACTTGCGGTCGAGTTATTTTTAAATTCTATAAAAAATAAACGAAGTCCAAAAATTATGAAACTTGTCAAGATGTCAAGATATCATATGTGGAGGCTGTGATAAAAAAGTACGAAGGTTTCGCGCAAGTTGTCACGTACGATGCTTGCAAACCGAAGAATCTCCGAAGATGTTTCATGATTTCGTGAAGAGGGCGACGAGGTGGTAAGCATCGTACGTGACAAAATTACGCGAAACCTCCTCAATTTTTTATCACAGCCTCCACATATGATATCTTGATATCTTGACAAGGTTATTGATTTTCAGACTTCATTTGCTTTTTATAGGATTTAAAAACAACTCGACCGTAAGTTCGTGGTCATGTTTCGTGAACAAGATGTTCGAAATTGGTGGTCTGTTCCTAGATACGGCCTCACATTATACTAAATAAAATGAATATCATTTTTCCATTTATTTTTTTTATTATTCGAATGACTAGCAGTTATAATTTGAATTATCTAAGAAAATTTAATTAAATGAAATAAATTAAAAAAATATAGAAATAGTCCGAGAAATGTTCCACATTGGAATATGGAGTACCAGGTATTGTATGAGGACTGCAGAAAAAGTTTGAAGGTTAAAAGTAAAAAAAATATGGTTTACCGAGTGTCAAAAAATGACACTCGGCAAAGCAGGACGGCTGGCACTCGGCAAAGATTTTTTAATTTTTTTTTTAAAAACTCCTCTTTACCAAGTGCTAGACCGGTTGGTACTCGGCAAAGAATTTTAAAAAATTAAAAAATACTTTGCCGAGTGCCAGATCGGGGGTACTCGGCAAAGAATTTTTTTTAAAAAAACCCTTCTTTGTCGAGTGCTAGGCCGGGTGGCACTCTGCAAAAAATTAAAAAAACCTTTGCCGAGTGCTAGATCGGGGGCACTCGGCAAAGAATTAAAAAAATTAAAAAAAAAACTTTGCCGAGTGCCAGATCGGGAGCACTCGACAAAGGAGGAATTTAACCCCGCCGGCTGGGCTGGCCCACGCACACTGGACACACGCACACACGCACACGCCAGCGCCGCCGCCGCCCGCGCCAGCGCCGCCACCTGCACCGTGCCACCGGAGGAGGAGGAGAAAGAGAGGAGGAGGAGAGGAGGAAGGAGGAAGAGAAGGAGGCCACCGAAGCAATGACGCCTTCGCATCCGGCCATCTCGGTCGCCATTCTATAGTGGTGAGCCCCTATGCCATCTCCGCCTGATGGATGTGGATGCATGAATAGATTAAGATGTCCTGGTTAGGGTGTCTTCGTGGATGCTGGTTATGGTGCATAGTTGCAAATCTGAGGTTTAGCATGGATAGATTGTGGATGCATGGATTGATGTTTGTCATAAATTAATATAGCTTATGGAATATATTAGTAATGGGATACAGATTCTGAATTTGTAATCCCTGATCCTTGTTTATCCCGATTACGTTGCTAGGTGTTCCTTACATAATCTTGTGCATGTCGGCCATCGCGCCGTTGGTTTTCTTGCAGGTTTTGGAAACCTCACTGTGCAGGGAAGGTGCTGCCGAAATTTTGTATTGACAGTTTTATGTTTCTTTTTTCGCAGAGAAGAGCCCGTTGGAGCGAAGCTAGAGTACCTCGGCGACCCCGATCTCCTTCCTCGCCGCTGCGGGTCTGCCTGCACCGCGTCGCCTCGCCACTGCACCGACCCACCATGGCCCTGCTAGCCTGACTCCACCACCACCCTAGGTATAACCCCTCTTTCCGTATCATGGTCGTAGATCACGTAACCCAGTTAAGCGTCTCCTGTTCGAAAGAGATACGGTTGGAAATATGCAGATATTTCCATATCTAAAACCGTATCTGTTTTGAATTATCCACATTTTTGGACAGCCCACGGATGCGTAGGTGGGGTTAGTTTCCATGGTCTGCTCTGATCCGAGATAGAGTTTCGGCATCATCTCCCTTTTGTTCTCCGGATACACACTCTCCCTAGCAGGATGTGTATTTGGAGAACAGCGGGGAGGTACTGCCAAAATTCTGTCTCGGATAGGAGTAGAGCATGGGAACTAACCTCATCTACAGATCCTCGCATGGGATTAGGACCTATCCTCACCTATTAGATAGTAGGAACATCATGTAGATGCAATTGATGTTTATAATACTCGTCGCTATATATGTTAGAGGATGGAGGACCGTAAGTGGATGTACATGGGCCGCACAAATCAGGTTAGGTAACCAATGAATGGATCGACAAGACCAAAGCTTTTTTGGAATAGGCATTTGACGTGGCTGCTAAAGGAGCGAGTAAAATTTGTTGTCCCTGCAGCAAATGTGCAAATAGGAAAAGACAAACGAAGAAGGTCATGGGGAACAACTTTGGAAGAATGGATTTACGGCAGACTATACCTGGTGGGTCTACCATGGTGAAGCCGATTGTATGAGAGAGGAGGTGGTGAGACCACGTGTCGAGGATTATGATGCTGATGCCGGGGTAGCAGACATGTTAAATGACTATCACGAGGCACAGTTTGATGAAGGACGTACGGAGGAGGAGCCAGAGGCAACCGCAAAGGCGTTCTACGACATGTTTGCCGCGGCACAGAAACCCCTTCATGTCTAGATAAAGGTTTCTCAACTGGATGTCATTGGATGCATAATGGCATTAAAGTCCCAGTATAGCCTGAGTCGAGACGCCTTCGATGGTATGTTGACAGTTATTGGCAGCTTGCTTTCGGAGGGTCACCTTCTGCCAAAGAGCATGCACAAGTCATAGAAACTCCTTTGTCTACATACGATGCCATATGAGCAGATACATGCTTGCCCGAAGGGGTGTGTCCTATTTAGGAAAGAATGCATGAAAGCAAAGTAATGTCCAAAGTGTAAATCCTCTAGGTTCCTAGAGGTAGATTCTGGTGATGGCTAGAAGAGGCAGCTTGATATTCCCGTGACAATTCTACGGCACCTTCCGTTCATACTGAGGATCCAACGGCTATACATGACCGAGGAATCCACAAAACAGATGACATGGCATAAAAATGGCAAACGATACAATCCTGACAGGATGGTACATGCATCCAATGGTGAAGCATGGACCCACTTTGATGGCATTCATCATGAGAAAGCTAAAGAGGCTCGTAATGTACGTGTTGCGCTGGCAATAGATGGGTTCAATCCTTATGGAATGATAGCTGCCCCATACACATGTTGGCCCGTGTTTGTTATCCCCCTCAATCTCCCCCCTGGCGTATGCTTTCAATGACAGAACGTATTCTTGTCGTTGATAATTCTGGACACCCGAGGAATAATATGGGTGTGTTCATGGAGCCTGTGATTGATGAATTGATCCGTGCTTGGGAGGAAGGGGTATGGACATACGACCGAGCTACAAAGAAAAACTTTAAAATGCATGTTTGGTACCACTACTCCCTGCATGACTTCCTGACGTATGGGATATTCTGCGCCTGGTGTGTTCACAGGAAGTTCCCATGCCCAGTATGCAAGGAAGGTCTAAGGTTCATTTGGTTGCAGAAGGGTAGCAAATATTTATCGTTTGACAAACATCGGTAATTCCTCCCTCTTGACCATGCATTCAGACAAGACATCAAGAACTTTATGAAAGGTGTCGTAGTGACAGACCCTACACCACCGATAATGACTGGTGACACGGTTCGTGAACAGATAGATGGTCTCGTGGTCAATCCAGAAGGTAGTTTTGTGGGATATGGAGAGCAACATATGTGGACTCATAAGTCGGGCTTGACTCGGCTCCCCTATTTTGATGACCTTCTCCTTCCACACAACATTGATGTAATGCACACTGAAAAGAATGTTGCCGAGGAACTTTGAGCAACAATCATGCACATTCCTGACAAGTCAAAGGACAACGTTAAGGCTAGAGTAGATCTGGCAACGTTATGCGATAGACCAAACCAACATATGAAGCCTCCTAGTCGCGGCAAGACATGGAGAAGGCCTAAGGCCGATTTTATCTTGAGCAAGCCCCAAAGGAGAGAAGTACTAGAATGGTACTTCTATTTGCAATTGTGGTTGACGATGATGGAGTACTTGGATTGCTTATGAACTTATTTGTGATATATTGTGAGACATGTGACGTTTGTAATATATATGTGACGTTTATGATATATATATGTGGTGTTGGTGATATATATGTGCTGATGATGATATATATGTGATGTTGGTGATGTTTGTTATATATATCTTCTGTTTGTTTGGATGTGATGTAAAAAACAAATCAAAAAGGTTGTTTTCAGTCACTTTGCCGAGTGCAATGGCCATAACACTCGGCAAAGTGACTACCTGGAAACATGCTTTGCCGAGTGCAATGGCCATTGCACTCGGCAAACATCACAGATTTACCGAGTGCCACGGGCCAGGCACTCGGCAAAGGTGGCCTATTTGCCGAGTGTCTTGTCGGCGGCACTCGGCAAAGTGGCCACCTTTGCCGAGTGTCTAAGTCAACGGCACTCGACAAAGCGGGTATCTTTGCTGAGTTCTTGACCTTGACACTCGGCAAAGCCGCCGTCACGGTGGCGCTCGCCGTCACGGCCACTTTTCTTTGCCGAGTGTCGGATTGGCACTCAACAAAGCCTTTACCGAGTGCCCGATAAAGTGCACTCGGCAAAAAGATCTTTGCCGATAAACTGTTTACCGAGCGCCCTTTACCGAGTGCCTGCCTCAGGCACTCGGCAAAGAAGTCGCCTCCGGTAGTGATGCATGTGCAGCTCAACAGTAGCATACAAGACATGTACGTGATCATCATCGATCGTAGACTAGTAGCCAAGTTTGACAAGTCTTGACAAAGCATCGCGTCAATGATTGGTCAAGCATTATGGACACACTTTGACCCGTTTCTATCTACATCAATATCTAGCGAGCTGTCTGTCCTCAATCCTCATCCATCCATCCATCCCAGCAGTAAGCAAAGCAGCAGCAGGCAACTTCATCAAGATTAACCGACAATCATAAGCTCATAGCTCCCTCATGGAGATACGTACAGTGCTCGCCCCTTCGTTAGACGCCTATAAATTACAGGGGCGCGTGTGCCTGCCTCATCGAGCGAGCTCGTCGATCTTTTGATATATATTTTTGTAGGGACATATATATACATACATACCTGCATTATTGAGATGGCTGCTTCCTCTAGTCCACATCGTGCGGCGACCACCGTCCTCGCCGGCGTGCTGCTGGTGGCGGCGGCCGCCCTGTGCTCCCGCGGCGCCATGGCGCAGCTGACAGCAGACTACTACCACTGCACATGCCCTGACGCCTACGACATCGTGAAGAAGGTGCTCATCGAGGCGCACAAGTCCGACGTGCGCATCTACGCCAGCCTCACCCGCCTCCATTTCCACGACTGCTTCGTCCAGGTACCTACCATCAACGAACGAACGATGGCCGCCATGGCACGCACATGCCATGCCCCATGCACGCACGCATCAGTATATATAACCTTTTTGCCGTATCTGTACGAATGTCGTCTCTAGGGCTGCGACGGCTCGCTGCTGCTGGACGCCTTGCCGGGGGTGGCCAACTCTACCGAGAAGCTGGCGCCGGCCAACAACAACTCGGCGCGGGGGTTCCCGGTGGTGGACAAAGCCAAGGCGGCGCTGGAGCACGCCTGCCCCGGCGTCGTCTCCTGCGCCGACATCCTCGCCCTCGCCGCAGAGATCTCCGTGGAGCTGGTACGTAATAGGTGTCGGTGATCCTACTAAACTATTCACTGTTCATGAAGATGTGACGTCCATTCACGATGGATGGATGAATGCATGGCACGCATATAACTGGTAGGTTATCCGTAGTTTTCAACGGGCAACGGGCATGCACAATTGCACATGCATGCATTCTGGTAGGTTATCCGTAGGGGTTGAAAGTATGCTCATAACTCCGTTAGCACCTTATTTCTGTAAATTAGGTCCAAACTGTAATCTTGGTGACTGCCGCGTCGCTGTTTCGTCCTTCCTCGGTAATCCATGAATTACTTCGGATTGGTGTAGCAGTGACATCTATTTCTACTCAATGAAACACGTGTCACAATGACACGCTCTCGAAAAAAAAAAACTCCTTTAGCACATAAGTTAATCCTTATGCAATACTCCTATCAGTACTAGTTTGGATTTTGGATATCGGTTACTAGTAATCAGTGTGCCAACGACAAAAGGCTGAAAAAGTTACTATCCATTTTCTATTTATTTGTCTATCGATGTAATAACACCTGCAAATATACACGAACATATCACACTGCTTGTCCAGCTAAGCCTATAGTTTTTTTTGGAAGCCTATAGCGGTTCTACACACAGTAGGAACACGCATATCATGCCGACACAGAGATGCCAACAAAAGAGTTTGTCGTGCTGGGCCCATATGCGCCTACCTTCTTGAACATGCAATGCATGGATCGAATGGATTATTGATCTAATAATACGACGAGAACAAATGGTAATTCAGTGCCCATGCTGGCTAGATGGCAGTAATTAATTTCTCGTTTCAATATATATTTACATACTTACAGTCCGGAGGCCCAAAGTGGAGCGTGCTTCTTGGGAGGCTAGACAGCAAGAAGGCTGACTTCAAGGGCGCACTAAACCTGCCGTCGCCCTTCGACAACCTCACCGTGCTGGAGCAGAAGTTCAAGGACGTCGGCCTTCACAACGTCGACCTCGTCGCCCTCTCAGGTGCCGATCCATGCATATCTCACTATTATTCACTGCTGCCGATTCGGCAGCCATCAATCAGCATGAACCAGAAAAAAAGAGAACTTACCCCTCTCTGTCTCTGCAATGCACGCACACACCGCAGGGGCTCACACATTTGGCCGGGTTCAGTGCCAGTTCGTCACGAGCCGGCTGTACAACTTCAGCGGCACCAACCGACCGGACCCCACACTCAACGGCAGCTACCGGGCGTTCCTGTCCCAGAGGTGCCCGCAGAACGGCAACCCTTCAGCCCTGAACGACCTGGATCCCACGACGCCCAACCTCTTCGACAACCACTACTACACCAACCTCGAGGTGAACCGGGGGTTCCTCAACTCCGATCAGGAGCTCAAGTCCTCGCCGCAGGCGCAGGGCATCACGGCGCCCATCGTCGACCAGTTCGCCACCAGCCAGGACGCATTCTTCAGGAATTTCGCGCAGTCCATGATCAATATGGGTAACATTCAGCCACTCACGGACCGGTCCAAGGGAGAAGTCCGCCGCAACTGCCGAGTGGCGAATTGACGACGATACGTACTAGAAAAGTAGATCACGTGGATGCATGTGCATGTGCCCGTTAATTAGTACATCAGCAAGAGTACTGATGATATATATGGACTATATATGATGCACATCATCAACACCTCATTTCGCATTACTACGTACTGTCAACTTCAATTCATATATCTATAGTTGTTCATAAATGTGCAATAAAGAGGAACCCAATTTCTCTTGTTACCTTATTTTTTTTCCTCCTGCAAAAAATATTATCGCATCGTCGGTTCATTGCAGAATCTATATATACGTTTTCTTTTTATTAGCAGCAATTTCTCCATCCACATCACATCAGCTAGTGCATGCATGGGCAACACAGTTCCGATCTTGGCAGGGTTCATGGCTTGTCTGCTCGTGTTTGTTCATGTAGTAAAGTGTGTGCAACCAAACAAGGAGTTTCGTCGTATCCTGGCAAGTGGCAATTATTATGACGACTAAAGCACGTTAGAATTTTCAACTTATATTCTGCGTGTCACCTATATCCACAAACTATTAATTTGCAAATTTGGATCGTTAAATTTATTTAGCGGGGTGTGGGGCCTTGGTACAAAACTCTCTATAATTAGTGTGCACTATGTAAAAAAGTCACATATCCACCACGTAACCTACAGACGCCAGCACAAACGTGCGTCTATAGTACGAGTTTACAGACGTGCGTTGGGAATGCGGGTCTGTAGTAAAGTCGGTGGACTAAAAAACATGTCTGAGATGACGGCGTGGTTCACGGACCCGAAAAAAAACATTCAATCTTGTGGAATCTAGCACCCTCCTCACTTCGCGTCCACCCCCTCACGTGTGCACTTCGTGTCCGCCCCCCCCCCCCCCCCTCCTCGCGTCTCCTCCAAGCCTCCTCTCGCTCTCTGTCTTCCTCTCTCTCTCTTCTGTCTTCCATGGGATTAGGGTTCCTCGTCGGCACGGCCACCAGCCTCTCCTCCGTCTACGCGGCCACCTCCCCATCCTCTCCTGCTCCGCCTCCACCCCCTCTCCTTTCCTCTCTCTCTCCGATCTAGATGATGCTGCCCACTGCCAGGGACCCCAAGGAGGAGGACTTCGGCTTCAGCGGCGGCGCGGTGGATCCGGTGTCTCCCCGACGTCTGCGCTGGCGTCCCCATGGACCTCCTCGACACCCGCGCCATTGCCCTCATGGTCCTCCCTGAAAGGATTAAGATGCCCAAGAGAAGGGGTGAATTGGGCTAATTCTAAATTTCTTTGCAATAATTAAATCATATGGTTAGCCCAATTAACCCCTTGTGCCTAGAAAGTGTTCCTAATTGTTCTACCGCACAAAAGACTTGCAACCTAAGTTTCAATCCTACTCTAGCATGGCAATTCTAAGAATGTAAAGACATGAAATGAATTGCTCAAGGTAAATGCTCAAGGTAAATGCTCAAAGTAAATAGGGAGAAAGGAACGCGGCGATATTTTTGCCGAGGTATCGGAGAGTCGCCACTCCCCACTAGTTCTCGTTGGAGCACCCGCGCAAGGGTGTAGCTCCCCCTTGATCCGTGCAAGGATCAAGTGCTCTCTACGGGTTGATTCTTCGACACTTCGTCGTGGTGAATCACCCACAACCGCAAACAACTTGAGTTGGGTCACCCACAAGCTCCGCCGGGTGATTACCGAACTCCCAATCACCACCAAGCCGTCTAGGTGATGGCGATCACCAAGAGTAACAAGCATGACCTCTCACTTGACCACGACAAGCCTAATGAGAAGGTGGATGCACACTTTGCTACTCTTAATCTTCACTAATGAGGGCTCTCTTTGGGATTCTCAAATCTCAATCACCTCACTAGGACCTTGCTCTTCTTGGCACTCTCTAAGGTGTTTTTCAGCTGTTGGAATGAGCAAAAGTACCCCCACACACGAGTGGAGGTTGTATTTATAACACCGGCTGAAAAACGAACCGTTATGTGCCTCTGCGGGGTGACCGGACGCTCCGGTCATGTTGACCAGACGCTCCGGTCAGTATACCCCGAACTCCAGTGTTTACAGTGTGACCGGACGTTGGCCAGCGTCCGGTCATGATTTTCCCTCTCTGGAACCTTACTGAAGTCGACCGAACGCTGGCCCTCAGCGTCCGGTACCATAACCTAGCAGCGTCCGGTCACTTCCAAACGCTTTCACCTTGGTCAAATGAACTTACTGGACTCTGAGCCAGCGTCCGGTCACACTGGAGCCAGCGTCTGGTCAGTATTTGACCCTCCATTCACTTCCAACTCTCGAACATATATGAATGAAGTTTGCTCCATTGAAATCAAAGGGCTGTTGTGGAGCTACCTAGTGCTAGTTTCAAGAAGTGTGCACCACACCTAACTCACTAGACTCACCTAGGTCAAGCTACCCGTTCATACCCCCCTTAATAGTACAGTCAAAGGAAAAAACAAAGTCCTAAACTACTCTAAGTGTCTCTCCAACTCTAATTGACACTTAGAACTAGTCCATCCTTAACCTTGTTGTCTATCCTTTGAAAACCGAAATGATTTCCATCGTAGGGGCATGACAACCATGATTGCCCAATCGATCTCCATTACCGTGACCTAACTCAATTGTTTCTGCAAAACACACGTTAGTCACAGTAATCACGTATTGTCATTAATCACCAAACCCAACTAGGGGCCTAGATGCTTTCAATCTCCCCCTTTTTGGTAATTGATGACAATACTACCTCGATATGTGAAAGAGATGAAGTTTTTAACATGCTTGGTTCATATAAGCTTTAGGCAATAAGAACAAAGGTGTTAGACAAGCTTATATGACTCAAGTCAACATGATGTACTCAAAAGATATGAAGTAAGCATGAGTACAAGTAATAAAGCTCATTTGCATCAGAGTAAAATGCGGAAGCAAAGCAAGTGATATGACATATAAAGAATTCAAAGTAGAGAGCACACAAGTCATATATCACGATCACGTAGATAACACTGTCACATAAATATAGTAAACATGCATGCATAATGTATCTCACACATAAAAAACTCCAAATGTAAATGGATAAGCTAATATAATAACTAAGCTCCCCCTAGATAAGTAGCTCCCCCTAAACCTAACATACTTGAAACCTCTCCCCCTTTGGCATCAAACACCAAAACCTATGGGTCGGTCGGCGGGGCTGCAGCGGACGAGCCGGGCGCTGAGGTATGAGGAGCAAGGTGGAACTCGGTGCCATCATTGTCTGATCCTGAGCTCTAGGCTGCCTAACCCTCTAAAGCTGGAAGTGATACTGAAGCAATCTAGGTCGGATCAAGAACTGGTGCTGCTGTAGTCTAAGCTGGTATAACTGAAGCAGCTGGCTCTGATGATGCCACTAGAGGAGGGGAGCTGTCTCTATCATCGCTGTGATAGGTGCAGCCACAGAAGGACCTAGAACATGCAGGTATGGAGGAGTGGGCTGCCCTGTCAACTCACTGAAGGAGGCTTCAAGACTCCTAGAGACTGAAGTGTCTAGGCTCAAGCAGCGACGACATCTGTGCTAGTGTTAAGCCTGTCTAGAGTGGTGTGAACTGCAGGGGCTACCACTGGCGAAGCGAACCACTAGGTCACCTGCTATGTAGGAGAAGCATACTGTGCTGGTGGCTGTCCCTGACTCTAAAGCCCACTGGGCTGTAACGCTGGAGTCATCGAAGTGGTGGCAGGCGGACCAAGCTAGGGCGTAGGCTGTTGCGGTGGGGCCCCAATCGCCTGCACTACATGCTGCATGAACCCAAGAAGCTGCTGTTGTATGAGTATCTGCTGCTGATGCATAGCCTACTGCTGTTGCTATAGTGCCTGGGTCTGCTGCTGAATAACAAGCTGCTGGCGCTGGAACTTGTCCTGCCGAGTCTGGAACTGTGCAAGTGTAGCAGCTTCTCCTGAGCCTATCTAGCCTGGTCCTGCCTCATCCGCTCAAGTATAGCCAGAAGAGCGGGGTCAGTCTACAGGGCAGGTGGCGCTGAACTGGAGCTACCGGCCTCAACATCATGTCGCCGTGGAGGCATCTATGGAATGGGCTGGTAATCATCATCAGAACTATCACTGGGCTCGCTAGTGACCAACTCCTCCTGCTGAGCAAGCTCCTCCTCCTCTGTAGCTGCAATACCCCTGATGATATCATCCTGCTGGGCTACAGTCTCTAGCACCTCTAGGACGACTGGCGTAGCTAACTCGATGCATGTGGTGTACTGTGTCGGATCATCTAAGACAGGTTATAAGTAGGGAACTCTGTCGTGGCACCACTGTACTCAGCAATCATCTCAGGCGACTTAACAAAAATAGCTCTATGGATAAGAAAAGTGACCCAGTGAGCATAGGGTAGCTACTGTGACCTCTGAAGCCCTCAGCTATAGTGTCCTCCATCTCTAACAAAAGGAGACCCCAGATGTCGAAGACTGTCTACTGCATCAGAGAGTTGAGAAGCCATAGCTGAATCTGAGTCAATCCCTATCTATATCCCATCCTCAGGAGTAAAGTCCTCCTCATAACAGCCTCAAGCACGCGAGCAGTGGGCGTGAGATCACTGGGGTTCCTCCTCGAACCCTCGCCAAAGGGCTCTATAAAGCAGTGACGTACCAAGTCTGTAGGGGGTACCATGCCACCATGAGGGCGTCTGGGGGGTGCAGTCTGTCCATAGCACATCTCATGGAGCCTGACTGACTGCTCCTAAAGCCTAACAATCTCCCTGACCCTGGTGCTCGTCAACCGATAGTCTCTGCCACCAAATGCAAAGTGAATAAACCTGTGGTGGGGGTCAATCTAGAGAGATGCGTAGAACTGACGAACCCAAGATAGAACATATAATCTGGTCCATCCAATCAGATCTATCAGCCCTAGCAGATATGCAAGGTAGGGGCAAACGTGCTCTCTAGCTGCTGCAACAATAGACTCAATGTTGCATACTCTCTGAGGTCTAAAGACTGCTTCGTTGTTCAGATAGTCATTGTAGAAGTCCTCCTGCAGGGGTGTATAGAATCCCTCTGATGCTCTCTCATCCCTCCTAGGTGGAAACCACACCTCGAAGTCCACAAACCTCAGCTGCTGCACCTGCTTGGCTGTGGCAGCCCTCAGGTCAAGATGGGTCACTGGAGGCAGACCCTGTGGGTGAGGCGGTGGACGAGAACCCCTGCGCTGAGTGGCTGGCCTCGGTGAAACTGGGACACAAGTACGACTAGAGCGGCGTAACTATGGTTGTGGTGATGTCTCTGTCTCCTCGGCCTACTAGACCTGCTCACCCTCCTGAGACTACTATGTCTGTTGTGGCTCCTAAGTCTGCTGAGCTGGTTGAGGCTCCTAGGGTCTACTGTGCTGGCTAAGGCTGCTGTTGTGGCTCCCCTGAGGCTGAACCTCGTCAATGGCAACACGCCGTCCTCCAATCATGAGGGTCTCAGCTAGACCACCATGAAGATGCTCAACACGCTGAAGTGAAGCCATCGCCTCTAGTGAAAGCAGATCGGCAATCCGGACTCCACTACGAGCGCCTCCTCTCTCGGCACGCTCTGCAGCCTCTGCAACTATGGTGGCTCTCGCTGTATCTGCATCTGGATACTTGTGCTTCCTGACTGCTAGCTTCTTGGTCACCTTGCCTTTAGGTTTAGTAGGCTGGCGAGGCAGGGGCCTTAGATCCTCATCATAGGGACCACCACCGACATTCTTTGTATGAGCCATCTGAAGGATCTGAGATGAATCAACTGCCTCTGATAAAGATCAACTGTCACTGACACTTTCGAGGCTTGGCCTCGTTCCGTACTCATGAGCTTGGCTTTGAGTTAATAGACAACTGCCACTGACACCTCAATAGAACCGACTCGCTGCACGATGGAATAGAAGGGATATACAAATAAATACAATATATATAAAGATGTGAAACCCTAGGAAGCAAGCAATTTAGATACGAAATTGAAATGTGGGCATGCTACCTGACAAACCGGTGATCCGTGGAGAAGAGAAGGAACACGCGGAGAACCATAGAATCAGCAACAAAGCTAGGGTTTGCTTGACGGCGAGGATCTATGGCACTGGATTGTGATTGAAATCACCGGCGAGGATGCAATGATGAATTGATGACTAGGATTGGTAGTGAAGGCACTAGTGTGGAGCTATGGCAAGGCAATGGTGGCACTAGAGCATGGCGGAGCTAGAGTGCGGTGGCTCAGCTTGGGTGGCAAAGGCGCGGGGCTTGCGGCGGTGCTAGGGCACAGGACCGTGCGGTGGCATGCGAGGCTGATGCGGGAAGAGAGGCATGGCATGGAGCAGGGCACGGCGGTTGTGGTGCCGTGCGGTCGCTGGCACGAAGGACGGTGGCTAGGGCTTGCGGTGATGTCGGCGTGGCAATGGAGGTGGGATAGGGTTAGGTCAACGGCGCGCGATTGATTTATGGTGGCTCCTGGCATGTCAGAAAAGGAAACAGGAAAAGAGACTGAGTCACGCACGTTTCCTATTGATCGGACGCTCCAGTGGTAGCGACCGAACGCTACCACCCAGCGTCCGATCGATTCTAGAGAGGTCCAAATTTTCTAGAATCACGACCGAACGCGTCCGGTGGACACCGACCGGACACAGCTAGAGTCCGGTCACCTAGCCTTGACGTCTTCATGATCGACCAGACATGAACCTCCTTCTAAGCGGACGCTGGGAAAACACTATTTCAGCGTCCTATCACTCCTGCTCGGCAGCTATTCACCTCCTATGAACTGACCGGACGCTGGACATCAGAGTCTAGTGTAGCGTCCGATCACTCCTTCAGCAAAACTTCAAATTCCTTCACACTGCCTGTTCCCAATCAAGTCCCAACTCGAATAAGATCCAAATAAACACCAATTGGGACTGATGTGAGTGACCTCTCTTAAACCCTCATATTTTTCAAAAATATTTTTCCTTAGGCTATAAATATTTTTAAGAAAATAGGCAATAAGAGAGCGATTTAAGATAAATGATAAAACAACATTCATGCATATGCAATACTTGAATGTAAATCTAGTTGCTTGTCAAGTTTGATCCAAGGTTAAGCTTCTTCACACGCTTTTCAGCGGTTATCTTAACCATGTTAGACAAGCCCTATATGCATTACAAACATTAAACATGTTGTATATTACAATGCAATGCAAGGGACAACACAAGCTTAATTTTTAGTGAAGTTACTAAAATCAAGCACATTGAGTTCATTCCACAATATACAAAATGTTGCCTCATCTAGCGGTTTAGTAAAGATATCCGCCAATTGATCCTCGGTCCTTACACCTTCTAGTGATATATCATTTTTAGCAACATGATCTCTAAGAAAGTGATGGCGGATATCTATGTGCTTGGTGCGAGAGTGTTGAACTAGATTATTTGCAAGTTTTACCACACTTTCATTGTCGCACAAAAGAGGTACTTTATCTAGAACTACACCATAGTCTAGCAAAGTTTGTTTCATGTAAAGTATTTGTGCACAATAAGCACCCGCGGCAATGTATTCCGCTTCGGCGGTGGACAAAGCCACACTATTTTGCTTCTTAGAGGACCAAGACACAAGTGATCTACCAAGCAAATGACACCCTCCGGATGTGCTCTTTCTATCAACTTTGTAGCTGGCATAATCCGAATCAGAATAGCCAACTAATTCAAATATAGCTCCTTTGGGATACCAAAGGCCAATGCTTGGTGTGTGCTTAAGATACCTAAGGATTCTTTTTACGGCAATTAAATGAGTTTCCTTAGGATTAGCTTGAAACCTAGCACACATACACACAATAAACATGATGTCTGGCCTAGATGCGGTCAAATATAACAAGCTACCAATCATAGAGAGGTAGAGAGTTTGATCAACCAGGTTACCTCCCTCATCTTGGTCGAGATGTCCATTGGTTGGCATTGGTGTCTTGATTGGCTTACATTCATCCATCTTGAATCTCTTGAGAAGATCATTAGTGTATTTCTCTTGAGAGATGAAAATCCCTTCTCTCATTTGCTTGACTTGAAAACCAAGAAAGAATGTAAGCTCTCCAATCATTGACATCTCGAACTCCTTCGACATCAATTCACCAAACTCTTTGCATAAATCTTCATTTGATGATCCAAAGATGATATCATCAACATATACTTGACAAATGAAGATATGCCCATCAAGCTTCTTGGTGAATAGTGTGGTGTCGACCTTCCCAATGGTGAAGCCCTTCTCAATGAGGAAGTCCCGAAGGCGCTCATACCAAGCTCTTGGGGCTTGCTTAAGCCCATATAGTGCCTTGGACAAACTATAAACATGATTAGGATGTCTAGGGTCTTCAAACCCGGGAGGTTGATCAACATAGACTAGTTCATTAATAAAGTCATTTAAAATGAACTTTTCACATCCATTTGATAAAGTTTTATTTCATGATGTGATGCATATGCAAGGAGGATATGGATGGCTTCTAATCTTGCAACCGATGCAAAGGTCCCTCCAAAATCCAAACCTTCAACTTGAGAGAACCCCTTTGCAACTAGTCTTGCCTTGTTCCTCACAACAACACCTTGATCATCTTGCTTTTTTCGGAACACCCACTTTGTTCCAATGACTCTTGCACCTTTTGGCCGCTCTTCAAGAGTCCAAACTTCATTGCGGGTGAAGTTGTTCAACTCTTCATGCATGGCATTGATCCAATACGGATGTTGAAGAGCTTCCTCTACCTTAGTAGGCTCAAAGCAAGAGACAAAAGAGTGATGAGCAATAAATGAATCAAGTTTTTGAGATCGAGTCATTACACCCTTTGATGGACTCCCTATGATGAGATCTTGTGGATGATCTTGAAGTAGAGGTGTATTTCTTCTATTGACCACTTAAGGAGGAGGTTGTGGAGCATCAACATCTTGTGCTTGTACCACCTTTTGTTCATGGGAGACATGAGTATCTTCATTTTCTACTCTCCCATCTTTTTCATCATCTTGTGGCACACTTGATGAAGAAGGTGGATCAATCACTTGTACATCATCTTCATCATCTTTAGGCTTGATGTCTCCAACTGGAATGTTCTTCATAGCCTCCCTCAATGGTTCATCACCTACATCATCAAGATTCTCATGTGCTCCTTGGGAGCCGTTAGATTCATCAAATTCCACATCATATGTTTCTTCAACTAAGCCGATGGTATGATTAAATACTCTATATGCTTTAGACTTTGATGAGTAACCAACAAGAAAACCAATATCACAACGTCGTTGAAACTTCCCTAGGTGTTGCCGCTTCTTGTAGATGTAGCATTTGCAACCAAACATCCTAAAGGAGACGTCCGACTTCTTCCCATTGAGCAACTCATAAGGTGTCTTGCCAAGTAACTTTTGAAGGAATAGGCGGTTTGATGCATAGCATGCGGTGTTGATTGCTTCCGCCCATAGAGCTTCGGGGGTGTTGTACTCATCAAGCAATATTCTTGCAAGAGTGATCAATGTCCAGGTTCTTCCTCTTCAACTACACCATTTTGTTGAGGAGTATATGTTGCGGAGACTTCATGTTTCATTCCAACTTCATCACAATAAGCTTCTATGTTTGTGTTGTTAAATTCTTTCCCATTGTTACTTCTTATCTTCTTGAGCTTCACTTCAAATTCACTTTGTGCTCTCTTGGCAAACTTCTTGAAGCAAGATGCAACTTCGGATTTGTCATGAAGGAAGAATGCCCATGTATACCTTGAATAATCATCAACAATCACAAGACAATAAAGATTTCCTCCCAAACTCTTGTATGTTGTTGGTCCAAATAAATCCATGTGAATGAGTTCTAGCACTCTTGCGGTTGACATGAAAGCTTTTGTTTGATGGGTATTTGCAACTTGCTTGCCGGCTTGACATGCACTACAAAGCTTGTCCTTCTCAAACTTCACATCCTTCAATCCTCTCACCAAGTCATTCTTCATAAGCTTCTTGAGTGAGCTCATCCCAACATGAGCAAGTCTTCTATGCCATAGCCACACAAGTGTTGTTTTGGTGAATAGGCATGTCTTCAAGTTTGCATCTTCGGAGGTGAAGTCCACTAGATATAGGTTGTTGTATCTAAACCCTTTGAATATCACATGATCATCATCCTTCTTGGATACAAAAACCTCCTTCTCGGTAAACAAGCATTGGAAGCCAAGATCACACAATTGTCCAACAGATAGCAAGTTGAAACACAATAAAGCAACATATAGCACATTGGAGATGGAATGATCATTTGATATTGCCACTTTGCCCAATCCTTTGACCTTGCCCTTTGAGTTATCTCCAAATGTGATTCTTTCTTGCCCATCTACTTTTTCATCTAGTGAGGTGAACATACGAGGATCACCGGTCATATGTTGTGTGCAACCACTATCAATAACCCAATGACTTCCACCGGTCTTGTAGTTCACCTACACACAAGAGATCGAGCTTTAGGAACCCAAACTTGTTGAGGGCCCTTCACCTTCTCAACAAGTGACTTTGCAACCCAAATTTTCTTAGGCCTATTCTTATTTGGAGGTCCTAAGAACATCACTTTCATCTTTCCACTAGAATCCTTTCTAAGCATGTAGTGAGCATTGAAGGCAAAGGGTCTAGCATGCTTGGGCAAGGGTTGTGGTGGTGGAGTTTGGCACTCATGAGCAAAGTGGCCTTCTTGTCCACACTCAAAGCATCTCTTTGGCTTTGGCTTTGGCTTTGATTGTTGTTGTTGAGCTTGAGCCTTCTTCTCTTTGTTTGACATGTACCCAATGCCACTTCTATCCATCTTCATGACGGTGTTCATTAGAAGCTCACTTTGAAGATACTTGCCTCTAGTGAACTTGCTCAATCCAATCTTGAGATGCTCTTTTTCCAACTTGAGCTTCTTGTTCTCTTCCTTGAATGCATCACTACTTTTATCTTCCTTGAGTGCATCACTACTTTTATCTTCCTTGAGTTTCTTGTTTTCTTCTTTTAGCTTCTCATTCTCAAGAGCCAAGTCACCATCATGATCAAGAGTTTCTAGCACAATGGTATTGTGGATTTTGAGATCTTCAAACTCTTTCTTTAGCCTTTCATTGTTATGCTTGAGCTTGACATACTCATCATAGTCATTGCACTCAACCACTTGCTTGCCTTTGCCACTAGATCCTTGCTCAATGATCTCATCAATTAAATCATCACATGATGTAGCTATATCAATCTTAACAACATCGTTAGTAGCATCATGTGGCTCATTGGGTAAAAATTCTTGAGCAATAACAAGATTGTCATCATTAATGTTGAGAGTAGTATATTCATCTTTTAGCTTGTTATGGCTAGTGATGAGCTCTTTGTGCACCCACTCAAGTTTATCATGTTTATCTTTAAGCTCTTTCTTAGAAGATTTGAGCTCTTGAGTTTGGATGACATAGCATCATTAGCTTCTCTAAGCTCAACACTAGCCTTTTCGGCTATCTCACATTTTGCTAAAAGAGAATCATTCTTAATCTCAAGCTTTTCATTTTTAGCTCTAGTTTTTATAATGATCTTAGTGTATTGTTTTAGCAATCTGGCAAGATCATCATAAGTAGGTGATTCATATTCATCATCATCACTATCGCTATCATTATCACTAGCATGCTCATCATCACTACTATCATCATTGTTCGATACCTTGCGGTCACCCTTGGCCATAAGGCATAGGTGTGTAGAGGATGATGGCAGTGGTGGCGGTGAAGATGATGAGTCAATAGCAATGGCGGCCACCTTATCATTGTCACTATCATCATCGAATGAGGCACTAGATGAATCAATGTCCGTGAGCCAATCACCAACAATGTATGCCTTTCCACTCTTCTTCTTCTTGTGGAAATCCCTCTTCTTGCCATCTCTCTTCTTATATGGCTTGTTCTTTTTCTTCTCATCTTCATCTTCATTGCTTGAGTCATCTTTCTTGCCCTTGTTCTTGTTCTTGAACTTGTCTTTCTTAGGATTTGTGCATTGATGAGCTAGATGACCAAGTTCTCCACAATTGTAGCAATCCATCTCGGAGATTGGCTTCCTTCTAGAGCTTGTTGTCATCAAACTTGATGCCACTCTTGTTGAGCTTCTTTAGCATCTTGGTGGTCTTCCTCACCATGAGAGCAAGACTTTCATCATCAACTTCATCTTCACTTGAGCTCTCATACTCAAGTCTTGCTTTGCCCTTCTCTTGGCTAGCTTTGAATGCTAAATCCTTATCTTTCTTCTTGGTAGAGGATGAGCCATCTTGTGGCGTGATGTGCATGTACATCTCATGAGCATTGATCTTTCCCAAGATTTGTGTCAGGTGTAGCGGTGAAAGATCACCTTGATATAGCACGGTCACAATATGCCCATATTTTTCAATGGGGAGGACACTCAAGATCTTTCTTATAACATCGGATGGTTGCATTTGAGTAAGTCCAAGCCCATTGACTTCCTCTACAAGAACATTCAAATGTGAATACATTTCATTAGCACATTCTTTAGGAAGCATTTGAAAAGAGTTAAGCTTTTTCATGACAAGATGATAGCGTTCCTCACGCTCACTCTTAGTTCCCTCATGGAGCGCACAAACGTCCGACCATAGTGCATGGGCATCTTTATGGTTCCTCACCCGATTAAACACATTTTTGCAAAGGCCTCTAAAGATGGTGTTTCGAGCCTTTGCATTCCACTTCTCATAATTCACCTCATCGCCTTGTAGGTTAGTAGCAACCCAAGGTTTTGGGAAGCCTTGTGAGACGGCTCTAAGTATACCAACATCTAGAGCCTCTAGATACGCCTCCATGTGAATTTTCCAATAAGGAAAGTCATCTCCCTCAAAGATAGGAGGAGGTCCATCTCCATGAGACATTTTGCTCTAGGCGGTTAGGCCTAAATATGTGAGCACGAGGCTCTGATACCAATTAAAAGGATCAAGATGCCCAAGAGGGGGGGGTGAATTGGGCTAATTCTAAATTTCTTTGCAATGATTAAATCATATGGTTAGCTCAATTAACCCCTTATGCCTAGAAAGTGTTCCTAATTGTTCTACCACACAGAAGATTTGCAACCTAAGTTCCAATCCTACTCTAGCATGGCAATTCTAAGAATGTAAAGACATGAAATGAATTGCTTAAAGTAAATGCTCAAGGTAAATGCTCAAAGTAAATAGGGAGAAAGGAACGCGGCAATGTTTTGCTGAGGTATCGGAGAGTCTCCACTCCCCACTAGTCCTCGTTGGAGCACCCGCGCAAGGGTGTAGCTCCCCCTTGATCCATGCAAGGATCAATTGCTCTCTACGGGTTGATTCTTTGACGCTCCATCACGGTGAATCATCCACAACTGCTCACAACATGAGTTGGGTCACCCACAAGCTCCGCCGGGTGATCACCAAACTCCCAATCACCACCAAGCCATCTAGGTGATAGCGATCACCAAGAGTAACAAGCACGAACTCTCACTTGACCACGACAAGCCTAATAAGAAGGTGGATGCACACTTTGCTACTCTTGATCTTCACTAATGAGGGCTCTCTTTGGGATTCCCAAATCTTAATCACCTCACTAGGACCTTGCTCTTCTTGGCACTGTCTAAGGTGTTTCTCAGCTGTTGGAATGAGCAAAAGTACCTCTACACACGAGTGGAGGTTGTATTTATAACACCGGCTGAAAACAAACCGTTATGTGCCTCTGCGGGGTGACTGGACACTCCGGTCATGTTGACCGAACGCTCCGGTCAGTATACCCTGAACTCCTGTGTTTGTGTGACCGGACGCTGGCCAGCGTCCGGTCGTGATTTTCCCTCTCTGGAACCTTACTGGAGTCGACCGGACGCTGGCCCTCAGCGTCCGATACCATAACCTAGCAGCGTCCGGTCACTTCCAGACGCTTTCACCTTGATCAAATGAACTGACCGGACTCTGAGCCAGCGTCTGGTCACACTGGAGCCAGCGTCCGATCAGTATTTAACCCTCTATTCACTTCCAACTCTCGAACATATGTGAACGAAGTTTGCTCCATTAGATCAAAGGGCTATTATGGAGCTACCTAGTGCTAGTTTCAAGAAGTGTGCACCACACCTAACTCACTAGACTCACCTGTGTCAAGCTACCCGTTCATACCCCCCTTAATAGTATGGCCAAAGGAAAAAAACAAAGTCCTAAACTACTCTAAGTGTCTCTCTAACTCCAATCAACACTTAGAACTAGTCCATTCTTAACCTTGTCGTCCATCCTTTGAAAACCGAAACGATTTCCATCGTAGGAGCATGACAACCATGATTGCCCAATCGATCTCCATTACCGTGACCTAACTCAATTGTTTCTACAAAACACACGTTAGTCCCAGTAATCACGTATTGTCATTAATCACCAAACCCAACTAGGGGCCTAGATGCTTTCACTCCCTAACCCCGCCGCCCCTACCCCCAAGGGCTTCTGACGCCTATGCCGCCACCGCCATTGGGTCTCTCAGGCACTCGTGCAGTCATGCTGCTACCATCGGGAGGTGCGCTCTCTCTTTTACCCTTTGAGATCTACTCTCTTCAGTGGATTAAGGGATTGGTGGGACTGGGGTTAGGGACTAGGGACTGGAGTAAGGGATTTGGTGCATTTGACTCTTCAAGGACTCGAGTATTATGCTAGTGAGTGCTTGACATCGATTAATTACTATTTTTTTGCCAGAGCCATTGCATGCTATCTTCATAGTTATATGTACCATTTTTTGATTTGGTCTTTTGCATGAATTCAATCTGTAGTTATATGTGCCAGAGAAAACTCAAAATTGTGGTTCAGAAACAAGCTAGCCAGTAGTTAGTTGGTATGTTGACACCTTATAAAAAAATATTGGTATTGTAGTTATGTTCAATTCTATGAATTTAAGTGTGCTTATGAATTTAGGTAGAATTTACAGATTTCATGGGTTCAGTGTAATGTAAACCTGTAGGCTGTAGTTGCTTGTGTCACATTCTCTGTCAGATACATGCTCACAGATGTTGAACTTGATGGAGTCCTTGCCATATTTATTTAAGTATGATGAACCAATATCCATTGACCATGACATCAATGTTCCCTAGAGTAAATGCATCAAAAGTAGGAAGGAGTGGAGAACTTTAAATAGTTCTATTTGTTGCTTATAGTATACTGAAAGTGATCTCATCTCTCTGGTGCTTTTTCTTTCAATTGTCCACGACCTACATTCACTTAACAAGGCACTTTTTCTTGAGAATAATAATAGAGTTCAAGTTTCTCTTTGTCCAATGATTTGCTGCATGATATCTTTGACATAAAAATTGATCATCATGTTGAACATGTCAACCATTGAAAAGGTATGTTTTTCATAGCTTAGATGGCCTTGCCTTCTGCTTATAGTTTGTCAAATATAACATGTCAACCACTTGTGTATCCTGACATAATACTCCTAGGCGTGTTGTATATCTGGGTTCTTCTTAATTTGTCGAATATAACATGTCATCTCTGCATAGTACAAGCTGTAGATATTCTTTTTTCCCTACCTTGGAAAGTTAAATAAAATGGCTGCTATCATCTACATTGCTTACTAGTTTGGAGCTCTGCTCTTCTGGAGCATTTTAGGAAGAGCAATAGGACTAGTTTGGAGCTCTGCTTGCAGTGTGGGCTGCTCCAACTTGCTGACTTGGCTGCTTACTAATTAGTGTGTCTTCTGGTTGTGAAGGAAACTGGTGGAGCAGTGGACTGCAGCTAAGGCTTAACTACAGTCTCTCCATACAAGATCTGTAAAATACCTGCAAGTTCAGTTATGCATCTTTGTTCCTGAGTTGTCCATTATGTGGACTGTAGCCTCTACATAACTGCCTACTTTTACTATGTATGTAGGTGTCATCTGAAGAACTTGGAAGCCAAATCAAGATTTGATGATGCTTTAGAAGAAAGGAAGACCTTGCATTAGTGGATTCTTACACTAAGGTAACTAAGAGAATGATTTTTCTACATGGAAAAGAGCACAAAAAAATTGAACTGCAATGCCTTAGTATGTTACTGCTGCTACAGAACGTTCAAAGTTTAACTGCGATGCCTTAGTAGTAACTTACATCCAAAGTTTGATAGTATTTGTAGCAGCAGTAACTTACAGAATCTTCAAAAATTGAACTGCGATGCCTTAGGACAGTGCTATTTGGGTTGATGATGGTGCCATAGGAATAATTAGCTGCAAATAACATCAGCTTTCTGTTACTTGGAGAGTAATACTGAATTTTTTTGGGCAGCAACCTCCTTAGGACGTTCTAAAATATTTGTTGTTGCTAACATACTAAACACTCATTTTGGAATAACCTGAACTAATAAATAAATAAGTAATCCTATTGAAAGTAGGCCTTTTTAAAGTAGATAAGACCTAGCTGCTATATATGTGGTGTGGTACTGTTTTTTGTTGGGTTCAGAGTTTGTGCAACATGGAAGCTTTACACCTGATTCCTGAGAAAATTGATTTTATAGCACATGTAACTTATGGTAGTGTCATCTAAGTGCATCAGCTGATTCCTTCATTTTTTCTGTATTCTTTTAGATTGGAGGACTACCTGGCTGTATACCTCTAAGTGCATCTAAGTTCTTCACTCCTGTGAGTATCTTGGTCTAGTGATAGCTCCGATGTGCTTCATCTGTCATTAATTTCTCGTTTTGCACTAAATTAGCATTGAGTTAAGATTGAAGTTTGTTGTTGCACTGATATCAACAGCTTCCTGAAGGATTGTAGAAAATCTGAGATAAAATTCTATATTTCTAAGAGAATGATAGAATTGTCACAATAATTATTGATAAATTATTTACTCTTGTCATGTTTTTCAACATGGAAGCTAATACTTGCGCCTTTTAAAGTTTACCACTACAATGAACTATGCTTATTGATCATAGCACTGCAGTACTAATAATTCAGAAAGCTTGAGCCTTTGTATTGTGTCTTATAGATGCTAAGAACAGCAGTAACTAGATGCACCTAGGTACTGGACATTAGTGTAGAATGGTTATTTCTAAGTCTGGTTGAGAATGCATGCATAGTAATCTTTGTGTTTGAATTATAGTTATAGATAGATGAATAGTACTCTAATTATGGTGTATTTACATGCTTCACTCAATTTTATTACTCTACATTGCAGGATAGTGGCAGCAAATAACAAACCATGTCAAGATCTTACAAAGCTAAAGCATCTATTGGTTAAGTACAAAGGGATACACTAACTCAAGTGATCATGGACAGACTCTGTTTGATCTGTTAATTTGTTTGAGTATGCATTTTTTGTATATGTTGGATTCCTACTAACTTCATGCATATCTATTGTACTACAATGTTCTAGGTTAAGTATGATAGTGTTTGCTACACTAGATAGTACAGTGGTACTAAGTTTATCAATGGCTACTATTTGGATGTCATATTTGTATTCTAGTATGTAATAATAGCCATTCTAGAGCCTGGCATTGAGGATTTATATTTTTTTTGTTTTTTAATTCGGTATCACAGACGCGTGTTGGTTATGCGCGTCTATGATAAGGGGAAGTCACAGACGCGTTTTCACTATACGCTTCTGTGATAGGGTTAGTACAGACGCGTCTTTACTGTACCAGTCTGTCCTATAACCTAATCACAGACGCGTGCTTGTATAACATAGACGCGTGCTGGTAGCACGCGTCTGTAGTAGAAGCTTATTACAGACGTGTTATGGCAGATGCGCAAAAACGCGTCTGTAATGACCTTGAACGCGCGTCTGTGATGTCTTTTTTTACATAGTGGCATTCATCCACTTACCACTACATCATCATCTCACTTAGATTTATCATGTTTTTTTATATCAATGTTAGTCAAATACAAAAATAGATCCACATGTCATCCCCTAACATCTTTTTTCGTGACCGTACCATTATGACACGTATTTCATTCTTAAGAGGAGGTACAAAGTTAAGTACAAGCTTTTGTTATTATAACTCAAGTATTTCATTAAGAGGAGGTACAAAGTTAAGTACAAGCTTTTGTCATGGTAATACGTGGATTACCAGCGATGGCATCCAGGTACATAGTGATTAATTATCACTGCCAGGTACATAGTGATTACCAGCGATGGCATCCAGGTACATAGTGCTATTCACCCAGTAGTGATGGTATCTATTAATATCGGCTTAAAGCACCACCCGACAACGATATATCACTGCCGGTTTCAAGCTACAAGCCGGCAGTGATAGCTATGGTATCACTATCGGCTCATGCTATGACCTAGCATTGATATATGAATGCGGGGTCAAGCCAGCACCCAACAGTTATATTTTCATATCACTGTCTGGTTTTGTATTGACTCGTCAGTATTCTTTTCGGTCTTTGGATCCACCTAACTATCAGTTCATTGATTCTCCACCGTTGATCCATCCCACCTACCACAAATTTCTTCCGGTTATAAAACATGCATCCGGATGCCTCCATGGACAGAGGAGCTAGCTTAATTAAGTCACCTGCATGTATGTGTGCCGACTGAAGGAACCGTGACTCGATCCTAAGGGGGGGGTTGAATTAGGTTTCTAAAAATCTACTCTAAACTATGGCCACTAATTTCCACTTATCAAAACCTATGCAATAAAGTAATCTATCTAGATGTGCAACTAATGTTTTGCTAAGTTTGTTCTTATCTCTATGCAACCTATGTTCCAATCCTATCACCACTACTACAGAAAGGATGATCACTGCTAGTTATGTGAGAACCAGCGGTGATACATTTCACCACTGGTTCATAGGATCAAGGGGCACAGAGATGGGTGAATTTACCGGTGGTTATGAATGTTTCCACCACCTAGTTCTACATATGATACGATGGTAAAAATAGTGTCGGTCCTCGCCGTTGTATCATACGCCGAACCGGCGGTGAACACATTTAGCACCGCCAGTTAGTAACCCAATCCGCGACGCACTTACAAACCACGCGGTGATAGGAAGTTTCACAGCCGGTCTTAATGTGGACGGCCGCAATACCAATTAGAGCCAATGATGAAAATCTCTCACCCTCAGTTCGCTATATGATACAACGGTGGAAATCGCAACGGTTCCAACCGTCACATCGCCTGCCAAGACGCAGGTGATAAAGAAGTTTCACCATCAGTTTATGCAAGTATGACTAGCCCACGGGGATAAGAAGTTGCATTGTCCGCCGAGCCGGCTAGCCCATGGGGATCGCCGCCTCTGAATTTTTTTCATACATACATGGGTTTTCCCCACATGCATGGGACTAAGGGAAATGGATTGACATAGGATGCATTAATTATTTAACTTGAATCCAATGTAAAAAAGTTGCCAACACAACCTAGCCTAATTTGAACCGAGCCCTTGGTGGCCGAAGTTTGTGGATTGATGTGAGATCATGGAGGTTTCACCTTACTACTTAAGGGCAGTAGGTTAGACAACATGCCAACATATAACGTTATTATAGTCCATGTCACTAACCCTGGTTTAACTCATTAACATAAAGCAAGAACGAGAATATTATTTTTTTAGCGAAAAGAGGTAGGTGCTCTGTCGTTTCATTATTGTAGTAGCAAAGTATGTACAGGTTACAGAGATTCGACCAGTCAAACAGAAGGCAGGAAAAAAACAAACAGCGACGCCAGACTGAAAACTAGAGCCCTGTCCAGCCCAGCCAATTGCTGAATCGCCGCCTTCTAGTTGTCTTCCTGAGCATTTTCATGCGCCTGTTGTAGCTGCTGCAAGTCTTCCCTTATTATTTGCAGCAGTTGTTGTGTGGATTGCGCCCTATTGTCTAAAACCCGATGGCATTCCAGACCGTGTATACTATATATGATCGTTAGCCTGTGGCAATTTGTCTGTTGATCTTTGAGTCAGCACCTTCCACCATGTTTTGATGCTGTTCGTGTCTTGGTTCTGGAACTAAGTTTCCACCAAACTCCACAGCTCTTTACCATTAGTAAATGCATTTTACCACCATGTGTGTGTACAATTCTTGTCGAATAAAACACCATATGTGTGTTGGTGTTGACAATGCACTCATCAAGGGGAGATTGCGAACACAAGGTTGATATATATCCTTGTAGTTCGTTTTGTGACGAGTGATTGTCAACGTGATCCG
This sequence comes from Miscanthus floridulus, assembly GCF_019320115.1. Lineage (NCBI taxonomy): Eukaryota > Viridiplantae > Streptophyta > Magnoliopsida > Poales > Poaceae > Miscanthus > Miscanthus floridulus. Next base: position 115,136,658 of record NC_089580.1, on the reverse strand, counting down.
CGACCTAGGTTGAGTTTGTGAGCTAATCATGTTGTGAGTTGGGTTGTGCGACATGTCTCTTGGCTTGTGTTGTGCAGGTGTGGAGCTTGGAGGCGGTGGTCGACGGCGAGGTGAAGGTCAAGTAGAGACGTGTCGTGCCGACGGGCCGGAAGCGGTGAAGGACGGACGTGAGGCTTGGACTGATGGACCAGGAGGCCGGGTGACTAGCTGTGGTGGCTGACATCTGGGACATCGACAAGAGCAAGTGTACATGAGAGTGACCGTGTTGACCGAGTCAAGACGATGGACGTGCGAGTCAAGTGGGGTTCAGGAGGACTTGGCGGCCAGCCTGTCGAGGATGGTGGTGACACGTGTTGAGTGGCGGGAGACGCGTATGGAGTACGCTACTTGCGGGTGGTTTGGTGGTTTGGGCCTCAAAACCATCGTTGACCGGTTTCATGGGTTTTGGCCTCAAAACCCGGGCGGAGGTTCCAAGGAGGAACGGACGACACGTGGCGGCATCGAGGAGTTCACGTCGAGGCGAAGCTATCTCATAAAAGGCATGGTGGCCGTCGGATGAAGATTATCTTAGGTTGGACCATAACGTCCTCGGGTTAAGTGGTTCGACTCAAAATATCTAAGGATGAAACTAGGATTATGTAATAGCCTTGTTAAATACGATGAGGGAGCCCCCATCTTGCTCACCTCTTTCATTCTTCATTCATCCTTGCCCTAGGTTTTTCTCCCTTCCCTTAGGTTTCTTGAGTCACTACCGGAACTAGGAGCTTTTGCCGAGTGCCAATGACACTCGACAAAGTCCCAAAAACACTCGGCAAACGGTTTGCCGAGTGTAACACTCGGCAAACGTCACTCGACATAGGTTTTAACGACAAAGAGCTGTTTGCCGAGTGTCAATCGTCGGACACTCGGCAAAGACTTTGTTGAGTGCCAAAAAAAAACACTCGGCAATCATTTTTTTTGAAAAAAATAAAAAAAACAAGCACCCTACTCCGCCGGCCACCACCACCGCCGCGCCAAGACCGCCGGCACAACATGCCCGCCCCCTCCACCCCGACGAAGCATCGCATGGCTGGCCGGCTGCTCTAGATCTCTGGTGCTCGGGCTCGCGTGCGTGCGTGGTCGTGTGCACGCCGTCGGGCAAGGAGGGGCCGCCGGATCCCCGCCGGGGAAGGAGGGGGGCGTCGGATCCACGCCGCCGGGGAAGGAGGGAAGGAGCTGGATCCGACGAGGGGGCGCTGGGAGAGGGAGAGGGCAGGGCGCCGCCGCGTCGGGAGTGGGAGGGGGTAGGTCGCTGCCGCGCCGGAAGAGGGAGGGGGAGGGCGCCGCCGCGCCGGGAGAGGAGGGCCGCGCGCGGTGCGCTCGGGAGAAGAGGACCGCGGCGCGCTCGGGAGAGGACCGCCGCCACCACGCAAGGAGAGAGGGAGGCGGGGCGCGCGGCGGATTTGGAGAGAGGAGGGGCGGGGCGCGTGGCGGATTTGGAGAGAGGGCGCGCGACGGATTTGGAGAGAGGAGGGGCAGGGCGCGCGGCGGATTTGGAGAGAGGAGGGACGCGGCGCGCGGCGGATTTATAGTAAAATTTGTTTGCCGTGTGTTTTGGATTCGAGCACTCGGCAAAGTTTTTTTTTTCATTTTTTTTCTTCTCCTTCGTTTTTAGAAAAAAAAAGATTTTTTTTTGCCGAGGGTTTTTTTAACACTCGGCAAACACTCTCTTTGCCGATTGTTTTTTTTGACACTCGGCAAACCCCATATTTGTCGAGTGTTTTTAGCGTAGCACTCGACAAAGAGCTTGTTCGCCGAGTTCTTGAGGAAATACACTCGGCAAAAATAAAAATAGTCGGCAAATTTGATGATTCCGGTAGTGAGTGAGGTCTATAAATTCCAAATTTGTATAACAAACCTGTGTTTTGAAGCGGGAATGGAGACCCGATTCCTCCGGTTTACCTCCGGGATTCATTTACTTTGGCTGTGATTTTAGTCACCGTGTTCTTAAGTTTCCTTTTTGGTTCTTAGGTTCGATCTCGATTTTCTGGAGTTTGGGTTAATCCCGAGCAATGATTTTTGGGTAATAGATTCGTTCCTAGTTGAATCTGAGCTGTGCAAAGTTTGGGTGCGATTCGTGGTGTTTTGATCGAGTTTCCTTCGGTTTTTGCTCAGGGCGTTTTTCTGTTCTTGTTCGTAGCTCTGGCTCTGTTCTTCGTTGGTCAGAGACACGAGCACATGGGATTTCTATAGGAGCGTTACCAGAGCCAGTGCACAGGTGCCGTGCTTGCTTCCTAGAAGCAGCGCTCATACCTTCCCTTGCTGCCCGTAGGTGCCAGTGGTTGGATTTTCTTCGTTCTGGTTCTGTATCAGGGTTGTTCGTGCTTAGCAGCTGTGCTGCTCTTCCTGCGTGGCACAAGCAAGCGCTGCACAGCAGCAGCAGTAGCACTCGCCCAGCAGCAGCACCTGCCTCTCTAAGCGCCGGCGGAGAGCAGCCCCTCTGCCCGCGTCTCTTTCTGTGCCCGACGGTGAGCAGCACCACCGCCTGCACTTCTCTCCCTCTGCTCGGCCGTTCGCCTGAATCTGCTCGTTCTTCGTCTCGCAGACGGGTCCCATTTGGATGGTACGGTTCCAGAGGAATTTGAATGGTTTGGAGTAATTCTGGAGGAATTTATGAGAGAAAAACACTATTCTAGATAAAAAAAAAAGAAGCGAATCAAGCCGGGTTTATGTTGGCGTAGGGACAGCCCATCGCGTGATCGACGACGACGACGACGGTGGTGACCACGGCGAGGTTTTAGTAGATGGAACACGAACTCACAGAGATAAGTTTTGGTGCTGCCAAGTTGCCGCAGCTTTTCGGTCTCTATTCATGCTCTTTATATATAGATGCAGATACACGCTTGGCCTTGATCTCCAAGCCTCCCCATCCCACACCGCGTACCGTGCGCGACGTCGTTTCACCGCGACGCGCGCCACGTGCCCAATACTCGCTGTGGCGCGAACCAACTAGACCGACTAGGTTGGATCGTGATCTGGCATGCCACCGATCACGTCCACCCCCTAACCTACTAACTGAAGCAAGATCTTAACCGAAACAAAGATTACAAGCGTGCCTATCAATTTAGCTAACATTTCTCCCCCTAAACTTGATGCACCTTGTCCACGCCAAGCGCTCTCCTCAGCTCCAGGAACCTGGCACGCCCCAAGGCCTTCGTGAAGATGTCTGCCAGCTGGTCTGTCGTGCCAATGTGATCCACCTCCACCTTGCCTTCTTCTATACACTCACGAATGAAGTGAAACTTGGTATCTATATGCTTACTTCGATCGTGGTGTACCGGGTTCTTGCTCAGGGCAATCGCTGACTTGTTATCCATGAGCAACTTCACCGACGCTTCTTCTGTTCCCAGCAAGTCTCCTATCAGTCGACTCAGCCAAACACCCTGATAGGCTGCTGCAGCTGCTGCCACATACTCTGCTTCACATGATGATAAGGCTACTATCTTTTGTTTTTGTGAAGTCCATGTGACAAGGTTACTCCCCAGGAAATACACAACTCCAGTAGTGCTCCTCCTGTCTTGAACATCCCCGGCGAAGTTACTGTCGCTGAACCCGAGCAAAAAGGGTTTCAGTTCAGTGCCTCTGTCATATTTGCAGCCATAACCTGTGGTGCCTTTCAAGTACCTTAAAATTTGCTTCACAGCACCCCAATGAGCCTTTGTTGGAGCTTCCATGCTAACAACACCCACCGAGAAGGCTAAATCTGGTCTAGTGTTGACAATATATCTCAGGCTTCCTATTATGCTTCTATAGGCTGTTGGCCTCACAACTTCATCCTCCATCCTCTTGCTTAGCTTGAGTCGTGCCTCCATTGGGGTTGCAGTAGGATTACAATTCAGCATCCCTGCATTTTCCAAGATCTTGACAGCATAAGCACTCTGACTCAATGTGATCCCATCATCCCCTTGCTTCACTTCAATACCCAAGTAATAGCTGAGAAGACCTAGATCACTCATGTTGAATTTTCTCATCATCTCGTGCTTGAATTGTCTGATATCACTGACACTCGGCCCAGAGATAACTAAATCATCAACATATACTCCCACAAGCAGGAAAGAACTCTTGTTGCTTCTCCTGTAAACTGCATGCTCCAACTTGCTCCTGACAAAACCAAGAGCTATCAGCTCTTTGTCCAACTTTGAATTCCAGGCTCTAGGAGCCTGTCTCAAACCATATAGTGCTTTTCTCAACTTCAATACTTTATCACCTTTTCCAACAATGAAACCAGGAGGCTGTTTGACATACACATTTTCAGTCAAGTCTCCATTCAAAAAGGCCGACTTTACATCCATGTGGTGAACTTGCCATCCACCCTGAGCTGCTAAAGCCAGTATTACTCTTATTGTTTCAATTCTGGCCACAGGTGCAAATACCTCATCGAAGTCCACTCCTTGCACTTGAGCGTAGCCTTTCGCTACTAGTCTAGCCTTATGCTTGACTACCTTGCCACTAGCGTCTTTCTTGATTTTAAAAACCCACTTGAGGCCTATGGCCTTCTGCTTGTCAGGCAAATCTGAAACATCCCAAGTTTTGTTAGCTTCAATAGCCTTCATCTCGGCCTGCATTGCCTCTCTCCAGCGGGGCTCTGCCATAGCCTCCTCAACCGAGCCTGGTTCTTCTGCTGCTACTAAACACAACCCGCTGTACTCCTGAACAGGTACTTCATCTGTTGAATCACGCAAATCAAATACAGTTCTATACCTCAATGGAGCCCCATCTGAATCTACTGAACCACCTGATGGGGGCGTGGCCCACTGAATCTGCTGTACTGCCGGTGTTGATCCCGATGACCCAGAGGCTGGCGAGTGTGGTGGTGTAGCTACATCACCCATGCTGCCCTGGGATGGAATTGACGCCACAGGAGAGGCCGGAGCACCGCCGTCTGAAGAATCAGCGCCCAACTCTAAATCATGGTCTGTTGTCGGACCATGAATAATGTCTAGGAGCTGGACAGAGAATGTGTATGGTGCTGTCACCTCAGTGCCTTACTCGACGCCATCCTCCCCCCAATTCCATGCTTTCTTTTCATCAAATAGCACATCTCTGGAGATCATCAATCTATCCTTCGCTGGATCATACACCCGATAACCTTCGTGCCAGATTCATAACCGAGAAAAACTCCCGGTACCGTTCTATCTGTCAGTTTGGTCAGACTAGGTCCAAGCTTCTTTGCATAAGCCGTGCACCCAAATGTGCGCAAGTGCCTGACCCCCGGTTTCCTGCCAAACCACGCCTCAAACGGCATCTTGCCATTCAGGCTTTTTGTCGGTGCTCGGTTCAAGAGATACACTGCTGTCTTGACAGCTTCTCCCCAAAATTTGCCAGGCACTTTCATCGTTTTCAGCAGACAACGCGCCATCTCTACGATGGTCTGATTTCATCGTTCAACCACCCCATTTTGTTGAGGCGTATATGGCGTCGTAGTATTGTGCTTAATGCCTTGATCATTGCAGAAAGTCACAAAGATCCCTGAGTTGAACTCTCCACCACGGTCAGTCCTGAAGGCTTTGAGACGTCGCCCTGATTCCAGCTGGGCTGCAGCCTTGATCTTCTTGAACTGAGCAAAAGCTTCATCTTTTGTTGCCAACAATTTGAGCCACATATACCTGCTGCAGTCATCGACTATCAGCAGGAAGTACGACTTGCCTCCAGGTGTGGGCGGCGCGATCTGCCCACACAGATCTGCGTGGACGAGTTCCAAAGCGGCCTCGGCACGATATGTCGTGGCGCGAGGGAAGGGTGCTCGGTGCTGCTTCCCAAGTGCACAGCCATCGCACACTTGCTCCACCGCGCGAATCCGCGGTAGTCCCTCCACCATGTCCTTGGAGCCATGCTCCTGTAAAGACCTGAAATTCAGATGCCCATACCTTGCGTGCCACAGCCACGCAGTTTGTTCCATGCTGGACATCAGACACACGGGGGAGGCTAGCTTGACCTTCATGACGTACAGCCGGTTCCTCCTCTCCGCGCGGATCAGAACGTTGCGCTGCCGATGCACAGCCTGCCGGCATTCGAATATCTCCATGACGCCATTGTCGATCTCGACACGGCATCCCGCCTCTTCCAACTGCCCAAGGCTAACAATGTTGCACTTCAAAGAAGGAATAAAGTATACCTCTGTAAGTACACGATGTTCATCATGCTTCCCAGCAAGTGCTACTGCACCGATGCCTTGAATTTACACAGTGGAGCCGTCCCCGAAGCGCACAGCTCCGCGCTCGGACTCGTCGAGACTCGCCAACGCCTCTCGACAGCCCGTCATATGATTAGTTGTTCCCGTATCAAGGATCCAGGCTCCCTCGTGGTACTCTGCCGGGAATACGCGTTCCTGATTCAGGAACACGCTTGGCGCTCCTGCGATCGGTGTTCTCACCACCGAGCACACCTGTACAACCAGAAGGGCTCCTGTCTCGATGTCGCCCGCTGCATGGTGTGCGGCATCTTGCTTCTCCTCCTTCATCTTGGTCTTGCACTCTTTTGCAAAGTGCCCATAGATTTTGCACTTGTTGCACCTGCCTTTACGCCTTGGTGTTCCCATTGATGTGAGCCTCACTCCAGAGTCACGCGTGTCACTGCCACCGCGTACCCCGGACTTGTCCTTCCGGACATAGCGACCACCGTCCTTCTTCTGGCTCGACGAGGAGGACGAATCTGTCACCATACGACTCTTGTTTCTGACGTTCCACTCCTCCTCTGTCATAAGGAGATTACCTGTCTTCTCTTTGACCTTATCAACGGTAGGCTCGAACCTATCCTCTGCAGTTCTCAAGCGCCTAATCAACTCCTCAACAGTGAGTGTGTCTAGATCACAAAACATCTCGATTGCAACAGCCACTTGATTGTACTTCATGGGCACGACTCTGAGGAACTTTCTTACCACACGCTTGTCATCGATGCGTTTGTATCCAAGCCCTTGCAGATCGGTGGCGATCTTGGTGATGCGCATGGCGAAATCCTCGATCGTTTCTCCTGTCTTGAAGTTGATCGACTCAAACTCCGCCAAAAGCTTCTGAGCATTGACCGCCTTTTCACGAGATCTGCTCCGAGGCGCATCGACTTGATGGCCTCCCAAGCCTCCTTCACCGTCTTTTTGTTCAAGAGCATGGCATGCATCTCGGTCGGCACACCGCGAAGCATGGCCCCAAGAGCCAACCTGTCCTGGCGACGCTCAATCTTGTCGTCGGTGACCGCGTCCCAGAGGAACATCGCCTCCAGGTTGCACTGAACGTGCGATGCCCACTCCTGATAATTCATGCGTGACAGCATCGGCCAGAGTAGGTTCCCGGCCGCTTGGTTGAACGCCTTCTCCATCACATCCTTCTCTCCGCTGGTTGAACCCATCTCCGGCGACTCTCGGCTTCTCCTCTTCTCCGACTCCGGCGGCTCTCACCACCAGCTTCCTCCCCGGCACCGCCACCTCGGCTCTGATACCAGTTGTTGGCGCAGAGACAGCCCAGCGCGTGATCGACGACGACGACGACGGTGGCGACCACGGCGAGGTTTTAGTAGATGGAACACGAACTCACAGAGATAAGATTTGGTGTTGCCGCAGCTTTTCGGGGTCTATTCATGCTCTTTATATATAGATGCAGATACACACTTGGCCTTGATCTCCAAGCCTCCCCACGCCACACCACGTACCGTGTGCGACGTCGTTTCACCGCGCCGCGCGCCACGTGCACAATACTCGCTGTGGCGCGAACCAACTAGACCGACTAGGTTGGATCGTGATCTGGCACGCCACCGATCATGTCCACCCGCTAACCTACTAACTGAAGCAAGATCTTAACCGAAACAAAGATTACAAGCGTGCCTATCAATTTAGCTAACAGTTTAAGCCGGGTCTAAGGACACGGAGCCACAGTCCGCACTGTTAGCCGCAGACAGTCCGCATTTCCTGTCCGTCTGCGAGCAGAAGCTTTTCTTCTCGGTCGAATTTTGGAACTCTGGACTGCGGACAGTCCGAGCCTGGACTGCGGACAGTCCTCCGCTTCTGTGCACGGCGAGTCCAGAAACTTCTCAGCTCAGTCGGTTTTGGTATTCTTGCCTGCAGACAGTCTGCCGCGGGAGTGTAGCCAGTCCGGGACTGCTACAGCAGACAGTCTGGACCTGAACCTCAGACTGTCTGCCCCCATCCAGTTTTTGCTGATTTGTTCCGTTCCTTCACGTGCTCGTTTTGGTTGGTTCTCGATCGTTCATCGCAGGGGTACCTAGTCATCCGTTGGCTCGTGGTTATAGCGTTTTTGCATGTGTTTGCTCTTGGGGTTAGAATTTGGGACAGTGGCCAAATATTACGAAAGAAATTTGAGGCTTCTCTTCAACTTTCTCTGGTCGCAGTTTCCGATCCTTCAAAATTATAACATACAAGAATGTAAAAAACTTTCACCTCACTATGGTGCTTAAATTTGGGAATATATAAGGATATCATAGTTTTGACCTCAGTTCCATACACTGTAACATGGTCAAGGATCATATCATCGATAAACTTCGTTCAAGACGGAATGCAAGATTCATTGTGGCAAATTCTGCATTGATTTCTTGTTCTATATTTGTTTGTCATGAAGATATTCTCATTATGAAGATGCGTGGCAGTCATAGCTATGTCATGAAAGTTGATGTAAGGAATAATATATGGCCTTGTATATTACGGTACATCTTTTACATATGAATCATGCCTCCAAAAGCTGGTCATCCAGCGTGCCACGTCGCGTGCGTTTTGAGGCCGTTCGATTGGGCGCGCGGACGGCCCAGATCGGACGAGCCGCGGTCATTTTTCCAAAAAACCCTTATATTTTTCGAAAATCAACCCGCGCTCCAGAGGCCCTCTTAGTATATTTTGTAAAAAACATCTCAGATTATTTCGAAATCAACCCGCAGTTTTGATCGGATGGGCTCCCAGCCCCCCCTGCTCGGCGACTCGGTGCGGCGGCTCGACGCCTACACCTCACGCGGCCCCAAACTCTTGGCACTGCTCCCCAGCTTCGTTGTACCGCCCTTGGCCCCGGGCGCCCCGGCCTCCCGCCTACGACCCCGGCTCTGCTCGGCGAGCGTCCCTACTCTGCTGCGCAGCGCCCTGCCGCCTTGGTCGGCAACTCAGCTGCGGGGCGCGGCGCCCCTGCCCCCCTGCTGTGCTCCCTCCTTGGCTGCTCAAAAGGGAGCAGCAGTCGCCTCCTCACGCCACGTCTGCGCTACCATGGGGGAAGGTGAGCGTTGCTGCCACGAGACAGAAGGCAAACAGCACCAACACTGCACAGCTTCCCCGTACCTCTGTGCTCCCTCTCGTGCCATAGAACGCTCCAGATAATGCCCTAGCAGCTGGGGTGAACAACGCCACGGACGATGCCCACCACATGCTCGACCAAATGCTTACAAGGTTCAGCTCTGTCTATTGGACAGTTATTCTTTGCATATCCAGGCCTTCTGATGCAACACATAGGTCTTTGATTCATTAGCACATACTAAATTTCATTTCATTGCTATGTTGAAAGACCTCTCTTGCTTGAATTCTTGCTCTAGGCCATGCCTTTTTCTTGATTAAAAAATTCTGGTTGCAATATTACTTTTGCTTAATCAAATTATAGGCTGGAATATTTGTTTTTCAGTAAAAAAAAAAGACTGGAATGTTATCATTCAGTCTTACATAATGTTTGATATAATAATCACTCGAATCTCGGTTCATGAAAACAATATTAAACAAAAGAACAATATTGACTTGATGGCTTATAGATGAAACATAAAAATAACAGTACAACCATTACATATTCAATATCAGTAAGACAATTCTCAAGAAAAAAAGTAAGAACATTCAAAGGCAAATCAGTTCTGTTTACCGGTTCTGGACTTGGATAGTTGGATCTACAACATCTTTACAAAGATAACCAAAAAAAAGATCAAAAGATCCACCTCTGATATGCTTATGAATACTTGAGCCACAAAGGTTATCAAGTGATATGGTGAAAATCATGTGCATAGCATGCATACTAGCTCTTCCTTGCTACATCCATCTGCAATAAATGGCAACAATACCCTATGGAAAATTGGAAAATGAAGTGTTCCCCAGCTTATAACCTCGAGCTTTGAATTATCAAAATTAAAATTTCCCTGTCTTTGAGTAATCATATTTTTGAGTAACGGAACTTAACAATGGTTGCATCATAGGACTCTTATTTTTTTGGGCATCATGCTGTATTTTCTACCACAATCAAACACCCAGAGGCATTAGGCAAAAATCTTGGTTTATAACTGCCAGACACAGATCAATAAACTGTTGCTCATGGTATTATGACTTGTGAATTTGACCTTATAAACTAACAATTTTTGAGATATAAAATCAAGGTACCCTACTCTGCTCCCTAATCGGCTGCAGTGGCGCCCTGTGGTAGTGGTGAAGACTTTCTAATCTCTACTATATTGGTTCATAGGATTTGGACATAAATCACACTATCATTATGCTAATTATGAATCAATTGGCACTTTGGGATTAAAGGACTAAAAAAATATTGTCCAATATATTCAGTTAGACAAACCTTGTATACTGATGTTCTATTGGTAATTAAAAAAAATATCTAGGCACATCTTGCAAGCCATAATGTTTCTGCTGATTTAGTGCCCCAGAATTTTTTCAAGTGATTAAACTCTTGTATATGTGACCATCCTGGGGACAAACAAATCGTTAGGGAAGTGAATAGACATAGTATTTGGCTATGAGCCACTAAAGTTTCCCACTTATGACTTTTGGAGTTCTGGGGGCAAATTAACTTATCTTAGACTTTTTTTTATTGTATACCTTGCAAGTGGGAAACAAATTGTATATGCGCTATAAAAGAGGAATCACTGTAAGTAGTTCCATTTTCTATCCAAAAACATCATTGCAGAAACACTACTAATGTTAACACAGTTATCACTACCAGATGTACGAAAGATATCCATTTGAATATTAAGAAGATTATCACTCACGAGGTTTCTTTCATGGGAGCTGCATCCTACATGCTAAAAATTGCTAATGGTTCAAGAGAAACCTGAGTACAAGGTAAAGAGGCAGCTATTATATCTGACCATTAGCAAACTGTACTTTGTCAGTGATGCACGTTTTTAGTTTTAGTCGATCCCACCCTTCAGTAATCAGTACTTCAATTTTGTTTTATGCTCTTATATCGACCACATTTTCTGAAACAAATGATCCGAGCTTTTTATGCTCTTACTTATATATATATATATATATATATATATATATATATATATATATATATATATATATATATATATATATATATAGGGAGAGGCTATTCAGCAGCCGGCTACAAAATAAGTTATTCTGTAGCCACTTCTATTTACCATAATTTTATATACTAATTTACCATAATGTCAATACATATTTACGATAGTTGGGTTACTATAACACATGGGAGTATTTACCATAACGTTATAGTAAACCACTTAGTAAGGAGTTACTGTAGATCTCGTAAATTAACATAGTAATTATCGTAACTCAAAGTGGCTACAGAATAAGTTATTCTGCAGCCAGCTATAGGATAGTAGTTCTATATATATATATATATATATATATATATATATATATATATATATATATATATATATATATAACCTTATCCGTTATCACCCAGTGAAATCAAGCTGCACCACTGAAAAAAACATTAGCATTCTGCACATTTGTTTTTTCTATATTAGTTATATTGTACTACTGCTATCTATTCCTTATAAAAGCTTGTGGCAATGAATTACTTCATGTTTCTTCATGCATCATTTGACTCTTTCCTTATTTCAGGATTTGCTGATAATAATGCTTCGCAAGAGTGATCCATGATCTCTTGATTCTGTTCTGTTCTGCTAACAATTGTACTTAGATAATCCCTTACATGTATGGTAACTACAGGTTTCACAGTACATAAATTTTGCACCTGTAATATGAAATGTTTTATTCACGCTCTCATTTATCTCTGTATGTATATCAGGGTTCCAACTACCAAGAGCTATCAGTCACATTGGCACCTGTAATATGAAATGCTTCGTTTCATCTAACATCCACACTCTTCTTCTTCAGCAATGCAATGCAGATAAACTCAGTGCTCTACAAGTCCAGATTAGAAATAACTCTAGAACTTTATTTTTCTAGAATAAGTCATAAATATTTATGTACAGCTCAGATTACAAATTAGGACATTAACACTATATTTGGACACAATCCGCTCTTCCTAACCTCTGCCCCACCGCATTTGAGATTCACAAAAACATGGCTTCACAATTGGAGGCACTCCACACAGGATCGTGGCAACGCCGCACTTTGTTTTCTAGTGTATATTGAAAAATTGTGTGTGGTCCTGTTCATTCAAGCTGCTTGTCTTCGGGATAAGTTTAACAATACTAGTTATTTGGTCACAAACCGTTCCCTAGAAAATAAGAAGTACACTAGCTAGTTTCAGAAACAACAAAAAGAGAACAAGAATCCTGCACACTTGTTTCAATATGTAAATACACATGTGCAGCTAGTACACAGGAATGTAGAGTAGCCATAGTCACAGCGAAGAGAGCAGCCAGAAGGTTTGACAAATCTTAGACCATCATGCATACATGATTGGCCGGCCATTTTAGACTTTACATGCATCAAGCTAACTTGTATAATTTTTTTTTCTTTGGCCCTGCAAATATATAAACCAATTTTATATCATTGTATCTATCTGTTTATACATCTTTGTCAATGTTGATGATTGTTAAATCCGGTTGCGATTAGAGATGGAGAATCATCAAACCACCATGAATGCGTTGCGACGACCACCTTCTACTCTACTACAGTTTCATAATGAACAGAGTAGCTAGTATTAGTAGTTACACACATTGGCACATGTCGTCAATGTGTGTATCCATGCATGCATCCACATGAAAACCGCAAGCATACAGGACACATGTGGTTGATAGTTGGTACGTACCCTCGGGGAAGGCCAGCTGGAGTTGCAAGTTGAGGAATCGGCAATTCGGAATCCATATATACATGACGAGTAAGGTCAACGCTTTAAGCATTTTAGACCATTACCGAAATACATACATCCATATATATCATACTCCTATATCTGTCAACTTGGTTCTATACAGAGGAAAGGAAAAGTATGTACTTTCCCACATACTGAAGAATGGCTAGAGATCCTTATCTAACTTTTATGATTTTCTTTATTTCTTAATTGTTGTACTTGAGTTTTCTTCTATATACAAAAAATATATATTGACCAGTAGGGGGGCAACCACCCCTGATTCTTAAAATAAAAACGTATCTATCATTCTCGCCCAACAGTGTATATATACGCAATTAAAGCCAACTTGCCGATTTCTTTTTTTGAATCACATTTAAACTTCGGATTGAGTATAATGCATGCACATCGTATCATGTTGACCTGTGTGAACTTAACTATTGGGGACTACTTTTACTGCCTCTCAACCGTCGTCGTCCGAGGAATAATTAATACTCGCTTCATTTCAAATTATAAGACATTTTGACTTTTCTAGCTACATTACTTTTACTATATATTTAGACATAGTGTATAACAAAATCTATATATCTAGAAAACCCAAAATATCTTATAATTTGAAATAGAGAGAGAGCATTTCCTATATGTCATTTCTTGCAGGTGAAAAATAATTATTAGAATTTGTTGAGGCCCCTGGGTGTGACGTCTCAGAGCAAAACCCCAAGGTGAAGATCAAGTTCGAGTTTCAGCAGTAAAGACAAGGAAGAAAGGCTTGAGTGCTCAAGTAGACGTGCAAAAACTTAATTAACGCTGAGCAAAAGCCCAACACGATGACGATTTCTGTCATTAGGATGGTGTATAACTTTGGGTTGAATCTCAAAGCTAAAAGTCCCTGATCCCAGGTGTTGACGTTGAATTCGATCCAAGCTAACACACCAGCAAGGGCCGTAGACGCCCAAAGAGGTTGCAAACAACCTGCAACGCAGCAAGAACGCAACGTAATCGGTCAAACCGATCTAGAGACCGATGAGGCCGATGTAGAGCTTGTTCTTGGCCGAAAAAGCTCCCGAACTTCTCCTAGGATGACCTGTCGGGGTGGAGCACGTGGAGGATCTCCGAGAAACTTAACAAACAGCAGGAGGGGTTGAGAGAGGAGTAAAGGGTTGATAGGAGTTGATAGATTGTTTTTTTGATGATTGGATAGATCGGAACTTAATCGGCCGTGATCCTCTCATATATATAGAGGGGGTGGTCTTATCCCAGTAGAAAACATCTCCAAGACGCGTTCTCCAAGTTTCCCACATTAAAAATATACTGAAAACCGATTTTAGGAAGTCTCCAACTCGGTTTCCAGAATGAGTCGGCTTAGCCGACAGGGGGAGTTGGCTAAGCCGACTTTTGCGGGTTGGATCAGCCCCCGTGGGCTGGCTTTAGGGCCAGTCGGCTTAGCCGACTTGGGCACTTAGCTAAACCAACTGGAAGGGGGGAGCCGGCCTAGCTGACTGGAAGGGGCTCGCCGTCTTCTCGGCGTGTGTCGACGAAATATGGTCGGCAGTCTACCTAGGGGTATGCCTAAGGTAGTAGATTATCGGCAGACAAGTGTGCAAGCTACGAATGAGATGGTGACGCAAGACATACATGAGGTTTTATCTAGGTTCGGCCGCCATGAAGGCGTAATACCTACGTCCTGCGTCTGATTGTATTGCTGTATGTAAATGAGATGATTTTTGAGAGGGGTCCCCTGCCCGCCTTATATAGTCTGGGGGGCAGGGTTACAGATCTGGAAACTAATCCCAACCAGTTAGAATTGCCATAGGTGGCCGGATAAGGATTCCTATTCTAACCGACCAGGATCTTGCTTGATCTCCAAGTCTGCCTTGATTCCTTACGTGGGACTCCGAGCAGATCGGCTGGGCCATGCGTCGTCTTCTAGTGGGCCGGACCCCCTGGTCCGGGCCGGCCCAAACCTAGCCGTAAGGGTATAGGGGTTAATACCCCCACAGCTAGTCCCCAAGCACCATGTATTATGTTGTGACACGCCGTTTGATCTTCTTCGGCTAATGCGGTCTGTCTTCATGTCATCTCCAACTGGTTGAAACATTGACCAAGCAAATGTGCCAGTATTCTGGTCAGCACAGAGAGCAGTAGACCATGATTATAGCCGAAGATTCCGGTTGTTCGAAGAATGCATGATGCTCTAAAGAAAAAAGAAAAAGATTTTTTTCCTGATCAAGTGTGCCCACTTGTATTTCTGAAAAAAAATGTAAGTGACTCTTGTACAGTAGTAGTTATGGCCAACAGTCAGAGCGTAGGGGTCGATAAAATAAGCACATTCACCGTAAGATGCAGTGTGCCCACTTAGTCCCCGAGCCTAGTAGTAGGTGACGTAGGCACGTGGTGCCAGGGTCTAAAAAGAATTCCCAGTTAAGTTGAGAATCCAATCGTCGTACAACGATACGAGCTGCACCGGCAGGTACATCGTACCAATGTAGTCCCTGAGCTTGCTGGAAGGCGAGGTATCAGCCTTGTAGCAAGGTCTAAGTGATAAAAAATAAATTCATCTCAACTGTATGTGAGTACAAATCACATGTAGCCGAGGAAAGCGGTCCCCGAGCAATGGTCGGAGAGTGGTCAGGGCAGTCCCCGAGCGCAGCATGGGGAAAACGACGAATCCCCGAGAATAACCATAGTCGGGACAGTCCCCGAGAACAAAGGTAGTCGGGACAGTCCCCGAGCACGAGGGTGGTCGAGACAGTCCCGAGCACAAGAGTGGTCGGAACAGTCCCCGAGCACGATGGTGGTCGGGACAGTCCCCGAGCACAAGGATAGTCGCGACAGTCCCCGAGCATGAGGGTGGTCGGGACAGTCCCCAAGCACAAAAATTGTGGCAAAAAACCATATGCCACTTTTACTATTATTTTTTATATTTATTTATTTATTTGTTCTGACAAGTCCGGTCTGACACGTCTGGTCAAAAAAGTAGACGGGTATAGCACGTCATACTACCTTTTTGTCTTGTCAAGCAAACAGCTGCGTGGCACCTATCAGTAGGTGCGTCAGCGTGGGCCCTCCCACACTGGCAACGAAGAGGCGCATATATTGGCGTAGATCTCGAGGCTGAGTAATACTGCAAACGTGAAAACAACCGTCTACGGCACGTGCGCACGTCCCCCAAGAATCTCGGGTAGACGAAATGGCATAACTCTTAGGTTAAATATGGTATATGATAGGTCAGTTACTATTTACTGAACCCCATTGCCATTCGCAACCGCAGCTTTCGTCTTCCTCTCGTCAACCAACCCTAACACATCCAAAATCGCCACTAATCAATCCGCCACCGCTTTGACTGCCGCCTCTACTAATCCCTCGCTGCTGTTGAAGATCAGAACACTCCCCGTTCACCAGCAAGGCCAGAGTCAGAGGCAGAAAACAAAAGGAAATGGCGAAAAGTGACGCGTAGAAGAAAATAGGGGTCATGGCGAAGGAATGGTGGAAGTCGAAAAGTAACGAGCAGACCATTGAAGACCTCATCACCATGGGGGTACTCCACAACAAGGAGCTCGCAGGATGGCATGCGCCGGAGGGCGAGAGGTACCCCGATCCACAACCAGGTGAGATCATGGTGTTCGAGGATTTCTTTAAATGGGGATTTGGAGTTCCGATGCATCTATTTCTTCAGGGGCTCTGTCTTTACTATGAGATTGGGATTTGCAATCTACATCCCAACTCGATCCTTCTTGTCACCACTTTTATTCATCTGTGTGAAGCGTATGGCGGCTTCTAGCCCCATTTCAATTTTTCCACCATCTTTTCTGTCTGCGGAAGAAAGGAAGCGGTGGTTCAAAGATAGCCAGGGGTGTATACCTCAACCTCTGTGACGGCATGAAAGCCTAGTACCTGCACTGCCCATGGAACACGTCGCTCGACGACGGATACAAAAAATGGTTCTACATCCATGAAGAGCCGAACATGATCACGCTGTGCGACGCGGGCTACATTCTAGAGAAGAAGACGAGCTGGTCAGAGAGGCCCGAGCATCTAGGACAGATCCCAGAAATATTTGGAATGATCCCATGGAAAAAACTAGATGGTCCGAGCGTAGTCAGGAGTTTCATCAGCCGACAGGTCTAGCCCTACCAGAGGAGGGTACATCCTGGCTATGAGTATCAAGGGAGCGTAGACCCGACGAGGATGAGGCAGAGGGTGCTTGACAAAATCGAAGTCAAAGCTAGAATTGGCAAGCTATTTAACTTAGCCAATCCAAATTATGCCAGATTGAGCGACATTGAGCATGCTTTCAAGTTTGCCCGACCTCCCCTAAAGGTAACTCGTCTTGCCGCGTACCTGTAGTCTTATATTGTGGTAGGGTAAGTGGAAACTTACTGTGTTCACTCCCTTTTGTTACCCAGGTTAATGGTCGGGATAGAGCGACAGTGTTTGTGTCGCCACCCCCTAGAGTAGAGTGGCCACAAGGAGCTGATCCCACCACCCAGACCAGCGTCGAGATCGAGGACGAGGACGTCAACTGGGCGGAGCTCGGAGCTGGAGAGGAGGCAGCAGCCAAAGCTGCTGGTAAGCGGCCGGCTACCCCCAAATAGTCAAAGAAGAGATCAGTAACCACCCTACTCACTGGGGGAGCGCTAAATATCAATGAGCCCGAGGAGGACCCGGAGGAGAACCCGGCCAGCAACCGTCGGTAGGCGATTTTTGCTTGGCCGGATGATGACGCAGAGGAGGGAGAAGATGCAGACACCTTTCAACTTGTCCCTCAAAAAAGGAGGAAGCAACTGGAGTCGATGGAGCAAGGTGGGTCATCCACGCCTATGGGACCCATATCACCGACGGCGGTGAAGGATGCAGCTGGGTTGACCTTGGGAGTACCTGGGCAAGGAACGTGACTGGCGATGGGAGCGACAACTCAACCGAGCACACCACCGACCACTGCAACGCAAAGGACAAGTGGAGGAGGGGTCGAGCACCAAGGCCCAACGATAGTGCTGGATGTAGAGGGAGACCAGGAGTCATCCGCACAGCACGTGGAGCAAGTATGGCCGAAGAGACACGCCTTCTCCACATCATTCCGTGCTTCCAACATGTAAGTATTTGTAACCTTGATATAAGTTAGCAATTTGCATTTAATATGATTGCTTTCTGAACATATCTCGGATGTACTAGCTCGGCGTCCATAGAAAGTCTAGACCAGCTAGCCGAAAGTGGCGTGGCACCGCCAATAAGTACAGAGCAGACTACCCAGCAGCCAACCACCGAGGAAGCCATAGTAGGAGATCTGTTGGGGCCTCAGCAAGCAAGCAGTCAGACAACAGTCCCCGAGCAGGTGGTCGAGGGACCAGCCGAGCCAGACATGAGTGCTCCGAGCGCTAAACCTGCTGAGGGCAACACCTCAGCGTCGAGGGTAACAGAGCAGACCAAGGAGCAGTGGCTAGAGGTGAGAGCATAGACCACATTTACCGATGCTGCAGCTCATGGGAAGGCTATGGTGATCACAGATGCTGCTGACACCGGGCTAGCACCATGACCCAAAGAAGAGCCCGAAGAGGAGAAGGTGGAGGAGGTCTTGGGCCCTCCGCAAGACAAGCGACAACATGTTTATGTGTCGCATTGGTGGAACGACCAATGGGTTATCCATGAGGAAATCCCGGAGGTTGAAGAAACCAAGAAAGTTGAACGAGCAGCGAAGCGGCTTGCTATGGAAGTGTAGGTAAGCTTCGCTTCACCCCCTGGTCTTGCGGTCTAGTCATAGTTGTCTTACTTAGCTATCTGCACACAGGACTTAATGAAGATCGCAAGGTACCACAAGAAATGCTTCGACCATATCGAGGGGATCGTTGCAAACAACAAGGAGATAACGGCGGAGGTGGACCGCTTGCGCCAGCGACTTGCAGCCGCCAATCATGAAAAGACGGTGCATGATTCCCAGAACCAGAACCTGGTCATCTAGCTTAGTAAGAAAGAGCGGGAAAGAACAAGTAAGTAGCCATTTTATCATACCAACTACTGACAAGTGTTGTTGCGTTGTTGGTAGTAACAGCTATAGTGCAGGCTTAGAAGCTGAAGTGATCCGTCTCCGAGAGGAGAACAGTCGTGTGGTCGAGGAGTGTGATCGCCTAAATGAGGACAACAAAAAACTAGCGCAAGACCAGTCGCAGCTCCGGGACCACACGACCAAGATGACAGAGGAGCTGAAAGGTAAGTTGTCCAACCACCTTTGCTCATTTTTGTTGCCTACCGTAGTTTGGCGTGGTCTAACGTCTTAACAGCGTGTGCGGTTTGCAGTTATAAAAATCAATGCAAAGAAGCATCTAGAGGCCACGATGAAAGACCGTGATGGCTGGAAGGCGCAATGCCAAGAGATCACCAAGGACCGTGACACCTGGAAAAGCCGGTGCCAGGAGGTGGCAAAGGGCATTTTGCTGGTCCTTAACCTCATCGATCCGCCGCTAGCAGAAGATGTGCCAAGGACGCCGCAGCTGGGATTGATTGAGAGATGCCAAAGGGCATGGGGATGGTTCTAGGGGTTCGTGAAGGAGGCAAGAGAGTACGCAGGTGCACATGTGCTAAGCATGGTACGTGCTCACTACCCCCTGATCGATCTCAAGCGCCTGGAGGCTAGATACCCGAAGGAGGTAGATCCAGACATGGCCGAGGAGCTACGGATGACCTAGCTGGACTTGTTAGCAAAAATAATTGGCGATATTAACCTCTGTGGAGGTGCAACACCACTCATACAAGGAACATCGTCAACAAGTCAGCTGGGAGCACCATCATCTTCAAGCCAACCGGCGAAGCCTACGGTCTCGACCAGCCAGGCATCGGCGGGGCCATCTTCTTCAGCTCGATCAATGCCAGAGTCCCCGAGACCCGAGCACGATGTCAGGCCCAGCGAGCAGCAGGCGCCGCGTGCCCCGACCAGCCAATAGTGTAGGCTATAGCTCTAGAAGAAGATGTAGTTGGGTTATTGTAAACTTGGACCTTTTTAGGCAAGCTTGGAATAACGTACTTGTATATCAACATAAGCTTGTTTGTTTTGTAGAAAACGTATTTAAGCTCAGATATCGTGTTGATGTAACTAAGTTAGAACGTGTTGGCGTTCTGTTTAGTTATACTAGTTTAGTCGACACGTCATCCTGAAAGGTTTGTATGGCCCTGGTTTGTCTTGCGGTTGGAGTGTGAGGTGCGTAGCTTGTACACATGTAGAAACACACAAGTCAAACTAGAGAGCACCTGCTGATCACCCATAGCATAGAGAGTGGATCCCATGCACGCGTTTGGAGGAACCGGAGACAAGGCCTGCTTAGAGAACCCGAGAAGGAATGGTGGTCAGTTTTAACTGGTAGAGTTAGAATAACAATAGACTTCGAAGTGACACATTAGAGTGGTCGGAGAAATCATAATAGCTTTATTGAAATAAATCAAAAGTACAAGAGGGGTACATATCTTAGTAGCTAAGCATAGAAACGCCTAAGCTTGTCGATATGCCAGGAATTGGGTACGTCTGTGTCGTCTAGGCGAGCTAACCTGTAAGATGTAGGGCATGTAACCTCCTTGATCATGAAGGGTCCTTCCCATGGGGTTGCGAGTTTGTGGACACCGGCCTGATTCATCTTCCACTTCAGGACTAGGTCCCCAACCATGAAGAACCGCTCCTTGACATTCTTGTTGTAGTACCTGCGCAAAACAGCAAGGTATTTGGCTGTACGTACACAAGAATCAAGCCGCTTCTCTTCTGCACTATTCACTTCTAGCTCCCGCACTTCATTGGCCTTGTCTTCGTCGAAGTTCTCTACCTGTGTTGATCTGTGTGACAGAACCGCCTAATTTATATAAGATCAAGTATGGCTGTCCCCGCTTAACACGTTGACACGCGCTTACTCTCACTTATATAAACCCGGTAGTCCATCGAGTGTCACGCAGGACCTCAGTAAATCAACATCACAACCAAGATCGCGTGATTAAGCAAATACACATCACATACGTAGAGTTGCAGCGGAATAATATTACAAATGGTTTCACAAATAACAGTATAAGTTTGGGTTTCAAAACCGATTAGTGAAAACAACATTTGCTTTCAAAGGATTACATTGATATAAGTTCCAAATACATTGCTAGCATAAGTGACCTCCTCAGACAAAAGCATGTAGATGAGAAGTGAATATAGAGTCACCGAGCCCATCGGTGGTTAGCCACCATCCTCAGCAGGTCAAAACCTTACCTGCAACATGGTAGGATAAACCCTGAGTACTCAAATGTACTCAGCTAGACTTACCCGTCATAACCAGAAATAAAATTGACTCCAAGGAGTATGCAAGGCTTTATAAGTGGAGGTAGCTTGACAACAATTTGCATAAAAAGTGATTAACTCAATTATACAATTATAATTCTGTCATCAAGTTAATTATAACTATCCATCTCTAGATTAGCAACTATCCTGTGCCAAACATGTGGTATATCTTTTTAGAGCATACAATAGTAACCATAGCAGGTATTGAAATTCCAAATTCATTCGAACCATCATATTCCATAACACAGTTACTACGATGTTGAAGCTAGCCAAGTTTCTCACTATCCGGGAGAGGCAGCGATTCGAATCGATTTCAACCAGCTAGGAATTTATTCCTAACACAAACCCAGGCAGACCAGATCAACGGTCACCTTAGGTCACCTTTGGTACAACTCAGGTACACATTTCGTGGGTCCATACTGCGCCGCACAGTCTGGGACACCAGATGCTAGGACGTTTAGGCCTAGCCTGCCCTTGGGCTCAGTCTGATCGCCCCCCGCAAGGAGCGCACAACAGAACGGGTCCCGGCCTGAGTTGAGCTACTCGGCTTCGCGGTCGAAACGAGTTATTCGGCCAGCTAAGTGATAGGCATGCATTCAATCTTGTCAGAAGTTCCAACAACGGTACGGTTCTTGATCGGCACAGACGGAATCACATGAGTCAACCTACACATAGACTCCGCCCGGCCTCGATTTACTTTTACCCCATGGTTCTTTTCCACGATAGCAAATATAGCCAACCGTGCTCCGGTATCCACCTATATCTCGCAGGTGACAGAATATCACCCGACTTCTATCGGTCTAAGCATGGCTAAGCATATATTCGATCCTGGACCTATACCGGTTAAAGGTGTAATATCTGGACAAGGAATTTATATGCATCAAGTGGTTCCATTCAACTCTTATAACCTAATGCATCAATCATAAGTACTTAAGTAATCATTTGTAAAATACTGGGAGACTTAAAATGCTCCGGGGCTTGCCTAGGATCCGACACAAGTCAGTTCAGTTAGCTTGCACCGACTTGGTGACATCTCCGGCCCTAGCACTTGCTTAGTCCTTCCATCTTTGGGATAGATCCACCAAACACCGTCTTTGGGTTTGACTCCAACATCACATCCTTTCCGTGATGCATCTAGCATACCTAGATGAGGTGCAAGATGCAAGTGTATGAATACATGGAAGTGCAATAGGCAATGCATCGCATGCAGTAAGTAAGACAAGCACAAGGTTACATTAACATGCACAAGCACTTCGCATTGCTTACTATAAATATCGCACAATTTATCATGCCACGATAGCAAAGAAGACGACAACACCAAGCATGACACAAGTTTCCCAAGATCCCAGGTACTCTAACTCAACCATCATCAAAGGTATGAGCCACACTTAGCAATATACAAGCAAACAACTATAATTTGAATCTGTCAATTTCTGGATATGCAAACAGCAGCTACAAGATTTAGCTATAACTGGAGTTATACAAATCCAAATGACTTGCAAGAAGACATTCTGGAAAGCTTATGAAATTTTCGACAATTCATATTTAATCATCTTAGCATGATTCTCAAGTTAACTAAGTCAAATATACCCATTTACAGAAACTGGTCTAAACAAGACAGAGAGTAATCAATTCTGTAACCCAACTTTAAACAGGCATAACTCACAAACTACTTGGCCAAATACCACCATATTTTAACCAAATCTAGATACATGAATTATCTACAACTTTGTTATTATCACCAAAAACTCATTCAAATCCTAACTAGATCAAACACTAGCATCTTTTAGATCTGCTTAGAATAAAATCAAAACTTGCTAGAAGACTTAAAAGTCATGTAACTCCTAAACTATCAGGCCTATGGTCTTACAATTTTAACACAAGCAAGATTATGAAATTTTATACAACTTTTGTATTCCCTACAACCATAGCAAACATCATTTACACCACAAAAATAATTGCACAAGCAAAACTGCAAATCCAACCCAACAACAGTGGTAAAGAAAACGGATAGCATCATCAGAGAAGCATAACTGGAGTTGTAGACCTCCAACAAACATGAACCATAACTTTTTGAAAAGCTTAGGAAGTTACCTACAACTTTCTTATTCTCATATTAAGATGATTCTAGAGTTAGAAGGGTCAACTAATCCAATAATTGCATCTCTGTCCAAAACATAGATAGAAACTAACATGCCACTTTAAACAGCTATAAATGGAGTTATACATGTCCAATAAATGTGGTTCTGGACTTTTTAGAAACATTAGCAAATTCTAAACAACTTTGTTGTAAACACCTAAAACTAATTCTACTAGTAAGAAGGCCCCACAGTAAGAACAAGGAAACCCTGTCTGGGTTTGGGACGAAATAGCCACATAGATTTAAGCAAGTATAACTCAAGTTCTACTTAGCCAAAAATCATGATATTTAACTTTTTGGAAAGCTTAAGAAACGTACTACAACTCATGTATTTTCATCAAGTCATGATTCATAACTTAACTGAGCCAATTAATTCAAACATGCAGAACTATTCAGAGTAGGAGCAAAGCATTACAGGGCATTTGTTATTTTTATAACTCTTAAAATATAAATCCTAAACTCATGAAATTTTTACCAGACAACAACAATCACCTTAGTAGCACTCCACAAAAATTTCACAATTATTTGAGCACAACAACTGCAGTTATAAAAAAACAAATAAGACTAGCATTCAAACCCTAACTGCACAAATCCATTTTTTACAGCTACAACTTTAAACTAAAACCTGACATATTATAGATCTAGTGCATAGAGAATTTCACAAGGATTCCAAAAAGTTCTCATTTACTATTTTACGAATTTTCTACGATTTACTATGAATTTCCAAAGTTCCTGCAAAATAATTACAAACCAGTCCTTATGGCACTATTCACATGAGTCACAGGTTCTGCAGAAAGGTCCCTCCCTTATGTCGAATTTTAATACGAGGTCCCTGACGCGAATCACAGCAGGGAGGTCGTCGGAAGGCTTGCGATTTCGGCCGGAGGAGGCTCGTCGACGGCGATGGGGCGGCGGCGGAGCACCAGGGGGTTGGTGCGCACTCGAAGGTGGCCGCATCTTGCTCTGAGGAGGCCCGACGCGGCCTGGCCACGAACACCGGCGGCCTGGGCGACGGCGGCAGGCAGCACCAGCGCCATAGAGTGTGGCATGGCCGACGGGGGAGTGAGGGAGGGGCGGCGTGGTGAGAGGAAGATGATGGTGCAGTCGGTCATGGACAGAGGAAGGGCGGAGCAGCGGGGACGCGACGAGGCCGAGCTCGGCCGGCCGGTAATGGCAGACGCTGCACGGGAGCGAGGAGAGCGCGAGATGGAGCGAGCAGGGAGTGGAGAGGGGGATGGAGAGGGCGTGCTGGTGTCCCTCCTCATCGGTAGCTGGGCGCAGGGCACGGCAGTGGAGGCGGACCACGCGGTAAGGAAGCTCGGCCATGGTGGCCACGTCCATGGACATGCGTCGCCATTCGGGCAAATCCTCGAGCACGTGGCGGGCGTCGGTGTGGGTAGGGTGGGCGCCGAATTGGGCCAGATCTGGGCTGATTTAGACCTCGGGCCCAAAACAAAGTTTGAAGCCCGCGAAGTGCTCTACATTTTCTATTAAGGGTGCCAAGTCATTTGAGTTATAGATCAGCGGTTAATCAAGTCCAAAGTTGACACTGTCAACGTTTTGACAGCGGTTAAGTAAACGCAAAAATTGATCATCCAACCAAAGTCAAACTGGTGCTATCTTTTTGCACGCTCTTCTCCACGACGTATACTCCAACTTTTATCTTTGCACCAAATCGAGTTGCATAACGAATTTCGGAGAACGCGAGACGCCAATGCCGTTGTCGATGAAGTCCTAGACTTAGAATTCTAAGTGCTGAAATCAGTAGCAGGTTCCAACTTTGAGCCACTGCTAGACTTTGTTCCGGGCCGATCCATGATGTACTCCAAAAACAAAGTTTGTTGTGCGTGAACCAAGCAACATCTTTCATTAAAGGTTCTTAGACTAGTTCAGCCTGATTAGGAAGACACAAAGCTCCAAACTAGGGTACCCGAACAAAAACGTCAGTTAGGACACAAAATCTTGGGCTCCAAATCAGCACTTTATTGAATCTTGTGAGCTTTGTTTGACTAGGTTATGGACCAAACTAGCTCTTGGTCCAAAAACAAAGTTTGTTCTACATGATATGGACTACAACTTTCATTTAAGGTCCAACCTCAAAACTGGTATAGAACCTACTGTTCTACTTTGACCAAAGTAGGATCACGATGGAGCTTAAATTATCCTTTTTATCCATTGGAGCGTTTTCTTGGCATTTGCCCAACATGAACCTTTCATGACTTTTGTTGTAGAATTCATCTAGAGTCATTTTGGCAAGGTTGCAAGGTTTGGTTGACATCTCATGCTCTCATTCACTTAATAGTGCAATTCAAGCACTTAGTAAAATCATTCCAACAAGGATATAACTTATCATTTCATGTGACTTTTTGATTCCAAACTTCATGAAACTTTTCCATGGATCAATATAGATGGGTATTGATGTGAGACACATGAAGATATTCCCATAACACTAGCCAAGCATATATCTTGAAAAGGGCCTATATGTAAAGCAAGGGTGCACTATCCAAGTTTTAGGTTGGGGCTCATTTCTATAGGTTGGACCTTGGCATCTTCACCATCACTTAATATGCCATGTTTGAGCACAAACCCA
The DNA here is from genome assembly GCF_019320115.1 of Miscanthus floridulus. NCBI lineage: Eukaryota > Viridiplantae > Streptophyta > Magnoliopsida > Poales > Poaceae > Miscanthus > Miscanthus floridulus. The sequence continues at coordinate 115,110,613 of NC_089580.1, read as the reverse complement.
TTGCTTAACTAGTGGCAAACACCTGGGGTTTTACAGTCCTCCCCCCTTAAAAGAATCGTGTCCCGAGATTCCGGACAAAAGAGTTTTATGGAAGAGAGACATGCTACCAGTTTCCAATATCAGTGATAGCTTTAGGCTACCTAGCTTCAAGCATAAGAGAGGCTAATTTGGTCAAGACACTTTCTGATACTTGTCCTTCATAGTAAGTTTTGTCTGAAGAATTTCCTTTGTTGGCCTTCATGAAGTATTGTTACTTTGGAAGAAATCCAAGATAGCACTGTCCTACGTACTTCGTCCTCGATGTACAAAGAGTGATACAAGTGTATACCAAATACTTGTAACATCTATTTCACAAGTGGATATAGCACAGACCATATGGACTTTGCACTAGACCGCAGCCTATTGACGGATATTCCTTGCAACGGTGCTATATTTGTTCCCAAGGTTTGAAAAACAGTTCTCTACAAAAGTGGCTTGAGTACAACTTCTCGTAAAGGATGTGATCATAAATGGGTAAACGTCCTTTGAGGGTATGAGAAGCTAGTTAACCAATATCCAAACTGGTTGTAGCAGTGCAATCACTCAAATGTCAACTGATGGAAAGCTACATAATGTTCTATGTGCATAGTGCTCTTTCTTTGATAACAATATTGCATGGTCTGAGTCTGCTAAGTGAGTGGTAAACGTAGTAGTGGACTCTATTGGCTCAACGTTCTCGATGATCATTCCTTAGGGAGCCTTTGGATCTAAGTTGCAACAGTGATCTAGGTCGAATCTGATGCAACCTCTTGGGTAAAAACATCTAGAAGGTACCAAAGAACAAGTCCGTCTTGTAAATCCTTGCTAAAGAAGGATGACAGCGAGGTCTGGAAGGCAACAAAGGTTGTAGTTATTCACCATCTGGAGAAATAGTACACTATTAAGCAGGTTGAGCACAATTTGACTTTGTGGTGCAGTGACGCAGTAAGTTGATTTGACTAACATTATAGCAAAACTAGCTTTGTTGAACTACATTGGACATTGAAGCCTCCTTTGTAATCCAACGAGAATGACATAAGTTGCTCACTAGATGATCGACGTCATTACAAGGACCGTCAAGTAGAGTCACTTGTCTACCATCTCTTGCAGTCTATTATGGTTTATGTCAGTGACCTGTTCTTCAAAGGTGATCCTTTGGACAACTCCAGAAGGAAGTCCTATGGTTTCTAGTTCGATGTACAGATCTCTTGACACGATAAGGAGAGATAACCAAGGAAGTGCTCATGTGAAAATAACACATCGGTGTAGTTCTGCAATGGATCATGACTAGAAACTTTAATACCAGCGCGTGCCGAGCAACCTTGTGGCTGCAGTCCACAGGATGCCCTCAGTTTCATCGCGGCACCGTAGATCGCTAATCGTGGCACCATTACTGAACATACAACCCATAAGCATTCTCACATAGCACAAATTTGGTTGCATAGGTGCAAGCATTATGCGAAGGAGGGGTAGCAAACAAAGGTAGTCACAAGGTTAGAAGTCAACAAGTAGGGGATCTGTAGATCAAAACACCACGCAAGAGAACATAGCCTAAATGCCAAAGACAGTTGAGCAGGGGACTCTTGCAAAATTTCCATATACGCCTTGTGTCCACTAAAGTGATTGCCAGGTAAAGATGATCATAGGATTTGGTCTTCCCACGCTGCAACATGAGATCAAGACGGATAATTGTCCATAGACTTGAGAGTGTTGGAGACAAAACAAATGAGATTCAAGGGATAGAGCCAAGGCACTGACTAAGGATTCAGTGGATAAAGCAATGACATGATCTGCAAGGAAAAGGTTCCAAAGCCAGAGTAGATAGCGGTTAGTATTGCACCAGATCATCTGTAGGAGAAGGAGCAATTAAGTCTGACAAGGATTTCGGAGCAAGGTCCTTCCACACAAGAGTGGGACAACCACGACACATGCAAGCATTCAAGGGAACTAAACTTGGGCCTAAGGTCAAGCAAAGGCATGGATAAGGTCTTCGTAGCGCAACGTTCATGGCTAGCAACCACGTGTACAGGCTCAGGCTCCTAAGAGAGAACTTAATTGAAAACGACAACCATGAGATTACCAAAACTTGGACGTTGTTCTAGGATAGTGCTCTTCAACACTCATATGCTTTTCGAGGACAAAAGGAGTGACAGCTACGGCACTACCTAGATTATGAGCATCCGTACCTACATCCTGGTCTTAAGCAAGCATTTCAAAATACTCAATCTAATTAGCTTAAGCGACTATTACTAAGCACAAAGCTCACACCTAACAACTAGTCACCTACAACAACACCGCTACACATATCCTGCAAAACATGGTGGTAAAGTATTGTTATCTTTTATTTCCTTTTTACTGAGTAGGTGGATATCTCTACAAAACAAGTTTTACTTACATTTAGCAATTTAGTTTTCAAAGGGGTGAACCTTTTGCTAACTATTAACTTGTCATCTATTTCCTTTGGAAACAAACATATAAGGCGAAGCTAATCACACACTATCTTCAAGCATAGCTATTCAAGCGGTATGGAACAAGGCACTTTGTCTGTCTTCACACAAGGAAGATAGTAGCATCACATTGGTCATAAGTTACTTAGTATTAGAACAAGGTGAGGGAAGCATATTTATGCACAAGCACAATCATGATGCATGCTCGTCCTATTCGCCCTCACAAAATTGCCAGCCTAAGGTGGCAATCACGTTCTATATCGGTGGCATAACACGTACTCTCTCGACATATAGCTAGTCGTCAGCTATATTCAAGCTACGCATTTGTGATTAGCGTACCTGCAGGCAAATTCATTGCAGCCCATTCCCACAAGAGATAAATAAGCACACAATGACAGCAGTAAACTAAGATACTTTCCATATATACATCCCCAGATATATATACTTCGGTATCCATAGCTACCCGATAAATATACCCACAATTAAGTACCTTCATATATACATGTGTGTAACACGTAAATATTCCAGTAACCATAGCTCACTCTCCCCTAGATCGATAGTTGGATGGTCATGCTCTCACAACTCACACTTACCTAGGCGTAGAGGCAATTGATCCATACATTACCATTCAAGCAAATGGAATCCATACAATAGCATGCCATATGGACGACGAAAGTAAAAACCCCCATGTTAGTACTTAGATAGCCACCTTATAGTCCTTAACTGGGCATAAAGGAGGATGTCGCTAGCATAGTTTTGCAAATTAATTTTGACAAATTTGCCTATAGTTTTGCAAATTAAAATAGGCTTTTTAAAACCAAAACTTCGTTTTAAAAACTAAGTACATGACAGTATTATGCTTAATCTCGCTCTGATACCAGCTGTGACAGAACCACCCAATTTATATAAGATCAAGTATGGCTGTCCCCGCTTAACACATTGACACGCGCTTACTCTCACTTATATAAACCCGGTAGTCCGCCGAGTGTCACGTAGGACCTCGGTAAATCAACATCACAACCAAGACCACGTGATTAAGCAAATACACATCACATATGTAGAGTTGCAGCGGAATAATATTACAAATGGTTTCACAAATAATAGTATAAGTTTGGGTTTCAAAACCGATTAGTGAAAACAACATTTGCATTCAAAGGATTACATTGATATAAGTTCCAAATACATTGCTAGAATAAGTGACCTCCTCAGACAAAAGCATGTAGATGAGAAGTGAATATAGAGTCACCGAGCCCACCGGTGGTTAGCCACCATCCTCAGCTGGTCAAAACCTTACCTGCAACATGGTGGGATAAACCCTGAGTACTCGAATGTACTCAGCTAGACTTACCCGTCATAACCAGAAATAAAATTGACTCCAAGGAGTATGCAAGGCTTTATAAGTGGAGGTAGCTTGACAACAATTTGCATAAAAAGCGATTAACTCAATTATACAATTATAATTCTATCATCAAGTTAATTATAACTATCCATCTCTAGATTAGCAACTATCCTATGCCAAACATGTGGTATATCTTTTTAGAGCATACAATAGTAACCATAGCAAGTATTGAAATTCCAAATTCATTCGAACCATCATATTCCATAACACAGTTACTACGATGTTGGAGCTAGCCAAGTTTCTCACTATCTGGGAGAGACAGCGATTCGAATCGATTTCAACCAGCTAGGAATTTATTCCTAACACAAACCCAGGCAGACCAGATCAACGGTCACCTTAGGTCACCTTTGGTACAACTCAGGTACACATTTCGTGGGTCCGTACCGTGCCGCACAGTCTGGGACACCAGATGCCAGGACGTTTAGGCCTAGCCTGCCCTTGGGCTCAGTCTGATCGCCCCCCGCAAGGAGTGCACAACAGAACGGGTCCTAGCCTGAGTTGAGCTACTCAGCTTTGCGGTCGGAACGAGTTATCCGGCCAGCTAAGTGATAGGCATGTGTTCAATCTTGTCAGAAGTTCCAACAATGGTACGGTCCTTGATCGGCACAGACGGAATCACATGAGTCAACCTACACATAGACTCCGCCCGACCTCGATTTACTTTTACCGCATGGTTCTTTTCCACGATAGCAAATATAGCCAACCGTGCTCCGGTATCCACCTATATCTCGCAGGTGATAGAATATCACCCGACTTCTACCGGTCTAAGCATGGCTAAGCATATATTCGATCATGGACCTATACCGGTTAAAGGTGTAATATCTGGACAAGGAATTTATATGCATCAAGTGGTTCCATTCAACTCTTATAACCTAATGCATCAATCATAAGTACTTAAGTAATCATTTCTAAAATACTAGGAGACTTAAAATGCTCTGGGGCTTGCCTGGGATCTGACACAAGTCAGTTCAGTTAGCTTGCACTAACTTGGTGACATCTCCAGCCCTAGCACTTGCTTAGTCCTTCCATCTTCGGGATAGATCCACCAAACACCGTCTTTGGGTTTGACTCCAACATCACATCCTTTCCATGTTGCATCTAGCGTACCTAGATGAGGCGCAAGATGCAAGTGTATGAATACATGGAAGTGCAATAGGCAATGCATCGCATGCAGTAAGTAAGACAAGCACAAGGTTACATTAACATGCACAAGCACTTCGCATTGCTTACTATAAATATCGCACAATTTATCATGCCACGATAGCAAAGAAGACGACAACACCAAGCATGACACAAGTTTCCCAAGATCCCAGGTACTCTAACTCAACCATCATCAAAGGTATGAGCCACACTTAGCAATATACAAGCAAACAACTATAATTTGAATCTGTCAATTTCTGGATATGCAAACAGCAGCTACAAGATTTAGATATAACTAGAGTTACACAAATCCAAATGACTTGCAAGAAGACATTATGGAAAGCTTATGAAATTTTCGACAATTCATATTTAATCATCTTAGCATGATTCTCAAGTTAACTAAGTCAAATATACCCATTTACAGAAACTGGTCTAAACAAGACAGAGAGTAATCAATTCTGTAACCCAACTTTAAACAGGCATAACTAACAAACTACTTGGCCAAATACCACCATATTTTAACAAAATCTAGATAGATGAATTATCTACAACTTTGTTATTATCACCAAAAACTCATTCAAATCCTAACTAGATCAAACACTAGCATCTTTCAGATCTGCTCAGAATAAAATCAAAACTTGCTAGAAGATTTAAAAGTCATGTAACTCCTAAACTATCAGGCCTATGGTCTTATAATTTGAACACAAGCAAGATTATGAAATTTTCTACAACTTTTGTATTCCCTACAACCATAGCAAACATCATTTACACCACGAAAATAATTGCACAAGCAAAACTGCAAATCCAACCCAACAGCAGTGGTATAGAAAACGGATAGCATCATCAGAGAAGCATAACTGGAGTTCTAGACCTCCAACAAACATGAACCATAACTTTTTGAAAAGCTTAGGAAGTTGCCTACAACTTTCTTATTCTCATATTAAGATGATTCTACAGTTAGAAGGGTCAACTAATCCAATAATTGCATCTCTGTCCAAAACATAGATAGAAACTAACATGCCACTTTAAACAGCTATAAATGGAGTTATACATGTCCAATAAATGTGGTTCTGGACTTTTTAGAAATATTAGCAAATTCTAAACAACTTTGTTGCAAACACCTAAAGCTAATTCTACTAGTAAGAAGGCCCCACAGTAAGAACAAGGAAACCCTGTCTGGGTTTGGGCAGAAACAGCCATAGAGATTTAAGCAAGTATAACTCAAGATCTACTTAGCCAAAAATCATGATATTTAACTTTTTCGAAAGCTTAAGAAAAGTACTACAACTCATGTATTTTCATCAAGTCATGATTCATAACTTAACTGAGCCAATTAATTCAAACATGCAGAACTATTCAGAGTAGGAGCAAAGCATTACAGGGCATTTGTTATTTTTATCACTATTAAAATATAAATCCTAAACTCATGAAATTTTTACCAGACAACAACAATCACCTTAGTAGCACTCCACAAAAATTTCACAATTATTTGAGCACAACAACTGCAGTTATAAAAAAACAAATAAGACTAGCATTCAAACCCTAACTGCACAAATCCATTTTTTACAGGTACAACTTTAAACTAAAACCTGACATATTATAGATCTAGTGCATAGAGAATTTCACAAGGATTCCAAAAAGTCCATATTTACTATTTTACGAATTTTCTACGATTTACTATGAATTTCCAAAGTTCCTGCAAAATAATTACAAACCAGTCCTTATGGCACTATTCACATGAGTCACAGGTTCTGCAGAAAGGTCCCTCCCTTATGTCGAATTTTAATATGAGGTCCCTGACGTGAATCACAGCAGGGAGGTCGTCGAAATGCTTGTAATTTCGGCCGGAGGAGGCTCGTCGGCGACGATGGGGCGGCAGCGGAGCACCAGGGGGTTGGTGCGCACTCGAAGGTGGCCGCATCTTGCTCTGAGGAGGCCCGACGCGGCCTGGGCACGAACGCCGGCGGCCTGGGCGACCACGGCAGGCGGCACCAGCGCCACAGGGTGTGGCATGGCCGATGGGGGAGTGCAGGAGGGGCGGCGTGGTGAGAGGAAGATGATGGTGCAGTCGGTCATGGACAGAGGAAGGGCAGAGCAGCGAGGACGCGACGAGGCCAAGCTCGGCCGGCCAGCAATGGCGGACGCTGCATGGGAGCGAGGAGAGCGCGAGATGGAGCGAGCAGGGAGTGGAGAGGGGGATGGAGAGGGCGTGCTAGTGTCCCTCCTCATCGGCAGCTGGGCGCAGGGCACTGTAGTGGAGGCGGACCACGCGGCAAGGATGCTCGGCCATGGTGGCCACGCCCATGGACACGCGTCGCCATTCGGGCAAATCCTCGAGCACGTGGCAGGCATCGGTGTGGGTAGGGTGGGCGCTGAATTGGGCCAGATCTAGGCTGATTTAGACCTCGAGCCCAAAACAAAGTTTGAAGCCCGCGAAGTGCTCTACATTTTCTATTAAGGGTGCCAAGTCATTTGAGTTGTAGATCAGCGGTTAATCAAGTCCAAAGTTGACACTGTCAACGTGTTGACAGCGGTTAAGTAAACGCAAAAATTGATCATCCAACCAAAGTCAAACTGGTGCTATCTTTTTGCACGCTCTTCTCCACGACGTATACTCCAACTTTTATCTTTGGACCAAATCGAGTTGCATAACGAATTTCGGAGAACGTGAGACGCCAATGCCATTGTCGACGAAGTCCTAGACTTAGAATTCTAAGTGCTGAAATCAGTAGCAGGTTCCAACTTTGAGCCACTGGTAGACTTGGTTCTGAGCCGATCCATGGTGTACTCCAAAAACAAAGTTTGTTGTGTGCGAACCAAGCAACATCTTTCATTAAAGGTTCTTAGACTACTTCGGCCTGATTAGGAAGACACAAAGCTCCAAACTAGGGTACCCGAACAAAAATGTCAGTTAGGATTTAGACAAAATCTTGGGCTCCAAATCAGCACTTTATTGAATTTGTGAGCTCTGTTTGACTAGGTTATGGACCAAACTAGCTCTTGGTCCGAAAACAAAGTTTGTTCTACATGATATGGACTACAACTTTCATTTAAGGTCCAACCTCAAAACTGGTATAGAACCTACTATTCTACTTTGACCAAAGTAGGATCACGATGGAGCTTAAATTATCCTTTTTGATCCATTGGAGCGTTTTCTTGGCATTTGCCCAACATGAACCTTTCATGACTTTTGTTGTAGAATTCATCTAGAGTCATTTTGGCAAGGTTGCAGGGTTTGGTTGACATCTCATGCTCTCATTCACTTAATAGTGCAATTCAAGCACTTAGTAAAATCATTCCAACAAGGATATAACTTATCATTTCATGTGACTTTTTGATTCCAAACTTCATGAAACTTTTTCATGGATCAGTATAGATGGTTATTGATGTGAGACACATGAAGATATTCCCATAACACTAGCCAAGCATATATCTTGAAAGGGGCCTATATGTAAAGCAAGGGTGCAATATCCAAGTTTTAGGTTGGGGCTCATTTCTATAGGTTGGACCTTGGCATCTTCACCATCACTTAATATGCCATGTTTGAGCTCAAACCCATTGCTTAACTGGTGGCAAACACCTGGGGTGTTACAATCTGAAGACTATATCTGCTGGGAGCACTGCCTCAGTGCCATAAACCATAAAGTATGGTGATACGCCGGTATTGCGACTGGGCTAGGTTCTGAGACCCTAGACCACGGCTGGTAACTCTTTGAGCCATCTTCTAGGAGCTTTGTCATTCTCTCTGTACATCCTCTTCTTAAGTGCGTCTAGGATCATACCATTTGCCCGCTCAACCTATCCATTAGCTCTAGGGTGTGCCACCGAGATGTATTTTACTACTATGCTCCTTTCATCGCAGAAGTCCCAAAAAACGTTCCAGGTGAACTGAGTACCCAGATCAGTGATGATGCTGTTGGGTATGCTAAAGTGGTGGATGACCAAGTCGAGGAATGCGACAGCCTTTTCTAAAGATGCCTTGACCAGGTGCATGTACTCTATCCACTTGGAGAATTTGTCCATCAGCACAAAGACGCATGTAAAATTTCCAGGGGTCGGTTTGAAAGGCCCGATCATATCCAGTCCCCAGCATGCGAAGGGCCAAGAGGCTGGTATAGTCTGAATCTCGTGTGCTGGTACGTGGATTCTCTTGGCGAAAAACCGATAACCTTCACAATGGCGGACTAGCTTCTCTGCATCGGCTACGGCTGACGACCAATAGAACCCTACTCAAAAAGCCTTGCCGACCAGCGTTCTTGAGGCCATGTGGTTGCTACAGGAGCTAGAGTGGATTTTGTCTAGGAGATGTTCACCATCCTCCTGGGTTATAAACTTCATCAAGATTTCCTCCTTCGCGTTCTTGCGCCATAATTTGCCATCAATGAGCAGATACTGCTTACTACGACGCATCAGGCGTTCATTTTCTATCCGATCGGTGTAATCGCTACCATCTATCAGGTACTTGATGAAAGGTACTCTCCAGTCAGGCTTCTTAGTGGTTGGAGGTGGTTTGGTGGTGTTTGATGCCGGAACCATAGCCACCAATGGCTAGTCTGGAGGCTTGTCGACCGCGGGATCTTCTTCTTTGATGGAGGGCGTGAGTAGGTCTTGAACAAATACGCCATGTGGGACTTTGGCTTGGGATGATCCTAACTTTGACAGCGCATCTGCTGCTTGATTTTTGTCCCGGGCCACATGTGTGTACTCGATGCCATAGAACTTGCCTTCCAGCTTTCTGATCGCTTTGCAGTATGCGTCCATCTTTTCGCTGGTCGTATCCCAGTCCTTGTTGAGTTGGTTGATGACCAGAGCCGAGTCTCCATAGACATAGAGACACTTGACACCGAGCTCGGCCACAATGCATGGACCGTGTAGGCATGCTTCATACTCAGCGGCGTTATTAGATGCCGAGAAATAAATCCTAGGGACATATCGGAGCTGCTCCTTGGATGGTGATACAAAAAGGACTCCTGCTCCTACGCCATCAATGTTGAGAGAGCCGTCGAAGTACATCTTCCAATACTCGGTGGGCCCCTGAGAGGCAGGTGTGCTTAAGTCTATCCACTCGACGATGAAATCGACAATTGCCTAAGACTTGATTGTAGTACGGCTTGCAAATTCCAAGGAGAAAGGGGATAGCTCCATTGCCCATTTGACGATGTGCCCATTTGCATCCTTGTTGTGAATGATGTCTCCCAGAGGGTACATGGTCATGACCACCACATGATATCCATTGAAGTAGTGTTTCAACTTTCAGGATGTAATTAGTATGGCGTAGATCAGTTTCTGAATCTGTGGGTACCTGGTCTTCGATTCACTGAGCACCTCACTGATGAAATAAATTGGTTGCTGTACCTTGTAGACATGGTCGGGCTCATCGTGCTCGACCACCATGGTAGTGGAGACCACTCAGTTAGTTGCAGCAATGTAAAGCAGGAGGGTTTCGTCTTCTCTGGGAGCAGTGAGGACCAGAGGTGATGTAAGGAATTGTTTCAGCTATGTAATGGCAGCGTATGCTTCCTCCGACCACTCAAACTTCTCGGATGCTTTGAGCAGCTGGAAAAATGGTAGTCCTTTTTCACCTAATCTAGATATGAAACGACTAAGGGTAGCCATGCATCCGGTAAGCTTCTGAACATCCTTCACCTTTTTGGGTGGCTTCATGTCCAAGACAGCTTTTACTTTCTCTGGGTTAGGGCGTATGCCATTGTGACTGACGACATTACTGAGCAGTGTACCAGATGGAACACCAAAGATGCACTTCTTTGGGTTTAATTTCTATTGGAATGTGTTAAGGGCTGCAAAGGTACATTCTAGGTTGTCGACAAGGGTGTATGCTTCCTTGGTTTTAATAACTACATCGTCAACATAAGCCTTCGACTAAGGTCGTTTTTTATCTCAGTCTTTGAGGCAGGCCTGTATGGCATGTTGGTAGGTAGCCTCAGTGTTCTTGAGCCCGAACAACATGGTCATGTAGCAATAGGCGCCAAAGGGCGTGATGAAGGATGTCTTGATCTGGTCGTCCTTTTTGAGAGCGATCTAGTGATAACCAGAGTAGCAATCGAGAAAAGAAAGCAGCTCACAACCGGTAGTTGAATCTATGACCTCGTCTATGCGAGGTAAGCCAAAGGGGTCTTTAGGGCAGTGTTTGTTGAGATCAGTGTAATCAACGCACATTCTCTATTCCTTATTCTTTTTGCGTATAAGAACCGGGTTGGCTAACCACTCCTAGATGATACACTTCTTTGATAAATCCTGGCTGCTAAAAGCCATGTAACTTCTACCCTAATAGCCTCCTTTTTGTCATGAGCGAACCGTTATAGCTTTTGCTTGATGGGTTTGGCCTTGCCATTGACATTTAAGGAGTGCTCGATCAAGTTCCGAGGTACACCGGGCATGTCAGCAGGTTTCCATGCAAACACACTCACATTGCTCCTCAAGAACCTGATGAGCACGTCTTCCTATTTAGGATCCAAGTTGGCCCCGATAAGGGCTGTTTTGATGGGATCACCGTCGACCAACTGGATCTCTTTGTGCTCTTTGGACTTGATGTTCTTGCGTGGGGCCTCGAGCTCTGGGATCTCTAGGTGGTCAGCTGGGGTCTACTTGGCATCAAGCGTGGTCTTAGCCATGCAAATAGAGAGGTTGTGAGCCTCTGCTATTTTGAAGCTGTCATCCTTGTAGGTGTAAGCTGCGTATACGTTGCCCCTGAGAGTTAGAACCCCCTTCTCAGTAGGCATCTTGAGCACCAAATACCTATAGTGAGGTATGGCCATGAACTTGGTAAGCACTGGTCGGCCAAGGATAGCATGGTAGGTGCCTTTGAAGTCGGTGACCACGAAGTTGACGTAGTCAGTGCGGAAGTGGTCTGGGGTATCAAATTGCATAGGTAGCATGATCTGCCCGAGAGGTGTGGAGCTCTGTCCGGGGAGAACAACCTAGAACTGTGCCTCATATGACTTGAGATTAGCCTGGGTTATATTCAGGGCTGGCAAACTATTCTTGAATAGTATATCGATGGAACTACCACCGTCAATCAGCACTCTATCGAACTGAACCTTGTTGATACAAGGATTGAGAACCAGAGGAAAATGCCCTGGCTCAGGTATTGCAGCCCATTGGTCCTTTCTGCTGAAGGAGATCTCACGGTGAGACCAAGGAGGGAGCCGCGGATTGGCGATGAGGTTGTCGGCATTGGCCACATTCAAGCAAGCACGGGCGAGCAGCTTGCACTCTCGTTTGGTCTTGATGGACACTCTGCCCCCAATGATGGTGTAGACGTGGTCGGTTGGCTTGACGTACTTGTGACAGGGATCTGCATCTTCATCATCGTTGTCCTCGTTACGCTGCTCCCCTACGTCATTAGGCTTGTCGGATTTATTCGAAGCCTGTTGGTGCATGTAGATGGATTTGAGAACACGACAATTCTCCATGGTATGGTTTGACTTGGGATGGAGCTGGCAGGGTCCTTTCAATGCTTTGGCATAGTCTTCTTTGTAGTTGCAACGTTCGCCATCTTTTTTAATGATGTTGACTTCGCCGTCATCTTCCCGAGCACGCTTGCCCCTGTAATCATCACGGCGGTTACGCCGCTGATTACGCTAGTCGTGGTGGTCGCGAAAATTGTTGCGCTGGTTGCGGCGATCAAAATTGTTGTTCTGATCATGGTTGCCGCGGTAGTCATCGTGGTGTGGGGGGTGGTCAGAGCGTGGAACCCTTGCTACTTCTTTGATGATTATCTTTTTAGCATCATCGGCGTCCGCATATTTTTTAGCAGTAGCTAGGAGCACTGTGACCGATTCAGGTCTTTTGCAGAGGAGCTTGTCCCTTAGGGCATCGTGGAAGCGGAGACTAGTGATGAAAGCCTCGATTGCCTCGTTGTCAGAGATTGATGGGACCTTGATGCGCATCTCCGAGAAGCGTCAGACATACTCGCATAGTGGCTCATCTTTGCGATCTCGAATCCGCTGCAGATCATATTTGTTGTCGGGTTGTTCGCAAGTAGCAATGAAGTTGTCGATGAATGCTTGCTTGAGCTCTAGCCAAGAATCAAAGTAGTTTGCCGGCAAGCTGACTAGCCATTGGTGGCCTGCATGGCCGACGATGACTGGGAAGTAATTAGACATGATGTGCTCATCAGCCATGGCTGATCTGCACACAGTTTCATAGAGCATGACCCATAACTCGGGGTTCTCCTTGCCGTCGTACTTCTAGAGTTTTTCGAGCTTGAAGTTTTTTGGCCACACGACTTGGTGAAGGTGAGGAGTAAACTGCTTCAAACCCAAAGGGCTATGGGTAGTATCATATTCCATACGACGATAGCTTTCGTGGGATGTACGATCATTGGCTCTTTGGTTAATGCGATCGCGCAGATCGCGTTCTCTGAGGGAATGGCGGAGATCGTTATTGCCATCATGGCGATCCCGATTGCCACCCTGTTTGACCCCACAACCACAGTTATCATGGCGATTGTCGCGGTTGTCTCATTGATTATCGCCCCGGTTGTTGCGGCAGTTGTCGTCCTGGTAGTCACGGCGGTTGTCGTCCCGGCCACCATCATGACCACCGTTTCTGCCTTGATGGTTGTCTGGTGGGTCGTTGTTGTGTGAGCCACGTTGGTTGGGTGGCTGTGGGTGACTTGAGTACTAGCGACTGTGGCTTGATTTGACTGAGACGGACAGAGCCCGGGCTTGGTTTGCAATCTCTGCAGTCTGGGCTATAGCAGCCGTCAGGTAGGCTTGTACATCATCACGAATTGCCTGGATTTCTAGGGTATTGGGTAGTCGTTGCATTGTCGCCATAGCAATAGCTACGTTGGTGCTTGGAGTCCTAAAGACCTGCTTTTCCCCTACCCTATCAAAGGCATTGTTGAGATCACGTGGCTAGAACCTTATGCGTCATGCCTCCTCTTCTACCTCGGCTTCGGCTTGTCTGCGATTAAACCGGTCAATATTGCGTGCTTCACGTGCTAGCCTTTCTTGTTCTATTTCACCAACTATCGGTGGTTCATCATTACTGACGACATTGATCAAGTCTCCTCACCTTGGTGGGAAGGATGGGAATCGTGGGAACCCCAGGGAGTGGTCTGGGATATCCAGATCGTATTCAACTTCTTCATTGTCATGATGCTGAAGCTCAGTGTGCATGGAGCCATTAGATGCGATGCTGGACAGGGAGCTTGAGCCGCCCTCTTTAACTGTGTGGACCGATCCTTCTTGATACTCCTCAATCCAAACCATGTTGATGAAGTTGCATGGCTTTGGCCAAGGTCGATGTATAAAACACAGATCCGAGCGACATTATATATTGTATGCGTAGTTGGAAGCAGTGTTTCACAGGCCATAGGGCTGAGCCTGGTAATTCTCCATCAAGGCTTCGCACTCGGAGAGCCAGAGACCCGTTACGGGGGTAGGTCAGCGATGAACGGAGCACCCTTCAGGAGTAGACGTGACCACGAGATCCGTACCGAGTCATGCAGGACGACTGGCCTGAGCTGGTTGGGTAGATCTATTGTGGGTAGTGGTTACCTGCTCGATAGGTTGATTTTGAATTAAATCTACCAGAGCTAGGGTTTCAGCAAGCTTGGTGCCAACCTAATCGATGGAGTCGAGCAGGTCGGTGTTGTCGATCTGCCTCCCTTTGTAGCGAGGAAGCGAACGATGGGTTGTCGGCGTGGTTGAAGATGATGCTGGTGTGGCCAGAGCCAGATCCAATGTGGTCGGAGCCATAGCTGATGTTGGTGAAGCAGTGGTCGACGCGGATTGGATCTGCGCCTCCTCCGTGGTCATGGCGATGAAGTTGTCAGAGCCAGTGGTCTAGGTGATTTGGCCGATGGTGAATGTGAGGCCGTTCAGCGTAGCCATGGAACCGAGGATGATGACCATCTTGTTTGTCTGGGGAGCAGTACGCACACCCCCTACCTAGCGCGCCACTGTTGATGAAATATGGTCGGTAGTCTACCTAGGGGTATGCCCAAGGTAGTAGATTATCGGCAGACAGGTGCACAAGCTACGAACGAGATGGTGATGCAAGACAGACACGAGGTTTTATCTAGGTTCAGGCCATCGTGAAGGCAGTAATACCTACGTCCTAGCATCTAATTGTATTGTTGTATGTAAATGAGATGATTTTTGAGAGAGGGTCCCCTGCCCGCCTTATATAGTCTGGGAGGTAGGGATTATAGATCTGGAAACTAATCCCAACCAGTTACAATTGCCATAGGTGGCCAGGATAAGGATTCCTATTCTAACCGACCAGGATCTTGCTTGATCTCCAAGTTTGCCTTGATTCCTTGAGTGAGACTCCGAGCAGATCGGCTGGGCCACGTGTCGTCTTCTAGTGGGCCAGACCCCCTGGTCTGGGCCGGCCCAAACCTAGCCATAAGGGTATAGGGGTTAATACCCCCACAGCATGTTCCGTTCATTATTTTGTCGAGCCGCTTGACCTCTAACATGTCCATGATGTTTATAACTTGTTCATGGTGCCCAAAACCACCTTGGGACATTTTTGAGTCTCAACATATGCCCCCTGTTTTTAGGTGAATGATGCTTGAACCTGAAAACACTTAATCGAACAAAATAAAACTGAACAACGATGATACCCATGTCATCAGCTACTCAATGACTAAGGGTGATGTATACATCGGCCATTTTTGTTCTAAAGGCGATACATTAGCGGCTATTGTTTGGAGGGAACTTAGGCTTCTTGCCAAACACTTGGAAAGTACTTTTTCAAATACCTCCCAGTTGATTGCTCTTGTGAGACTGTTCACCTTGCAATGTCTCTAGCAGATAAGAATTACCGAATATGACATTAATCACTTTGTAAGGACCTCTCAGTTTGGTGACCACTTGCTAAACTAATTGCTCTTCGATCCAATTGGATGTATTGTTTTCCACACTAATTCTCCCACTTGCAAGTATTTGCTCTTGACTTTCTTGATGTATGCCTTGGCAACTCGAGCCTTGTCTTTCTCTATTTTCTTGAGAGCTTTCAATCTTACATCAGTCACCTCATCGATATTATCTATCATCAAATCATGATACATAACAATAGATAAATTATTTTGTTTAGCAAGCCTATATGCATTCAAATTTACCTCGACTGAGTAACACGGCCTCTTGACTATATACCAACTCAAAAGGAGTAACTTTTGTGGCACCAAGCCTTGAAATGCGATGTGCCCATAGAGCTTTAGACAAAACTCCATGCCACTTTCTTGGATTTTCCTCAATCTTCTTCTTGATAAGCTTTATCAAAGTCTTATTACTAGACTCAGCCTGGCCATTAGCTTGAGCATAGTATGGAGATGAATTGAGCCACTTGATTTTATATAATTTGGCAAATTCCCTCACTTTCTTAGACACAAATGACGTCCCTTGATCTGTAGTTAATATTTAAGGGATGCCGAAATCTATGAATAATATGCTCAGTGATGAACTCAATTACCTCCTTATGTGTCATATTCTTCAAAGGAACTACCTCAGTCCACTTTTGTAAAGTAATCTGTAGCAACCAACAACACAAAACGATGCCTTTGAAGACGGGGGATGTATTTGGCCAATGAAATCTAGCCCCCAACCATGAAAAGGCCATGGTTTGACTAATAGGATGAAGCATAGCAATAGGCACAAGCTAAATATTTCCAAACTTCTGGCACTCTTCGCATCCTTTGTAGTAACGAAAGCAATGGGCCATCATAGTAGGCCAATAAAAACTAGCTCTATGCAATAACCATTTTATCTTCGAGGTCGATTGATGCATACCACAAATACCTTCATGGACTTCTCCCATAGCCACTCTAGCTTGATCAGATCCCAAACACTCAAGCAACAAGTCTTCAGCGGTTCTTCCGATAGAGCTCATCATTATGCAACACATGTAGCACCGGTTTTAAGAACAAAACCAGATACACACTATATGTGAGCCTAGGAAGTCAAATCTCACATATAGCTACAAATAAGGGTAATATCAAAAGACAATGCTCAATATATAACGTACTTAGTATAAAGGATATAACCTTAGATAGCAAACAGCAGAAAGACAACTCCAATCTTCGGGTGAAGACTCCAATCCCACAGGGACAACTGACTGGTTGATCACAAGCCTAATTCCTCCAAACTCTAGCAATCTGGTACCCATCTGAGATTTTTCTAAAGATTTAAAAAGTAAAGCAAGCATAAGTACATGTCGTACTCAACAAATATAATATGCGGTTCATGAGGCTCAAAAGGCTAACACTGGTTAACTGCTATTAGCTTTTAATTGTCACAATTTTAGCATAGGAGTAGCAACAAGTTTATCACAAGCCCATATAAACACATGATCAAGTAAACATGAATAATAAATAGCATAAACAGTAATCATTAGTGAGCATCTTCATCATCCGTATTATCAGTGTTCATCATCTATTCCGTAAGGGTTCTAAGGCCGCTCGTGACCATGAGCACGACTGATATACCAGTTTTACACTCAGTAGAGGTTGTACACTTTTACTATGAGTCATGATTTACCCTTTCGCCCAAGGTGATCCACCTCTTGACCCACTACCAAGGAAGGTCAGTAGAGTTCACTATGAAGCCTTTCAAAGGTTCATCTAACAAGTTAGGGCCGCTAGGTTTCTATGCCCTGTGAATGTAGGGCTCCCCTTCCGACAGGCACAATGACGCGTAGCCTATACACTGATGGACAGAGGCCACACTATATCTAACTCAAAACACACCCTTCTTGTGCCATAAAGGTAACCTCTAACAAGCTAGAAAAGGTCCTTGTACTGAGCTAAAGCTAGAGCCATAAAGCCCTCACAGTTGTACTATAAGTCCTAGATGATAACTTATAGATAAGTCCTTAGGGAGAGGAATCTATAGCACCATAAAAATAGCCCAATGCTCTAGCCCCCATGTTCCATGTTGCTAAAAAGCATCTTTTAGTGTTTATTGCATATACCATTAGTCAAGTTACAAGATCATGGTTATTCATCTTGAGCACTAGCATAATGCTACCCAATGCATAATCACCCATAGGTGACAAGGAATCCAGGATATCAAATGGCTAGGAAAATTACTATGGCTGCCAAGGTAGACACATGCATATGATTAAAATGATATTAAGGTGAATAGGACAACAAGGAAGATCCCATGCTATACTTGCGTTAGACTCAGATCCTTCTTCTAGTCCAAACCTTTAATGGAACTCCTTCTTGATCAACACATAAAGCTCACCAACTGGACATAATCATAAAGCAGGACACAAGCATCCATGCAATCATACACGAAGCAAACAATAGATCTAAATTAGAATAGTACACCAAATAGATGAAACAACAAGAAAAAGGTTTTAAAGATGTTCTATATGTTGCTACGAACACACAGGCGCGAAAAGCACTCTAATCGGAGCTATAATGAAATAGTTATAAATTAAACAAGATTTCCTTTAATAAAATAATAGATTAAATCTAACCTCGAATTTCAAAAGTTGAAAATATATTTAACAGTAGGATGAACATATAGATTACTCAATTACGAATCTAACGCAACTTGAATGGGTCAAATCGGAGTTAAAATAGAGAAACTATGCATAAAATAAGATCAATGGGAATTCTATAAATATTTTGAAATCAAATCCGTATTAAAAATAATTAAAAAGCGAATTAAAACAGTCCTGTGGATTAGTCGTCATTTTTAGGAAAACACAGGGGTCAATACAAAAAAAATAAAGGGCATATTTTGAAATACTTTCAATAGAGGGTGGACCTGCGGGTTGTTTTCAAGGAACTCAGGGGCTTTTTCGCAAAAGTGCTAGCGCCGGTGGGGTGGACTAGGTCGTTGTCCACGTGGGCGCCATGTGGCAAGTGCGGGAGTGGACCGGCTGACGTGGGAAAGTGTACCAAGTCCACCACTGTGCCGTGGACCGAAGGGGTACGAATTAACGTGATCTAATCTTGACCGTTGATCTCGATTCAAACGACCAGGAATAGATCAGAGAGAGAGAGAGCGGACTAGCATGGCCGGCGGTGAACTTGGCGGTGACGCCATGGTCGGCGATGAGAAGCTCATCGGTGAAGCTTGAAATCGGCCCTAGAGAACACGAGAGAGCAAACCGGAAACACGGGGAGAACGAGGATGGAGAGGCGAACTCACCCAGGTAGTTTCCACGGTCGGAGATGGCACAGAGGCGACGCGAGATGCAGCAGAGCAGACGGCAAGCACGACAGCGCTAGGTTGCGAAGTGATTCGACAAGGTGGCCGTGACTCCGAGGCTTGGGATGGGGAGGCACGACCGCGTGCAACTGCTATTTATGGCCGGGGAGCATCTTGGCGCGCACGACAAGGCGGATGAGGCGGGGGCAGCATGGATTCTTCAGCGGCGGCGATGAGTCCATACGAGTCACGAGGTAGAAGAAGTGCCTGACATGCGGGCCCGGCATGTCAGCAACCGAGAGAGGGAAGGAGACGTGCGGCGACATGGCTTCTAGGCAACCTAGCGCAATTTTAGCAAGTTTTCCAAAAATAATTTTTTTACAACATTTTAAATTCTTTTATTTTCAAATTTTTCTTTTCTTTTATGTCAATGCCATTTTCAAATTCATTTTCAAAAGCAATTTAAATCATTTCGAATTTTAATCAGAACCACTCAAGTTAATAAATCAAATGCAATGGCTTATATGCTCAAACATGTTGCTAAATTCCTATGATAAATTTTAATTTAATAAAAAATATTATTTACCTATGTTTTCGTGAGCACAAAAATACAGAATTAAATCATTTTAGCTATATTTCAAAAGAAGCAAATTTTAGGGTGTTACAACACATACTTGAAAGTGCCCCACTGAATACTTTTACTAATTCTAGCACTTGGATCACGTAAATATCTCAGCAAGAGAGTCATCCAATCTTCTAAATCGGCCTGAACATTACTAGAAGTTAATTCAGGCCAATTTGGGAGCTTCTCGGGCGAAGTGACTGGGCTGGCAATAGGGGAGTTGGCTGAGCCGATTGGGGCAGTCGGCCTAGCCAACTATGGCAATCAGCTTGGCAGACTAGGCTGTAGTAGAGAGGGAGTCAGCTAAGCTGAAGGGGGTAGTTAGCTTAGCCGACTGGTTTGCACCTACATAGGAAAAATTTAAATTTTCATGCATCGGCTTTTCTTGAATATGAAAATTATGACCACCGACATCATAGTCAGATGCTTGTTGAGCTAACATGTTGGCCTTTTATTTTCATGCCTCGAAATATACCGAATTCGGAATTCGACAAAATAGTCAATGATATTAAGGCAAGCATCAAAATAAGTTCTTAGTGATACTTCTAAACATTGAAATTCACCAGCAACTTGTTGTACCACCAGCAAAGAATTACCATAGGCTTCAACATGTTTTGCCTCCATGGAACGCAACATGATCAACCCGAATAAGAGAGTTTCATATTCGGTTTGATTGTTGGTACAATAGAAATCTAATCGGCTTGACATCCCAATTTCAGCACCATTGGAAGAAACAATAATAATACCAATACCTTGGCCATCTTTGCAAACCGATCCATCAAAGTAAAGTTTTCATGGAGTAAAAGTAAGGTAACTAATATCATCATCTAAATCAATACCATGCTCAACAATAAAATCAGCAAGAACTTGACCTTTTAATATTCTCAATGGTTCAAAAGTCAAGTCATATTCAATTAGTGCGTATGCCCATTTGCCTATCCTTCCACTAAGGATTGGCTGATATGACATGTGCTTTATCATATCGGCTTGGCAAGCAACAACACATGTACTAGACAAAAGATAATGCCTCATCTTAGCACAAGCATAGTACAATGATAAGCATAATTTTTCCATATGGGTATACCTTGTCTCAGTATCAAGAAGACTGCGACCAAGATAAGCAATCACATACTCTTTACCTTCATCTTCTTGAGTCAAGATAGCCCTGATCACTTTTCTTCGACAGCGATGTATAATTTGAAAGGAACACCCCTTCTAGCTGCACAAAGAACCGGCGATGTTGACAGATATTTCTTTATCTTCTTAAAGGCTTCTTGCTGCTTTGCCCCCCAAGTAAATTCAGATTCATCCTTCAACAATAATATGGGGGTAAAAAGAATAATCTTCCCAGATAAGTTAGCAATAAATCTCCTCAAGTAGTTCACTTTTCCCAAGAACTTTTGCAAGTCCTTCTTGCCTATAGGGACTTGAACTCCCTTGTTCTTCTCGATCCTCTTGGGACCAATCTATATGCCTTTATCATGAATAATGAACCCCAAGAACTTCTCAGCTGATACTCCAAAAGCACATTTGAGTGGGTTCATCTTTAAACCATAGCGGCACATCCTCTCAAAAGAAAGACGTAAATCGACCAAATGAGATGCATGGGCGGCCAATTTAATCACAATATGATCAATATACACCTCCATGATCACCCCAATTAGATCATGGAAAATCAAATTCATAGCTCTTTGATAAGTAACACCTGCATTCTTCAGCACAAATGTCATCACAACCCACTCAAAGAGACCAACAAACCTAGGACATATGAAGTACGTCTTAGACATATCTTCTTCGGCCATGAAAATCTAATTATAACCGGTATTACCATCAAGAAAGCTAATAACCTAGTGTCCTAAAGCATCATTGATAAGCATATCAGCTATAGGCAAAGGATATTCATCTTTTGAAGTAACTCTATTCAGATCTCTAAAATCAATACAGACTCTGATCTTCCTAGAATCATTCTTCTCTACAGGCACAATATTAGAGACCCACTTCGCATACCTGCACGACTGAATAACCCCACTTGCAACAACTAATTAATCTCTTCTTTGATCCGATCATAGATGGTATAATTAAAGCGACGAGGGTGTTGTTTGAAAGGCCTACATCCATTCTTAATGGGGAGCCGATGCTCAACAAGCTCTCGGCTCAATCCAGGCATCTCTGTATTATTCCATGCAAAACAATCAACATATTCCTTGAGAAGCGTGATAAGCTTAGCTTTGTAATCGACTTTCAAGTTTTGATTTATAAATGTCAGCCGGGGCATAGAGCTATCCCCAATATCAACCTATTCCAAAGGGTCGGCTGACATAAATCCTTGTCCCAACTTATGTAGCTCATCAAAGTCATCAATAACCTCACAGACATCGATCTTATTAGCCCGGTACTGTTCAACACGATGTTTTAACAATTCAACGTTGGCATCCATTACAAAAAATGATTACATGATGATATTGAGCCAATTATCAATCGGCTTTAGATATATAGGAACAAAGCCTAGCTTGGTAACACTAACAAATTCAAAGCTAGAAAGATCTCTACCAGACAAGGAGGCAATAGCATCGTGCCCCCCGAGCGTAGGAGCATCGGTTGTACCAACGCCAGCTGATGAATCTAAATGCACAACTTCAACAACATCTCCCACCCATTGGATGAGAAATTGGTGCAAGCTAGATGGTACGCAATGATTGGCATGGATCCAATCACTGCCCAAGTATCAAGTTATAGCTACCTTGCACGTCGGCGACAAAGAATGCCGTGGCTAAAGTCTTGCTTCCAATAGTGAGCTCCATGTTGGCAACTCCTCTGGCCAGGATGAGAGCACCTCCTCCAACACCATTGATCATCATGTTAGGTCTTGATCAGCTCCTCATCAGTACCACTAAGCTTCTTGTAAAGGGGATATGGCATTAAGTTCACAATTGCCCCACTATCCACCAATATATTGTGAACTAGAGTACCATTGATATGGCCCTTCACATGTAGAGGCTTGATATGGTTGATTGAGTCATCTAGTTTCTGAAATACAACACTCTCTATTGTGAAGTTAAACTCCACCGCCGTCGAATCATCTCCAAGAACGTAGTAATCAGCGAACAAATAAACCACATTAACCTTCGCCCTCTTTAGAGTGGCTTCATAATCAACCATCTCCTCATCAGGGAACCTTAGGAACCTCCATACCAACCAAGGTAGCAATGGAGGAAGCAAAATCATTAGAGGTCACCTCGAAGGCACCCGGGATAGCAGGGCGGTAGGGACAGGTGCAGTTGGCTTAGCCAAATTAGGAGTCGTCTTAGTCGACTGGCTCAGAGCAGGACTCAGCTGAGCCGACTGGGCAGCTGTAGCAACGGCGATCTGACTTTTTGGAGGGCTTTTTAGGGTGTGCGGGGTTGAAGATTTCACCCTTAGTCTTGGCAAGCTTCTCCCTTTTTTGTTGTTTATGCCGGGCACATTGCAATTTACGCTGTTGAGTTTTATTCAACCCACCAGGACACCATATGGGTTGCATGTACTTGGAAATTCCCTCGACATGTTTCTTCTCCACAATTCCAGCAACATCTTTAGGAACTTCATCTTGCTTAGGTGCTGGATGATCTTCACTCACAATCGGCCCATCATGATTAGTCACGGGAGCTTCCATAGAGTCGATTGTGATCATCGATTGAGGCCTAGCTTTTGGTGGGGGAATGATGGGAACCTCAACCTTCTTAGGCACATAAACTTCCCGCATTGGTGCCTTTCCTAGTTCTTGTGGAGTCACATGGTCTTGACCTGCATTGCTAGAGCTCAGTTGACCATTGTTCAATTGACGAAACACAGAGGTTCTTGGGATTTGACCAGCAGGCTCTCCACACCTTTGCTGACTATGCATAGGCGCTGCTGGAGCATATGGCACCAAAACTCCATAGGGACCCTATTGTAGTGTAACATGAGGTGGAATTAGGGGACCCTAGCAAGACACACGAGGAGCAACTCTCTAAGGTGGAGCTGCTGATTGCACCACTACCAATTGCGTGGACTTATCATCTTCTCACTTGTGAATTGGCCTTTTGTTGTTTATACTTGGTCATGAGCCTATCAAAAGTACATT
This sequence comes from Miscanthus floridulus, assembly GCF_019320115.1. Classification (NCBI taxonomy): domain Eukaryota; kingdom Viridiplantae; phylum Streptophyta; class Magnoliopsida; order Poales; family Poaceae; genus Miscanthus; species Miscanthus floridulus. The sequence continues at coordinate 115,086,747 of NC_089580.1, read as the reverse complement.
GCTTCTTCACAAGCTCTACGTGGTACTTCTTCTCATTGGTCTTCCATGTGCCAATCTTCGGCTGTTGTGGAACAAATGTGCGCAAAACATGAACGTTGGAAGCGCCGGGGTTGCTAGAACCAGGGGAGTCGGCTCAGCCGACTTGGCTGGTGCTATGCTGGAGTCGGCTAAGTCGACCCCCTGTGTCGGCTGAGCCAATTGGCTCTAGGCATTGGAGTCGGCTTGGCCGACTGGAGGAGTCGGCCTAGCCAGCCTCTGTTGTGCTATCGTTGTCTCGTACCACCGCTACCTTCTCAAGTATTGCGCTGATCCAACGGTGATCTTGAGCTTGTTCTTACCCCCATCATCCTTCTCACGCAGCACTTTGCGCCTCGAATTCTTTTCGACATTCGGTGCTACACGTGGTTTGCCGATAATCACATTCTTGCCTTGAGCTTTATCGGCTTGCTCTGGATGAATCAAAACAGCCGGCTCCCCTGCTTTAGACATATGCATAAGAAAAGGGGACTTATCAACTTGCATTTTAGTAAGACTCAATTGTCCCTCATTAAGGGCTGATTCGACCTGTCGATGGAAAACATTACAATTGTTAGTGGCATAAGAAAAAGAGTTATGATATTTCCAATAAGGCTGTCTCTTTAACTCATCAGCTAAAGGCAATGTATAATTAATCCTAATATAACCGAATTTAAGCAATTCATCAAAGATTCGGTCACATATAGAGAAATTAAATGTAAACTTAACTTCCTCATTCTGATTCTTATGAATCGGCTTGAGAGAAGGGCAAGTAACTAATTTATTCTCTGTTGGTCATTTAATTTCAGTAGCTAAAAATTCTTTATTATCATAATTAGAACAATCAGAACAATCATCAATGACAAGCACACTCTGACGATGTGACTTGTAAGCATCACGAGACTCTTTAAGGCGCGATTCAATCGAAACAGCCTTTTTGCATAAGTTGATTAACATTGTGGAACTCATAATGCTCAAGTTTCTCTTTAATGCTAGGACATAAACCAGCAAAGCATAAATCGGTTAAGTCTCTTTCTGAAATCATTAAAAGGAAGCATCGGTTCTTGATTTCTCTAAATCGTTTAAAAAAATCAAGGACTAACTCATCACGCCCTTGACGAACCGATGCAAGGTGAGACAATCTAGTTTCATGACCACCATTATAAAAGTGATTATGAAAATTTTCTTCTAATTCAGCCCATTAACCAATACAACAAGATGGTAACGAAGTAAACCATGTAAAAGTTGTGCCAGTAAGAGACAATGAAAAATTACAAACTTTCATAAAATCATAAGCACTAGCTTCACCCAATTATGCAACAAAAAATGCTAATGTGCTCCATTGTTGATTTACTATCATCACCACTAAGTTTCTAAAAATCTGGTACCCTCCACCCATCAGGTGCTTTCATGAAATCATAAGTAGAAGGGTATGACTTTTGACATGTATCCTACTAGGTTTAATTTGTACACCTAAGCTACTTTCAAGAGATTTAGACAATTCTTCTTTAAACTGATTTAAAGCCTCATCAAAATCGGTAGTGGCAGCACTAGGAGTAACATTAAATGTAGGAATTTGACTCAGAGACTTTGGTGGGTTCAGTAAAACTGTGTTATGCCCCCACCGAAGTTCTATTTGCTGATGCTTCATAATCGGTTCGAAGAGCACGACCCAAACTTTGTGCACTAGCTGCTGTACGTGTGGACGTGCTAGCACCAAGTTGACCAGCCTTATTGGTTTTACATGCCGAAGAGGCCGATTGAAACTGGCTAGTAGATTTAAAGGCATACCAAATTGAGGCTACTGCATGGCACCCGATTGATCACAATCGATTGTCTTGCCCTCTAACTTATCCACACGTGCTTGAAGTAGATTAGAAGATGCTAAAGATTATTATGATGCAATTTCCTCTCATTTATCAACATTTGAGCAAAATTGGCATGGGTAGGATAAGAATCGGTATTTACCTCTTCATCATACTTAGCTTTTCCGTCACCCTTCTCCCCGGCGCCTAAAGATGCGGAAGCGGTAGCATCACCATAGGCGGGATCACGAAATTGAGTGACCTTGTCGTGCTGATTCTTGGTGCAGCTCTCTAAGAAAGCCTTGACATAGGCATCGAGCTTATCCTGAAGCTTTTGGCATAACTCATCTAGAAGCTCATCCATCGATTGAGGAAACACCATGTTCGTCTCATTGAAGGGGTTCGTCTTGTCCCCCTTGTTAGTGGCAGCACCATCGTTGCCTCCCATGTTGCTAGTAGATTGATTCTTGATTCGCTTTGCCTTTCCCAGCAGAGTCACCAAAAAGTATGTTGACATTGAATTCGATCCAAGCCAACACACCAGCAAGGGCCTCGGATGCCCAAAGAGGTTGCAAACAACCTGCAACGCAGCAAGAACACGGCGTAATCGGTCAAACCGATCTAGAGACCGATGCAGAGCTCGTTCTTGGCCGGAAAAGCTCCCAAACTTCTCCCGTAAAGACCCGTCGGGGAGGAGCACGTGGAGGATCTACTAGGAGCAACAAGGCCGCCTAGGATGACGCTGAATCTCATTGGGAAACTCAACGAACAACAGGAGGGGTTGAAAGAGGAGTAAAGGGTTTATACGAGTTGATAAATTGGTTTTTTGATGATTGGATAGATGGGAACTCAATCGACCGTGATCCTCTCATATATGTAGAAGGGATGGTCATATCCCAGTAGGAAACATCTCCAAGATGCATTCTCTAAGTTTCCCACGTTAAAAATATACCAAAAATTGATTTTAGGAAGTCTCCAACTCGGTTTCCAAGATGAGTCGGCTCGATAGGGGGAGTCGGCTAAGCCTACTTTTGCGGGTTGGATCAGCCCCTGTGGGCTGGCTTCAGAGCCACTCGGCTTAGCCGACTTGGGCACTCGGCTAAGCCGACTGGAGGGGGGGGGGGGGAGGAGGGAGCCAGCCTAGCCGACTGGCTCGGCTCGCTGGCGGCTCGCCGTCTTCTCCGCGCGTTTCGTTTATTAGACCTCTAACATGTCCATAATGTTTATAACTTGTTCATGGTGCCCAAAACCACATTGGGACATTTTTTATTGTCAACACCAAGGCAAAGACTCAAGTCGAATGCTCCACCCAGATGTCAATTGAAAAGACTCAAGGTAGATGATTAGCCTATGTAGTCTGGACGATTAATTCTTAAAGCAAAGGGTGTGTTTTATATAATCTCAGGAAAAATGTGTAATTATGTAGAAAACCTATTTCAGCCCCACAATATTCTAAGTAATTAATATGGGTCTTGAGGTAGTGCAGACATGATGCAAGTGAAGATGCGCAAAGGTTCTATTGTACCTGATGTCTCAATATATACAACGTTATTTAGGGGTGTTTGGAACTGCTCCACTCCATATTTTTCAGCTCCACTCCACGTTTTTTTTGTCAAACAAGTTCACATCCACGTAATTCTGCTCCAGAGAAAAAAAAAGGTGGAGTTGTGAGAGCACCTAAAGGAGTGCTCCACAAGCTCTCTGTTTTTTTGTGGAGCTATTTCACGATTGAGTTCGTGGAGCAATCTCAAACACCCTTAATCCTTTATATATACATGGGCTATGTATATTCGCATGTTTTGTTCACATTTCACTTGCTACACATTATTGCTCCAGAGGTAGTTACGTTTTCCTTGGCTAAGCTTAGAGCACCCTAGCTGTGGAGAATCCCGGTCGCCGGGGCCAGCAAGACTCCATCACTAACAACCTCAATCATTCATATCAAGCCTGCAGCCAAAGTAGGTATTTAGTTATCAGCCTATAAATAAGGGAGACCGGCGTGATGATAGCCTCACAGTGCTCGATCGCATCGTCGTGTCTTGATTGACATTTGACGACACAGTACGTAGATCGCATCGTCGTGTCTCCTTGAGACGACGATGGTTTCCTCGTCATCTCGTTCCGCCACCGCCGGCGTGCTCGTTGTGGCAGCTGTGCGAGGACTACTATGACAGCACCTGTCCGGACGCCTACGACATCGTGAAGCAGGTGCTCATCACCGCGCACCAATCGGACAACCGCATTTTTTGCCAGCCTCATCCGCCTCCACTTCCACGACTGCTTCGTCCAGGTACGTACCAGCTAGCAGTCGGACGCCATGCATGTTGCACAAAGCATGCACACTTCATTGACTGGTGACAAGCGTTCCTGCTACAAAGGGTTGCGATGGGTCGCTGCTGTTGGGGTTTAGTCTCACATCGTGTAGCGATGGTGGAGGAGCACAACATATAAGGCGGAAGAAGCCTCCACCTATCAGGCTAGTCTTTTGAGTTGAGTAAGGCCCAAAGGCCTTATATGTTATCAGCTCCGGTGGACCTAGGACCTGTGGGAGCGCAGGCTCGTGCCGGGCCGGCTGTAAGCTAGCTCCAAGATCGTGAACTCAGTGGTCACCACCGGGTCCAATAATTGGTATATGAGCCCATGGTCAGAAAAAGCTAAACCCGATAAAAAAATCTCGAGCGTTACATCATGGCGGGGGCACCCCGATATGTGACTAAGGGGGAGATTGTTGGGGTTTAGTCCCACATCGTGTAGCGATGGTGGGGGAGCACACCATATAAGGCGGGAGAACCCTCACCTATCAAGCTAGTCTTTTGGGTTGAGTAAGGCCCAAGACCTTATATGTTGTAGCTCCGGTGGACCTGGGATCTGTGGGAGCGCAGGCTCGTAACGAGCCGGGCCGGCTGTAAGCCAGCTTCAAGATCGAGAACTCGGTGGTCACCACCGGTTCCAACAGTTGCTGCTGGACAGCGTGCCGGGGATGCCGTCGGAGAAGACGTCGCCGCCAAACAACAACTCGGCGCATGGGTTCCCGGTGGTGGACGCCGCCAAGGCAGCGCTAGAGGACGCCTGCCCTGGGGTTGTCTCCCGCGCCGACATCCTCACCATCGCCACTGAGATCTCTGTCGAGCTGGTACGTACGTTCCTGCATGCAGCCTATACAAAATTCATGCCATATACATCATGCGATAGTATAGACAACGTAGCTGCGCCGTAGCTATTTCAAATTAAGGGGCATGCCGGATGCATAGCGATTCAACCGTCAACAGCATGCTATTACTTCATTGACACCTTTTAGATTAATTTGGAGGATGAATGATTTGATGGGCGCGCGTGTTGTCGGTGCATATGCTTGCATGTGAACTATAGTAACATGTCATGTCACGTTGTTTCATGATTATATATGCATGGTTCTGGTATGTACACCTAGTTTTGCATAATGAAAAGCATCAAAATTTTATGGGCACATCCCCTCCGAGAGTTTGTAAATACTTTGGTGGTTCGTAATAATATCCACGGATCCTATGTGATTAAAGGTTGTGAGTCTTTGATTATAAAAAAAAAAGTGTCAAAATTTTGTTCATACCATGGATGCACTAGTATAGAACAGACCTTTGATCCTCGACCAAAATGAGCTCTAGTCCCGGAATTTTTTGCGCTCGGGACTAGAGATATCTTTAGTCCCGGTTGGTGGCTCCAACCGGGACTAAAGGTCCCTGCCCAATGGCTACTGCGCCAGACAGAGGTGGCAGGGACCTTTAGTCCCAATTAGAGCCACCAACCGGAACTAATGGTATACTTTTACTCCCGGTTGGTGGCTCCAACCGGGAGTAAAGGTCTACTCCCGGGCTGTGGCTGCGCCCGGGGTTGGAAAGTTACCTTTAGTCCCGGTTGGAGCCACCAACCGGGACTAAAGGTCTCCCCTTTATATCCCGGCCGTCTTCTTCCTCCCCGAGCCCGAGCTCAGCATATTTTGAAGCTCACTGCAGCAGTGTTCTTGCTTCCTCCCTACCTTCATTGTTCCTCCATCCATTCTTCGATTTTTTCGATTTTTTCGTCGATTCTTCAGTTGTAAAGGTTACCAATCTCATACTCTCATTTTCACCATTGTCTTATCTCATTTTGTTCACTATATATATATATATATATGGTTCTTTATTGTTGTTTTTTTCATTTGTAAGCAATTTGAGCTCAAAATCACTTCAAGCTTGCATATTTACATGAAAGAAGGTTAAAGTAGTTAGTTGAACTTGTGGACCGTGTTCATCTCGGCGACCATGTTCTCTGCCGAGCGGTAACGGACGTCAAGGAGGAGCTTTGATTCTACGAGAGAGAGCGGCAACGGTCGTGGAAGACCGTGTTCCCTTCCTCGTAGAATCGGAGCTCTTCCTTGACCAAGTACGGTGCCGTCCAGTGGAGAAATGCTCGCCGAGATGATCACGTAAGCAAGTTCAACTAGTACGGATGGTTATTTATTCACATATCCCGATATCGTCGCAGTAGTCTGTCAATCACCGTACTTTTTATTTTAACTTTTTATGAAATGAAAAACTTAGAAAATAGTTAAAAAATTATAGAAAATACGTACTAGTTGAACTAGCGGACCGTGTTTATGTCGGCGAGCATGTTCTCTGCCGAACGGTAACGAACGTCAAGGAGGAGCTTTGATTTTATGAGGGAGAGCGACAACGGTCGTGGAAGACCGTGTTCCCTTCCTCGTAGAATCGGAGCTCTTCCTTGACCAAGTACGGTGCCGTCCGGTGGAGAAATGCTCGCCGAGATGATCACGTAAGCAAGTTCAACTAGTACGGATGGTTATTTATTCACACGTCCCGATATCGTCGTAGTAGTCTGTTATGTGTGTACACTCTCATTCTTCTGTTAATTTGCGGAAATATCATGTGAATTACTTACCTGCCGTAGTAAAAGACCAGAACATAATGACCATTAAAAATATCATTGTTTAGAGATCTAGATAATTTTATAGTTTCTTAATTTTATTTGTTTATAAAAGGAGAAATTTATAGTGTATTAAAAAATGAGTATAGAGAGTAGATGGCAACTGCTTCCGGGTCCTTGGCCTCTCATGGGTTTCCAAAGTGACTTAGGTCGGGCCTTCCTCTCATTCCATACGGCAAGTGTCGTGATGAGACGAAGATTGTGATGGAGTACCGAGTGAAGAAGGAGGGTCCCAACAAGGATCATATCCTCTACAAGTGTTCGGATCGCAATGTGAGTTATTTTATCGTATTTAATGATTATGGTTAGTTTATACCTATTTTTATGATGGTTGTGATTAAAGTTCTAATTTTTTGTTTTAATTTCAATGGGATGGCAGTGGACGATGTTCAGGCTTCTACTGGGAGGAAGAGTATGTTGAACTCGTGCAAAAATATCTTACACAACAGGCAGATACGGCGGCTAATGAGGCAGTGATCCAGCCGAAGAAGCCCAAAGATATTGCACAATCAGGGGATCTGTCTGTTTTAGTTGAGATTGGTCGCGAAATCCTTGTGCTCCTGAAATGTATTTTAGCTTTAGTTCTTTTAGTGGTAGTTGGGATTGTCTACATTGTAGCGATGCTTTCATAAATTTGTATCTTTTGTGATGGCACGCATGTTGTATAAATAATTAATTATGATCTAGGTTTTAATATGATATTTATGTCATGTAATGCAGTTGAGCCGTCATTGGATGTATAATGCTGATCGCCGCTCCCAAGAGTTCATTGACGGCGTGCATTCTTTGTTACGTGCGGCCGAGGCAAACAAACGCGATGGTTTCATGTGCTGTCCATGTGCCATATGTAAGAATACGGTGGAATATCCTTGCTCAAGGACTCTTCATTCACACTTGTTCAAGTCAGGTTTCATGCCAAACTATATTTGTTGGACAAAGCACGGAGAAACCGGTGTTGTAATGGAAGAAGGTGAAGAAGAACAATGGGATGACATTGATATTATTCCTGATGGTGCGTGCTTCAATGATAATGCAATGGAAGAAGCTGAAGAAGAGGTAGCCGCAGAAGATGAGTCGGCTGATGATCTTTCTCAGGTCATTCGTGACGCACAAAGAGAATGTGAAAGTGAAAAGGAGAAGATCAAGTTCAAGCGGATGCTAGAAGATCACAAGAAATTGTTGTACCCAACTTGTGATGCAGGGCAGAAAAAGTTGGGAACCACACTAGAATTGCTGCAATGGAAGGCAAAGAATGGTGTATCTAACAAGGGATTTGGAGAGTTACTAAAAATCCAAAAGAAGATGCTTCTGAAGTACAATGAATTGCCCGCCACTACCTACGAAGCAAAACAAGTTGTCTGTCCTATGGGGCTAGAAATAGAGAAGATACATGCATGTCCTAATGACTGCATCCTATACCGTGGCAAAGAGTACAAGAAATTGGATGCATGCCCGGTATGCCATGCGTCGTGATATAAGATCAGGCGAGATGACTCTGGTGATGTTGAGGGCGAATGTCCGCGTAAGAAAATCCCTGCCAAGGTTATGTGGTATGCTCCTATAATACCATGCTTGAAACATCTGTTCAGAAACAAAGAACATGCAAAATTGTTACGATGGCACAAAGAAGACTGTAAGGTAGACAATATGTTGAGACACCCTGCTGATGGGTCCTAGTGGAGAGCAATCGACAGAGAATTCCCGGAGTTTGCAAATGACGCAAGAAACTTAAGGTTTGCTTTAAGTACAGATGGTATCAATCCTTTTGGAGAGTAGAACAGTAGTCATAGCACTTGGCCTGTTACTCTAAGTATCTACAACATTCCTCCTTGGTTATGCATGAAGCGGAAGTTCATTATGATGCCTGTGCTCATCCAAGGCCCGAAGCAACCTGGCAATGACATCGATGTGTACCTGAGACCACTTATTGACGAACTTCTCATTTTGTGGAATAAAGAAGGTGTACGTGTGTGGGATGAGTACAAACAAGAACACTTTGATCTGCGAGCATTGTTGTTCGTAATAATCAATGATTGGCCTGCTCTAAGTAATCTTTTAGGACAGTCAAACAAGGGATATAATGCATGCACACACTGCTTCGGTGATATTAGAGGTGTATTCTTGAAAAAATGTCGAAAGGTCGTGTACCTTGGCCATCGTCGATTTCTTCTTGCAAATCACCCCGTAAGAAAAAAAGGCAAGCATTTTAAAGGGAAGGCAGACCACCTGACCAAGCCTCACAACCGAACCGGTGAGGATGTACTCGATATGGTCAATGATGTGAAAGTCGTCTTTGGAAAAGGACATGGAAGCCAACATATTCCGAAAGACGCTAACGGTCACGCACCCATGTGGAAGAAGAAGTCCATATTTTGGGACCTACCCTATTGGCAAGTCCTGGAGGTCCGTAGCTCGATCGACGTGATGCACCTGACGAAGAATCTTTGTGTGAACCTGCTAGGCTTTATGGGTGTGTATGGAAAGCCTAAGGACACATTTGAAGCATGACAGGACCTGCGTTGTTTGAGAGAAAGAGACAACCTGCATCTAGAGAAGACAGATGATGGACGCCATTACTTACATCCTGCTAGCTACACTCTAAGCAAAGAGGAGAAGGAAATCATGTTTGAATGCTTAAACAACATCAAGGTACCATCTGGATTCTCCTCGAATATAAAGGGTATTATAAATGTGCCAGAGAAGAAATTCTGTAACTTAAAGTCCCATGACTGTCACGTTCTCATGACGTAATTACTTCCAGTTGCATTAAGAGGAATTCTACCTCCAAATGTACGTCTAGCCACCATGAAGCTATGTGCATTCCTCAATGCAATTTCTCAGAAGGCAATTGATCCAACTGATCTAGCTAAACTACAGAATGATGTGGTTCAATGTCTCGTCAGCTTTGAGTTGGTGTTCCCTCCTTCCTTCTTTGATATTATGACACACCTCCTAGTTCACCTAGTCAAGGAGATTTTCACTCTCGGTCTTGTGTTCCTACACAACATGTTCCCCTTAGAGAGATTCATGGGAGTCCTAAAGAAATATGTTCACAACCGTGCTCGCCTAGAAGGAAGCATCGCCAAGGGCTATGGAACAGAAGAGGTCATTGAGTTCTGTGTTGACTTTATTCCCGACCTTGACTCGATTGGTGTTCCTGAATCGAGACATGAGGGGAGACTAAGCGGAAAGGGGACACTAGGGAGGAAAACATATATTGGTACGGATGATGATTATTTCAATAAAGCGCACTACACAGTTCTACAGAACTCCTCTTTGGTAGATCCGTATATTGAGACACACAAGGATCTCTTATGATCCGAGTTTCTAGGGAAGACTGAAGCTTGGATTACGCATAAGCACATGGAAACTTTCGGCAGTTGGTTGCGAAAAAAATGTCAAGGTGATGAGAGCATCCATGAGCAGTATTTATTGGCTATGCAACCATCATGGCATATCGTCACATACAAAGGGTACGAGATAAATGGCAACATATTCTACACAGTAGCCCAAGATAAAAGGAGTACCAACCAAAATAGTGGTGTCCGCATAGATGCCACAGACCCGAATGGGAATAAGCAGACATATTACAGACGCATAGATGAAATATGGGAACTAGAATATACACCTACTTTGAAGATCCCATTATTCAAGTGCCAATGGGTCAAGGTGACCGGAGGCGGGGTAACAGTAGACAACGAGTATGGAATGACAACAGTAGACCTTAGTAATATTGGGTACAAAGACGAACCATTCATCCTTGCCAAGGATGTGAATCAGGTGTTCTATGTCAATGATATGTCTACCAAACCAAAAAGAGGGAAAAACGATAATGACTCATCCAAAGAGCCAAAGCGCCATATAGTTCTTTCAGGGAAAAGAGTCATCGTGGGAATTGAGGACAAGTCGGACATGTTAGAAGAATATGAAAAGGATGACCGAATTTCGCCCTTCAAAGTGAACAAAGACCCTAGCATCTTGGTAAATGATGAGGACACTCCATGGTTACGAAGCGATCATAACCAAGGGACATACGTAAAGAAGAAGTTCACTGCTATGCCCACTTGATGATATAGTGATTTAATATGGTGTGTGTTTGAGATATTATATAATAATTATGAATTCAGATGTTTATTATGTCATGTTTCAAATTAAATCAATGTTTGATTTGGTAGGATTTCTCTCTCAAAAAGGTAAATTAGGATACTGAGTGATGAAAAATTAAAATATTAACGTTAAAATGATGTGAAAACAAATTCCCTGTCCAAAACCAATAGTTTTAATAATTTTAATTAAACACTACATTTTTGCATTAACGAAATAATAAATATTAGTTACATTATGTTTTATAATTCTAACAAAAAATAAAAAAAGTTAGGTTATAGATTTTTCCTATGTGCAATAAACAAAAAGAAAATTCATATTTTTAACAAAATAATTTTATGCCTTTTATTTAATTTACTATGTATTTAACAAAAACTATTGCATTTCTATTTTATTTAACAAGACTATAGCTTAAAACAGGCGGGAAACGAAACTGCAGGCCACCTTTACTCCCGGGTGGGAAGCCCACTCGGGAGTAAAGGTGGGCTGCAGTTTCGTGGCCCGCCAAAAAAAACTCTTTACTCCCGGTGCGTGTTACCAACCGGGAGTAAAGGTATACCTTTACTCCCGGTTGGTAACACGCACCGGGAGTAAAGGTACCTTTACTCCCGGTTGGTAATACACACCGGGAGTAAAGGGTTTTTACTCCCGGTTGGTGGCTGGCACCGGGAGTAATTCTCTCTAATATATAACCTCCAGCACCTGGTGCAGATCGATCCGCTCGTCTTCTTCCTCGTCGAACACCGCCGCTCTCTTCTTCCTCGCGCCGTGTCCGTTCGCCTTCCGTGACACCAGCGCCGCCCTCTTCTTCCTCGTGCGGCCTCCACCGTGCGCGCCCGTGCCCCTCCTCCGCGCGCGCCCGTGGCCCTCCACCGTGCCCTCCTCCGCCCCCGAGGCCCTCCACCGCGCCCGTGGACCTCCACCACGCCCGAGGCCTCCACTGCCGAGCTCGAGGTGATATGTTCATCGATCTCTTTGTACATTCATGAATCTACAGACAAATGAAGAATTTTTTCTTTCTTCATAGATCAATGTTTGTTAATGAAATTTTATCCAAATATATTCTTGTAGGGTCTTTTTTTTTGAAGGATTTGTTGTAGGATATATAATGGTCAAATAGGAACTCAATTTGGATACCCAGTTTGTAAACTAAGCGTTTTTTAGTTTATAAAAAATATCACATGTGATGATGTAAGCAGTTTTGGTTGGACTTGCATGCATGGCTACAAACAAATGAAGGAAAACTTCAATGTTTCTTCATTTGTGAACTTTGAATATACAGATATAATATATTAATGTTGCTAAAGTAATATGAGCATTACATATTTTTTCCGGGAAGACTATCTTCAAACTTTATATCATAGCATCAGAGATCGCCTGTAGAAGAAGAAAATAAATTCTTATCATTTCGGAAATAGTAACGGTTATATTAGCAATAAGACATGTATACTTACATTTCATAATGACTTATACTTACATTATCAACATAGAATTTTCTCATATGATGAATGACTACATGGTTCACATGGTACATAGGATCACAACATCACGCACCGACACCGCCCCGGCCCGCCTCACGTCGTCGTCGTCAGCACGCCGGCCCGCCTCACGTCGTCGTCGTCAGCACACCGGCCACCACGCTGACACGTATATATACATCATTTGTATTCATATGCATATATATATATACGTCGCGGAGCACCGCCGCCCTCGTTCGCCCATGCGTTTCTATGTATACGGCGGAGCACCGCCGCCCTTGTTCACCCATGTGTACAGACATATATACGGCGGAGTGGAGCACCGCCACTCTTGTCACACCGCCCTTTCTCATGGCCTAGTTGATCAACATTCGTATTATCGTTATCGTTAATGCTAAACAATCACACCAGGGCGAACCGCGCTGTTGATGTCACCGACGTGGTTCGCCCTAGTCACCGACGCAATTTGCCCTCGGCCATTTATGTATAGCCCTAATTCGCCCTAGTGTGGCGAATTGCGTCCGTGACCAAGGGGCAAGATTTAATAATGCATATTGTTCGTAGATTTTATGCATGTAAGCAAAGATTTGACGTACTATATATTGGTTTTGTTTTTTGAAGCTAGATGGCCGACCCAAGAAACATGGATGAGGAGGAGTTGATGATGAATTTGATCAACACTGGCACTCAAGTTGCCGGCGATGATGGTGCTAAAAATAACATGCAAGAGGATGCAGATGACGGGAGTTAGTACTTAGCTCTTGAACAAAATGAGCAGCAACATATTGGCCAAGTATATATTTTTTATTATTAGCTATATATATTATCATATGTCTTATGTGTGCTCATGACATTAAAAATAATGTTTATGTTTTGTAGCCCTCTGGATCGACATCAACAACTACAATGAAGAGTAAAAATGTTCGAGGTCCCAAAAAGCCATTGGAGGGCCGCTTCATCATCTCGGAGTTCAATGTGGATACAGGAGAACCGGGGGGCGAATAAAATGAAATTTGTGCACCACTGTGGTTACCTTGTACGGGACCGGCTCCCGATTAGTACCCGTGAATGGAAGAAGAAGACCAATGCTCCTCATATCAGTTTTGTCTCCGATCGTGACAAGGCGTTAATTTGGAAAGATGTCTTGGTACATTTCACGCTCCAAACAGATGGTTATGATGATATAATAGATGGTGATGAATTGAAGGAGCGAGTTAGGGATTAGGCAATGAAGAAGATGGCCACCCAGTTTTAGACTTGGAAGAAACACCTATACACGACGTATGTGAAGAAGAACATAACACTAGATTTTACTGTCCCAGGCCCGATCTCAAAGCAGAGGCCCTATTGGGATGAGTTTGTACAGTACAAGACTTCAGAAGAGGGTGTGAGTCGGGTGATAAAGAACCAACGTAATGCCCAACAGAAAACATACCACCATACCTTAGGATCAGGTGGCTACCCGACTGCCATTAAGAAGTGGAACAAAATGGAAGCAGACCTTCTTGCCAAGGGTATCAGACCAGAATCACTCGAGTGGGGAGAACGTGCAAAGAATTGGTTTTTCGCTTATGGGGGAACACTAGACCAGGAGACAGGGAAGTGCGTTTATGGCGCAAGACTGCAAGAAGCAGTAGAAAGATTGTTTTATGCTCAGAGAGCTACTGCTAGTGGTGCGTTCAGGCCCAACAGAGAGAAGGATGAGCTGACATACGCCATCGGGACTATTAAACATGGTGGCCGAACTAGAGGCAAAGGAAGTGTCTCATGGGAGCATGGATTCCCTCAGGACAGACCTTCCTATAGAAGTCACCAGAGAAAGAAGGAAGAAGAGGCACAACGGCTCCAGAGGTTGGAGGAAGCGGTGCGTGAAGCACAGGAGTGGGAAAAAAAACCTTAAAGCGAGAATGCAGGAGGAAATCAGAAGGCAAGTGCAAATAGCAGTGAGTGCAAGCAAGCAGGCATCAGAGCCAGGAATCAACATTAGCCAATCTGTTCAGTTGAAAAGCAGCTGCGCTTCCACGGAGATACCAAATCAAGGGGACACAGGACTGCGCTTCCCTGTGGATGACGTCACTGAACCTTGTACAACGTGTGAGCTACACATTCTGAAGGAGAATTCCACAATCAAGGTGGCTATCGGTCTTGTTAATCCTATCGACTGAACCAAGACACCAAGGATTCATGGAAATATAATCCAAGAAGGATATGCTACCATCTCGGTAGATAAAGCTGAAAAAGGTTTTAGTGATTTGCCTCTTGACATTCCTGGAGGTGATGGCGAGAAGACTCTAGGAGAAGTGGAAAAGACATTCATTCTATGGCGCAAGCGCTACATCATCATTCCAGGGATGTCGGCTCCACCTCCTCCTGAACTACCTCACCATAGGTACGTGCGGATGAAAACACTACATCATTAATTTGTATTGGCTTAAATAATTAACAATCTACTCATAATAATATGTCATTCCTTTTTTTGTAGCAGATCCTCCCCCAACCTAAATCCAATTGTTCAATCGCCAGATCATCATAGTGCTCTGTACGATGACATTGTGTTGGAAGATGAGGTTGCATCCACACCATCTCCAAGGAGGTCTCCAACGCCGCAGCCGCCACCTCCAAGGAGGTCTCCAACACCGCTGCCAACACCTCCAAGGAGGTCTCCAACGCCTCCCCCGCCCCTGCCTACCAAGAAGCCTAGCAAGAGGCCAGCCCCTCAAACGAAGAACCAGTCCCCGCCTACAAAGAAAGCCACCGTGAAACCAAGGGCTATTCCCAAAATAATATCTGAAGAGAAGGAAGAAGGAACTGATGCATATAAAAAAGACATGTCTAGATTCTATGACAAACTTAAAATGAATCAAGAAGCAAGGAGAAACCCGAAGAAACCGTACTTCTTCGTAGCTCCAGATATTCTAAGAAAAAAGGTGACTTCTTGCCAGCAACAACAGCGGGAATCTCATAAGCCGTCCAAATCAACGTTATCGGACTATGACTGCACTCTCACCAAGTCAATTGAGGCGGCACAGAAAAAGAAGCGGGTAGGGAAAGGAGTTGCCCAACTCGGACAACAAGCGCACCAATCAATCCCCCTGCTAGTTGTTGGTAATGAATATGGTTCGAATTTAGGATTAATGCATCAGGCAAACATACCTCCGGATATCGATTTGGATCACCTTGGTGAATTTCTTGATGAGACTGGTCTCGACCTTTACCAGATGTTTGGTGATGGAAATATTGAGAGTGCGGCGGAGGTTGATATTTAGAAGAAAAAAATTTGTACTAGGCCAGAGTCTATACAACCCTTAAGCCTTATCTGATCTGGGGACGCAAATGTACCTGCTAAACAAGTGGTATATGCAGGTGTCTACCAGTGGAGACTTCTGCGTTGGTGTCAAAATTAGAGACGAACATTGGTTCCGTGGCGATGATGTTATGTATGTTGACTTTGTAGAATTTCATCAACTATGCCACCTGACCTCTCTAGACAAAGTTATCATTAGCTGCTATTGCCTGTAAGTAATAATTCTTTTGATCTATTATTAAACTCATCATATGTGTGTATATGCATATAAATTATCCTAACAAGTACTATATATATGCAGATTTACAATGACAGAGCTCAGAAAGGAAGGCTGCAATGAAATTGGTTTTGTTGATCCCCATATAGTATTCAAAGACCCAATTACTCCAAAGACTAATTGGAAGAATGAGTCAGAGAGTAACCTCATGAACTTCTTAGTGAACCAACGCCACAAGAAGGATATACTCTTTCCCTATAACTTCAAGTGAGTGTTAATCATGTCGATCATCCTTAATGGCTCATATGTTGATTCTAGTTCATTAATGAGTGTTATGCGTTATATCCTATAAACACATGCAGCAATCACTGGATATTGATGGACATCGATCTGGTGAAAAGTCACTTGATAATCTATGACTCGATGAGAAAACCACAACAAGACTACTAAGATATGATAGATATTATCCAGAGGTAATTTTGGGATCTCTAGCAACTATATATACACACAAACATGATGATTAACTATATCTGATGATGTGGCAAATTTTTTATTGGGCAGTGTTTGGAAAACCTTTATTGAGAAGCAACACATGGAAAAATGCAAAGCGCCACTGAATGTAATCCCTTTGAAAGTAAGTCCCCTGAATCGCATCATCTTTATTAATTAAACATATAGCTTTCACCGGATCACCAGATTGGATGACAAATCTTTTTCTCGTAAAGTGGTGTATGAGGCAGGAACAGGGGAACAACTACTGTGGTTACTATGTTTGCAAGTTTATCAAAGTGCTCTCCCAAAGAACTCCTACAGAGAGACTCAAAGTACGTTAAAAATACACTATATATTTATTTAATTATTATTATTGATTGTGTTACTATGTCTTTATATATATATATATATATATATATTTATTTTTCTTTAATTCAAACCTGTAGACTCGATGGTTGGAGGAAAAGGTCATACGGCAAGACCAAATCAAAGCAATTCAAGAGTCTATAGTCGGATTTTTTAATGAGCAGGTCATTGATTCCAAGGGCGAGTTCTACTTCGACCCAACACTGCCATTGAAGCCAAGCTAGAGGATGAGAGGAAACTTATTATGTCACAACAACTATAATGCAATCTTTTGTAATATAATGTAAAATACACATATGCATGCATGCATATATATATATATATATATATATATATATATATATATATATATATATATATATATATATATATATATATATATATTTCTATGCTTGAATTGTGTGATTTAATACGTTCATTGTGCTTGAACCGAAATATACTATACGCGTGTATAAATGTATAATTAGCACGTACAATACGACTTCGAAAACCTATTTTGAAAAGAAAACAAAAAAATGAAAAGAAAAGAAAAAAGAAAAAAAACCTTTAGTCCCGGTTCGTATTACCAACCGGGACTAAAGGTGCCGGCCATCGTGGCATGTCAGGAGGCACCTTTAGTCCCGGTTGGTGTTACCCACCGGGACTAAAGGTCCTCCTTTAGTCCCGGTTCCTGACCCGGGACTAAAGGACCCCCTTTAGTCCCGGATGCTTGCTCCCGGGTGGGGAACCGGGACTAGAGGGGGTTCCCCACCGGGAGTAAAGCTCGGTTCTCTACCAGTGATGCTTCTTATCTAATACTATTTACTTAGGGTGCGTAAAACTCATTCAACACCTTATTTTTATTTCATCCTCTACCTTTAAAACCTCCTGCTTTGATTTTGGCAAACTTGACGCCGTCCCCTCCTTCTCTCTGGCAAGATTGTGCTTCTCCAGTGACATTTAGGTTACCTGGTCAGGGGAGGAGAGGCTCTCAAGCTAGGGCAACAAGGGCTTTAGAGGGCCATCCACTGGGACCCTCAACTTGATATATATATCGTCAGCCTGCCATATTACAGTTGCTCTACTCTGTGATATATTGTGTCATTTCGTTGGTTTTATATAAATTTGTGAGATGCACGATAGATTATAGAATATTAATTTCTAGTGAAATGACATCAACTTTTTTTAAAATCAATCTGAATTTGTTTGAATTTGGTCCGATATTTCTGAAATTTCCGAAATTTTGTATTTATCGCTGGATGCTGAAATTTTTTTATACCGGAATTGTAAACCCTGCCATCAAGTCTAAGGGAAGGCTATGGTAAGTAGCTACGATCATCCAAACAGTGGTAGTAGGCGTGGAACAGGGTTACAATGAGATCGAGGTGACGAACGGCGTCACTAATAGGAGGTCTCATGACGTACATTTGGGTTAGAGTGGTAGAGGTCGATCTAGTCACCGAGAGCTGCCGCAGACAGAAGGAGGTTGTTGGATGGGGTTGTGTGTGTTGGGGTCGGGGGGGGGGGGGGGGGGGGGGGGGGGGGGGGTGTTATGGCTCTAAAATCAAATGTTCAATAATTAAAGCGCTAATTGAAAGCGCTGAAGCGATGTTGTCTAGACAGTTGGGAAGTAGATACAAGGTCGCATTCATCCATTACTTGTTCCATGTTATTGCACATGCATCAACAACACCAGACAAGCTATGAAATACTATAAGGATCGATTGATTTCCTAGCAACGTTAACAACATGCAGTCGGGAGGCCCCAGCTGGGGTGTGCTTCTGGGAAGGCTGGACAGCAAGACCTCCGACTTCAACGGGTCCCTGAACCTCCCAGCGCCCACCGACAACCTCACCATACTTCAGCAGAAGTTCAGCAACCTCAGCCTCAACGACGTCGACCTGGTCGCCCTCTCAGGTAAAGCTACAAATAATCCATGTTATCGGTAGTAACTTGTCAATATCAAATGTATTTATTACTCGGAGTTGGTCTTAAAAGTGCAATTAAGTTAATACTGCAAATGAAACAAATATTTGCCTTGCCACATCCTATTCTTTGTCCAGATGTCGTTGCAATAGTTTGGTTCTGTATATACTTGTCATTAAGTGCAAACCGAACAAACTGTCGCAATGTACATGTCCCAATATTATTTGTGTAAATTTTAATGTTCGCAGGCCGGTACTGTTTAATTTCGTGCTTCAGTAATAGAGTTTGTCGGTGCATTGGATGGACCAGATGCCTTCATGACTTCGCTTCACTCGACACAAGTTTCGTGGTGGTGCCATGCATTCTCTAACTCGACTGCTACTCCAGATTTTAAGACCCAAACCGGTCAAATCCACCATTGACGATTTCAATCCACCAAATTGTCCATGCCCGATTTCGAGGACTAGACTAGCAAACCCTCGTGCATGCCTCACTACGCATGACTCGTCGATGTCGACGTGTGTCCAATCTCCATGTCCTCCACCTGATGGTCCACCAAATGCTTGCAACACCTTGCCTTGACTTTGTCTAACCACTACCTTGAGTTTGATCAACATTGTCTCATGTACTCTTGCTCTTCCATGTGCCTAATGTCAATGGCCCATCACTACTATAGAAGTGATCTTCACTACCGCCCACCACTGCCGGTTGCTAATTTGAAAATCCAAAAATGATTGGGGTCCAAAAGAACCGGAAGTGAAGATAATGATATATTCACCTTGTAGGCCAAGGAGGCAAAATATTTTGATTAACAAGCCACATATCAATATCAATGACACTGAAAATTTACAATGATAATATTCCATAAAAATCAGTCTTGACACTGAAAATGGAGATCACTGCAGGGACAACTAGCAGCCGGCAGTGATGAGCCACCACTGCCGGTTTGAATTCGGCATCGACAGTGATGTTCTCACATCACTACTGGGTTGGTAAGTGACCCGGTTGTTCTCTTCACACGGCAGTGAAGACCTTCCCCATATGTACACTGCACTCAGGCCGAAAATTCTATCTACGAATTCATTGGCTCGCGTGCCCTGGATCTGCACTGCCACAACCACTGCTAACACCCATGAGGAGCACCTGCCGCCACCGACACCGCTTTGGAGGACCACCGCGGCCATTGATGCCGCCCATGCGGCCCATGGCCCACACAGTTGTAGGGTCGAGATGGACGACTAGAGAGGGGTGAATAGTCGTTTCTAAAAAATAATCGCAAGAGCTAGCCAATTTAAAAACAAAATTAAAATAGCGATCTAACCTCGACTATACCCCTCTATCTAAATTTGCTAGCACCCATACAAAAGATTGAACCTGAGAGCAACTAAGGGTACCAATCTAAAAGGAGCTAAACTACACAATTCTAGTTTGTAAGATCAAACAATATAAGCAACTAGAACAAGAGCAAGCGCAACGGAGCTCCTACACATGCTAGTGATCAAGCAGTAAACTTAACAACACAAGCATAATATATTGCAATGAAGTAAACTTGTGTTGAGATGAGCAACCACAATGTAGAGGACGACACACGATGTTTTTCCGTGGTTCGGTGAATTGCCAGTCACTTAGTCCACGTTGAGGTGAGTTCTAGGTTGCTGCTCCTCTTGTTAGTTCCAAGCCTGCAAGCTTCGGACTACCTCACTAGGTAGGCTCCACGTGAGCACTAAATTTTGAGCCGGCCAAATCAACTAGACACACACACAAGCCTCGATTTTACTAGAGATCCTCTTTGCCTTCCTCCGGTGGGGATGAGCTCAATGGCCTCTCACAAAGCCAACTCCGGAGCACCGCACTATCCTTCTTGTGTGCTTCACGAAGACACAATTACCAAGCCGTCTAGGAACCGGCAAGCTCCAAGAGTAACAAGCAACCACACTTGCAAATCACCACCTAGTGCCACTCAATTAGTCACTCAAATAATCGCACTAGGATCAATCTCCAACTCACTAAACTTATCTCACATGAAGCATATGAGTAGGAGAGGTGAGGAGATGCTCTCTTAATGTATATCAATTTCCCAAAGTGCCAAGAGAAGCTCCACAACCTGCCACCACTCTATTTATAGAGGGAGCAACCAACTGGACATTTTAGGAGCTGACTAGCTCTCTGCGTAGCTGGCAGTCCCACCGCTAGGTGCCCACAAGGTAGCGCACAAGCAGCCCAACGGCTATGGACCAACGATCGACTGACATGGCGGTTCCACCGCCACTCACAGCAGGTCCCACCGCCAGGAGGTTTTCAGCCTCGGTCAAAAGCCCCAGGGCGTTCAGACGCTCGCAAAACATGCCATCGGATGCTACAGTGCCGGTGGTCCAACCACCAGACCCACCGGTTGGACCGCCAGGGCCACTTCCATCAGCCCAAACAAGTCCAAAACACTCTGATTAAATTCATTTTTCAAACCTTTGAAAATATGCTAACTCCAAATGTTTGTCCCACGAGACAACCACCACTTGAAGCACAAGTTAGCATTTTCAAATCCTTTTGCAAAGGTTTTCAAACTCATTTAGGATCAGCCACTCGTCTCTAATATCAAAGTGATTAGGACCTCACAAGTGGCACTAGATAACTGAGATGCAAATGTATTTTCCCCTCTTAATAGTACGGCTATCTATCATAAATCCGGCCTATTAAATCTTCTCTAGAACACCTCATGGCCGGCAAAATGAAACACCCTATGTTTCATACCTTTGCCTTGCGCTTATCCAATTTCATTCAAATTCATGCCCGCAAGGAAAATGTTGTCCAACATATTCACCAAGCCACTCGATATGAGCAATGAATCTTTGGCTTGATCTTCATCGATGATGTGGATAACTCAAACTATCACATAGACTTCAAGTCCATTGACCTTAGTCTAACTTGCTCTTCATCGTTGCTTCAGTCCTTCAGCGCCAAGTCTCGCTCATGCTTCTCCACCACGTGTGGTCCGTCGTTCCAAAGCTTCTCGACTTGCCTTTCACCATTGCCTCGGTCCATCGGTGCCAAGCCCACTAGCTTGCCCTTCACCATCGCATTGCACACGGTCCATCGTAGCCAAGTCTTGCTTCGGTCTTCACATGGTTGCTACATTTGATTTGAGCATTCCAGCAAGCTAACAATCAAATCCATATCAATAGTCCAACTTTTCTTGTGAACTAAACCAATTTTCCTTCACACACTCAAATAGAGAAGGTAGTCCATAAGTGTTGTCATTAATTACCAAAACCCAAACAAGGGCCTAGACCTTTCAATCTTCCCCTTTTTGGCAATTGATGACAACCTATACAAAGGAGTTTAAGAAATTGAAAATTCAAGCCATGTCCATACAAAGTATTTTGTGGGCTTGAACATGAGTTTTGCATCATTTATCCATAGCATGAAGAACATCGGTTAGGATAGATAAATGCTCCAAAACTCAACTATGTAGTAAACCTCCCCCTACATATGTGCATAGGGATTTGGGTTCAATTCATTCACATATACATAAATTTGAAAATTTTGGTAGAGTTTCCCCTATATAGTGGTAGCCGTCGTGCCTGCGCGCGGCAGCTTCAGGATCTTTGTAATGGTCAAGTGACACAAAACACCCCATGTGGCAAACCAACTCACATGACAACCAATATCATGCCTAACTATCCATATTATAATACTTACAGGAAACTACATGATTCGCAGGATTTATAAAGTTTTAATTTTCTTCTCCCTCCTAGGCTCAACTCTTCGATAACTCAGTTGAATTCTTATCGGAGTAAACTCATAGCTCATCTTGGATTCGCCCAATCCAAGGTCTAGTATGCAGCGGTGAATAGAGCACTACCTCACATCCACCGAAACAACAACACCTGCAAAATAACTTGGCGGCCATGCCATGAGTATATTTCGTACTCGTAGGACTTAATTCCAACTTATAGATATTTGGTGGATGCAAAGGGTAGTTAATGGGTATTTGTACATTTGCGAAGGTTTATGGCGTTTCTTAGATGACATGCTCATGATCCATTTTAAGGAATTATCATTAAAAGAGATATGGTATTCAAAGGAGTGATTAACACATATACACCACAATGTCATCATGTTCCATCATTTCTCTACCATGGGTATAGAAAGTAAGAACAACCAAATGGGTCCGTCCCGAGGGACTTCAGGCTTTCAAACTCTATAGAGGTGTACAACTATACCCACACAAAAGAACAGGATTAACCTCCATACCTTGTGCACAAGATAAGGGTTGCCTCACGTCTTCCAACCTTTCTCTAATCTGGCCCTGAATGTCCGACGAAAGGTTCGACTGGTGCCTGGTCAACGTCTCACACATTCCCAACCGACGTAATTAGTTACTTCGCTTGTCGACCCCATCCACGACATGTGGTCTAGTATGGGTGGTTACTTAGACTCACGTATCCTAATAAACGGTCCTAATCTGCTCCATGAGCTACGTCATTTGAGGTCCCACTCTCACAATGACCTACCCCTCGCACGAGCGAAGTTACCAAAATAGTATTGAAGTTTACAACTTTTAATGATATTATTCTTTACCCAGATTAGTAAGGTAAGTCAAGTTGTACCCACATTAGTTTTAGTGATTAATTACCCAAGTGTAGCATCCTACACGCGTGAGAATGAGTTCCCTTCTCATAATCGAACTTCTACCATTGCTAAGTAACTAAGCAATAAGCAATTAAGTGTTTCCATTCTCATTGTTTAGATGAGAGGCTTCTACTAGATTATTGAGTGACTCTAAGTGTAGAGAGCATGGCTTTACTAATCAACCTACATGTAATGCATAACTCATAATGAAACTGCATGAGTATCCAAAATAGGGTTTATAGTAGTGGAGTGCCTGAGTGATCTTGCTGATGACTCTAAGGTTGTAGACAACAACTCACACTGCATTCCCTACTCTACTTGGGTCCTAAAAGAGATCAAAGGTCGAGGTTGAAGGTAACTGAGGAAGGCTTGGGAACAAGACTCAGCTTGGGACTCAGGGTAGAGGCTTCTACCTAGGGCTCTTTTGTTGCCTTTCTTGAAACTATGCTGAATCTAGTATTGTTGACCTCTCGGGTAAGTTCACTAGGTAACTTCATCCTTACTGTTAACTTGATGGACACTCCAGCCTAGGTGGCACACACTCCGGTAGGAACTAGGAGGTCTAGGGTTGCTAGGTTATTGTCCTCTATAATTCATCGGATGCTCTACCATGAGTGATGGACTGCTCCAGTGTAGGCTTGGTGTTCTCTAGTTCACTGGCTATAAGTCCTTATAACTCAATGGACACTTCATGAAACATCATGGACACTCTGGTGGTCCATGTCGACAGGAGATAAGGTTCTGGTGGCTAATTTTCCTAGGGTTGTCGGACACTCCGTCAATATGACGGACACTCTGTGAAGCAGTCGACAGAACCTATGTTCTTGGGTGATCTTGGGCTCTAAGCTTAGATGTGCTCAGCTATGATCTATGCATGTGCAAGATATCTCTAGGATGGCTTACGTGACTCACTAGGCTCAAGAAGGCTAGGTTCAAAGCTTGTTTTACTAAGTGTGGCTATAGGCTAGGATCAAACTTAGAGATACAAGAACTTGAAGATTAACCATGAGATGAAGATAATACCCTTAGCTCTAAGATCTGAGAGCTTCCATAGTGAAAAGATTGAAGATCCAAACCATCTCTACTCTTGCTTCTTATCCACGAGTTGGCTTGGCTCCATATGAATTGTCTCTTGCCACATACCAAAAAGATAGTTCAAAGGACTATCCTTGAACTCATTGGATGATTGAACTAGATAATAACTTCTTGAGCTTACCATGAACAGGTTGAGGAGTTAAGGGTGTCCATGGGCTGCTGTTGGTGCTTCTCTTCTTCCTCTCCTTCCTCTTCCTCAATCCTTCCACCAATCTCTCCCATGTCTAGCTTCTAGGGTTCTTTCTTGTTCCTGAGTGAGTAGAGAGAGAGAGTGAGTGTTGCAATTGAGAGGATGAGTGAGAGAGTGGCCTTAGCTGAGACATATCTCTTCCCATTCATGCTGACATGTGGGTCCCACCCACTTAAGTGGCAACCACTCATTTCCCACTTACTGCTACTACACCAGTGATCTGTCGGATGGTCCGTGGTATTTTCGGACGGTCTAGTAGTCTCTATCTTTGCTGAATTGACTAGTTCATTGAATGGTTGGTTGTTATTGACCAATGCATTGTCCTTGAGTACTTTATTGGGGCAATGGTTGGTGTTGATGATGTCAATAGGATGAACTTTATTCCATGTAGTGATTTTCTTCCATGCATTGTGTGAGCCTGACCATGATTACCTAGTGTTCGCATAGGGTGCTTGTTATCTTATCTGGCATACTTCATTAGGAATCTTCGGAGTGACTCAGTAGGTAATTTTCCTTTGATAGTCAAAATGACTGCCCAGTGTGTAACAGATTTCGAGTCATTACAATCCTCCCCTCCTTATAAAAAGGTCGTCCTTGAGCTTTCTCGAGGTACTATTGGGTACTGCACTTGGGAAAGTTTGGGGTCTCCAAGTATGCACTATAAGGCGTACACTTTTCTTTGTTCCATCGACTTTTTCTCTCTAGGGTCGCATGGGGGATGGAGGGTTACTTTATCCAACCTTTGAGTTATGATGGCTTCCTATTCTTTGGGGCTTCTTTATCTCACCTTGGCATAATTCTAATTTAGAACTTTGGTTGCCATTTTGAAATTCAGGAAACGAAGTTTTTGGGCAGTTTCTGTCTTCTAATGGACAGTCCGGTCCACTGGTCAGGCTATCTGGAGGCTCCGGGGTTTGATAGTTAACTTAGGTCATTCAGTTATCCAATCTGGTGGATGGTTCGTCACATCCGTCGGACTCTTCGTTGAATCATGATCTATAAGTAGACGGACAACGACTAATGGGATTCAGTCCTTTATAGTTTTAACAACTGCCATCACTGTCAACTCCCATGCTACTGCTACCACCATGCACGTGCTTCAGGTGACTCCCGTTCATGGTCCAAGGCTTCCACGTGCGCTTCCATCATGAGTGACAGGTAATCTCCTTGATTCTCTTCCCCTTTTTGCTTTACTCCTTAATTCATTCCCGATTAGGGCCTCTTTACTCTATTACTTGACTAGGGTTAGGGTCAAACCATCTTAGGGACTTCATAGAACATGCATAGGAGCATATTGGCCTAGATTTGAACATAGTTGCGCTGCTCGATTGGTTGAGTGCTTGGGGATTTAAGATTCCTATCGTCACCATAGAGATTATGTTGTCTGCGATACTGGTGGATGGTCCATGGGTGTTGCAGATGCTCTACTACTAGGGTTCATTCTCCTTTACTTTGTACTCACCTGATGAGTTGGCAAAATGCTCCGATGAGATGTCGAAAGGTTCTGTTGTCTTATGCGGTTCTCTGTCTAGGTTAGTACTGTCGGTGTATAACCTGTCGGGCGGTCCGCGGGTCTTGGCAGAATATTCTGGTGTGGATAGATGGTTCTTAGGTACAATGACTCCTGCCCACATAGGTACCAATGGTTGGTCTGTGGGCTATGATGGACACTCCGTCAATGTCTGCTCAGTGCTGAATTTAGTTCTAATTTCACTCCAATGGTTAACCAATCTTATAGATACTTATCATGTGTATAGTAGGGCCTATATACAAGCTGTAGGTTGCACTGTTACTCCATTTCTATAATTGTGCTTGCTGTCTTGGCTTCAACTTAGTTCCAAAGGGTGTTCTGACTTCATGACTACATGTTCGAGTATTCTTTCCAATTTACCTACTTATTGTTCAACAAGTAGCCTTTCTAATTGCGGTCCATCTCTCAATATAATTGGGGGGGGGGGTAGTGTTCCTTCCATATTTATGCTAATCCAGTTTCTCCATAAATCTTGAATTTTTCCTTCCTTCATGTTGTAGGTCTGCCATGGATTCTAACCTATGGGAGGCAAATTGTCGGAGGTGATGTCTTGCGATACACTTGCTGAGGAGTCTGAGTCTGAGGGGACCTTCCCCATGGATTTGGCAGCTATACTGGAGGAACATTTCAGTTGGACGGCTATTGGTTTTAGTTGGGTTGCGCTATTGAGGTAGTTCGAGTAGGCTAGGGGACTTGCCATCTCCTTTCTTCCACACACATGTCCAGTACCAGATGTACTGAGGGGGCATCGACATTAGACCGATGCACTCGGATCAACAATGGCTGTAATGGGCATATTTGTAGACTCTAGCTCAATTGACTGGCTTGGTGGGGAAGCTCAAGGCCATGGGTTGGAAGAAGGTGCTTCTATTTCACCATGGCTGGAACGAGACCATGATCCGTCAGTTTTATGCCACTCTAGAGGTCCAAGCTGAAAATGAGAAGTTGATGTTGATGATGGGCACTTGTAGGTTCAAGGCCACCTTCAGAGATCTTGCTGCTGCGGTGGGGCTAGATTACCATAGGATGAAGAGAGGCAAGTTGGTTGCTAGTCTTCCCATGTTGCTGGTAGGTGAAATGCTCGAACTTTACTATTAGGAGGCTTCCATGTTCGGTCCAATGGGTGGTATGAGGAGGATTCCCAAGGTAATCCATGAGATCTTGAGGCATACCATCATGACGTCTGCTGCGATTAAGGGTGGTGCTATTGGTTGGCCCTCCTTGGAGGTCATCTACGCTGTGCTGTCTGGTGATGAGTTGAACTCCCTAGACTTGATAATGAACCAAATGCTAGAGTGCAAGCAGGATGTACACGCTCCCTTGGCATTGTAACCGTACATCATGGCTTTGGTGCTTCACATTGTGGAGGACTTCTATGGGGTTTGCGAGGTTCAGCACCGGGCCTTCCTGCCATACCAGCATGACAAGGCTTTCTTGGAGAGGCCACCTTCACCATAGTTTGGTAGAATGTCAAAGTCAAACTCTCAAGGTAAGTTTGAGGTTCTCTCACTACATATTGCTTTCCTTGCCACATTTTACACCCTTGTGTCTTTGGCTTGGTCCAACTTTGGGCTTCCAATTTCTTTCTTTCTTTTCTTGTACTCATCATTCAGCTCTAATTTTGCAGGCTCTTTCCTACTCGGAAGGTATGTCCCACATTGATCATCAGGGCATCCATTCTCTTGTGGCTCCAGGACTTGCGAGCTTTGATGGTTTTGTAGCTTCATCTTTCTTGTTTGGTACTGATCTTAGGCGTAGGGTCCGCTTTGATAGGGGCCTAACTTAGATTTGTGACCTTAATCCTATGTGTGAACTCCATCTGGTTGTTGGTCCTTGTATGATATGGTTATGTGCTACATTGTGTGATGTCTAAACTTGGTTCGATATTTCTTGAGGTGACGGTCATTACTGACTTGTCTGAGTTGTGGTGTTGATGTCCTTCCTGCTTGGTTCACATCTTTGTTCTGCGTTTGTCGTGACTCAAAAGATAAGACCAGGGTTCAAAGGAGATTCTATTGAGGGCTCTTCCAACACAGGGTAAAGGATGAGGAGTTGTTCTAGGATTCTAGGGGATTGTGGGGGGTCTTAGGCTTAGGGGTACCTCTAGGGTTTGGAAAGACTAGGGGCTACAAAAGGGCTAGGAAGGATAGATAGGAAGATCGGAACCGCTCTCTTCGACCCTCATAGCATATCACGCCCAATACTTAGGGTGATCTAGGTGTGAACTTTGGCTCTCACTTGGGTACTCCTATTATTCCCTCCCAATTCCCATTATACAAGACACCTTTTAAGTTGAAACATAGTTTGTATGTCAAATACAAGAGGCAAGATTAGCTAGTGGGGTAAGGGTTACTTTATCTTATAGGGTTAACACTAAAGCATAATAGTTATCTAATTTAAATCTACTCTGGACACAACATTGAAGTCATATGTGGTTTGGCAAATGGATTCTTCATGTAAGTCAACCACTGCTCTGATACCCATCCCTGTCGCGCCCGCACGCGGTAGCTTCAAGATCTTTGTAACGGTCGAGTGACACAAAACACCCCTTGTGGCAAACCAACTCACATGACATCCAACATTATGCCTAAGTTTCCTAGATTATAATACTTATAGGAAAATACATGATTCACATGATTTATATAGTTTTAATTTTCTTCTCCCTCCTAGGCTCAAATATTCGATAACTCAGTCGAATTCTTATCGGAGTTAACTCGTAGCTCATCTTGGATTCGCCCGATCTAAGGTCTACTATGCAGCAGTGAATAGGGCACTACCTCACATCCACTAGGACAATAACACCTACAAAATAACTTGATGGCCACGCCGTGAGTACATTTTGTACTCGCGGGACTTAATTCCAACATATAGATATTTGATGTATGCTAAGGGTAGTTAATGGGTATTTCTACATTTGAAAAAGGTACATGACATTTCTTAGATGACATGCTCATGATCCATTTTAAGGAATTATCATTAAAGAGATATGGTATTCAAAGGAGTGATTAACACATATACGCCACAATGTCATCAAAATTCTCCATCATTTCTCTACCATGGGTATAGAAAGTAAGAACAACCGAATGGGTCCATCCTGAGGGACTTTAGATTTTCAAACTCTGCAGAGGTGTACAACTGTACCCACATGAAGAACGGGACTAACCTCCATACCTTGTGCACAAGATAAGGGTTGCCTCATGTCTTCCAACCTCTGCCTAATCTAGCCCAAATGTCTAATGAAAGGTTCGACTGGTGCCCGGTCAATGTCTCAAACATTCCCGACCAATGCCACCCCCTTGCCAGTTTCACCGATAAACCGGTCGCAATTAATTACTTGGCTTGTCGAACCATATCCATGATATGTGGTCTATATGGGTGGTTACTCGGACTTACTGTGTCCCAATAAATGGTCCTTATCTGCTCCATGGGCTATGTCATTTGAGGTCCCACTCTCACAATGACCTACCCCCTGCACTGAGTGAAGTTAACAAAATAGGTATTCAAGTTTATAACTTTTAATGATATTATTCTTTAGCCAGATTAGTGAGGTAAGTCAAGTTATACCCTCATCAGTTTTAGTGATTAATTACCCGAGTGTAGCATCCTACATGCGCGAGAATGAGTTCCGTTCTCATACTCGACTTCTACCGTTGCTAAGTAACTAACCAATAAGCAATTAACCATTTCCATTCCCATTGTTTAGATGACAGGCTTCTACTAGATTATTTAGTGACTCTAAGCGTAGAGAGCACAAATGTACTAATCAACCTACATGTAATGCATAACTCATAATGAAACTGCATGAGTATCCAAAATAGGGTTTATAGTAGTGGGGTGCCTGACTAATCTTGCCAACAACTCTGAGGTTGTAGACAACAACTCACATGCATTCCCTATGCTACTCGGGTCCTGATAGAGAACAAAGGTCAAGGTTGAAGGTAACCAAGGAAGGCTTGGGAACAAGACTTGGCTTGGGACTCAGGGTAGAGGCTTCTACCTAGGTCTCTTTAGTTGCCTTTCTTGAAACTATGTTGAACCTAGTATTGTTGACCTCTTGGGTAAGTTCACTAGGTAACTTCATCCTTACTATTAACTTGATGGACACTCTAGCCTAGGTGGCAGACACCTCGGTAGGAACTAGGAGGTCTCAAATTGCTGGGTTAATGTCTTCTATAATTCATCGGACGCTCCGCCGTGAGTGATGGATGCTCCGGTGTAGGCTTGGTGTTCTCTAGTTCACTGGCTATAAATCCTTATAACTGAACGGACAATTCGTGGAATATCACAGAGACTCTGGTGGTCTATGTCGATAGGAGATAAGGTTCCAGGTGGCTATTTTTCCTAGGGTTGTCAGACACTCCATCGATACAATGGACACTCCATCAAGCTGTCGACAAAACCTATGTTCTTGGGTGATCTTGGGCTCTAAGCTTGGATGTGCTCAGCTGTGATCTATGCATGTGCAAGATATCTCTAGGATGGCTTAGGTGACTCACTAGGCTCAAGATGGCTAGGTTCAAAGCTTGTTTTACTAAGTGTGGCTATAGGCTAGGATCAAACTTTGAGATACAAGAACTTGAGGATGAACAATGAGATGAAGACAATAACCTTAGCTCTGAGATCTGAGAGCTTCCATAGCGAAAAGATTGAAGATCCAAACCTTCTCTACTCTTGCTTCTTATCCTTGAGTTGGCTTGGCTCCATATGAACTCTCTCTTGCCACATAACAAAAAGATGGTTCAAAGGACTATCCATGAACTCATTGGATGATTGAACTAGATAAGAACTTCTTGAGCTTCCCATGAAGGGGTTGAGGAGTGAAAGGGTGTCCATGGGCTGCTGCAGGTGCTTCTCTTCTTTCTCTCCTTCCTCTTCTTAAATCCTTCCACCAATCTCTCCCCTCTCTAGCTTCTAGGGTTCTTGCTTGTTCTTGAGTGAGTAGAAAGTGAGAGTGAGTGTTGCAAATGAGAGTAGAGAGAGAGTGTTGCAAATGAGAGGATGAATGAGAGAGAGTGGCTTTAGCTGAGAAATATCTCTTCCCATTCGTGCTGACATGTGGGTCCCACCCACTTAAGTAGCAACCACTAATTTCCCACTTACTGCTATTGCACTATGATCTGTTGGATGGTCCGTGGTATTTTTGGACGGTCTAGTAGTCTCTATCTTTGCTAAATTGACTAGTTCATTGAATGGTTGGTTGTTATTGACCAATGCATTGCCCTTGAGTACTTTATTGGGGCAAGGTTGGTGTTGATGATGTCAATAGGATGAACTTTATTCCATGTAGTGATTTTCTTCCACGCGTTGTGTGAGCCTGACCATGATTACCTGGTGTTCGCATAGGGTGCTTGTTATCTTATCTGGCATACTTCATTAGGAATCTTCGGAGTGACTCAGTAGGTAATTTTCCTTTGATAGTCGAAATGACTGCCCAGTGTGTAATGGATTTCGAGTCGTTACAATCCGCCCCTCCTTATAAAAAGGTCATCCTTGAGCTTTCTCGAGGTACTATTGGGTACTGCACTTGGGAAAGTTTGGGGTTTCCAAGTATGCACTGTAAGGCTGTACACTTTTCTTTGTTCCATCGACTTATTCTCTCTAGGGTCGCATGGGGGATGGAGGGTTACTTTATCCAACCTTTGAGTTATGATGGCTTCCTATTCTTTAGGGCTTCTTCATCTCACCTTAGCATAATTCCGAATTTAGAACTTTGGTTGCCATTTTGAAATTCTGGCATACTTCATTAGGAATCTTCAGAGTGACTTGGTTAGGTAATTTTCCTTTGATAGTCGAAATGACTACCCAGTGTGTAATGGATTTCGGGTCAGTTATAGTAACTGAGGTGTATAGGATAAAGACTATATACCATTTATTATCATGAGCAATATATCCATCCTCAGAATTACCACAACTACTATAACTTGTATCTCACAAAAATATTAGAGCATAACATATGTCAATATAAGACCAATGCTCATCACATCAAGCAACATAGTTCTAGCAATCACCACACAAGTCCTTAATGAATAATACAAGACTAGGTCCATGCAACATGCAACATACATATGCAATGTCCAATACAAGTGCAATAACACAAATAAATATCCATGAGCCAAAAGTCCATAAAAGTTTTCAATTCACCATTAAGGCACTTGTGATTTTTCAATTCTTCTCTTTTATCCCCCTTTGTCATCAGATTGACCAAAAAGGGTGCTCTAGCCATCAGTGCCAGGAGGAGGTGGTGGAGGTAGATACAATCCTTGCTGAGAATAGCCATAAGGTGGAGGATAGCAATAAGGAAATGGAATTTGAGGCCTCTGAGGTTGTGGCATTGGTCTAGGATATACTCCATAGAAGTGATCAACTCATGTGTTTCTTGCCTTTGTGATATCTGCTCAACATGTGTAGATAAGTGACTAAGCTATGAGCTGATGGCATCTACATCACTTTGCATCCTCTGCTGCCCCTAATGCACAGTCTAAAAGTTGGTCATAAAGGGATCATAGATACTTGACTGAACATGCTGACCAAGCTATTGGAAGCTATTGTCTATGTGACTATGCCATTATTGCCCATACTGTTGGAATGAGCTATTCATGTGTCCTTCCCAATGTTGATCCATTTGGTGCATTTGTTGATTGACTTGTGCAAAGCCTGCATTCATGTGTGCCTAAAGTGTTGTAATCAATGGATCAAAGAAATTTTGAGGGGGCACCCGACCATGCATATCAGGATGTGGAAACTTAGGCTGTGGAGGAGGCATGTTTTCTTCTTGAACATTTTCATTTCCATCATTGTCATCACCTAAGTTGTAATACCTAGCTGCTTGTGCCTCTTGCTCTCTAGCTAGTTGTGCATAGTACACATCTCCTGGATCTGGAAATATATTAAGTGGCCTGGCAAAGAATGTGTTTATATGTGTAGAGAAGGGCCTATGCAGCTTGTGTTCTGAGTTGTAGTCCCCTTGAAACTTTGTCTTCACAAGTATTAGTGACATGATGTAGGGGGCAAAGTAGAGCCTATTCTCAAAACTTAGCGTCAATTCATTCATTTGTTTGAGCATGAGCCTTGGAATGTTGATCTTGTGCCTATACATGAAATGGTGTATCACATTCCAATAATGTCCTCTGACTGTATCATCATTTCCACTTTGGGCATAAAGGTTGCACTTGCCACTTTGTTGATAACAGCTGGGTGATGCCTCAAACCTCTCACATGTCCAATGGAACACTCAAATCCCATGCAACTATGCTCATAGAACTGGGCAATTTGATTTTCTACAAGGGGGTCTTCATTGTCAATACTGATACTATCAGCATAGAAGTTGTAATTCAACATGTTGGCAGTGAAAAATTCCATGAATGAAGCTATGTATTGCCTTTCCCTATCATCCACTTTATCCTTCTCTATCAAAGTCATATTCTATAGTTGCATGAGATTGTTTCACTATCGTCATTCCAATTGCACTTATACTTCAGAAATTCAATGATTCCTTGAGTTTGAAATAGCTTAATCACCCCTACTACTTGAGGGAAATCTTTCAGAAAATTTAGTGCAATAGTATGATGATTATGCACTTTGCACTTCATGATGTGACCAAAGAAGACATTGAGCTGCACCTTGGTGTGAAATTGTGGAAGCATAGAATCATTTACATTGTCAAATTGAGTGACCTTTCTAGCAGTAGTGTATTGATGAAATTTCCAAGGATATTTCTCTCCATTCATAAGTAAGCACATTCCACTCAGTGTCAGGCTCTTCATCCTCATTAAATTGACCATCCTCGCCTCCAGCAACTGAACTTTCACCAACATCATCATCAACAGGCTCATAGTCTAGCTCAGGATTGGGTCTTTGCCTTTTAGTTGATGTCACCTTCCTTTTACCATGGCCCATCATACTGAAAATCATCATATAGAAAATATATGTGCAACCATGAGTGATTTGAATCATCAAAGTATGCTACACAAGTCAACTAGTACAACTGTCATATGAGGAATCAACTGAGTTCATCATCTTGTTAATAGTTACTATTCATGAATAGTGTTCATCAAGAACACTCAATCTTTAGTCATCAATATCTCACAATGTACTGCAAACTTGATCACCAAAAATTAGCCATAGCATCTCCACAACATATCCAACATGTTCCCCTAATTTATTTCAAGTTTTCATGGTCAAAAATCAAATTGGGATTCTCCAAACAAATGACTTCCATGAAATGTGTGGGGATTTGATTCCAATACCAATTCAACTTGGCGGAGTAGCTTGTGGTTAGACCTAGAAATCTCTTCAATTGGACCGGCCTCCTTCCAATCCCTTCAATCTCACACCCTTTCTTTTCTTCCTTTGTTCTTGAGAGAGAGCTTGAGTGGGAGTATGAAGCAACAGACCAGAACCCTCTACTCTCGGCCCTTTCTGGTTGAGCTACGCGGTCCGACCATGGGCTGGTCTGATGGGACCGCCAGGACTCCCAACCGAACATAGATTACTGCAAATGCTCTGCTCAGCATGGACCTTCCTCATGGTCCAACCGGCTAGATGGGCGGTGGCACCGCTAGGGACACCCTGAAAACCAAACTTTCTGGAACTCCTCTGATCTTCCTCACGGTCCAACTGAAATTATAAGCGGTTGGACCACTAGTGCTTCCTTCAAAAACCAAAGTTCCTGCAAACTTTTTGCTCTATCTAGACTACCTCACGGTTTGACCGTGGATGATTGCGGTTGGACCGCTAGCTCAACTCAGCCCTATCGAATTTTTGTTTCCTTTCTCCTTTTCTTTCCAAACAAATTCCAAATTTGTTTCTAACTCAATTCTTTGCTCAAATATTGTCCAAATATATGTGTGCTACCCCTTTTTACATGAATTCCATTATCACTTATGTTTTTTAGCTCATGGACAAAATCAAATATATTTCCACTAGATCAACACAAACATGAGGAACTATAGTGGCAATATTTTGATCAATACAAGTAACACCACAAATATGATAAAGGGTAAAATAAAGTATCATCAATATGCACCTAATCACATACTAGTAAGGTATGCCATGCCAAATCCACAATTAGTTTTTCATACCATTGTTTGGAGTGAAGAGACAATCCAATATATGATTGCAATAGTGAAGACCAATATCAATAGAATATATTCATGATAAATCATTTGAACCAACAATCTTCGTGGCCTAGATGCTTTCAATTTTGGCCAACCCATCAAGCAACAATATATTTGAAATTACTTTCATTTGCTTGAGCTAGAATACTTTCATGAGCTTCCAATCAACGTCATCCATCAAATGCATCAAGATCGGTTTGAACCTTCTTCACACACTCTTGAGTGGTTATCTTGTTGAAGTTGAACTTGTTACAAGTTGACATGATCAAATGCTTCAAATAGCTTGCTCATGAAACATCATCATGTAGGATAGCATTGGTTCAAGATATGACATATTTCAATTCAAACTTGGCTTCATGTTAATGGAGTATAATAGATCAATAAACCAAGTTCCCAATGCCACCATGGTACCTACTAATCATTCAATTGCTTGATGGTACCCAACTGGTGTTGGGTCCTCTCATGTTAGTCACTACATGCTTGGGCACCCAAATAGCATTGTGCATGCACAATGGAATGATTAGCAATTGTAGCCTTTATGGTACCATTGCCATTTTTCCTAAGCAAATAACCTTCATGAATTCAACTTGACTTAGGATTGTTACCTTTAGGACTACCTTTTACAAAGGGTCCCTTGTTATGGCATTCATAGTAGTCATCGGAGGAGTAATATTTGTTCAAACTTCCTCTTCTTTCTCCTCTTCTTACTTTCTTCTTTCCCAACTTGTTATCAACCTTATGGTTGATATTTGCTTGCATTTGGGAATTCTTCGATTCATCCTCACTTGAGTCTTGTGGCTTCTTTTTCTTCTCCTTGGGACAACTCATGGCTAAGTGACCCATCTTGTGGCACTTGAAGCACATGTAATGAGAAAGCTTTTCATCTTCTAGTCTTCTCATTTCTTTCTCATAATTCTTCCTAGCCCATCTTTTTCCTTTGATACTTGTGTTGTTGTAGGCTATGCCATTCATGTTCCCAAATTTCTTGTGTCTCTTCAATAATTGTTGATGTGTGGCATTTGATGATCCATGCCTATCCACCTTATCACTTGAGTTTCTCTCTTCATCATTTGGCTCTATGTTTTCTTCTACATGGTTAGTCTCATGATACATAGAAGAAGAGCAAGTATCCAAATATTAAGAACAAGGTATTTCTAGTAAATCTTCACAAGAGGTGGACACATTCTTTTTGCCTACAACACAAGGGTTAGCCACATATTGCAATTGACCATCTGACTCACATGATGAGCTTTCATCAATTTAGATTTCTTCTTTGGAAATGCTCTTAGTGAGAAAAGCATGGTCCTTTTTGAGTTTCTTATGAGTTAGGCAAAGAACCTCATGAGTCAATTTTAACTTCTCATGCATACATACAAGTGTGTCAAGTAAATGCTTAGAATGATCACATGGTTTATTTAGAATGAGATTTCCATTTTTCAAGTTTTTCTTTTTAGTTTTTACCTTTTCCAGCTATAGTGACATATCCTTAACAAGATCTACAAGCCCATCACATGTGTAAGTATGGTCAACTTACATCACTATCATTGTTTACCTTCATGTTGCCATGAGACATGTGACAATGAGTTGATGCAGATGAGCTTGTAGAATAATCATTGTTGTCAAGTGAGCTTGTAGTGAAGCGATAATCACAATCACTTGAATTTGGAATGGAGCAATCATCAACAACATCAATCTCATCAATGATCACAAAATCACCAATATCACCAACAATACAATCATCTTTCTCATGGAGCTTGTCATCATCATCACTTGACCATAGGGTAGAGCAATCTTCCACAATCACCAAGTTGTGGTTATGCTTAACATCCTCATGTGCCACCATATCTTGGGCTCATCCTCCTTGAACTTGCCATCATCACATGTGGAGGAATCACCATAGAGTCGGTTGATTGCCTCCCATAACTCATGGGTGGTTCCCTTGCAATCCACCTTATAATATACCTCCAAACTCAAAGCATCCATTAGAAAGCAATAAGCATGTGCATCGAGTTCAAAGCAAACCCTTTGAGCTTTGGTTAGATTTTTATGGTCCAAGACATGAGTGATACCACTAGTAATCATTCACCAAAACTTTGGTCCCTTTCCACGAAAATGATCAAGCATGTGATTTCTCCACCTGTGCAAAGTTTGTGCCACTAAAAATGTGTGTATCACAATCATCTATCACACTAATCATGATCCTCTCGGGTCGGTGAAGATCACAAATGAGAGACCAAGCTCCGATATCACTTGTAGGGTCGAGATGGCTGACTAGAGGGGGGTGAATAGTCATTGCAAAAAAATTACAAGAGCTAGCCAATTTAAAAACAAAATTAAAATAACGATCTAGCCTTGACTATACCCCTCTATCTAAATTTGCTAGCACCCTTACAAAAGATTGAACTTGAGAGCAGCTAAGGGTACCAAGTGTAACATCCAAGATGTTAAAAAGCAACTAAAATTTTTATCATGAGCATCATCAAGCATAATCATCAAGTTTGAGGCATAAATGCATTTTATGTTTCATTTATAGCATTCATATGTTGCTTATAATATGTTTTAGATGTTACATGAAATGATGCCAATAATAGTGTTTAAGGTTCTTCATGATTTATAATTTAATAAATTGCTTAAACAATTCAAATTTAGCTAAAATAAACTTTGAAGTACTAAGTGTGTGCTTTAACATGGAACCAAAACTTGCTTGTTTCTAAATCAAACATGTTGCCCTCAGCATTTTTGGCTATCTTGGAAATCAGTTATTAAGTTCATTATTTGGAGAATTAATAAATGAAATTTCATAAGTACAATTTCTGTAACTTTTGTTTCATTGATTGGTAGTATGCTTGAGCTCTGATAATGTGTAATTGATTGTGATGTTTGATTGATGGTCAATCATTAATGAAGTCACCAAAGTTAGCTAATCAACTGTTTTTCAAAAACCCTAACTGAAAATGTTGAATTCAGTTTCAATCTACCTTTATTCCTCTCTTGATCTCTCTAACCATTTAGAATTAGAGGTTGATGCTTAAAGCAAAGTTGAAGATGATATCATGAGGAACAACTTTTATTTTTGGAGATCATCGAGTTGCCATTTGGGAATTTGGAGAAATTGGAAGAAGAAGATGGAGATTCATGCTGCTACACTGCCATCGGTGAGCTGCCTGCCTGCTTCATCGTTGGTTACCACCTACCGCCTTTCCGTCATTTCCCTGCATGTGGACATGCACCTGCTTCACGGTGGCAACATCAAGCAACTGTTGTCGCTCGCTCACGTCTCGCCCTCGCCGTATAAGAGTAGCACCGCCAGAGCCTGCTTCTCTTTCTCCTTCGTGCTCGTCGCCGACCAAATCCACCCGCTGTGAAATTCATTGCGCTCACTCGCCCTCCATCTGATTACTCATGCACACCTCTTCACCTCGCCCTTGCGCACCTCCTTGACCTGCTTGGGCTGCTCCTCACTGCCAAAATCGGTCGCACCGCCATGGACGCCGAGCTCCACCTCGCCATGGCCAACCATCTGGGGCACATCTTTCT
Source organism: Miscanthus floridulus (assembly GCF_019320115.1). Lineage (NCBI taxonomy): Eukaryota > Viridiplantae > Streptophyta > Magnoliopsida > Poales > Poaceae > Miscanthus > Miscanthus floridulus. The sequence continues at coordinate 115,048,003 of NC_089580.1, read as the reverse complement.
CCTTTTTATTTGTTGTCCTCACTTCCTTGTGAACTGGCAATGCTCATCAGTCCATCTTTTGCCTTGTTCCATCACAAGACGTGCCAGAACGTAGCCGTGTTCACCAATTCACGTCGCCACACGCGCCATCACCGCTGGCCATATAGCTCCGCCTCATCCCCTGATTCAACCAAGAAGTGCAATGGAGTCGCAGGTGAGCTACTGGTCATTCTTGAGTCATTGTCTGAATCTCTACCATGCCCTAGTGGCTAGAAGCCACCGGGCCGGCGTGCTCTATCCCGCCGTGTCGCCATCATGGCCGCGGGCAAGCTTGCTCCTAACCCTAGATCATTCAACCGGTAGCATAGACACGTTCGCAGGAGTGTGGGGAGCACGGTGGTGAACTCCCCGACGCTGGTAACCTCACCGTCGGTCGCCTCTACCATGTTGAGGCATCGCCGAGCCGCCAATGGCCACCATCGTGCATGCTACACTGCCCAAGATGCTCGATTAGTTCCACCAGTGTGTTCGTGAGGTTGCCCCGTGCGCGTAGGTGCCCTCACCGTCCCTGGAGACCTCAATGGCGATGAGTACTCGCTCGTCAAAGCCGGCGTGGTCGTGGTCAGTGCCACCGCGCTGGCCCCGCCTATCAGTCTCTAGGGCTGACTGGGTGTGGGTGCAAAATGATTTTCAACGTTTTTGTTTTTCAGAAATGGATTAAAAGTGCTTAATCTTGTTTATTTCATAATTAATTATAGGAGCATGATAAAAATATGAAATTTGTTCTGTAGCCTTGTTATGACGTGCTCTATCCATGAAAAATATTATTATCTATAATCAGTAGTTTTTGCATGCTTAAAATTTACCTTTTTAATAGAAAAATGCTTGTTGTATGATTTTTATAAACAAAAATATTAATCCTTTGATCATGAAACTTTTTGTGTAAGATTGACATGTTAATATCTATCTTCACAAAAAAAAGTTTGGTACTGTTTTGATAATCCTATCTTGGTTAATTAATTTAAGTGTGTTCAAATGCCTTTTACATGATTAATAAATACTAAAATGAATTAGAATAATACTTAAATGACTTGGGTGTGTTTTATACTTTGATTGTGGACCTTGGAACATGTAAACACCTGCTGTTCCATGGCAACTTAATTATTTCCTTAATATGCTTATAATCAACTTGTTTATATAATAAATAAAATGGCTTAATTAAATGTTTAGTTTTATAAGTTCTTTATAACGATCATGAGTTAAGAAAATGTTAATAGCTTGCTAGCCCATGATAAGTTAATTCTTTCATGATAACAACTAATTAAACTTGTTAGATAAATAAATGAAAATGCTTTTATAGTAATAACCCTAGTTTCTTGGAGAAGGAAAGTTGTACTCAACTTTCTTAACTTCGTTAAAGTTCTATTATGCACTTGAGTATCTTCATCATGCATCATGCCATGCATTCCATCATGTTAAGCTAGCATCATTTGTTACGTGTAGTGCATACGAGAGTGAGAAGGTTCAGGGTGATCAAGTTTTGGAAGAGGCTCATCCACCAGTGGTGTTGGTGTCAAGTTTAACCGTACCTTTGGATCCTTCTATGGAATCTAACCTTCTCTGCAACGCAGACAAGCCCTGGAGCATAAACCCTTCTTTAGTATTTACAAACCTTTAGTACACTTTAAGTCTTGTGAGATGTGCATTAAGTAATTAGGAGTTGATCGAATACCATTATTGCATGATTACCTTAAACTTTAGGTATTCCTTGTTGTTACCCCACTAGTATGTGTAGGTCGATATATGTAATGCTTAGTAATGGTTAGACTACGATAGAAGTCGAATGATGGTTTCATCATTCATGAGAAATAGGTTTACCCTTGCTCTTCTTGGCTCTACTTATAGGTCGTGAGGGTACATTGATGATGATTAGATTTAAATTGAGACCAGGCGAGACTTGATGTTATGGTAAGTGTTCTTGGGTAGACAGGTTTGCATGGTCATGCTTATCCCGCATGTGTCGATTGAGGACCGTCCATTATAGACCTATCATGTTCAAGACTTTGTAGTACTGGGCACATACTCTGGTAAGCCATGATACCTTGGTTATTCCATTATGTGAAAAGACAACTGCACACTAGGAGTGGGAGATGGCGAGAGTAGCAGTGTACGCACCCTACGGAAACATCCGGGATGATGTAGGGTGGTGGAGTACTGTGCTCTCGAGTAGCGTAGACCAGGTTCATGTTTTGGAGGATCCTTGGGAAGGGTTGATGTATGTAGGTCTAGGACCTGCATATGTCATGTGGTAAGGAAATCCTAGCTGGGCCTAATCGATTCGAATCGTCGTGCTCCTTGGTTATGGAGACTCGATCCCCCGATCTACATCGTAGTTAATCAATGAAACATGGTTACTTAGTTACAAGATGAAATGAGATGAGATGTTTAATGAAGTGATTAAATTAGATCAGGTGCAAACTAGATACTAATGATGACTTAATACAAAGCTAAAACACTGAATGTAGGGATCCAGTTGTAGTAAGCTTTTTTGCAAAAGTTATTCTTGCTTCAAACTTTCCTTTAAGCCGGCATGCCCTTGGAGTCTTGTTTTAGTCGGGTAAGGCTTGTTGAGTATCCTCAAGTACTCAGGGTTTATTAACCCCTATTGCTGGTTCTGACTTGTGCTGCTAATCAAGGTCATGTCGGTAGGCTCGTCATGATCTAGATGTCTCTTCTACCTCAGATGCTTTACCTAAGTCACTTCTACCATTCTACTCACCATTTGGAACAAAGTTAAAGATTTTACTTGAACATGTTTTTGTAACCTAAAATTGTAAGTACTCCGTACTCCGATCTAAGTTATTTTTGTACCAAATATTGTAATGTTGTGGTAACACCATGGTTGATCATGTATGAGTTGTAAAATGTGGATGATTCGGGGTTCCCCAAGGCCACTCGACATACTACCAGAATTATTTGGCTCTCATGTGCAACAGTTAGAGGTCTTTAGGACAATGACAAGTGCACGTGGGCCATATAATTTGGGTGGTTCTGCCACACCTAGCTAAAAGGAGCTCACCTACACAATTCTAATTTGCAAGATCAAATAATCTAAGCAACTAGAACAAGAGCAAGTGTAACGGAGCTCCTACACATGCTAGTGATCAAGCGGATAAACTCAATAACACAAGCACAATATATTGCAATGAAGTAAACTTGTGTTGAGAAGAGCAAACCACAATGTAGAGGATGACACACGATGTCTTTCCATGGTTCGGTGGCTTGTTAATCACTTAGTCCATGTTGAGGCGAGTTCTAGGATTCCTGCTCCTCTAGATAGCTCCAAGCCTGCAAACTTTGGACTATCTCAGTAGGTACGCTCCATGTGAACACTAAACTTTGAGCTGACCAAATCAACTAGACACATACACAAGCCTTGATTTTACTAGAGATGCTCTTTGCCTTCCTCCGGCGAGGATGAGCTCAATAGCCCCTCACAAAGCCAACTCTGGAGCACTGCATAATCCTTCTTGCATGCTACACGGAGACACAATCACCAAGCTATCTAGGAACCGGCAAGCTCCAAGAGTAACAAGCAACCACACTTGCAAATCACTACCTAGTGCCACTCGATTAGTCACTCAAATAATCGCACTAGGATTAATCTCCAAATCACTAAACTTATCTCATATGAAGAGCATATGAGTAGGAAAGGTGAGGATAGTCTCTCTTGATGTATATCAATTTCCCAAAGTGCCAAGAGAAGCTCCACAATTGGCCACCCCTCTATTTATAGAGGGGAGCAACCAACTAGCAACTTTAGGAGCTGACTAGGCTCTCTATGTAGTTAGCAGTCCCCACCGCTAGCCCTAGCGGTCCCACCTCTAGGTGCCCATGTGGCAGCGCACAAGCAGCCCAACAGCTCTTTCAAACGGCTATGGGCAACGGTCAATTGACATGGTGGTCCCACCACCACTCATAGCGGTCCCATCATCATGAGGTCTTCAGCCTTGGCCAAAAGCCCTAGGGTGTCGCGCGCGTCGCCGATCCACACGCGACAGCTTTAGGATCTTTGTAACTGGTCGAGTGACATAAAACACCCATGTGACAAACTATCCAGATTATAATACTTATAGGAAAATACATATTTAATTTTTCTCCCTTCTAGGCTCAACTCTTCGATAACTCATTCAAATTCTTATTGGAGTTAACTCATAGCTCATCTTGGATTCACCCGATCCATGGTCTACTATACAGTGGTGAATAGAGGACAACCTCGCATCCACCGAGACAAGCAACACCTACAAAATAACTTAATGGCAATGCCATGAGTACATTTCATACTCGCAGGGCTTAATTCCAATACATAGATATTTGGTAGATGCAAAGGGTAGTTAATAGGTATTTGTACATTTGTGAAAGGTACATGGTGTTTCTTAGATGACATGCTCATGATCCATTTTAAGGTATTAGCATTAAAGAGATATGGTATTCAAAAGAGTGATTAACACATATACGCCACAATATCATCATGTTCCATCATTTCCCTATCATGGGTATAGAAAGTAAGAACAACCGAATGGTTCCATCCCGAGGGACTTTAGGCTTTCAAACTCTACAGAGGTGTACAACTGTACCCACATAGAAGAATGGGACTAACCTCCATACCTTCTACACAAGATAAGGGTTGCCTCACGTCTTGCAACCTTTCCCTAATTTGGCCCGAGTGTCCTATGAAAGGTTCGAACTAGTGCCCAGTCAATGTCTTGAACATTCCCGACCGACACCACCCCCTTGCTAGTTTCACGGATTAACCAGTCGTAATTAGTTACTTGGCTTGTCGACCCCATCCATGACATGTGGTCTGTATGGGTGGTTACTTGGACTGATGTATCCTAATAAATGGTCCTTAACTGCTCCACTGAGCTATGTCGTTTGAGATCCCACACTCACAATGACATACCCCTTACAGGAGCGAAGTTATCAAGGTGGTATTCAAGTTTATAACTTTTAGTGATATTATTCCTTAGCCAGATTAGTGAAGTAGTCAAGTTGTACCCTCATTAGTTTTAGTGATTAATTACCCAAGTGTAGCACCCTACATGCGCGAGAATGAGTTCCCTTCTCATACTCAACTTCTACCGGTGCTAAGTAACTAAGCAATAAGTAATTAAGAGTTTCCAATCCATTGTTTAGATGAGAGGCTTCTACTAGATTATTGAGTGACTCTAAGTGTAGGGAGCGCGGGTTTACTAATCAACCTACATGTAATGCATAACTCATAATGAAACAGCATGAGTATCCAAAATAGTGTTTATAGTTGTGGGGTGCTTGCCTGATCTTGCCGATGACTCTAAGGTTGTAGATGACAACTCACATGCATTCCTTACGCTACTTGAGTCCTAAAGGAGAACAAAGGTCGAGGTTGAAGGTGACTGAGGAAGGCTTGGAAACAAGATGTGGCTTGAGACTCATGGTAGAGGCTTCTACCAAGGGCTCTCTTGTTGCCTTTCTTGAGACAATGCTGAACCTAGTATTGTTGACCTCTTGGGTCAGTTCACTAGGTAACTTCATCCTTACTATTAACTTGATGGACACTTCGGCGTAGGTGGCAGACACTTCAGTAGAAACTAGGATGTCATGGGTTGCTGGGTTACTGTCCTCTATAATTCATCGGACGCTCCGGCATGAGTGATGGACGCTCTGGTGTAGGCTTGGTGTTCTCTGGTTCACTGGCTATAAATCCTTATAACTCAACGAACACTCCATGGAACATCATGGACACTTTGGTGGTCCATGTTGACACGAGATAAGGTTCTGGTGGCTAGTTTTCCTAGGGTTGTTAGACACTCCATCGATACGACGGACACTCTGTCAAGCTATCGATAGAACCTATGTTCTTGGGTGATCTTGGGCTCTAAGCTTAGATGTGCTCAGCTATGATCTATGCATGTGCAAGATATCTCTAGGATGGCTTAGGTGACTCACTAGGCTCAAGATGGCTAGGTTCAAAGCTTCTTTTACTAAGTGTGGCTATAGGCTTGGATCAAACTTAGAGATACAAGAACTTGAGGATGAACCCTAAGATGAAGACAATAACCTTAGCTCTAAGATCTGAGAGCTTCCATAGAGAAAAGATTGAAGATCCAAATCTTCTCTACTCTTGCTTCTTATCCACGAGTTGGCTTGGCTCCATATGAACTCTCTCTTTCCACATACCAAAAAGATGGTTCAAAGGACTATCCATGAACTCATTGGATGATTGAACTAGATAAGAACTTCTTGAGCTTACCATGAAGGGGTTGAGGCGTGAAGGGTGTCCATGGGCTGCTACTAGTGCTTCCTTTCTTCCTCTCCTTCATCATCTCCAATTCTTCCATCAATCACTCCCCTCTCTAGTTTCTAGGGTTCTTGATTGTTCTTGAGTGAGTAGAGAGAGAGAGAGAGTGAGTGTTGCAAATGAGAGGATGAGTGAGAGGGAGTGGTTTCAGCTGAGAAATATCCCTTCCCATTCGTGTTGACATGTGGGTCCTAGCCACTTAAGTGGCAAACAACTTATCTCCCACTTACTGTTGTTACACTATGATCTCTCGGATGATCCGATAGCATTGGCGGACAGTCCGGTAGTCTCTGTCTTCGCTGAATTGACTAAGCCACTATATGGCTTGATATTGTAGACCGAGCTACCACCTCTTGAGATGTTGGGTGAGTTGGTGTTGATGATGTCAATAGGATGAATTTTAACCCATGTAGTGATTTTCTTTCACTCTGTATGTGAGCCTAACCATGATTACCCGGGGTCCGCATAGGGTGCTTGATATCTTATCTCGCATACTTCATTTGGAATCTTCAGAGTGTCCCGATAGGTGATTTTCCTCAATATACAAAAATGACTGCCTAGGGTGCAACAAACTCGGGTTGTTACAATCCTCCCCTCCCTATAAAAAGCTCGTCCTCGAGCTTTCCTGAGGTACTATTGGGTACTACACTCGAGAAAAGTTTGGGGTTCCACTTATGCACCATAAGGTATTCCTTTTGTGCTCCAACGACTTCTTCCTCTCTAGGGTCACAAGAGTATGGCGACTTCCTATTCTCCATGACTTCTTTATCTCATCTTGGCATAATTTTGAGTTTAAAACTTTGGCTGCTATCTTGAAATGCGTGAAACAAGACCCTTGGGCACTTCTCTGTCTTTTGGCAGATAGTCTGTTCCACTCGTCGGACTATCCAAAGGCTCCAGGTTTTGACAACTAACTTAGAGTTTTCAGTTACCCAAATTTGTCGGTTGGTTCAGCCACATCTGTCAGACTCTCCGACAAATTTTGACCTATAAATAGGCTGACAGTGACTGATGGGATTCATTCCTTTTCATTTCTATCTCCAGCTATCACTATCGCCGCCTGTGCCATCATCAGTCGTCATGCGCGTGCCTAGGAAGATTTGGGCAGTCCCGAGGCTTCCACGTGTGCTTCCATCATGAGTGACAGATAATTTTCCTGATTCTCTCCTTTTGCCTTGCTCCTCAATTCATTCTATATTAGGGTTCCTTCAACTTGCTGCTTGGTTAGGGTTAGAGTTAAACCATCTTGGGGACTGATGGAACATACATAGGAGCATATTGTCCTTGGTTTTGAACATAGTTGCACATGCTTGATTAGTTGAATGCTTAGGGTTGGGGTCTTTGTGGTTGCCTATTGAGATTGCGTGTCTGTGATAGTGGCGGATGGTCCATGGCTATTGCGGACGCTCTGCTACTGGGTTTGTTCCTCTTCACTTTGTACTCGTCTGATGAATTAGAGGAATGTTCTGATGAGACGTCGGAAGGTTCCGTTGTCTTCTGCTGCTCTCTCTATTTAATTGTTGTTGGCTTGTAATTAATTGGACGGTCCGTGGGCCTTGGTGGAATATCCTGGTGTTGATAGAGTGTTCTTAGGTGTAGTTGCTTCTGCCTACAGTTGTGTTGACGGATGGTCCATGAACCAGGATGGACTCTCCATTAGTGACTGCTTAGTACTGAATTTAGCTCTAACTCATTCCATTAGTTATCTAAGCTTATAGTTAGGTACCTATCATGTGTAGGGTAGGGCCTACACGTAGGCTGTAAACTATGTTGTTATTCCATTCCTACACTTGTGCTTGCTATTTTAGCTTCAAAATGATTCCAAAGGTTGTTCTGACCGCATGACTGTATGTTCGAGTATTCCTTCCAATTTACTCGCTTACTGTACAACAAGTAGTCTTTTCAGTTGTAGTCCACCTCGCACTTAGTTCAAGGGTGCTCCTTCCATTTTATGCTGATTCAATTTTTTACAAATCTTGACTTTCTCCTTCTTCATGTTGTAGGTCTGCTATGGATTCCAACCTTTGGGAGGACAAGCTGTCTGAGGTGATGTCTTGCGAGACACCGGTGGTGGAGTCTGAATTTGAGGAGACCTTCCCAATGGACTTGGCAGCTATATCGGAGGAATGCTTTGGCTGGACGGCTATGGGCTTTAGCTGGGCTGCATTGTCAAGGTAGTTCAGGTGGGCAGGGGACTTGCCATCTCCTTTCTTCCACACATGTGTCTAGTACCAGATGTATCGAGGGGGTATTGACATTAGACCGATGCACCCGAATCAACAATGGTTGTGTTGGGCATATCTGTAGACTCTTGCTCAGTTGACTGGCTTGGTGGGAAAGCTCAAGGCCATGGGTTGGAAGAAGGTGCTTGGCTTTCATCATGACTGTAACGAGACCGTGATCCGTTAGTTTTACGCCGCTCAGGAGGTCCAAGCTGAAAATGAGAAGTTGATGTGGATGACGGGCACTTGTAGGTTTGAGGCCACCTTCAGGGATCTAGCGGTTGTGTTGGGGTTGGACTACTGCAGGATAAAGAAGGGCAGGTTGGTAGCTAGCCTTCACATGTTGCTGGCGGGTGAAATGCCTGAGCTTTACTACCAGAAGGACTCCATATATGGTCCAAAGGGTGGAATGAGGAGGATTCCCAAGGTACTCCATGAGATCTTGAGGCATACCATCGTGTCGTCTGCCATAGTTGAGGGTAGTGCTATTGGTTGGCCTCCTTGGAGGTCATCTATGTTGTGCTGTTTGGTGATGAGTTGAACTTGCTGAACTTGATAGTGAACCAAATTCTAGAGTGCAAGCGGGATGTAAGTGCTCCCTTGGCGTTGCAGCCATACATCATGGCTTTGGTGCTTCGCACTGTGGAGAACTTTTACGTGGTTTGCGAGGTTAATCACCCGTCCTTCCTACCATACCGGCATGACGAGGCTTTCTTGGAGAGGCCACCTTCACCATAGTTTGGTAGAATGTCAAAGTCAGACTCTTAAGGTAAGCCTGAGGTTCTCTCGTTATGTCTTGTTTCCCTTTCTGCCACCTACTACCTACTTGTGTCTCTGGCCTTGCCCAACTTCAGATTTCCACTTTATTGCTTCATTTTCCTGTATTCATCATCTAGCCTTCCTTTTGCAGGCTTCTGTTTTGCTCGAAGGGTGTGGCCCACACTAATTATCAGAGCTTCCATTTTCTTGCAACTCTAGGACTTGCAAGCACGGATGGCTTCACTGCTCCACTTACCAAGTTTAGCATGGATCCTAGGCATAGGGTCTGCTTTGATAGGGGCCTAAATCAGATTTGTGACCTCAATCCTATGTGTGAACTCCTTCCGGTTGTCGGTCCTTGTATGATGTGGTTATGTGCTACATTGTGTGATGTATGAACATGGTTTGATATTTCTTGAGGTGACGGTCATTACGGACTTGTCCGAGATGTGGTGTTGATGTCCTTCCTGCTTGCTTCACATCTCTGTTCTGTGTTTGCCGTGACTTGAAAGATAAGACCAAGGTTCAAAGGAGATTCAGCCGAGGGCTCTTCCAATGTAGGGTAAAGGATAAGGAGTTGTTCTAGGATTCTAAGGGGTTGTTAGGGTCTTGGGCTTAGGGATACATCTAGGGTTGGGAAAGCCAAGGGGCTACAAAAGGGCTAGGAAGGACAGATAGAAAGATCGGAACCACTCTCTTCGACCCTCATAGCATAACATGCCTATTACTTAGGGCAATCTAGGTGTGAACTTCTGTTATCACTTGGGTACTCCTATTATTCCTTCCTGATCCCATGATACAAGACACCTTTTAAGTTGAAACATAGTTTGTATGTCAAGGACAAGAGGCAAGATTAGCTAGTGGGGTAAGGGTTACTTTAACTTATAGGGTTAACACTAAAGCATAACAGTTATCCGGTTTAAAACTACTCTGGACACAACATTGAAGTCGTATGTGGTTTGGCAAATGGATTGCTCGTGTAAGTCAACCACCACTCTGATTCCCTGCCTGCCCTGTCGTGCGCCACCAATCCGCACATGATAGCTTTAGGATCCTTGTAACGATCGAGTGACACAAAACACCGCATGTGGCAAACCAATGCACATGACATCCAACATCATGCCTAACTATCCAGATTATAATACTTATAGGAAAATACATGATTCATATAATTTATACAGTTTTCATTTTTCTCCCTTCTAGGCACAACTCTTCGATAACTCATTCAAATTATTATCGGAGTTAACTCATAGCTCATCTTGGATTCGCCCGATCCAAGGTCTACTATGCAGCGGTTAGAGCACTACCTCACATCCATGGGGACAACTACACCTGCAAAATACCTACACGGAAGAACGGGACTATCCTCCATACCTTGTGCACAAGATAAGGGTTGCCTCACATCTTCTAAACTTTCCCTAATCCGGCCTGAGTGTCCTATGAAAGGTTTGACTAGTGCCCAATCAATTACTCAGACATTCCCAACCAACACCACCCCCTTGCCAATTTCACGAATCAACCATTCGCCATTAATTACTTGGCTTTGTCGACCCCATCCACGACATGTGGTCTGTACGGGTGGTTACTCAGACTCGTGTATTCCAATAAGCGATCCTTAACTGCTCCACAAGCTACATCATGTGAGATCCCACACTCACAATGACCTACCCCTTGCAGGAGCAAAGTTATCAAGGTGGTATTCAAGTTTATAACTTTTAGTGATATTATTCCTTAGTCAGATTAGTGAAGTAAGTCAAGTTGTACCCTCATTAGTTTTAGTGATTAATTATGCAAGTGTAGCATCCTACACGTGTGAGAATGAGTTCCCTTCTCATACTCGACTTCTACCGGTGCTAAGTAACTAAGCAATAAGCAATTAAGTGTTTCCATCCCCATTGTTTAGATGAGAGGCTTCTACTAGATAATTGAGTGGCTCTAAGTGTAGGGTGAACAAGATTATTATCCAAAGATACTTGTGATTCATAACTCATAATGAGACTACGTAAGTATCCAAAATAGGGTTTAGAGTAGTGGGGTGCCTGCCTAATCTTGTCGATGACTTCGAGGTTGAAGACGACAACTCAAACGCATTCCTTACGCTACTTGGGTCCTGAAAGAGAACAAGGGTCGAGGTTGAAGGTAACCGAGGAAGGCTTAGGAACAAGACTCGGCTTGGGACTTAGGGTAGAGGCTCCTACCTATGGCTCTCCTATTGCCTTTCTTGAGACTATGGTGAACCTAGTATTGCTGACCTCTTGGGTAAGTTCACTAGGTAACTTCATCCTTACTATTAATTTGATGGACACTCTGACCTAGATGGCAGACACTCCATCGGGTTAGGGTTTTGAGGTGACTTGGCTCTGGTTGAACTCTACTTAGGTTGTCGGACAATCTGTTGGAAGTGACAGACACTCCGATAGGAACTAGGAGGTCTCGGGTTGCTAGGTTATTGTCCTCTATAATTCATCGGATGCTCCGCCATGAGTGATGGACGCTCAAGTGTAGGCTTGGTGTTCTCCGGTTCACTAGCTATAAGTCTTTATAATTCAATGGACACTCCATGGAATATCGTGGACACTCTAGTGGTGCATGTTGACAGGAGATAAGGTTTCGGTGGCTAGTTTTCCTGGGGTTATTGGACACTCTGTCGATACGACGGACACTCCATCAAGCTATTGACACAACCTATGCTCTTAGGTGATCTTGGGTTCCAAACTTAGATGTGCTCGGCTATGATCTATGCATGTGCAAGATATTTCTAGGATGGCTTAGGTGACTCACTAGGCTCAAGGTAGCTAGGTTTGAAGCTTGTTTTACTAAGTGTGGCTATAGGCTAGGATCAAACTTAGAGATACAAGAACTTGAGGATGAACCATGAGATGAGGATAAAAACCTTAGCTCTGAGATCTGAGAGCTTCCATAGAAAAAAATATTGAAGATCCAAACCTTCTCTACTTTTGCTTCTTATCCACGAGTTAGCTTGGCTCCATATGAACTCTCTCTTGCCACATACCAAAAAGATGGTTCAAAGGACTATCCATGAACTCATTGGATGATTGAACTAGATAAGAACTTTTGAGCTACCATGAAGGGGCTGAGGAGGGTAGGGTGTTCATAGGCTACTGCTGGTGCTTCCCTTCTTCCTCTCCTTCATCATCTCCAATTCTTCCATCAATCTCTCCCCTCTCTAGTTTCTAGGGTTCTTGCTTGTTCTTGAGTGAGTAGAGAGAGAGAGTGAGTGTTGCAAATGAGAGGATGAGTGAGGGAGAGTGGTTTCAACTGAGAAATATTTCTTCCCATTTGTGTTGACATGTGGGTCCCACCCACTTAAATGGCAAAAAACTCATCTCCCACTTACTGTTGTTACACTATGATCTGTCAAATGATCCTGATAGCATTGGCGGACAGTCCAATAGTCTCTATCTTCGCTGAATTGACTAAGTCATTATATAGCTTGGTATTGTAGATCGAGCTACCACCTCTTGAGAAGCTGGTTGAGTTGGTGTTGATGATGTCAATAGGATGAACTTTAACCCATGTAGTGATTTTCTTTCACTCTATGTGAGAGCCTGACCATGATTACCTAGGGTCCGCACAGGGTGCTTGATATCTTATCTCGCATACTTCATTAGGAATCTTCGAAGTTACTCGGTAGGTAGTTTTCCTCAATAGTAAAAAATGACTGCCTAGGGTGCAATGAACTCGAGTCATTACACAAGGTGTTCAGACGCTCGCTCAACATGCCATCGGACGCGACATGTTGTTCTTTGGCTGTTCATAAGTAGTATGACTATTAAAATAACAGCGTACCTTTTCTCCAAGGAATTGGAAGTGGACTTGTCTAGATCTGATGTAGATGATAGCGTTAGTGGTGTTAAGGAACGGTCTTCCAAGGATAATGGGTGTATCATCTTCTTCTTCTCCCATGTCTAGGACCATGAAATCGGCAGGGGCAAACTAATCATGTATTCTTACCATGACATCTTTAGCTATCCCCTCCGAAAATTGGATTGATTGGTCCACCATCTACAATTGCATGTACGTAGGGAACAAAGGTTCTTTACCGAATAAATATTCATACATTACCTTGGACATTATATTGACACCCGATCCAATGTCGTAGAAGGTCTTGTGGAAGATTCTTTGTCCAATGGTACACTTGATCGTTGGTACACCTGGATCATCCTTCTTAGCAAGGAATGGTGAAGGAGGAGGTGGTTGTACTCTGATTGGAGGGTATTGATCATGTTGACTGATTCTTCTTGTGGTTGCCTAGCTTTGTTCTTCCTCCTTCTCCTATTGTTCTTTTTCTTGGTCACTGTTGTTTCTTCAGATGGGTATGGCGTCTATGAATGTCCAGGAGATTGCAGGATATGACTCTTGAAAGAAAACTTCTCCTTTTTATCCTTGATTGTGAAATAGGTCTTGGCACTATTCGTGTAGATGATGGCTTTTGTGGTGCTTAGGAAAGTTCAGCCCAAGATAATGAGTGCCCTTACATCTCCACCTGTTTCCAAAACCATAAAGTCTATGGGAACATATGATTGTCCCACTCGAACAATGGCATCTTCAAGAACTCCCTTGGGGTAGCAGAGTGATTGATCTACAAGCTGCAAACACATATTTGTGTACAACAAAGTATCTCCATTAATTTTATCATAAATTACATTTGGCATGATGTTGACACTTGCTCCGAAGTCACAGACAACTTCTTAGAATATGTGTGGTCCAATGGCGATGGGGATGACAAGTCTCCCTAGATCACTCTTCTTTTCTGGCAAGGTATAGTCTATCCACCTTCCTGTCGATGCTCCATGTAGTAGTAAATTGCATTATGAATATCAACAAGATTTGTAGTTTCTAGATCTTCTGGTTGCCCCAGAATCTTATCTTTGTTGGATGGAGGAACAACAGCTGCTAGCTGAGCTATTTATGATTCTATCATTTTATTAAAGCTATGATGGTTCTTAATGGCATAAGCAAAGCTATCCATTATGTTATTCATATTCTCTAGAATTTTATCATTGGTAGCTACCTTTCTAGATAATCCTTCCATAAGTCCAGATTGGCCAGCAATTAATTCTCTCAAGGGTGGTTGATTGAAGTTATTATAATTATTACATTGATGGTTACCTTGGTAGTTTGGCCTTTGTTGCTGGTTCTATCCTTGATTCTATTGAGGACGATAGTAGTTGTTGACAAAGTTCATATCCTCTTGGGTTTTAGGACAGTTGTTCCCTGAATGCCCAATGTTGCCACATACTTCATATGTCATGCTAGAATCATGAATGTGCATGACTTCTTGCTTTTCATTAGCTCAGTCTTTGAGTTTCTTCATTAGTATGTCCATCTTGGTAGATAACATGTCTACCTCCTTGAGTTGATGCATACTTCCACCTCTCTTGTGGGTCTAAACACATTATTCATTCCAGCCTTGGTTGGAGGCCATCTTCTCCATAAGAGTGGTTGTAGCTAGAAGTGTAAGTGACAAGAATGCACCTCCAGCAGCAGCATCCATGGTCTCACAGGTACTATTGGTCAACCCGTGGTAGATCGTCTACATGAGTAGCCAATTCTTCATCCCTTGATGCGGACATTCTGATATATAGTCTTGAAAGCATTGCCATGCCTCAGGGACAGATTCATCATGTTGCTACTAAAAACTTGAAATTCTCCCATGTAGAGCATTGGTCTTGCCCGTGGGAAAGAACTTTGCTAGGAAGGTAGTGGAGCAGTTATCCCATGTACTGTTTCTATCTTTGTTGGCGTAGAACCACTGCTTCACCTTCCCCAAAAGTGAGAATGAGAAGAGGCAAAGTAGTATGGCGTCCTTGGTTACTTCCTTGATGGTAAAAGTGCTGCAGATCTCTAAGAAGTGTTGGAGATGAGCACTAGCATGTTCATGTGCCTTTCCACAAAACTGGCTCGCTTGCACCATGTTGATGAGAGCCAGCTTGAGCTTGAATCCATTATCTCCAACATTGGTTGTTGGTCTAGTATGAATGTTAGCCGTAGTTGGAGTAGAGAATTCATGGAGAGTCTTGTCAGCCATGGCTTCAAATTCTAGTGTTAAGCTTCACCTTATCTAGTTGTCTTTTGACTCTAAAGCTAAAACTTTCTTGAGGTTAGCTCT
Organism: Miscanthus floridulus; assembly: GCF_019320115.1. Lineage (NCBI taxonomy): Eukaryota > Viridiplantae > Streptophyta > Magnoliopsida > Poales > Poaceae > Miscanthus > Miscanthus floridulus. The sequence goes on along the minus strand of NC_089580.1, from coordinate 115,032,570 downwards.
AGTTCTCTTATGTAATGCTTCTGGATTGTCTACATAGTTTTTTGGAAGGTCAAAACCGATCATACATTACCCTACATAAGATATGAAAGTAGACAAAATAAGGGTAATCCTTCTTGAGTAGGGGTATATGGTTTATCTCGATCACATCAATAAGTATAAGTTTATTAATACTTCCTTTGCCTAGCTACCTTCCCCGGCAACAGCACCAGAAATGTTTGTTGGTATTTATTAACTTGCCACTTGTTTTAGTAGTCACCTAATATATACCTACTTCTCTTAACATTACTTACTAGGTTTTCATCCCTAGTGATGATGCTAGAAATGCTTGTTGGTATTACATAGCATTACTACTAGAATAATACTAAATAGTTCTTTATAAATTTATGTGACTAGGAGGAATATATAGATATGAATGAAAAGGAATCTACAAGCACACAAATAATTATACCATTGTAGCACTTCACCCGAGAGTATTCCAGGTATCATTATTTATATTTTTACCACAGGGAAGGTCTAGCATGGACAAGTATTGATAACTTATACTATTGATGGAGAAGTAAACCATAACCAATATTCTAGTCACAATAGGGGTAAGTCATAGGATAAGATATATATATATATAATAAGAATTGATCAATGATAATGATAAATCACTCAGAGTACTCCTTTCTATGTCATTAGCATGGTCAGGTAGAATATTAGAGGAATAATTCCTAACTCATTCTTAATTATAAGTCAGAGCATACATTGATTAGTGCAATTACACCTAATAGTCATTGCTAAGATCATTTTCATATCTACACATAAGGGATATTACTAAGGGAGATTAAGAACAGAGCTTGTCCCTCTTCGTAACCAGATCCTACGTGCTACCTACATCAGGGAGTGGACTACAAAGGACTCAACGGGAGTGCCACGTCAGCGATCTACCACATGACTCAGAATATAGGATGTATCCGCAGGTAAACAACATATAAGCACCACACTAACACAATGTTGACCACCCACCCATGGATCCTTAGGGTTAGCGCTATACGAACATATGCATGAATATGATGATAATCCAACTATACTAGGTATATAATCAAAGCAGACGATGAACATTATAACAAAGAACATGAATAAGATGAATACTAATATTGTCATAACAAGTATAGCAAGCATATAAAAATAATAGAGATACAAAAGAGAGAGGGGGTACAAAGATTATACCAAACCAAGCTCTTGACATGATCGGGAATCCAAGCGAAGCCCGCTTGCGTCCCTCTAGACCTAGCCTAACTAGCTATGCCCTAGAATATGATGGAGCTCTGAGGATGATTAGAGTTTTTGTCTTCTCAAATGACTTGATGCATCAGGGGGGTGGCAGGGGCTGGAATATATAGGCCGAAGCATCCATCATGAGCCCTTGGATCAAACTAACTTCAAGAATGGTGTAGATGAAATCTAAGATGTAGTGGAGAACCAACACAACAATTGAGGATGCCATGTGGGCCTTGGGGGCCAGGCGGCCCCACTTGGTAGCCTCTCGGGCTCTGCCTTGGTGTGGAGTCCTCTCTAGTCTTCTAGAGTCTTCTGGTGTCCATTTTGCTATGGATAAGCATGATTAACTCTGACATCTAGGTCCACCTTGATGGTTTTCTAAATAAACCCTGTAGAAATCATAGATTCACCAAAACTCAGAGAATTTGTAAGTTTAAACCCATGACATTTATTGGTGATCATATTTATGCCCTTATGCATGTTATATTGATAGTTTATAATATTTGTTAACTACCGTCAACAATCGCCCGGGGGCTATGCCCATTGGGCACGTTTGTGCACACCCTCTGGCAAAGAGACACAACCGAGCCTGACTCGATCGTAGCTTCCTCCTAGGGCTTAGGGCTTCCTCGAGCCTTGGGCTCCCGATCTATGGCACCTCTAGGCCTAGCCCTTAGCTCCTGCTTGGCTAACGATGCCAGCTAAGGCTTGGGCACAAGAAGACAATCCCCAGGCTACCAATGCCTAGGGGCTCCCTAGCATCGCTCCCTAGGCGTGCCCCTGCCAACTGCTCCTTTGACAGGGTCATGTCCGTGGTGTGACAAAAGAAGACAAAGCTTCCCACGGCCTTTGAGGGCTCTAGGGCTTCTAGGCCCACACGTTAGTCCCTAGAGCCGACCTCCTTCACCACCAAGAAGACTCCAGAAGGTCTCACCTAAGGGAGGCCGGTCTAAGTCGACACCCTTTGACATGTAGAGTATCAGAATAGAGTAGCCCGATGACGCCCAACTTCTTCAGCTCCAAGACACCTCGACGGTCCTCCTGGACTCCAGTGTGCGTAGACCATACACTAGAACCCCCAAACTGCCTTGTACCCAACCTATCCCATTATATAAGGGATAAAGTTAGACCTAGAGGGGGGAGGATCTTGATTCAATCACCAGACACTCTATCCTATTCAATCTGCCTCTGCTCTACATGAAGCGCAAGGCAACCTAGAGATGGGCACTAAAAGCCTCTCCTCCACCACATCCGACCGTCTCCTTCCTCTCCGACAAGGGGGAGACTCCACCAGTGGCGAGGCAACCTTAGGATTAGCACCGAGCTAACTCCCCTACCAAATCTTTTTCCTTTACACTCTGTTGTAACCACCTAGATTTTGGGTGCTCTTGAGTATAAGGATCATCTGCTGCTAGATGTAGGGACCAAATTAGACCGAACCATTGCATCTTCTCTGCGTGATTCTTGTGTTCCTGAGTCCACCCAAGCCATCAGCGACCCCATACTCTGACATCAACTCAAACAACATGCTTGCCATAGTTTCAACCCTACAACAGCTGGTGCGCCAGGTTGTGGGTAGCGCCAAGTGCGATTCTGGCTGTATGGTAGTCGGACCCACCTGCCTCATCGCTAGAGCAAGCGGTGCCACCCTAGGCAGCGATATCTGCTTCCCCAGTGAGTTCTCTATCACAGCCAGGGCACTCTTCAATGCAGAAGCCCATACGTGAAAGGGCTCTCTCGGCGAAGGGATCAACATGCTAAATAGCTAAGTCCCCCAGCCACTAAGCTCCTTTCTATGCATTCTTTTGGTCCTAAATTATCGATTGGGGGATGCGCCCACCCTATTCGAGTTGACCCACTTTTGAGCCATGAACCTCCTCACCTTGATCTCATAGTAGGGGAGTAGAGCCACCATATCCTCCCTTCCCTAACCACCGGACGAGATAAGCTAACGCCCTAATGCCTCACAGGCACGACCCAGGCTAATGGAGCTAACAGCTGACGACCACCGGGCTCACAAAGGAAAATAGGCACCGAGGACGCTCCCCACCAAGATGAACAGAGCATGGAGCATGAATGGCAATGAAAGCACCAAGATTCGATGGGTGGTCATGCCCTCAATGTCATGATTGTTTAGAGGGAAATAGACCCTTGGGATTACAGCAACAAGTTTTACAACCAAGCTTTTACGTAGGTCACAGAGATGCTGAGGAGTCGATGGGCACATCAGCATCCTCTAGATACTTGTCTGTCAGCAGCAACCTATCATCAATGATGCTGGCTGCTACAGTGACCAGGGGGCGCCGTGTCCTCAGCCTCCTCCATCTGCTTGTTTGAGGTCTCCTTGGGGATGCTTGAGGCCATGGAGCCCAGGTCAACCTCAGGGAGCCAAAGCTTCATCAAGGTCAGGGCAGCACTGGCCCCTTTGCAGACCGTGCCCCTAATGACTCGCAAAACATCCACTACAAGAGTGCGCAACTGCTCAACAAGGCTGTGTCCCCCTTCTAGCAATGGTGGTAGGAGCAGAGCGACGCTCGCTTCCTCAACGTTGGCGATAAGCCTCTGTAACTACCCGCATTACGTCTAGCTCCCATCCAACTTCTGCTAGGGTGGCTTGGCCCTCCACTAACACCTTTGCCTCCACCTATAGCTCCTTCCCATGCCTTCTCTGCCTCCTCCTCTAGGTAGAGGGCCTTGCTGTGCTCATCTACCAGCTCCACCCACAACCCTACACCGCGTAAAGAGAGGAACCGGGTTCATGGTGGCTCAGAGCAAGAGACCCTACCCTAAAGGCAAGGGAAAGAAGGGAGAGGAAAGGATGCACCTGCCATGAGCTGTTGGGTCCCATGGAGCTCAGAATAGGCAGCCTCCCTCACAGTCTCTAGCAGGCCCAGGGAGCCCCTCAGCTCCATGACCACACCCTTAGCCGCCCGACAGGTCTCCACCACCTCAGCAACCTTCTACCGAGAAGCATCGGCCCTCGACTCCATGGTGCGCTCGGCCTCTTGCTCCACCACCAGCTCAGACTCCAACCGCACCATGGCGCTATGTGCATTATCATGCTCCTAGACGAGCGCCTCTATCAGCGCCATCACCCGCTCACCGGGCGTAGGACAGGGGTTGGGAAGCGAAGTGGGTAGTGACCTCTCGTCCCTTTCGGGGGGCTAGGGAGCGCCTATGGGGCGACCTTCTCCCACTCTTGGATGAGGTCCGACTTCCTTCAGGAGTACTCTAGCAGTGCCTGCGGCAATGATAATGAAGGAGCTCAGGCAAAGATCACGGCGCCGGCCACGGCGTCGGGCTCATTCAACTGACACTCACCCCATAAGAGTCGTACATCCCCTGCCAAAAGCTAAAGAACTCCCCCACATGGCCTACCATCACTGCAAAGGAGTCATAGAAGAAGGCAACCAACTCACTAAAGGTGCTACACCACTTCATCAACTCCAACCACATGTCTGCCTTGGGGTCATTGTCCAGATCATGGGGCCCCCTGCTAGCGGCACGAGGGGAGCCAGCGCAACCACCAATGATGAGCTAGCTTCCTCATGCCTAGGAGGTAGGGGGAGGCCTGCAATGTTGGCCTCTTCCCAGTCCACCTCTACTTTAGAGGGAAAGCTCCCTGAGTGGGGGTCTCCCCCATGGCATCAGATCCCGCCTGACGCACTAGGGCCACAACGACCAGCCCTACTATGGTGGCACCTAGCGTCGTCGCTCCATTCACTCGGGACGGTAGCAGCAGGCGATGGTGCACCTTCAGCACCAGTGGACATTCCGAAGCCACCACACCACCCAAAGCCTGCTCTGAGGAATACTCCCTAAAAGTCAACATCCACGTCATCAAGCAATGAACAAGCCACCTCTAGGTAGGGGTGTCCTAGCCAGCAAGGACTCTTACATTCCACTCAAAGAGAGCCTTAGAGCAGAGTGCCTCTTCCATGGAGGTGCCCCTGCCTAGGGTGGAACTCGAGCAAGGACGCTTCCTAATGGATCGGGTGACCAGCAACTCCCCCAAGGATAGCATGAGGGACCCACCTCTTGACTATGAAGAAGAACCTCCGAAGGTGGCCTCGGGCCCCTACCCTCGAGGGCTGGGGGATAGAGACCGCCCCTAGATATGAGAGATCGCTAGGTCTTAGTTCGTACACCAAGAAGGGAGCCAGGCCTTCACCAACCACCGGGTCACCCAACACATATCCGAATACCATCCATGCTACTCTAGCCATAGACTCCTCTAGAAGATTGCCCTCCACCACCATGGATGGATCCCCTACCCTAATGTACTCCCACGTCGAGGTTGGCCTCACCATCAATGGGAGGGTCCACCAGAACAGGAATTCCTAGAGCACCGTTTGGCCAGTCAGCCCGGCATCATTTAGGGTGGTGATCTGGCCCAACAACCCCTTGGCAACCTCAAGGGTAGGCCCTTCCAACAGGCTCTTCCAAGACAAAGGCACCACCGACCCTAGGCAGTCTAGGGAGAATGCCAAAAGGGACCTAGAGGGGTCAAAGAGGTAGAACCACTTTTGGTGCCACCCCTTCTCGAAGGTAGGGAAGGAAAGCTCTAGGTACCATGACTTCAAATTGTTGCACAACTAGGTGGCGACAGCGCCAATCCATTGCATAGATCCATCGATGTCCTTGTTCAGGTTCAGGTGGAAGATCCGTCTCCACAAGTCAAAGTGGGGCTCAATGCCCAAGTAGCACTCATAGAGAGTGACAAACACTGCAAGGTGCGCCACCCCATGCGGCGTCAAGTCATGAAGCTACAACCCAAAGTGGTGAAGGAACGTCCCCATGAATGGATGTGCTGGGACCTCGAACCCAGCAAGGTGAAATGGGATGAAGGAGACAACCTGCGACTCCCCGGGTATGGGCTCTAATGCCTCCGGATTCGGTAGATCCCAACTAGAGGATGGAAGAATCAAACATGTCTGGGCCACCTCCAACATCTTGTCCTCAACCTTTGACGTGCCCCACTCTATCATCAAAGCTTAACCACAGGTGGGCGCAAGCAGGTGCGGTGGCGCTTGGATGAAGAAGTAGTGAGAGAACAGGAAAGAAAGGTATGCCCACTCTCTTCTTAGTCTAGCTCTTTTTATAATCCGAGCATGTAGGTGTGGACACAGGCTGGCCCAGGCGCCTTGCGCACTCCATGCATGCCTCCTCATAGGACATGGGGGGATCCACCTCCCCCTAGGCTCACTGGCTATCATCAACGGCTCGGATCCACGCACACCAAGTGTTGTGGCTCCTCCTCCACCAGACCTGCTCCACGTGGCCCTGACGTCCCATCTCCAAGGTGACATAGGACAGCTCGAGGGCATGTAAGTCATAACTCCTCCACCATGCACGATGGCCTAGATGCCATCAACTGCCTACACAAGCCATCAGCAGACGGGGCGCGCCTAGAAGCCACCCCCTTTGCTACAAGGAGACCCCACAATGGCCTCAGGGGCTGTGCTGGTGTGCTAGAACCACCCAAATTATATGGCCCACATGTGCCTATCATTGTCTCATATACTTCTGACTGTTGCACACATAAGCCACACAATCCCGGTAGTCTATCGGGTGTCCTCGTGTTGGTATATTTAACGCACATAGATAAATCCGCAAGCACATGGATATCACTGTAGCTTTCACCTGGAAGTATTCCAAGTATCGTATCCATAGAGAGACGTGTGAGACTAACTACGGTCTAACTCAACTGGGGGTAGCAACAAGGTTAAGATAAATAGGAGCATAGAGAGGAAAACTAAGGTTCTCTAATTCTGACTTGGGTAAGCTATGTCTTCTATTCAACTGGAGACATTACTAGGGAAAGACACTAGAAGATGATGCTTTCCTTCGCAACCACGTCCTACGTGCACCTACAGACAGGAGGCGGACTACAAAGGATCAACGAAGCTATATAGTACATGCTATATAGAACTTATGTCACTCACGCAATCTACCACCTTTCAGAATGCAGGGTGCATCCACGATTAACCCCAAGTCTAAGCACCACGCTTACACTTATGATTAACACTTTACTCCCCTTATGTAGAGATTAAAGCACTCAAAAGAGTCACAAACCGGATGAATAATATAAATAGATTGCTTACTTGAATTAGAAGTTAATTACCAGAGAAATCTTAGAAGCAAGCTCAGGTAGAACTTGAATCTACCAAGGTACAAGCTGTAGAGAGAGTACCAACAAGCCGACAACTCCTCCAAACTCTTCCCTCACTCTCTATCGCACTATTTCTATTTATAAGACTAGATCCTATGGAGGACTAATCTTCTCTTGATAGCTGGCTCTAATTCTCAAGATATGAATTAGGGTTTTAGGGATGGCTCTAGGGAGGGGGGTAGGGGATACTATATATAGGTCGAGGTGGAGTAGGGGTCAAGGAATTGCCACGTCATCGATCCGCGTCAACTTCCTCGATCACTGTTGGATGAACTGACTTAAATAAATGGCATAGATTTAATCCTTAAGGCGGTGGAGAACCAACAGCGCAACGGGGGGCTGATATGTGGGTCTAGGGGGCCGACTGGCCTACAGGTGGGGCTGGCCAGCCCCACCTATCATGCTTCTACGATCTTCTTTGGTGGTTTGGCTTCTGGAGTCCTCTGGAACCTTCTAGAGTTGTTTTTGTCATGAATAAGCATGATTAATTCTGACGTTTAGGTCCACCTTCATGGTTTTCTAGATAAACCCTTCTGCATTCACAGATTCACCAAAATTTGTGGAATTTATTAGTTTAAACCCCTATACCTATGTTTGGTGATGGAATTAAGTATATATGTAGGATATGTTGAAGCTTTATAATTGATGTTAATGACTGTCAACACCTCGGAAAACCTGAATCATCCACTTTTACTTTTTGAGTAGGATACATCACAGAAGGCATTGCAGTATTACAACAGTTTATACAAATATATTACATTAGAATAAATAGCAGATGTCTTACTAACCATAAGTTTACAAATCATTCATTAAGGCATTACAATTCATAGTTTTAGCCAACTAGGTAGTAGGGTAGCATGACAGGTACCACTTTAATAACACACAAGAGAGGTTCACCCTGCCCAAATGTGCACAACAAATTCTATACTGCTAGCTGTCCTCCTACAATAAGGGTTAACAAACCCTGAGTACTTAAGGATACTCAACAAGACTTAACCGACAAAAATGAAACACTCCAAGGATATGCAGGCTTTATGGGAATCAAGGTAAGTCTGAAGCAAGAATCAAGATTAACTTTTGCAGAAAAGCTTACTAATGATTGATCCTTACTTTCAATGTTTTAGCTCAAGTGAAATCATTATCAGTCTCTAGTTTGCACCTAACATAAGCAACCACTTCTTTATTCATCACATCTTATGATCAATACAAAACATTGTTTCATTGATTAACTACGATGTATGTCAGAGGATCGAGTCTCCTTCTCCGAGAAGCAACAGTGATTCGAATTGATTAGGCCTAGCTTGGGTTTCCTTACCACAGGACATATATAGGTCTTGGTATGGACCCAAACCTACATATGTTAACCTTCACTCGGATCCTCCAAAACATGAATGGGTTCACGCTACCTGAGAGCACAGTACTCCACCTCCCTGCGCCATTCCCTAACGGATTCACAGGATGTGTACACGCTACTCTCGCCATCTCTCCACTCCTAGTGCGTGGTTGGCCTTTCACATAATGGAATAGCCAAGGTATTAGGCTTACTGAAGTATGTGGCTAGTACTACAAAGTCTCAACCACATGGTGGCCTACAACGAACGGTCCTTAATCAACATAGGCAGGGCACTATGTAAGGACTCAAACTTGATGCAAGCAAAGAGTCCGCCCAATCTCAAATTAAATTCATGATCATCATTAAACCACATGGCATTTCCTAGGTAAGAACATTTAAAGCCAACTAGTTGCTCAACTCTTATTCACCAAGCATGGCTAAGCATCATAAACTACTATAACTAACATGGTGACAAGAATAGGTATGGAATTATCAAGGCAGGCATGCAGCAGTTGGTATTCAACCAAATCCTACTTTACTTAAATGCATAAAATACAAGAATTAAGTGAATAACATTTGAAAATACAAGGAAAGGGGTTTATGCTCTGGGGCTTGCCTTCGGTGTTGGGGTTGTCAGATACTTCAAAAAATTACCGAAAAGAAAACCAACTCCGACTGATTAGAATTCCACTACTAGGACTTGTTCAACAATGGAATTCCACTCTTGATCACTAAACGTAAGTAAACATGCATGCTTTAGAATGATGAAAAGCTAAGCATGGATTAAGATGACTAAACAAAACTAGTTAACTTGAATACAACTTTCCTTCGCGGTTAAGTTAAGTTATCTACTCATAAAGCACCAGTTATTAATACTATTAACAAATCAATATGAGCAAAATGACCATGAAATGAAGTTACCAAGGAATAGTAGGGGATTAGTGTTCCAAGGTCTACAATCAAGACATAAAGTTCACCCAACTCATTTAATCATTTCAAACCATTTTTGTATTTACCTAATTAATAAAAGGTATTTTAAACACACCTAAAATAAATGGTTATTTTATATTTATCCAAACAGTACTAAAATTTTTGTGAAGGTAGGTCTAAGTATATAAAGCATACAAAAGAATTTTCATGACCAAAAGATATTTAGTTTAGCCTATAAAAAACACTGAAGGTGCATTTATTAATTAAAAGAGGTAATTTTTAAGCATACTAAAAGTACAGCACTTGCTCAAATAATATTTTTCCTAGGTAGAGCACATCATGAAGAGGCTACACAAAACTTTTCATAATTTTATCACACTTATACAATTTTATATGAATTAAACAAGAATCAACATATTTAATCAATTTCTAAAAATGAAAAAAAAAACAAAATCCATTTTGCACCTACACGCAGTCAGCCACAAAGACTGACATGCGAGGCCCTGGTCAGTGAAACAATACTTCCACGCTGATCACGGCGGACACTGTCGTTGACCGGCGAAAACTCATCGGCGGCGAGGTCTCTAGCGACTAGGCTTACACCTACACGACCTCCTCGATCTCGCGCACAACCTCAGGACCACGAACGAACACCTAGGGCTTCACAGCGAGCTCGTCATTGATGATGGCAATCCGATGATACTCTAGTGTGGAGGAGGCAGTTGCTAGCGCGGTAATCCACGAAGAGAAGGTTACCAACATGCTTAGGGCAACTATGTGGACCTATCTAGGGTGACGGATGAGCATCTAGAGTTCCACGGCGAGCACGACACTAGCCAAGGTGGCCTCGGCAGAGCGGCAACAATGTGCCGACCATGGTGAGGCGATAGTGATAAAATGGAGATGACTGATAGCATCAGGGGCTCATCGCGGACCTGTTTAGTCACTCGGTGGAGGCTAAGGCGCGATGAAGGTTGTTGCCGGCGTCGTCGGCGGACACAGCGGCGTGAACATGGCAATGAGGCAATGTTCTGGCGAAACCTATAGGAGAATAGATCAATAGTCATGAGGGTGAGCACCATGGCCTCATGGTGATCTCAGAATAGTAACAAGTTGAGCGAAAGGCTCACCGGAGTGGCCTGACCATGGTGAGGTGACGCTTGGCGGCACTCCGGACGGTCGTGGGGAAGAACAACGGTGCATAGTCAAACCTAGTGACCAAAGATGAGTTGAACAGGAGTAGGCGGTATGCAAAGGCAAGACAAAGTTGGATGTGCGAGCAATTTGGAGAGGGATGCGACGATGGCGATGAATTGTGCCAGTGAGGTGAGCTCTGTCGACAGCGAGTAGGGGAGGAGAAAGATGAGACGGCCAGTGTTAGGGTGTTTTAATGGTGTGGTGAAGCAGTGAGGCATGCTAGTAGCGGCTCACGCAACCCACACAGGTAGCTACGTGCTGTTGCGTGTAGAAGCAATGCTGGAGGGCAGCGGCCATCGGCAAGCAGGTTGACCGGTGACACAGTAGCAGTGACCCTCCTCATCTTCTTTTGCCAATTGCTCTTGATTTCATATTGCAACTTGAAAACTCCAAGAATCAAAGTTGCTCAGTTTAAGGAGATCTTCAACTTTGCTTAAGTGACCTAAGCCTAATTCAAACTAGATCAAGAGATTTTGAATTTAGAAGATGATATTTGAAATCTATTTTTAGGGTTAGTAAAATAGTTAATTAGTTATTTTGGTAAATTAATTAGTGGACAAAAATCTCAACCAAAACTACCATTGGTTAGTACAAACTTTGTACCAATCAATGATACAATGGTTGAAGCAAATTTATTTGAGAAATTCATTTTAATAATTCCTCCAAAATTGAATTCAAAAACCAAACTCCAAGACACCAAAAATTTTCTAAGTACTGGACTTTAATTCTGATTTCAATTTTGAGGTTCAAATTTAAGTGGTTTGAACTTGATTTCATACCCCACACTTGATCCTAGTGTAAAGTACAATCTTTGCACTCCAAAGTTTATTAGGGTATATTTCCAAGTATCTTAGTGAATTTTAAAAATATAAGGTCACAAAGTACCTTTGAAGGATTTTTGGTTTTAGCGCACCACACATATGCATTGCTTACCCTACTAAATAACATTGATTTTAGTCAATGCAAGACTTGATTAGCTAAATGGCATGCTTACTATGCATGATGATGACATGATCAAGTTTTTGTGATGCTTAACACCAGGGGTGTTACAACCGGCTCCCTAGATGGAGCAGTCTAACCCCTCGATCAACAGGCGCTCGGGTGGTGCATCCCCCAAAAAACCAACCAACTCCCTAGAGTTGGGTCGGGAGCCACTAAGTAGTGAGCCCAACAAGGGCCTCCATCTGAGCCTCTGTGCGCTCCCACTTCCTCGATATATGGCTACAGAGGGTTGGTCCCAGAAGGCCAGCTTGAGAGGATCGAGACCTATTATCGCAGCCCTTAGCAGGGCATGGAGCTCTGGGTGATTAGATGGCCCCAAGCCAAAGCCTAGTGCTCTTGATCACCTGGCCCATGGCAAGGTTCGGTCAGAAAGAAGAGCGCCCCTAGGCCTATAGTCGGCGACTCCTAGACGAGTCCGCTGAGTTCTTGCTCAAGTCAAAGAGCCATGCGACATGGACTCGCAAAGGGATCAACATCATCTTTGCTCAGCCTCGATAGCCAAGCACCATCCATCACATTAGACAAGAAGGCCCCAAGTAGGGCACAACACTCTCTTCAGTGAAAGCCGTCCCCGCCAAGGAGGGTTCGGTCACAAGAAGATCAAATTCAGCCCTTCATCACCATCACACTAGGTGAGGCCACGAAGGGCTCAGGGGCTCCGGATGAGATCTTAACATATAGGTATGTTAAGCCTTGGGTCCATTGGTTCCTAAATGAAGAAGAACCCCTGACCGACCCCTTTAGGATTGCCCAGGGGCTCGAGGGCTATGCTCATCGGGCACGCTCGCACGCACCCTTTAGTAAAGAGACCCGATCAAGCCTAACTCAACTACAACTTCCGCCTGGGGCTCGAGGCTTCCCCAAGCCTTAGGTTCCTAATCTATGGCACTTCCAGGCTAGGTCCTTGGCTCCTACCTGGCTAACGATGCCAACCAAGGCCTAGGCACAAGAAGACAAACCCTAGGCTACAGATGCCCGGAGACTCCCCAGCATCGCTCCCTAGGCGTGCCCCTGCCAATAGGGTCATGTCTAGGGTGTGACACAAGAAGACAAAGCTTCCTGCGGCCTCTAGGGGCTCGAGGGCTTCTATGTCCACACTTCAGCCCCTGGAGCTGGCCTCCTTCTCCACCAAGAAGACTCTAGAAAGTCTCACCCAGGGGAGGCCAATCCAAGCTGACACCCTCTAACATGCAAAGTGTCAGAATAGAGCAGCCGGATGACGCCTAGGCTTCTTCAGCTCCATGACACCTCGATGGTCCATGACGCACCGCTATAAGCCCCTCCTAGGCTTCAGTGCACATAGACTATAGACTAGAACCCCCAAACTGCCTTGTACCTGACCTATCCCATTATATAAGGGATAAGGTTAGAACTAGAGGAGGGAGGATCCTGATTCGATCACCAAACACTCCATCCCATTTCATCTGCCTCTACTCTGCACCAAGAGCAAGGCAACCCAAAGAGGGGCACCGAGAGCCTCTCCTCGACCACACCCCATCGTCTCCTTCCTCTCCAACAAGGGGGAGACTCCACCGGTGGTGAGGCAACCTTAGGATTAGCACCGAGCTAACCCCCCAACCAAATCTTCTTCCTTTACACTATGTTGTAACCCCCTATATTTTGGGTGCTCTTGAGTATAAGGATCACCAGCTGCTGGACATAGGGACCGAATTGGCCCAAACTAGGATAAACCGTTGCGTCTTCTCTACGTGATTCTTGTGTTCTAGAGTCCACCCGAGCCACCAGAGACACCGTACTCTGACACTGACTCGAACAACATGCTTCCCACAGTTTTGACCCCGCGACACCGTCCCTCTCCTCGATGCCAATGTCTCTGTTATCCTCGTGTGCCCCACGGGCATGAGGACTGCTATCGCCACCATCCCTGCCCGAGCATGCCCACCAAGCCACTGTTAGGTGAGTCTGTGTGGTCGTTGCAGCTCTTGATCTCCTATCTTCCCTTTCGACTGCCCCTCCTCTTCCCTCCAACCACCATCGGGTGAGTCTATGCAGTTGATAGGACTCATCATCATCACCATCTTTGAAGCTGCTAGATAGCTCAATTGAAGATGCATTGGAGACCTTTGCTTCTTGTTCCTTCTTATTTCTTGCTTCTCTTCTTTTTCTTCTAGCTTCTCTCTTGAGTCTTCTTTCTTCTTTTCTTGCTTTCTTCTCTTCTAATCGCTGCTTCTGCTTCTTCTTCTTCTCTCTTGCTTCTCTTTTCTCTTTTCTAGCTGCTCATTTTCTTCTTCTTTTTTCTTCATTTGAGCTTTTTCAGCATCGGTTGCCTCTAGCTATGGGAGCGTGGAGTTGCTCGCTATAGAGGTGCTAAGCTCACTATTGTCGGTGTCATGCAGCCCAACGTCCTTTGGATCAACATTGATGGGCTTCACAACACCGGATCCTCCCCTAGGCTCCATACCTCACGCGGTGAAGCACACATGAGGTAACCTCACTCTAATACCACTTGTAGGATCTCTGGTATGCCTAGAGAGCGATAAATAGGCCTATAAAAATTCAACTCAAATCGAAGTCAAATTCACCGACGGCACTACCGCTCTATGAACATGGCACTACCTCACCTGCAGGAGAGATTAGTTCATAGTTCAATCTGCCCAACGAAATTTAGATCGGGTAGATCTCTTAGCTTCCTACAAGGTAGTAGATTGTAGATTGACAACTGAAAGTGGTGGGAACACCAGACACAAGTCTATCGGCCTCAATCCTAGAAATCACCACAATAACAACAAGTACACAAGTGTACAACACAAGCACAAGATGACACAAGGATTTATCTCGTGGTTCAGCTCACCGCCAAGGCTTGCCTTTGTCCATGTTGTTGAGGTATGCCACTAAGGCTTAGGGATTTGCAACCCTATCTCGTTCTCAAGTCAAGAGAGTGAACTCTTGAGATGAGGGGTGATTTTACTTGCTGCAAGAGATGGTTAGAAACCTCCCAGGGCTGCCACACAAGTTGACAAAGCTCCACGGGCGATGCTCTAGCCAGCTAGGAGCCAAGCTCCAAGAGTAACAAACACAACCACCGGCTAAAACATGAACCAAGTGCTCTTTAGAGTTTAGGAATCAATAGATCTGGTCTCTATTCGAGTTTTGGACCCTCTTCCCTCAAGGATTGATGTGGAAATCAATGGATTTGCTTGGGGGCTTGAGGTCAACAATGGAGTGAGAGAGAGAACTCCTGCTCTGTTTTAAGCGTGCTGAAGTGAGGAAGAAGAGAGCCGGTTGATTCATTACCATTGGGAAGGAAGAGGAAAGGTATATATATCCCCCAGCCCCTAATGGTCACTTTAAATCATAGATAGCCATTGGGGAGAAAATAAAAAGGTATATATATCCCCAGCCCTCAACGGACACTGCACCCAAGAGGTCAAGCAAGATGAGGTCCGTGGCCTCGAGGTCGGGTGAGACGAGGCCACGACCAAAGGGTTAGTCGAGCCAAAGCCTATATCCTTAGGCTCAGGCAAGTCAAAGCCCATGACCAAAGAGTCAGGTGAGCCAGAGCCCGCAACCTTGGGGTTAGGCCAGACAGAGCCCGCGACCAAAGGGTCAGGCGAGACAGAGCCCGCGACCAATGGGTCGGGCAAACCAGAGCCCGCGCCCAAGGGGTCGGGCAAGTCGGAGCTCACACCCAAGGGGTCGGGCGAGTCAGAGCTTGCTCCAAAGGGGTCAAGTGAAAGGTCCTAATGGCTAGAGGGGGTGAATAGCCTATTAAAAATTGTACGACAACACTTAACAAACCGGTTAGACAATTATGAGGTGAAGCAAGTGTTGTGCTAGTCTACTAAAAATGCAAGCCACCTACCACACTTCTAGTTTCTATTGTTTCTAACCACACAATGGCTATGGCACTACACTAAGTTAGTGTGCTCTCAAAGGCTAACTAAAGAGCCACACTGACCAAACTAACAAGCTCTCACAACTAGCTACACTAAAGAGCTTGATAACTAGTTTGCAGTAATGTAAAGAGAGAGAGCAAGATAGTTATACCGCTGTGTCGAGGAATGAACCAATCAATCACAAGAATGAAAACCAATGAAGACCAATCACCTTGGAGTCAAATGGTGACACAATGATTTTTTACCGAGGTTCACTTGCTTGCCCGCAAGCTAGTCCTCGTTGTGGCGATTCACTCACTTGGAGGTTTACGTGCTAATTGGCATCAAACATCAAACCCTCAATAGGGTGCCGCACAACCAACAAAAGATGAGGATCACACAAGCCACAAGCAATTCACTAGAGTACCTTTTGGCTCTCCGCTAGCAAAAGGTCAAGAACCCCTCACAATCACCACAATCGGAGCCAAAGACAATCACCAACCTCCGCTTGATGATCCTCGCTGCTCCAAGCCATCTTGGTGGCGGCAACCACCAAGTGCCTCTAGATGCAAACACTCAAGCAATGCACTTGGATTCACTCCCAATCTCACAAAGATGATGAATCAATGATGAAGATTAGTGGGAGGGCTTTAGCTAAGCTCAGAAGGTTGCTATGTCAATACAAATGGCCAAGAGAGTGAACTAAAGCTGGTCGAACAGTATTTATAGACACCCCCAAGGAATAGAGTCATTGGCTCAATTATTGGGTTGACTATGCATTGACCAAATGCGTAGGTCTGTGTTCACCAGATGTTGCACCGGATGCACCATTCATGTATACTAGACATGTCCGGTCACCATACCGGACGCGTCTGGTAGCTACCTGACCACCATGTATCCCATTTCAAATTTAGTAGCCATTGCTACCATGAGTCCCATGCGATCGAACGCTCTGACCAGACACTGAGTTAGAAATGACCAGACGCTGAGCCATAGTGTCTGGTCGAGTCTAGAGAGTACCTAGGGCCAATCGGACACATCCGGTCACTCCCGACCTAACGTAGGAGATGCAACGCCCGGTCGAGTCCAGTAAGCTCCTAGGGTCGACCGAATGCATCCAGTCACTCCAGACCGAATGCTCCTAGCGTTCGATTGACTATTACACTAAACATCGACTTTGATGATTCACACCAGACGTGTCCGGTGTGGCGACCGAACATGTCCGGTCGCTCTCTACAATTCAGTACCGAGTCACATACCGGACGTGTTCGGTCACTCTATGACCAGCGCGACTAACTCCTTTTCATCTCTATCTTCTTCACCCTTGCTCAAAAGTGCCAACCACCAAGTGTATCACCTTGTGCACATGTGTTAGCATATTTTCACAAACATTTTCAAGGCTGTTAGCACTCCACTAGATCCTAAATGCATATGCAATGAGTTAGAGAATCTAGTGGCACTTTGATGACCGCATTTTGATATGAGTTTCACCCCTCTTAATAGTATGGCTATCGAACCTAAATGTGATCACACTCGCTAAGTGTCTTGATCACCAAAACAAAAAGGCTCCTACCATTATACCTTTTCCTTGAGCCTTTTGTTTTTCTTTCATCTTTTCCAAGTCGAAGCACTTGATCATCACCATGGCAACACCATCGTCATGTCATGATCTTCATTTGCTTTAACACTTGGAGTAGTGCTACTTATCTCATAATCACTTTGATAAACTAGGTTAGCACTTAGGGTTTCATCAATTCACCAAAACCAAACTAGAGCTTTCAATCTCCCCCTTTTTGGTAATTGATGACAACCCTTTCACAAAGATATGAATTGAAATTCAATTGAATCCATGTTGCTTGCCCAAGCATATTTACCATGTGAAAAAGGATATGGGTAAGTTTCATGAACCCCAAATGGTAGCAATTGCTCCCCCTACATATGTGCTAAAAGTTTGGATTGTAGCTTGCACATATGCTTATATAAGAAATATAGGAGACAATGTCTACCAAATGATGCTAAGGTATAAGAGATGGACCTTTGAAGCATGATACCAATCGGAGTTGCACCTATATACCATCCTTAGCACCATGATTAGCTTGATACCACTTGGAAACTTGGAAATAAAAGCATTAGTTAACCTATGCATGATAATTTTTCATTTCATCATTCAAACCTACAACTAGTATACACCACACAAGCATGGATATTTGAAATTTAAAACTTGTGCCATGCAAGCAGACATATGAAATGTGCATTCAAATGCACCATACAAGTTTATGAGCTTGCTCCCCCTACTTGTGTGCTCAAAATTTTATTTGATCATTTTCCTTTGTCATATCTTTTCACTATCTTTGTACACTATTTCTCCCCCTTAAACTATTTCTCCCCCTATCACTTTATATATTTGTTTTTATCCCCCTTTGTCATCAATGACCATAAAGGCTTAAATTATAGATAGGTAGGATTATCAATGTCAATCAATGGGGTGAGGATCATTTTCCCAAATTTGGTCCAATCTAGATCATTTGCCAAAGATATTTAACTCGGTTTGATCCAAGGACAAGCTTCTTCACACCTCCAAATAAGGGTTATCTTGTACCATGTTGAGTTAAACACTTAGAGCTTATTTTCTAGATCAAACACTAGGTTTACAAGACCACAAACATGTCATATGCTACCACTAGATCAAGTCAAGCATAGAAGCAATAGTGGTACCATACAAACATCAAAATTGTTTGATTTTAATGAATGAGCCTATTAAATGTGAAAGATGGCTAGATGCACTAAACATGTCCTTAGCAAGGATGTATGCCATGCCAATCAACTTTTACCTTGGATTGCTCGAAGAAGAGGCATGTCATATAAGTGGGGAGGTGCATCAACACATATTTGAGAAATCCAATATATTCAACTCATTCCTTAGCTTGTAAAACCTTTTCTCATCCAATGTCTTGGTGAATATATCAACAAGTTGATCTTCGGTGCCTACACTCTCAATGCAAATGTCCCCTTTTTGTTGGTGATCTCTTATGAAATGATGGCGGACATCAATGTGCTTTGTTCTTGCATGTTGGACCGAATTATTGGTTAACTTGATTGCACTCTCATTGTCACATAGCAATGGCACTTTCCTGAACTTGATTCCAAAGTCATTCAAAGTGGCCTTCATCCAAAATATTTATGCACAACAACTACCGGCGGATATGTATTCAGCTTTGATGGTTGATAATGCAACACTATTTTGCTTCTTTGATGACCATGAAACAAGTAATCTTCCCAACAATTGACATGTGCCCAAGGTGCTCTTCCTTTCAACCTTGCATCCCACATAATCCAAGTCAGAGTAACTAACTAGCTCAAACTTTGCTCCTTTGGGATACCATAAACCAACATTTTGTGTATGCTTCAAGTACCTCAATATTCTCTTTGTAGCCTTCAAATGACTTTCTCTTTGTGAGGCTTGAAATCTTGCACACATGCATACACTAAACATAACATCCAAACTTGATGCTGTCACATAGAGTAGGCTTCCAATCATAGACCGATACAATTTTTAATCCACCATATTGCCACTTGCATCACTATCCAAGTTGCCATTTGTTCCCATTGGTGTACAAATGACTTTGCTATCACTCATGCCAAACTTCTTGATCATGTCCTTGATATACTTGCCTTGACTCACAAATGTACCATTCTTCAATTGCTTGATTTGAAGACCAAGGAAGTAACTTAACTCTCCAATCATGGACATCTCAAACTCATTAATCATCATCTTTCCAAATTCTTCACAAAAGTGTTGATTGGTTGATCCAAATATGATGTCATCAACATAGATTTGCAACACAAATAAATCATTTCCAATCTTCTTGGTGAAAAGAGTGGGGTCAACCTTGCCCATCATGAACCCTTTAGAGAGTAGGAAGTCCCTCAATCTCTTATACCATGCTCTAGGTGCTTGCTTCAAGCCATACAATGCCTTCTTCAACTTGTACACATGGTTGGGATTCTTGTCATCTTCAAAACTGGGTGGTTGAAGGGTCGAGATGGCGACTAGAGGGGGGGTGAATAGTCTTTTCTAAAACTTAATCACGTCGGCTAACCGATACAAGTGCGGAATTAAAACTATCGGTCTAGCCAAGACTATACCCCACTATGTGTGTTCACTAGCACCTTGCAAAGATAACAATTATGCAACAAAGGTGCCGGGCTAGCTAGAGCTCTCCTAAACAATTCTAGGAGCAAGGTTACACAAACCTATGCCACTAGTACTTTAAGCAACAAGGGAGCTCCTACACATGCTAGTAAGCAAAAGCACAAAGCTAACTAAGCTCACTAGCAATGCTCAATAACAAGGCAACCAATGCCTAATTAGAGAGCGCAAATACTTAGTTACACAAACTAAGCAATGTGACTAACAAGGTTACTAAAACCAAATTAGCCACGCAAGGGAGCTACTTCTATGCTACACAAGCAAGAAGGTAATTAGCAAGCTACACAAGCTATCTAATTACAAGAGCAACTACACAAGCTTAATATGTATAAAAGTAATTGCAAGCTTGTGTAATGGGGATGCAAACCAACGGGAAGAACAAGGTTGACACGATGATTTTTCTCCCGAGGTTCATGTGTTTGCCAACACGCTAGTCCCCGTTGTGTCGACCGCTCACTTGGTGGTTCGGCAGCTAATTAGCATCACTCGCTAAGCCCGCACGTCGGGCGCCACAAGAACCTACCCCTTGAGTGAGGGTAGCTCAATGACACGCTTTACTAGAGTTGCTCTTCGCGGCTCCCACGGGGCGAGCACAATGCCCCTCACAAGCACTTCTCCGGAGCGCCGCACAAGCTTCTTGCGCGCTTCGACGGAGACCACCACCAAGCCGTCTAGGAGGTGGCAACCTCCAAGAGTAACAAGCACCACCGGCTTGCAACTCGATCACCTAGTGCCACTCGATGCAACCTCATGATGCAATCACACTAGAATCGCTCACTCACACAATCGAATGATCACTATCAAGTATATGTGTGATGGAGGGCTCCCAAGCACTCACAAGCATGGACACTAAGTCCCTTGAGGTGCTCCACGCCAGCCATGGCCGAGGGCCACTTCTATTTATAGCCCCAAGGGCTAAACTAGCCGTTACCCCTTCACTGGGCAATGGTCGGGCTGACCGGACGCTCCGGTCGTGTTGACCGGACGCTGGACCTTAGCGTCCGGTCGCTCACAGACGACCACGTGTCCCGGTTCCAACGGTCACTTGACCTGACCAGACGCTCCAGCTTCAACTGATCGGACGCTGAACCCCCAGCGTCCGGTCGTTTCTAGTAAGCTCCCGAGCATGACCGGACGCGTCCGGTCGAACGCGATCGGACGCAGCCAGCGTCCGGTCACACTCCAGCGACTGCATCACCGTACGTCAGCCTGACCGGACGCAGCCTTCCAGCGTCCGGTGCATTCAGATCCAGCGTCCGGTTAGTTGACCGACGCCGGCATCTTCGCGACCAACTCATTTTCACTTCTAACTTCTTCACCCTTACACCAATGTGCTAACCACCAAGAATTTGCATCCGGCGCAATAGAAAATAGGCATTCCATTTTCCCGAAAGCGCCGAATCCCGCCTCACAAGCTCGGCAGGAGGGAGAGAGGGACCCAAACCCATCTCACCCCTGCAAACACCACCTCCTTTGTAAATGTGCCAACACCACCAAGTGTACATCACCATGTGTAAGTGTGTTAGCATTTTCACAATCATTTCCCAAAGGATGTTAGCCACTCAACTTGCCACGCCACTCGATCCTAGCGACAATGCAAAGTTAGATCACTCGAGTGGCACTAGATGACCGATATGCAAACAAGTTTGCCCCTCTTGATAGTACGGCCATCTATCCTAAACCCGGTCATAAACTTCTCTACACACCTATGACCGGTGAAATGAAATGCCCTAGGTTATACCTTTGCCTTGCGCATTCCATTCCATCTCCTTCAATGTCGATGCAACACATGCACCAACACGATCAACAATGATATGATCCACTCCATATCATCACATGATCATATTGGTTCATCGATCTTGACTCTACTTGCTCTTCACCGTTGCCATCGTCCATCGGCGCCAAGTCTTGCTCAAGCTTCACCGCCACGCGGTCCATCACTCCAAAGCCTTCGACTTGCCCTTCACGCTTGCAACCGGTCCATCAAGCCAAGTCTTGTCTTGATCTTCTCCACCTTGATCACATGACTCAATGTCATGTCTCATGTGCATTTAGGCTCCTTCATCATCACATGTGTGAGCTTCACAACATCTCCAAGCCATTTTCACCTCCATGGCATATGTTGCTCACACACATGTACCTGTGGACTAATCACCTGTGTATCTCACATAAACACAATTAGTCCACCTAGGTTGTCACTCAATTACCAAAACCAAACAAGGACCTTTCAATCTCCCCCTTTTTGGTAATTGATGACAACTCTACAAAGATATATAAATTAAGCTCTTTTGGATTCATGTTGCTTGCCCAAGCAATTTTACCATGTCAAAATGATTTTGGACAAGTACCACAAACCCAAAATGGTAGTATTAGCTCCCCCTACATATGTGCTAAAGTATTTAATTTGAAGCTTGCACATATGCATAGATTGAAATTGTGGGAGAGTAAATACTACAAAATGATGCTAAGGTGTATAGAATAAACCTTTGAAGCGTGTACCAATCGGAGTTGTACCTTTAAGTTCATCCTTAGCACCATGGTTAGCTAGATATCACTTGATAATAAAACACTAGATACCTTGTGAGATCAACATTAAAAGCAAGGTACTAGCATTACTTGAAAAGCATACCAAGTGTCTAGCTATCATCCTATGCATGCTAGTTATCAAATCATCATCCAAGTTCTACAACTAGCATACACCACACAAGCATGCATATTGAATTTAAAAACTTATGCAATGCAAGAAAGCACATGATTATGCACATATCAAATGCAATCAATTAAAGTTCATGAGCTTGCTCCCCCTACTTGTGTGCTTCTCTTGTCCAAGAATTTTGATCCTTCTCTTTTCTCCAATGTTGCTCCCTCTTTGTCCATGTCCATGTCCAACCTTCTATTTCTTTTGTATCTCATCTCTCCCATTGTACAATCTCACTCCCATTCAATCAAGCTTCATATCTTTGTACAATCTCTCCCCCTTTGTCATCAATTTCCATAAAAGGTGTGTTTCTTATTGATGCAAAGGTATGCTCTTTGGGGTAGATGGTTGAGACTTGAATCTTGCATTTTTGATGGACATCACTTGAATATTGGAATGGCACCACATGTAGATACCACTTAGAAGTTGCAACTTATACTATTTGTATCTTATCATTCTATGTATGGGTCATCCATTTTATTTCACTTAAGCTCTTGTAGGTGAGGGATGCATTCTCTATTTGATGATCACTTAAAGTTGAGGATCACTTGTGGAACCATCGTCTACTATGTATAGATACCACTTGTAGGAAGTGAATACCATTTGAAAGAATCTTCTAGTATGGACCCACTTGTTTGATTTATCAATAAAGACCATTTCTTGAACATTTGCTATCTTCATGAGTACCACTTATAGGATATCACTTGTGAGTTGATACATACAAACTAGATATCCATTTGCATTATTGTCTTGTGCTTGTACTCTTATCATTATCATGAGCTTCTTATGTGACTTGAACTAAATTAATTTGCTTAAGCTTTCAAGTCCGGTTTGAACCAATGACAAGCTTCTTCACACCTCTTTTAAGGGTTATCTTGTCAATGTTGTACTTGTCACTTGTTTAGCAATCCAAATTAAGTCAAGTACTTGGGTTCACTAGCTCATGAACAAATTCATGTACTAACCACTAGATCAAGTAATCATTCAAACAATAGTGGTAGGCTATGAATTTCAAACATTTCATTTGTAATGCATGATCCTATGAAGCATGTACTATATGCACTAACCGCATACTAGTAAGGGATGAAATGATCATGCACATTACAATGATACCTTTGCTATGTTGGAGTAGAGGATAGTCACATAGATTCCAATTCATTACTCCAATAGCAATGTGAAGTCCAATTATAAGCTTGGTGAAGACCAATAGATACCGTTTTGAATTCCATTCTTCACCCATATGAAATGAATACCACTTATGATCAAGTGCACTTTCTTGTTGTGGTTGACTTGCTTCATCTTTTGATCTTAGCTTGCATGAGAGCATCAATATGAGAATACCACTTGAAATATTATGACTAGCTCTCTTTTGGGTGTTGCTTGCTTTTCTTGATCAACCCTTTTGATTTCTTCAACTAAGCATCTTAAATGTTCCTCAGATCACCACTTCCATGTTAGCCTTCCAAGTACCACACTTGGTTTACCTACACATAGGCAGCAAGCCCCTACACTAGGGAGAAGTGACCTCTCTCCAAGAACCATTGTTGATACTCACTTGAAATGATTTGATTGATTGATCCAAGTGATGGACTTAACTTGATGAGTAACCTTGATTCCTTCTTTAAGTCCTTTTCTTTCTTCTTGTTTAAGTTCTTTTCTTTCTATCAAATGGCCTTGTACTCATATCTTGTCATGCTTCTAGATCATTTCAAAACCAAATTTAGGTACCTCAAACACTTGTAAACATGTTTCCAACTTGAGGACCCTTCAATCAAAGTGACTCTAGATCAATCCAATACTTGTCACTTTTATGGCAGATTCTGTACTCTCTAAAGAACTAAGCATATTTCTCAAAGTACAAATCCAAATACCACAAAATTTGGTGGAGATGAGCTTCACTAAGTTATCTAGCAGCCATAAAAATTTTAGCTTCATTTGATCTCATATGAACTGCCAAATTTTAATTCTTCCACCACTGCTACATGCTGAAAACTGCTGCACTATAGCTGACAAGAACCACTCCAAAACCGAAGCATTTCTTATCTAATTTCCATGAAATTTCTACAGCATCTCATACCATAAATCTAGAGCATGTACACCAATTTTCAAGCCAATCCAATAAGATTTGATCATTCAAACATGGCTATGATCACAGCTAGCTCAGATTTTGAATTTAGGACAGATTTCAAGCAATTGAGCTATACTTCATCAAATATGAATCAAACTTGATACTAACTTGTTTGAATACTTCCATAAGACATATATCCATTCAAATCATTTACTAAATGTCATCTCATGAATTTATCCAACACAAATCAATCCAAACTTGATTACTAAGCAATTATCCATTCAATCATCTTATAGCAAGCAACATTGCATATTTATCTAATTCAATCAACTCATATGCACCCAAATGAAATGATCAACTAGAGATATACCTTGGTTAGCTCATGATCATCCAACTAGCAAGCTTTGACTTCAATTATTTGCAAGTCATCAAATATATCCAATGAATTACCAACAACTTGAAATTGACACTTGTATGTTGTAGCACATTTGGACTTCATTCAATTTGTCATGGCATTGGGATTGCATGTGCACTAAGCTTCATATCTTGACTCAACATATGATGAACAATGTGAGATCAATTGACTCAAGCCTCCAATGCCAATGGTACCTACACACATTCATCCACTTTTTGATGGTACCCAAACAAGTTTGGATCCTCTCAAGTTAGGAGCAACATACTTAGGCAACGCCTTAGTATGAGTAGCGGGATGTTTTGCAATTGCAACCAATGAGGTACCATTGCCATCCTTTCTAAGCATATCATGATTATCAATTGAAATAGGCTTAGAAATTTTACCTAGGGGACATGAATGTGCCATGTGTCCCCTTTCCCGGCATGAGTAGCACTTCCTCTTTGATTGAGCCTTTTCTTCCTTGCTCATGTTGTGCTTCTCATTGCCTTGCCTCTCATGGATTGCTTGAGCCTTCTTCTTAAGCTTGTTAGGACACTTAGAGGCAAAGTGTCCCATACTTCCACACTTGAAGCACTTGATGTGAGCATAGACTTTCTTCTCATTGTCATTCTTGCTCATCATCTTGGCATCTTGTATTTGCATTGGATGCCTTGCCTTTCCACCCCTTCTTGTTTTCTTCTTCTTTATCATTAAATCACCACCATCTTCATGGTTGATCTTGATTTGCTCTTGGGGTGTCTTCTCTTGCTCAACTTGTGGCTTTGGTTGAGGCTTCACTTGTTGCTTCACCAATTCCTTGGTTGGGCACATTGAGGTAAGATGACCCCAAGTGCCGCACTTGAAGCACTTGACATGCTTAAGCCTCTCTTCTTCTTTTAGCTTCTTGAGCTTCTCGATGTTAGGGCAACCATTTGCAAAGTGTCCCACTTCATGACACCGGAAGCACATGGTATGAGAGAGCTTTCTTTGTTGTAGCTTCTTCATCTTTCTTTCTCTCTTCATTTTGCCCTTTGTCATCTTCTTTTCGAAGCCAAGGCCACACTTGTCACCATAGTTTCTTTGAGTTTTCAACATATGCTCAAAGGTGACTTTTGAGTTGTAGCACCTCTCTAACTTGTTGCTCAATTTCTTCACTTCATTTTTGAGCTCATTATTCTCCTTCAAAAGGTTAGTCTCACAAGACATAGAAGTAGAACAAGCATCTATATGTGAAGAGCATGGCATATCTAATAAATCATCACAAGAGGTGGATACATGCTTCTTGCCTACATCACAAGGGTTAGCAACAACATGTGATTGATCATTTGACCCATGTGATGAGCTCTCATTATTTTTAAGTTTCTTTGTAAATATTTTAATGAGAGAAGCTTGTTTTTCTAATAATTCATCATGAGATGCAAGTAGTGTCTCATGATTCAATTTAAGCTCATCAAGTGAAGATTTATAAGCATTATTTAATTTCTTATGTTCTTCACAAGAGTTCTTTAGAAATGAGTTTTCATTTTCTAATTTCAATGTTTTAGCTTTCTCATTTTCTAAAGACATGGTCATGCTAGCAAGTCTACTAACAAGCTCATCATATGAATCAACATGATCAACCACATTATCATTTGATACCTTAGTGTCACCTTGTGACATGAAGCAATGTGGTGTAGTGGATGGGCTTGTAGTAGCATCATCATGGCTTGAGCATGAACCATCATTACCATCAAGTGTGCATGGGGTAGCATCATCACTTGCAACACTTGTGGCATCATCATCAACCTTGTCAAGTGAACTTGTAGTGGATTGATCATCATCATCCTCACTTGACAATGAGGTGGAGCAATCTTCCACAATCACCAAATTGTGGTTATGCTCAACACACTCATGTGTCTCCTCCTTGGGCTCATCCTCCTTCTTGAATTTTCCATCATCCCATGTGGAGGAATCACCGAAAGTGTCCTTGATGGAGTCCCATATCTCACGAGCGGTCCCCTTGTAGTTTACTTGCTTCATCAAATCAAAATGTAAAGCATCCAATAGAAAACAACAAGCATTTGCATCAAGTTCATAGAGGACTCTTTGAGCTTTGGTTAGAGTTCTATGATCCAAGACATGAGAGAGACCACTAGTGACAACCCACCAAAATTTAGGTCCCTTTGCACGAAAATGATCAAGCATATGATTTTTCCAAAGTGCAAAGTTAGTGCCATTAAAAATGTGATTCTCACAACCATCTAGCCCATTAGAAGCCATCCTCTCGGGTCGGTGAAGACCACAAATGAGAGACCGGGCTCTGATACCACTTGAAGGGTCGAGATGGCGACTAGAGGGGGGGTGAATAGTCTTTTCTAAAACTTAATCACGTCGGCTAACCGATACAAGTGCGGAATTAAAACAATCGGTCTAGCCAAGACTATACCCCACTATGTGTGTTCACTAGCACCTTGCAAAGATAACAATTATGCAACAAAGGTGCCGGGCTAGCTAGAGCTCTCCTAAACAATTCTAGGAGCAAGGTTACACAAACCTATGCCACTAGTACTTTAAGCAACAAGGGAGCTCCTACACATGCTAGTAAGCAAAAGCACAAAGCTAACTAAGCTCACTAGCAATGCTCAATAACAAGGCAATCAATGCCTAATTAGAGAGCGCAAATACTTAGTTACACAAACTAAGCAATGTGACTAACAAGGTTACTAAAACCAAATTAGCCACGCAAGGGAGCTACTTCTATGCTACACAAGCAAGAAGGTAATTAGCAAGCTACACAAGCTATCTAATTACAAGAGCAACTACACAAGCTTAATATGTATAAAAGTAATTGCAAGCTTGTGTAATGGGGATGCAAACCAACGGGAAGAACAAGGTTGACACGATGATTTTTCTCCCGAGGTTCACGTGTTTGCCAACACGCTAGTCCCCGTTGTGTCGACTGCTCACTTGGTGGTTCGGCGGCTAATTAGCATCACCCGCTAAGCCCGCACGTCGGGCGCCGCAAGAACCTACCCCTTGAGTGAGGGTAGCTCAATGACACGCTTTACTAGAGTTGCTCTTCGCGACTCCCGCAGGGCGAGCACAATGCCCCTCACAAGCACTTCTCCGGAGCGCCGCACAAGCTTCTTGCGCGCTTCGACGGAGACCACCACCAAGCCGTCTAGGAGGTGGCAACCTCCAAGAGTAACAAGCACCACCGGCTTGCAACTCGATCACCTAGTGCCACTCGATGCAACCTCATGATGCAATCACACTAGAATCGCTCACTCACACAATCGAATGATCACTATCAAGTATATGTGTGATGGAGGGCTCCCAAGCACTCACAAGCATGGACACTAAGTCCCTTGAGGTGCTCCACGCCAGCCATGGCCGAGGGCCACTTCTATTTATAGCCCCAAGGGCTAAACTAGCCGTTACCCCTTCACTGGGCAACGGTCGGGCTGACCGGACGCTCCGGTCGTGTTGACCGGATGCTGGACCTTAGCGTCCGGTCGCTCACAGACGACCACGTGTCCCGGTTCCAACGGTCACTTGACCTGACCAGACGCTCCAGCTTCAACTGATCGGACGCTGAACCCCCAGCGTCCGGTCGTTTCCAGTAAGCTCCCGAGCATGACCGGACGCGTCCGGTCGAACGCGATCGGACGCAGCCAGCGTCCGGTCACACTCCAGCGACTGCATCACCGTACGTCAGCCTGACCGGACGCAGCCTTCCAGCGTCCGGTGCATTCAGATCCAGCGTCCGGTTAGTTGACCGACGCCGGCATCTTCGCGACCAACTCGTTTTCACTTCTAACTTCTTCACCCTTACACCAATGTGCTAACCACCAAGAATTTGCATCCGGCGCAATAGAAAATAGGCATTCCATTTTCCCGAAAGCGCCGAATCCCGCCTCACAAGCTCGGCAGGAGGGAGAGAGGGACCCAAACCCATCTCACCCCTGCAAACACCACCTCCTTTGTAAATGTGCCAACACCACCAAGTGTACATCACCATGTGTAAGTGTGTTAGCATTTTCACAATCATTTCCCAAAGGATGTTAGCCACTCAACTTGCCACGCCACTCGGTCCTAGCGACAATGCAAAGTTAGATCACTCGAGTGGCACTAGATGACCGATATGCAAACAAGTTTGCCCCTCTTGATAGTATGGCCATCTATCCTAAACCCGGTCATAAACTTCTCTACACACCTATGACCGGTGAAATGAAATGCTCTAGGTTATACCTTTGCCTTGCGCATTCCATTCCATCTCCTTCAATGTCGATGCAACACATGCACCAACACGATCAACAATGATATGATCCACTCCATATCATCACATGATCATATTGGTTCATCAATCTTGACTCTACTTGCTCTTCACCATTGCCATCGTCCATCGGCGCCAAGTCTTTCTCAAGCTTCACCGCCACGCGGTCCATCACTCCAAAGCCTTCGACTTGCCCTTCACGCTTGCAACCGGTCCATCAAGCCAAGTCTTGTCTTGATCTTCTCCACCTTGATCACATGACTCAATGTCATGTCTCATGTGCATTTAGGCTCCTTCATCATCACATGTGTGAGCTTCGCAACATCTCCAAGCCATTTTCACCTCCATGGCATATGTTGCTCACACACATGTACCTGTGGACTAATCACCTGTGTATCTCACATAAACACAATTAGTCCACCTAGGTTGTCACTCAATTACCAAAACCAAACAAGGACCTTTCAGTGGTTGCTCAACATATACTTCTTCATTGATGTAACCATTGAGAAATGCACTCTTGACATCCATTTGATGGAGTTTGATGTTGTGGGCACAAGCATAGGCTAGCAAGATTCTAATTGCTTCCAATCTAGCAACCAGGGCATATGTTTCTCTAAAGTCAAGACCGTCAACTTGTGTATATCCTTGTGCTACCAATCTTGCTTTGTTCCTTACTACTATCCCATCTTGATCTTACTTATTTCTAAAGACCCATTTGGTTCCAATCATATTGTGTCCCTTTGGTCTCTCTACTAATTCCCATACTTGATTCCTTGTGAAGTTATTCAATTCTTCATGCATAGCATTCACCCAATCAACATCCTTCAATGCTTCATATATCTTCTTTGGTTCAATGGATGACACAAATGAGAAATGCTCACAAAATGAAGTCAACCTTGATCTAGTTTGCACACCTCTTGAAATATCACCAATGATAATGACCAATGGATGATCCCTTGCAATATTGGTTGGTTGGAGGATTAGAACTTGATTGCTTGCACTTGCTTGATCATTGGGTTGAGATGATGTACTAGCCACTTGATTTTGTTCATTGTCATGAGAGCTACTTGTACTAGCTTGATTTGTATCATCTTGCACATTTGAGTTAGAAAGCACTTGCACTTGATCATCTTCATCATCATTTACTTGCCTAGGCCTCAATTTACCAATATCCATGTTCTTCATGGTATTTGAAAGTTGAATGCCTCTAACATCTTCCAAGTTCTCATTCTCTTCTTGTGAACCCTTGGTTTCATCAAATTCTACATCATGAACTTCCTCAAGAGTACCACTATCCAAATTCTAAACTCTATATGCTTTGCTAGTGGTTGAGTATCCAAGTAGGAATCCTTCATCATATTTTTTGTCAAACTTGCTGAATCTACTGCCTTTCTTCAAGATATAGCATTTGCAACCAAAGACTTGAAAATATGCAATGTTGGGCTCTCTACCATTCAAGAGCTCATATGGTGTCTTCTCTTTCAATGGGTGACAATAGAGGTGGTTGCTACAATAGCAAGCCATGTTGATAGCTTCGGCCCAAAAAGAGTGACTAACATTGTACTCACTAAGCATAGACCTTCCCATATCAATGAGTGTTCTATTCTTCCTCTCAACAAGGCCATTTGATTGTGGAGTATACTTGGCCAAGAATTGATGTCTAATTCCAAATTCATCACATAGCTCATCAATTCTAGTGTTCTTGAACTCACTACCATTGTCACTTCTAACTCTCTTGATGGTTGTTTCAAACTCATTATGAATGCCCTTGACAAATGATTTGAATGTTGCAAACACATCACTTTTGTCCACTAGAAAGAATACCCAAGTGTATCTAGTATAATCATCCACTATCACAAAGCCATATTTGTTACCACCAATACTAGTGTATTGTGTTGGCCCAAACAAATTCATGTGCAATAACTCAAATGCTTTACTAGTGCTCATCATGCTTTCCTTAGGATAGGTGTTTCCAACTTGTTTGCCGGCTTGACAAGAGCTATAAAGCTTATCCTTCTCAAACACATCTTTCAAGCCTCTAACCAAGTCATGCTTAACCAATCTATTCAATTGTTTCATTCCAACATGACCAAGCCTTCTATGCCATAACCAACCCATGCTAGACTTAGTGAACAAACATGTAGATAATTTAGCTTCACTAGCATTGAAATCAACCAAGTATAGATTCTCATATCTAAAGCCTTTAAAGATCAAGTTAGAGCCATCTACACTTATAATCTCTACATCATCTACCCCAAATATGCATTTGAATCCAAGATCACATAATTGAGCCACGGATAGCAAATTCAAGTGCATGCTCTCTACTAGCAACACATTGGATATGCTCATGTCATTGGATATTGCAATCTTACCAAGCCCTTTGACCTTGCATTTGCCATTGTCACCAAATGTGATACTATCATAACCATCATTGCCATTGGTGTTGATTGAGTTGAATATTCTTGCATCACCGGTCATGTGTTGAGTGCACCCACTATCAAGAACCCAATGCCTTCCTCTGGCTTTGTAATTGACCTACAAAAGAAGATCAATTCTTTTTAGGTACCCAAACTTGCTTGGGTCCTTGAAGGTTAGTCACTAAGCTTTTTGGCACCCAAATGGCTTTTTTCTTTGATCCCATCCATGGTTTACCAATGAACTTAGCCTTTACACCATTTGCACCCTTGATAAGCATATAAAAAGAATCAAGCTTAATGGAGGATACATTAGCATTTTTGCTCTTGTTCTTGCATTCATGCTCTTTATGACCAACTTGCTTACAACTAGTGCAAAACCGACCATTGTTCTTCACAAAACTAGTCTTGTGAGGAGCAAAGGTCGCCTTGCCTTTCTTAGGGGTATAGCCCAATCCCTCTTTATAGAGAAAAGCTCTTTGGCTACCCAAGCACATAAGCAAGCAGTCCTCACCACCATAGGCCTTAGCCAAGGTGTGAGTGAGTTTATTGACTTCCTTTTTGAGGATCTCATTCTCAACCACTAGTGAGGCATCACTAGTGAAACCATCACTACTAGATGAGGTGGAAGTAGAAGTGCTACAAGAAGGGTTAGTGATAGCAACAATGATAGGCTTACATAATGATTCATCAATTAGGTCACAAGTTAAGCCAATATTACATGTCTCAACATGCTTCTTATTGTTTTGCTCATCAAGCAAAGAGGAATGAGCTTTTTCAAGCTTCTTGTGAGCCTTGCCAAGCTTCTCATGGGCTTCCTCTAGCCTCTCATGAGATGCATTGAGCTCATCAAAGGCTTGCTTAAGGGCTTTTAGTTCCTTATGTAAGCTTTTGCATTCCCTTCTCTTGATGTCAAAGTGTTCTTTAGCATCTTCTAGCATGTCAAATAGTTCATCTTTAGTAGGTTCATCATCACTATCACTATCATTTTCATTACCATGTTCCTCATCACTTCCATCATCATAAGTTTGTACCTTAGTGGCCTTAGCCATGAAGCATGATGGAGTGTCAAAGAGAGAAGGCTTCTCATTGATAAAAATGCTTGCAAGTGCCTTCTTCTTGGTGGTCTTGTCATCATCATCACTTGAGGAAGCATCACTATCCCAAGTGACTACATATGAACCACCCTTCTTCTTCTTGAAGGTCATCTTGTCCTTCTTCTCTTTCTTTTCCTTCTTGTCTTTCTTCTTGTTGTTCTTGTCATCATCTTTGTCACTATTGTATGGACATTGAGCAACAAGATAATCTTTGCTTCCACAATTGAAGCATCTTCTTGACTCTTTCTTGTTCTTGGATGAAGACTTCTTTCTTCTAGCATGGTAGCCCTTCTTTATCATGAACTTGCCAAATCTATTGACAAAGAGAGTCATCTTCTCATCATCATCATCATCCTATGAACCATCATCTTCACTTGATGATTCTTGCTTTGCCTTGCCCTTAGATGATGTGGCCTTGAATGCCACACTCTTCTTCTCATCCTTCTTCTCCTTCTTTTCTTCCTTCTCATCATCATCTCTATAAGCATCATCAGTCATGATATCTTCCAAGATTTGGTTTGGTGTCATTGTGTCCAAACCAGTCCTCACTAGAAAGGTGACTAACATACCAAATCTTGTGGGTAAGTATCTCAAGAACTTATGAGAGAAGTTCTTGTCCTCCACCTTCTCACCAAGTGCTTTGAGATCATTAACAAGCACTTCCATCCGATGAAACATGTCTGGCACACTCTTATATGGAAGTATTTAGATTTACATTCTGCATATATAATTGTGGGGTTGGGCTAAAATAAAACTCTTATGCAGGTACACTAACAATGAAACATGCTCGACTAGTTACGCTATATATGACAGAATGTATGTATGCCACCATGTAGGCCGTTAGAAATAAATTTTTCCTAAGTTTGTGAGGACGTACGGAACATGCATGCATCATGATAATAATTAATCAATACTTGCATTGTTCCTCCCCTTATAAATTTCTTACTCAGTTATGTAACTCTTATCCATTATGGCCTTGTCTCATAAAAGTTGTACATGTTGATGGTATAGATGGTAGCACCAGTTGGATGTGAGAATTTCCTGATGGTGTTCGGAACTCCTGCTTTGCTTTGGAGAGTTTTGCACTTTGCGGGGTATGATGAGCCACCTCTCTATCATTGGAATGAAGAGTACCTGGACGAACAGCCATGGTATGAGGTGCAGCTAACCAAACCAGCCCACACACAAGCACCTTTCTGGCAGGAGTGGAAGGCAGAATCCAAAGGGAAAACTCCTTGGGAGGCTGCCCAAGTGGTGGCCTTTGAGGTTTTGAGTCGGATCTGTCAGCAGCATGGGGATGCACTTACTGGCAGTGCTGCTAGTATGTTTCCTCAGGTGGATCCATCCATAGCAATATGGGAATAACGCAACCAAAATGCACTGATCTGAGATCAGGATGAGCGGGAAAATAGCTCTAGTCCTACTATGAGTGCCATGTTTGTGGTGATGAAGATGTTTTGTACATGCCAGGACACCAGGAATTTCTGGCAGGAATCATACACCACTTGCATGGACAAGCTCATGAGAGCTGAAGCCACACAATGCAAGCTCAAGAAGCGTGTGCGTAGGCATAAGAAAGCAGCAAGTGAATCCTAATGGGAATATGACCAAGCCTATGTAGCTTTGGGCAATCTCCATACCCAAATGGAGCAAGTGGATCAATAGAGAGCAGCAGCCTAAGAAGCAAGAGCTAATGATCAAGCATTGCTTGCAGGACTGCGGGAGCAGCTAGAGGCCGCCCGTGCCGAGGCGTCCACAGCTACACACCAGCAGGATGCAGCAAACAACCATGCCGTTGCTGCAAGAATAGAATGAGATAGGCACTGTGCCATAAGTATCGTGCAAGACCATGCTAAAAGGGGCTTACGTCAGCAGCTTGCATGGGCTTACGTCAGTAGAGCTTCGAGTGATGGACCTTCAGCATGAGGTGCACTATCTGAACAACCAGCTAAACCCAATCCTTGATGAGGAAGAAGATAGTCCAAATATGGAAGAAGATGATGATGAGGATGAGGAAGAAGTGGAGCCAGAGGAGGGAGATGATTCTATCTTCGACCTCAATAGTGATCATAATGAGGATTAGATTGCTTGGTGACTAGTGGAAACACTAGATGTATCATTGCTATCTATGTAATGGACCTGTAGTTTGAGTTTGGTATTGGTGATTGGACTATCATGTAATATTGGTATTTGCATGTTATCTCACGTTTGGTTAAACACTAATGCAATTCTAGTTCGTTTATCAGTGATCATGATTTGAATGTTAACGTGCTATGAGTCTGATAAGTGATCAAATTGTTGGTGTCATGTTGCGAGAATGAATTATTATGCCTATGTTCTTATTGTATGAATTTAAAATTCTCTCTAGTAATTTTAGTTTGGCATGATTATAAAATTCATCTGCAATCTCCTAACATCATCCAATAATCACTTATTGTTGCAACTTTGTAGATGACTCGCACCCGTGCAGGAGCTAGCAGTAGCCATGATGGCAACGATGGTGACTTGCTGCCACCGCCACCGCCGTCTACTCAAGAGTTCTTTGCCCAATTCCTAGGAAGCTAAAGGACAATGGAGGAAGCTCTGCACCTCATTACGCAGAACATAGCTCATGCCCACCCACAGCAACAAGGGCCTGAGCCAAACCAGCATAGTACCTTCAAGGAATTTCTAGATACAAAGCCTCCTATCTTCAAGGTGGCAGAGGAACTGCTACAGGTGGACGAGTGGCTCAACACTATTGAGCAGAAGTTTCGTCTGCTAAGGGTCACTGAGCACTAGAAGGCTGAGTATGCGTCTCATCAGTTGTAGGGACTGGTAGGGATTTGGTGGACACATTTTTTGTCCTCTCTACCTGCTAATGCATATGTAACATGGGAGTAGTTCAAGTTGGCCTTTTGGGGACATCACATTCTCCTAGGGCTGATGCGTATGAAGGCAGCTGAATTTATGAGGCTCACACAAGGGACTAAGACCCTCACTGAATACATGCATGCTTTCAACATCCTGTCTAGGTATGCCCCAGGTTTTGTTGATACCGAAGAGAAGAAGACAGAGAGCTTCAAGCGGGGTCTTGGCACAAAGCTGATGAAGACTATGGCCAATTGCAAGTGCACCACCTACAATGAGTTTATTAGTGATGCTTTGACCTAGGAAAACCATAAAATATGCATACGGCAGCTAAGGGCCGCAAGAGGGCAATTGAGGCAGGTGCCTCTGGATCTTCATAGTCTAGAGCTCCTATAACAGCTAGGCCACAGTTCCGCCCCCCTGCACCTAAGTTCAGGCCTCCGCCACCAAAAGCTCAGAACAGTAGGCCTTAGAAAGTGTTCCACAAGGCATTCACTATTACCTTACCCAAAGGGAATGGCGGCCAGGGAAGCTCCACAGGACCTAGGAGTAATCAACCTTGCTATAATTGCAATCAAGTGGGTCATTGGGCCAAAGAATGCCCCCACCCTAAGAAGAATGGCAATCAGAATTAGAACAATCAGAGGCAGGCGAACTCAAGGGCATGTCCTGGATACATGCACTATACCGTTGTTGAGGAAGTGCCCGCAGGAGAAGTTGTCATGGCTGGTATGTTTCTTGTCAACAAGCATCCCGCTATTGTTTTATTTGATTCAGGAGCTTCTCATTCATTTATGAGCCAATCATTTGCATCTAGACATGATCAGAAAGTAATTAAAGTAAGCAAGGGTGGTTATAATATAAGTTCAGCTAGGGCTACTATTTCTACAAATAAGATAGTCAGAAATGTGCTCATCTCTATACTAGAGAGGGAGTATACAACGGATTTGATAGTATTGCCCGGGTTATCCATAAGTGTAATCTTAGGCATGAATTGGATGAAAGATCATGGTGTTCTCATTGACACTAGCACTCGTACCATTATGTTGAGAGAACCCAAGGGAGGAAATCCTTTTCTAGTACCACTCTCCCAAAATTTTGAACTCCAACACTTAGCTTGTGCTACCAAACCACTACCCTTTGCGATATCCTAGTGATTTGTGAGTTTCTTGATGTATTCCCAGATGAGTTACCAGGTTTACCACCTGATAGGGATGTGGAATTTAAGATTGAATTAGTGCCAGGTATGGCACCTATCTCAAGAAGGCCTTATAGGATGCCACCAAATGAGTTAGCAAAACTTAAAATTTAGCTACAAGATCTGTTGGACAAAAGTCTCATTCAACCTAGTTCATCTCCATGGGGATGTCTAGCATTGTTTGTAAAGAAGAAGGACAAGTCCTTGAGAATGTGTGTGGATTACAGACCACTCAATGTTGTGACCATCAAAAACAAGTACCCGTTGCCTCGCATCAATATCTTGTTCGATCAGTTGGCAAAAGCAAAGGTATTCTCCAAGATCGACTTGAGATTAGGCTATCATCAGATAAAGATCAGGCCAGAGGATATACCTAAAACTACTTTCTCCACTAGGTATGGCCTATATGAGTATTTGGTTGTCTTTTGGACTAACGAATGCTCCTGCCTACCTCATGTACCTGATGAATTCGGTATTCATGCCCGAGCTCAACAAGTTCGTGGTCGTGTTTATCGATGATATATTGATTTATTCGAAGAATGAGGTAGATCATGCAGAGCATCTAAGGATTGTTCTATCCAGATTGAGGGAGCATAAGTTATATGCAAAGTTTAGCAAGTGTGAATTTTGGTTGAGTAAAGTACCTTTCTTAGGTCATATCTTATCAAGAGATGGAATATCTATAGACCCATCGAAAGTACAAGAGGTCATGGATTGGAAGGCCCCGACGTTGGTTCATGAAGTTCAGAGTTTCCTAGGGTTAGCAGACTACTATCGTCGTTTCATTTCAGATTTCTCCAAGATAGCTAAGCCCATGACTAGGCTGCTTTAGAAAGATGAGAAGTTCAAGTGGACACCAGAATATGAAGCGGCATTTCACACCAGAATGTAGGTATATTTCACATCAAGAGGAAGATGCAAGAGCAAGAAACTAAGCATTTCAGATTAGATGAAAGGGGTGTGCTATGGTTTGAGGACCGACTTGTTGTACCGAGGAACCGTGAGCTTTGAAATCAAATTCTAGATGAAGCTCATTCGTCCAAATTGTCTATCCATCTGGGTGGCAGTAAAATGTATCAAGATTTGAAAACCTATTTTTGGTGGACTACGATGAAGAAGGAGATCACAGCCTATGTCGCTAGGTGCGATAATTGTAGTAGAGTAAAAGTTGTTCATATGAAATCTACTGGATTACTTCAACCATTGCCTATCCTAGGTTGGAAATGGGAAGAAATTAGTATGGATTTTATCACAGGCCTTCCAATGACCCAGCAAGGTCATGATTCCATTTGGGTCATTATGGATCGTCTCACCAAGTTAGCACATTTTATACCGGTGAACACATGGTATCTAGTTGGGAAGTATGCTGAGCTATATGTTTCTCAGATCGTGAGACTACATGGAGTACCCAGGACCATAATCTCAGATCGAGGACCATAGTTTATAGCCTGTTTCTAGGAGCACTTGCACTAGGCTTTGGGAACTAAGCTAATTAGAAGCTTGGCATACCATCCACAAACTTCTGGACAGACTGAGCAAGTGAACCAGATCTTAGAAGATTTTCTGAGAGCTTGTGTTATATCTTCCAAGGGTTCATGGGAGAAATGGTTACCATTAGCCAAGTTTTCCTACAACAATAGTTATCAAGCATGCATCAAGATGGCTCCTTTTGAAGCCTTGTATGGCAGCAAATGTAGAACTCCATTGAATTGGATTGATCCCGGTGAAAGGAGATACTTTGGTATCGACTTTGTCACTGAAGAGCCCAGTGAAAGGAGATACTTTGGTATCGACTTTATCACTGAAGCTGAAGAACAAGTGCATATTATTCAATAGCATATGAAAGCCGCTCAATCCAGACAAAAGAGTTATGCTGATAAAAGAAGAAGACCATTGACTTTTGAAGTGGGAGACTACGTATACTTGAAAGTGTCACCCATGAAAGGAGTGTAGAGATTTGGAGTGAAAATGAAGCTTGCGCCTAGATATGTAGGGCCGTACAAGATTATTGAACGGAAAGGGGATGTCGCTTATAAGTTACAACTTCCACCTAGAAATGAGTGCAATATTCGATGTCTTCCATGTTTCTCAGTTGAAGAGATGTCTTTGTGTACCTGAAGGAAGCAATTGCACCCACCAACATAAAGCTTCAATCGGATTTGACCTATGAAGAAAAGTCAATCTGAGTGTTAGAAGAGATAGAAAGAGTAACACGGAGTAAGATCATTAAGTTCTATAAGGTGGTATGGAATAATCATAGTGAATAAGATGCTACGTGGGAAATAGAGGATTACTTACGTGAGGTTTATCCCACCTTTTTCCAAGAATGGTACGTCTTGCAAATCTTAGGACAAGATTTTTATAAGGGGGAGGGGTTGTAACACCCTAGGTGTTAGGCTTGCATAATTTGACTTGCATTGCATGAGCATGAGCATCAAGCATTCACATTTAAGCTTTTACATTTGAAACATGTGACTGAAACATATAAAACATGTTTGTTATTTTATGTTTCTTTGTATATATGCATATGATCATGAGTGAATACATGTAAATGGTTGATGTGAGTCACTAAAACATCTTAGCTACACTTAGGATGGCTAATGGAACATTGTTCATGAAGATCACTTTGTCTAATCAAGTCCTTAAGTGATGCTATGTATGTTGACCTAGAAAGCTTTATGTGTAACCAATGTATGAAATGATTGTGTGACCTTAGGAATAGCTTAAACATGTTTAGAATGTCTTTATGAACAACTTTGGTATTCATGGACTAGGGATAATTTTGTCACTAGGTCATAGTTTAAGTGTATACCATCATTTGAATGTAGTAGGTTTGACCTAGTTTGAACTATGTCATAGAGACCTTACATGGATATGATCACTAAAGCAAAGTAGTAGTATTTGATGAGAGGAACAACTTTTATTTTTGGGTCATAGGCTAGTTCAACTCCTAACATACTTAAAATTGGCTCACAATAATAAGCTTTGCACTGTTTTCAGCACTTCAGAAATTTTTCTAAGTCTTATTGCGCTGACAGTTTGACAAGCTCAACTTTGGGATGATATTACTAGGTATTGGTTGAGAATTAGACTATGATCCTTTAAGAGTAATTGTAGATGGTATATAGGGCTCCAACTTTGGTTTAGGAAATTTGCGCTAATGGTCCATGGATTATGAGTTTTATCGCTGTCAAAACGCATCGTCAGGTCGGCCTACCTAACACTGATGGCTTGACTTGGCTTCAGTTGCCGACCGGTGCTAGAGCATGAACACCACGTGGCAGGGATGAGGCCATGCGTTGTAACACCCCAGGTGTTTGTCACTAGTTAAGCAATGGGTTTGAGCTCAAACATGGCATGTTAAGTGGTGATGAAGGTGTTAAGATCAAATCTACAAGAGTGAGCTCCAACTTAAACTTGGGCAATACACCTTTGCTTGCATATTGACCCTTTTTAGATATATACCTAAGTAATGTTGAAGGTGCTTATTTCATGTGCCTCACATCAATTTCCACTCACATGGATGATTGGAAAAGTTTCATGAAGTTTGGAATCAAGAAGCCACATGAAATGACAAGCTATGCCCTTGCCTGAATTACTTTATTAGGTGAATGAGAACATGTAATGACAAACAAATATTGCAACCTTGCTCAAATAACTCTACTTACACTCATGAACAAAAGTTATGAAGGGTTCATGTTGAGCATGTGGCCTAGAAAATGCTCCAATAGATCAAAAAGGGTAATTTAAGCTTTATCGTGATGCTACTTTGACTTGGTTTGAACTGTGGCTTAGAGGGTTTGCATGGTAGTGTAACCTAAACAAAAGTTGAAGTTTGAGAAGAGTAGAACAAACTTTGTTTAGGGGTCAAGAGCCAGTTTAGTCTCTAAATTAGTCTATCATGGCCTTCAAAAGTGAATGTATTGCTGTTTCTGGAGCTCAAAAATTTGGCTAAGTCCCTAATGGACTGAAACTGAGTCTTCAATTTCGTGTACCCCACTTTAGATCCTTGTATCTCTCCAACTAGGTCTAATCAGACTTTGATGCTTTAACAAAAGTTGGAGATGGTATGTAGATATACAACTTATATTAATGTAATCATTTGAAAGCTATGTTGTTTTCAATAATCGGTTTTGAAACCCAACTTTTACTATCATTTGTGAACCCATTTATAATATTATTTTCGCTGCAACTCTACGTATGTGATGTGTATTTGCTTAATCACGCGATCTTGGTTGTGATGTTGATTTACCGAGGTCCTTCGTGACACTCGGCGGACTACCGGGTTTATATGAGTGAAAGTATGTGTGTGTCAACGTGTTAGCAGGGACAGCCATACTTGATCTTGTATAAATTGGGTGGTTCTGTTACAGCTGGCATCAGAGCAAGATTAAGCATAATATTGTCATGTACGTCATTTTAAAAACAAAGTTTTGGTTTTAAAATGCCTATTTTGACTAAAACTTTAGCTACAGGCAAATTTATCAAAAAAATTAATTTGCAAAACTATGCTAGCGATATCCTCCTTTATGCCCAATTAAGGACTATTAGGTGGCTATCTAAGTACTAACATGGGGGTTTACTTTCGTCATCCATACGGCGTGCTATTGTATGGATGCCATCCTACTTGGGTGGTAATGTATGGATCAATTGCCTCTACGCCCAGGTAAGTGTGAGTTGTGAGAGCATGACCGTCTAACTATCGGTCTAAAGGAGAGTTAGCTATGGTTACTAGGAATATTTACATGTTACACATATGTATATATGAAGGTACTTAATTGTGGGTATATCTGTTGGGTAGCTACGGATACCAAAGTATATGCATCTGGGGATGTATATATGGAGAGTATCTTAGTTTACTGCTTTCATTGTGTGCTTATTTATCTCTTATGGGGATGGGCTACAATGAATTTGCCTATAGGTATGCTAATCACGAATGTGTAGATTGAATATATCTGACGACTAGCTATATATCGAGAGAGTACATGTTATGCCACCGACATAGCACGTGATTGCCACCTTAGGGTGGCAATTTTATGAGGACAAATAGGACGAGCATGCATCATGATTGTGCTTGTGCATAAATATGCTTCCCTCACTTTGTTCTAATATTAAGTAACTTGTGATCAATGTGATGTTACTATCTTCCCTGTGTGAAGCTAGCCAAAATGCCTTGTCCCACGCTGCTTGAATAGCTATGCTTGAAGATAGTGTGTGATTAGCTTTGCCTTGTATGTTTGCTTCTAAAGGAAATAGATGACAAGTTAATAGTTAACAAAAAACTTCACCCCTTCAAAAACTAAATTGCTAAATGTAAGTAAAACTTGTTTTGTAGAGATATCCACCTACTCAGTAAAAAGGAAATAAAAAGATAACAGCACCTTACTACCAAGTTTATGTGTAGTGGTGTTGCTGTAGGTGACTGTTTGTTATGTGCGAGCTTTGTGCTTAGTAATAGTCACTTAAGCTAATCGGATTGAGTATATTCGAAATGCTTGCTTAAGACCATGATGTATGTGTGGATGCTCGTTATCTAGGTAGTGCCATAGTTGTCACCCATTTTGTCCTCGGTAAGCATAAGAGTGTTGAAGAGCGCTATCCTAGAACAGCGTCCAAGTTTCGATAATCTCATGGTTGTCGTCTCCAACTAAGTTCTCTCTTAGGAACCTGAGTCTATACACGTGGTTGCTAGCCCTTGAACGTTGCGCTACGAAGACCTTTATCCATGCCTTTACTTGACCTTAGGCCCAAGCTTAGTTCCCTTGAATTCTTGCATGTTTCGTGGTTGTCCCGCTCCTGTGTGGGAGGACCCTACTAAAAAATTCTTGTTAGATCTCATTGCTCCTTCTTCTATAGATGAATCTGGTGCAACGCTAATCGCTATCTATCTTGGCTTTGGAACCTTTCCCTCACAGCTCATGTCATTGCTTTATCAACTCAATCCCTAGTCAGTGCATTGGTTCTGGCCCTCGAATCTCGTTTATTTTGCCTCCAACCCTTTCAAGTCTCTAGATGTTTATCAGTCTTGATCTCATGTTGCTGCTCGGCAAGACCAAATCTCATGTTAATCTTTACCTGGTAATCATCATGGTGGACACAATGCGTTTAAGGAAATTAAGCAAGAGTCTCCTACTTAGTTGCCTTCAGCAATTAGGCTATGTTCTTTTGCGCTGTGTTTTGATCTTTAGACCACCTCCTTGTTGACTCCTAACCTTGTGACTACCTTTGTTTGCTATCCCTCCTTCGCATAGTGCTTGCACCTATGCAACCCAATTTGTGCCACGTGAGATTTCTTGTAGGTTGTATGTTTAGTAATGGTGACATGATTAGCAACT
Organism: Miscanthus floridulus; assembly: GCF_019320115.1. Lineage (NCBI taxonomy): Eukaryota > Viridiplantae > Streptophyta > Magnoliopsida > Poales > Poaceae > Miscanthus > Miscanthus floridulus. The sequence goes on along the minus strand of NC_089580.1, from coordinate 114,989,318 downwards.
ACGGTGCCGCAACAGAACCTAGGGCCTCCTTGTGGCCTGGTCGACACATGGTTGTGCTACTGGGTGAGCGCTGGTATCGAGGTTTCTAGTCATGATCTATTATAGAACTACACCTGATGTGTTATTTTCACGTGAGCTCTTCCTTGGTTATCTCTCCATATCTAATCAGAAGATCCTTATATTAGACCAAAAGTAGTAGAGTTTCCTTCTGAAGTCATCCAGAGGATAACCTTTGAAGAATAGGTCGCTGACATGAACATAAACAGACTACAAGAGATGGTAGGCAAGTGACCCTACTTGACTATCCCTATAATGACATCGGTCATCTAGGGAGAAACTTATGTCAATCTCATTGGATCAGAAAGGCACACAACACTTAATGTTGGACAAGTTGTTAGTTGGATAAGAACCGAACGGCGCTAGAGCATGAACGCCATGTGGTGGGGATGAGGCCGCGCATCACCGATGTCCTGCCTAGCATAGCCATGTCGGGACAGAGCGCACTACATCGCGCCCTACACTCAGCCCGCTCCCTCCCTGCACTCTCATTTCGCTCTCTGCCTCCTCCTTCGCTTCCTAGCAGCAGCCGTCGAAGCACCAAGCTCTCCACCGTTGCTTGTCGGCCACCAAGCTTGCCCCGCCTCACTTCTCCACCACCACAACCACTCCATCATCCCAGAGTCTCACCACGCTCGCATTGCTCGCTAGCCATGCATGGTAAGGCTCCCATGCCGCATTTGGCTTCGCTGGTGTTCCGCCGCCATGGCCCGTCACCATGGTCTGGCCAACTCCGACCACTGAGTGCCACGTTTGAGTGCGTAATAGGTTCACCATATCTGGTAGATGCTTGGCTCAGCCCTAGTTTGAGTCATCATGGTCACCTCTGGTGTATCACCGTTGACCGCATCCGCCACACCACCATGGTCACCGCCGTCGTCCTTTGCTTCCATAATCTGTCTACCTAGATACCTTATCATGTGCGCAAGGGAGAAGGGGAAGAAGAGGGGGAAAACGCTGAAGCCGCTGTGGGGGACGAGGTCGTCGGAGCCGAAGACGAAGCCGTCGTCTTCATCACTAACGCAGGCAATGCTGCACTACATGGCTTCCAGAGCTACACGGCCGCAACCCGCCACTGCACCGCTAGCCAGTCGACTCCAACACCTATGATGAGCCCTAGTTCTTCCCCTGCCGCCATTGAACCTTGCTACTTCGGCCATGGTGCTCCACACCGGGAGCGCATAGGCTAGGGCCGTCTTTGGTCCCTAGGAACACACGCACCCACGCGCACACCCGCGACCATGCCGTGCCCACCCCGCTGGAGCCTCGTAGTTCACCCGCGCGCCTCGCCGTCGTCACCGTGTCGCCGTGGACACCGAGGAGCCCCTACCGGCCACCTAGAAGCTCAAAGCCCCGCCTTGAGCCCTAGATGCCCTCATCGTGTCCCCATGAAGCCGTAGAAGCTTACACACCCCACTAGGACGCTTCACCATGGCCGTAGCCACCTCGCCGGCGCCGCCGTCATGCCCGGAAGACTGCCGCTGTGGCCGGCACACCACGGGACCCCGCACGCCGTGGTAACCCCACAAATGAGGACGCCGAGGCTCGACGGAGCTTCCACCCATGTCAATTGCGCACTAGCACCGCCACGGAGGCTCACCAGCGAGCTCGCCACCGGCAAGAGCACGGCCATAGGAGAAACAGAGGATTCATCCTCGCCGGCCACACACGCGCGTGCACTCGGTTCACGAAGACCGCAACGGAGGAGATGAAGGGAGAACTCGGTCCACCATGGACCCTGTCTTAGGTCCATGGATCGTGAACCTATGTCCACCATGAACCATGCACCATGAGCCAGTGTTGTGGATGAAGCCTAGAAGAGGCCCACAGCTATGACATGGCAGCGTCATAGCTTGCCACATGTCTGGCCCGGCCCCGCCTAGACCGGCCCAACTCGAAGCCCGCCGGAGCCCGTTTGAGACCTAGTCCATGTTGACCGTTGACTGGTCAATGTTCACCGCTGACCTGGCCCCACTTGTTAACGACACCGAGTCGCTAGACCCACTTGTCAGTAGGTGACGTCATGCTGACATCGTGATGACGTCACGCAGGACCCACACGTTAGAAGCCAACACAGCCAAGCTGACGTCATGCTGACGTCACGATGACATCAGCTGCTGACGTCACGATGACATCAGCTGCTGACATCAGCAGCCCTGGCCCCACACGTTAGTGACCCTAACCGTTGACCGTTGACTCACCGTTGACTGACGTTGACTTTGACTAGACCCACATGTCAGTGACCCAAGAGCCCCTGGACCCACCTATCAGAACTGATGACGTCGCTGACGTCATGCTGACGTCAGCTGGACCCCACCTATCAGCTCAGAACCGAGACGATGACATCATGCTGATGTCATGCTGCGTGGACCAGTCACAGCATGACATGTGTCAGCCCAGAATTAATTCAGCCTATTCTATTTTCATAAATGAATTAAACTTTGTAAATTCATAACTAATTCATACGACCTCAGAAAAATACGAAACAAGGACCAAAATTCATCTAAAATCGAGCTCTACGCAATGAACCCATGTTTAAGTGCATTTGGCTCTTTTGAATTTTCATTGCTTCTTTGTGCTATTCTATAGAACGTCGCTAACGCGACTATAATGCGATCGTTGCAGACTCGGAGGAGAACCAGACAGACTAAGGATCATGAGTACCATGAGGAGAATGGAGACGACTACACTGAAGGTGCCACATCCCACCCAATCTCGTAGCACCTATTACGCATGGCTAATATAGAACTTGTTATTGCTTTACTTTACTGTTATAATCATACCATGATAGGACTTGCATGGTAGTATGCTTACTTGGTGGCCTTTACCTTGATGCAACCTTACCCCTGCATATCCCTGCTATTAGGCTAGACACACGCTTGCTGCTATATTTCATTGCTCATACTTCTACTACGCTTATACTACATTAACGCGTGGTGGAAACTGGTGTTATCTGGACTGTGGGGAGAGTGTTGCGTGTGTGACCTGGGTGTGTGGAGGGTGAGGGTTGTGTCGACCAAGTTGGAGTATACTGATGAGCCTGGGGCAAGTCTTGGCATGGGATGCTACCTAGGCACCCTTGGAAATGGATACCTGTGGTGGGTAAATGGTATATGAGGTGGTCCTAGGTGTGAACCTATGATGAGAGGAGCCTGGGATGGAGGTGCTGTGGTGGCACGATAAATGGAAACACTGATGGAGACATTCTGGCTTAGTCATCCCTAAGGACTTACTAGTACTCAGATTCACTAGGAAGCCTTACGTACCACTCGCCCTATATGGTGCGGGACGACCGGACTACTTGGTAGGATATTGCCACTACTGCTAGGTTGATAGCGGACAGTGTAAGGAGGTATGGGGCACGGAGGATTCCCCCACACCCTTCCGAGACTTCATGGAGACCTTGTGGACCCGGCTCATGACTCACAGTTTCAGCCACCCTAGACTAGACTTAGGGTGTACCAGGGCTGAATGGTAGAGTGGCATTATCCTAGGCTAGCAAGCGGCCAAAATTAGCCTAGTTGACGATGATCAGCGAGGAAGGCGGATCTTGTGGTTATGTAAAACCTCTACAGAGTGTATGGTTGATCGATCGATACATGTGCCAACTTGTCGGCTATGGACCTTTCTTGGGTTTCGCTTAAACTAGATAGATGAGATGAGTCCTTCTTTTCTTCCCCTGTGAGAGAGTGTCGGTCGTAGCCAGGGGCTACGGGCCTTGAGGCAGTGCCGAGAGGGAGTCGGCCTGTCGACTGAGCGATGGTATGGTTATGGTATGGAGATGGTATGGTGATGGTGTGGATGGTGGTATATCGATCCTAGGATCGAAACCTGGCTCTATAAAGGGAATGGGGTGGAATGTGGGTGGGAATGGTGTTAAAACTTGACCAACTACTATTATATACTTGATATGCTAATACATAGGAAACCCTAGCTTTATAGGTTCCTTTTAACTATATCCAACTTGCATCCAATTTCCACAAAGCAATGCTCATAGGGTTGGGAGTGGCCAGTACAAATCATACTGATAAATTTTGGCACATAGGTTCTGCTGAGGAGTATAGCTCCGAGGAGTTTGACGGTTGAGGAATTCGTTCCTATGCTCGAGTTTGGTGATCTTATCTTCAAGCTATTATGAATGGATGCTACTTTTGATTCCGCCAATGCGGCGATGTAATAAATTATGTAATTCCGCACTATTTGTACTCTGATATTATCGTTGTATGGATGTGATATTCGACTGGAATTTGGGTAATATGATCTACAATGGTCTTATTACACTTCGACACTGTGGATTTCCCCTTCATGGAAATCGGGGTCGCTTCACTCATCAGTCTGGGCGGACGGGTCTAGACCCTCGTATGCCTTGCACTGCATCAGATCATTTTGTCAAGCGACAAGAAAGCTAAGATAAGATAACAACATAACTCCAACGCAAGGATACTTACCGTTTGGTCTACCGGTGCACTTTTTTGAATCGGTGATGCCTGCCCGAGCCCCTAGGCATGGCCGTGGGGTCAACCCCCGTGCTCTGGGGTGGAGGTCTCACCTCCTCAATAGTCAGCCTCTACTCCACCTGTTGCTTGGGGACTCCCATTGCCTGCTTAGCGAGGGCTTCTGTTGTCAGCTGCTCGGAGAATCCCCTCGCCTATTACTCGGGGACTTCTTCGCTTCCCCTTGAGTGCTCCTCCATGTGTGTGCTATGTGGAGGCAGCTTGCATGCTTGGAGGAGGAGCAACTGGATCTTCGTCTTCATCAGACCACTCGATCACCGCGGCCCTCCATGTTCGAGTGGTCTGGTCACCACCAAGCGAGATGCCACCTCAGTTTGAGGGGAGCGGCAGCTACTATTTTTCTCTTCTTCTAGGCTGGCTCGTCTGCCTGCTGCCCTCTTTCCTCAAATTTTCTTTGTCACCTGATGGCGAACTCTCCGTCCAACTAGCGTCGGCGGCTCTGGATTCTCATATTGGTCATCATCATGTTCACTCTCACTAGAGGATGAGGTGGTCTCCACGCTTTCTTGAACTTGCTTGCTTTCTTTGGGCTTGCTAGTTGAAGCTTGCTTGTTGGTCTTGGACTTGCTAGTAGAGCCTTGCTTGCTTGATTTGTTGGCCTTGAGAGCTACATCCTTGTTGATCTTGATGCCTTCTAGCTTTGCTTGCAATTCTCTAAGCTTCTTCCTTTCATTTGCTTCTTCTCTTTGCATATCAAAGGTCAAGATCCTCTCGAGTACATCATTTGATCTAAAGTACTCAAACTTCTTCTTGTCTCTAATTAGAGTGACTACGGTCTCATTTCTAGGTGAATAAGCTTCCAAAACAATCTTGATAACTTTATGATCATCTAGATCATCACAACCATAGCCTCTAATCTTGCCCACCATGGCCATCAACCTATCAAACATCTCTTGTGGCCCTTCTCCATCCAAGATAACAAATCGGTTGAGCTTGGACATCAACAAATTAATTCTTGCCTTTCTCACTTTGTCAACCCCTTCATGTGCTAGGTACAAAGTGTCCCATATTTGCTTGGCAACATCAACTCCAATCACTCTATTGTACTCATCACCATCCAAGGAACTAAGCAACACACTTGTGGCTTGACCATTTAGGTGAATGATTCTCATCTCTTCTAGTGTTGGATTCTTGGGATCAACCTGTGGCTCAAATTCATTGCAAACAACCTCCCAAATGCCAGGATGAAGACCTATAAGATAGGCTCTCATCAAGTGCTTTCACTTGGCAAAGTTAGTCACATCAAAATAAGGTAACTTGACCATAGGCACATTGATGAAAGACTTGTGATCATAATTAGTCATAGACATAGAAGAATAGTTAAAGGATACGGCGGCATATTTGTTGTCGTCATTCTTCTTGCCCTTTCCTTTCTTGTCCTTCTTGCAATGCACTTGATAGGACTCATCATCATCACCATCTTCGGAGCTGCTAGATAGCTCACTTGAAGATGTATTGTAGGCCTTTGCTTCTTGTTCCTTCTTCTTTCTTACTTCTCTTCTTTTTCTTCAAGCTTCTCTCTTGAGTCTTCTTTCTTCTTTTCTTGCTATCTTCTCTTCTAACCGCTACTTCTCCTTCTTCTTCTCTCTTGCTTTTCTTTTCTCTTTTCTAGCTGCTCTTTTTCTTCTTCTTTATTCTTCATTTTGAGCTTTTTCGGCATCGGGCGCCTCCAGCTGAGGGAGCGTGGAGTTGCTCGCTATAGAGGTGCTAAGCTCACTGCTGTCGGTGTCATGCAACCCAGCATCCTTCAGATCGACGTTGATGGGCTTCACAACACCGGATCCTCCCCTAGGCTCCATATCTCACGCGGCGAAGCTGCACACGAGGTAACCTTGCTTCGATACCACTTGTAGGATCTCTGGTACGCCTAGAGGAGGGTGAATAGGCCTAGTAAAAATTTAACTCAAACTAAAGTCAAATTTACCCTGTGGCACTACCGCTCTATGAGCGCGGCACTGCCACACCTGCAGGAGAGATTAGTTCACAGTTCAAAATCTACCCAATAAAATTTAGATCGGGTAGATCTCTTAGCTTCCTACAGGGTAGTAGATTGCAGATCGACAGTTGAAAGTGGTGGGAACACCACACACAACTAGATTGGCCTCAATCCTAGAAATCACCTCAACAACAACAAGAACACAAGTGTAGTAACACAAGCACAAGATGACATAAGGATTTATCCCATAGTTTAGCTCGCCACCAAGGCTTGCCTATGTCCATGTTGTTGAGGTATACAACTAAGGCTTAGGGATTTGCAACCCTACCTCGTTCTAAAGTCAAGAGAGTGAACTCTTGAGATGACGGGTGATTTTAGTTGCTGCAAGAGGTGGTTACAAACCTCCTAAGGCTACCACATAAGTTGACAAGCTCCACGGGCGATGCTCTAGCCAGCTAGGAGCCAAGCTCTAAGAGTAACAAATACAACCGCTGGCTAAAACATGAACTAAGTGCTCTTTGGAGTTTAGGAATCAATGGAGCTGCTCTCTATTCGAGTTTTGGACCCTCTTCTCTCAAGGATTGATGGGGAAATCAATAGATTTGCTTGGGAGCTTGAGGTCAACAATGGAGTGAGAGAGAGCTCCTGCTCTATTTTAAACATGCTAAAGTGAGGAAGAAGAGAGCTGGTTGGTTCGTTACCGTTGAAAAGGAAGAGGAAAGGTATATATCCCCTAGCCCCCAACGGTCACTTTAAATCGTAGATAGCCGTTGGGGAGAAAAGGAAAAGGTATATATACCCCCAGCCCTCAACGGACACTATACCCAAAAGATCGGGCAAGACGAGGTCCACGACCTCGAGGTCGGGTGAGACGAGGTCGTGACCAAAGGGTAGTACGAGCCGGAGCCCACATCCTTAGGGTCGAGCGAGCCGGAGCCCTCAACCTTAGGGTCGAGCGAGCCGGAGCCTGCGACCTTAGGGTCGGGCAAGACGGAGCCCGTGACTAAAGGGTCAGGCGAACCGAAGCCTACGCCCAAGGGGTCGGGCAAGTCGGAGTTCACACCCAAGGGGTCGGGCGAGTCGAAGCTCGCACCCCGCAAGATAGCAATGGTAATAGTGAAGTGTAGACTATCTTGACTGTGAATCTAAGGATGCTTGTGGTTGTTTGAGCACTTGGTAGCACATATTAGCTTAAGCATTGTGTCTCCCTTTATAATATGACTTTTTCTATACTCAAATTCAAAATATAAAAGAACCTTAAACCTCTTTTGAGTTTGAAGCCATCTATATTTGTAATTGGGGGACTCCTTCGTTTCGTGTAACATCCTCAAATATAAATTCCATGCTTGTCATCTCGATAAATCTCATTAGTTTTCTAATTGGGTGGTCATTATCACCAAAATCCACTAATTAGAGCTTGATTGCACTTTCAGACTCGATCGAACATGTACTTTTCCTCCTTGTCCGTGGACATAATGGTATACAAATAAGCATGATTTATTCAAGATTTGATATTTGTTTATTTGTAGACTTGGATTTGCTTCATCCGTAGACTAGTAACTACAAGGGACTCAGATCTATTGGTCATGAACATCATATTGACTAAGGGGGTGTTTGGATCTGGTGACTAAAATTTAGAAGGTGTCACATGAGGGTAGTCGTATGAAGTGTTTGGATACTAATAAAAAAACAAATTACGAAATCCGTCAGTACTCCACGAGAAGAATTTATTAAGCCTAATCAACCCGTCATTAGCATATGTTTACTGTAGCACCACATTAGTCAATCATGGACTAATTAGGCTTAAAAGATTCGTCTCGTAAATTAGTCAGTAAATTGTGCAATTAGTTTCGTAATTAATCTATATTTAATACTCCATGCATGTGTCCAAACATCCGATGTGACAGCGACTAAAGTTTAGGAAGAGAAACCAAACATCCTCTAACTCTTTTAACCATCGTCACTTCATCAGTGCTACAGATCATGCATATGTATGTTTTCTCTAGCTCGCGAGCCAAACGAGTCAGCTCGAGCCAGCGACGCAGTCGAGCCAAGCTAGACTTTTGGCTCATTAGGGTAACGAGCCAGGCCGAGCCGAGCTAGCTCGATATCCAGCCCTACCTAGGGTACATTTGGAAGCTTTGTTGAGCTGAGCCATGGGCAAGCTTGCCAATCCCAGCTATGAGCGTGCTCGGCTGGCATTAAAGTGATACTGTAGCAGCTGAAAAATACTGTTTATATTGAAATTTGGTGAGAGAAAAATACTACTCCTGGTTAAAAAAAAAGACCAGCCAGCCAGCCGAAGCTGACCAGCTGAACGCGCTCTATGTCTAGCTTGCAACTGCAGTACATTTAGTTATGTTTCCTATGCTTATTTTTTTTTCCGGAACCAGCTCTCCTTGAAAAACAATTTTTTTCCTGGCCCAACACAGCAATGTAAAGCCCCCAAAAAAAGAGACTTTGACAAGAAACTTTTTACAGATTTAAACATATCTAGTTGCCTATTTTTTTTACTACCCCTATATACTAGCGGTCCATTCGGCTGGTACATAAAACTACTATATATTGGCTTATTTTGATTGGTTTCAGTTAATTTAATAATATTAGAAAATAAGCTAAAACAAACTGAGACGAGTCGAGCCGAACAGCTCCTAGGTTGAAAACGTGCGCTCCGCCGCGTGTGCACACAGCAGGGTATGTGAGCAGCTACGTTCACAGTAAAAAGTTGTAAGCAGCGAAACATCACGGCCTTGTTTAGATCTTAAGTTTTTTCACTCTCTCTCTATCACATTAAATCTTTGGACATATATATAGAGTATTAAATATAGATTAAAAAAATAATTAATTACACAGTTTGATTGTAAATTACGAGACGAATCTTTTGAGCCTAGTTGAACCATGATTAGACAATAATTGTTAAATACAAACGAAAAGTGCTACAGTGTCAAATACTGATTCCCTAGCCCTCAATCTAAACAAGAGCCAGTTTTAAAAAGTGTCGAACAGTTATTTTAAGCAGTACTTGAACTGTGACTGACACGACGTCAACAGCAGATGACGCGTGGATAGGCGGAGGGGAGGCTTTCATAGAGTAATCTTAGGCCCGGTTTAGGCCCGGTTTAGTTGAAGAAAAAAAACTAAAATTTTTTTTGTATAGTACTCGTCACATCAAATTTTATAGGCATATGTATAGAGTACTAAATGTAGACGAAAAAAAACTAATTGCTACAGTTAGCCGAGAAATCGTGAGACGAATCTTTTAAGTCTAATTAGTCCATAATTAGATAATTTTTGCCAAATAAAAATGAAAGTGCTACAGTAGCTAAAAATCCAAAAAATTTTGGAACTAAACGGGGCCTTAGTTTCTAAAAATTTTTATCTTCTATAGTAAAAGAGCATGTTTGATACATGCATAGAGTATTAAATATAGACGAAAAAAACTAATTGCACAAGTTCTTGGCAAAATCGCGAGATGAATCTTTTAAGCCTAATTAGTCTATGAAAAGTCTTAAGTGCTACAGTAACCCGCATATGCTAATGACCGATTAATTAGTATCATTAGATTCGTCTCGCAGTTTTTCTGATGGGTTCTGTAATTTGTTTTTTTATTAGTATTCAAAAACCCCTCCCAACATCCTTCCAACACATCCAATGTAACACCAAAAATTTTCACCTCCCCTAACTAAATACATCCTTATATCTATCCCTGCTAATAACCACCATTAGGGAAGCCTCAACAGGTCGTTAAGACTCTTCTACAAGCGGCAATATAGGAGAGAGAGAAAAGGTTGCCGATAACTGTGACGAATGTCGTTTCACACCTTTTCATGCTGAAACAGGGCTCACAGCTTGTGCAGCCTCATGTTCGACCAAGGCAATAGCCAGTAGGTGTGAAGTGTGTGCCGCCCTGAACTAGGCCGGGTTTAGTTTTAAAAAATTTTCACCCTAAACTATCACATCGAATCTTGCGGTATAAGTATAGAGTATTAAATATAGACGAAAAAAATTAATTACATAGTTTAGTTGAAAATCGCGAGACGAATGTTTTAAGACTAATTAGTCCATGATTAGCCATAAGTGCTACAGTACTAACATGCGCTAATGATGGATTACTTAGGCTTAATAAATTCGTCTCGCAGTTTCCAGACGAGCTATGTAATTAGTTTTTTTATTAGTATCCGAAAACCCCTTCCAACATCCCAAAACATCCGATATGACATCCAAAAATTTTCGTTTCACGAACTAAACACACCCTTACTAATTTATAATAGAGTTGAACTAAGACCTTTAGATGGCTATTCTTTGGCTGTGTTTAGTTCCCAAAATTTTTTCCAAAAAGTGATACAGTAGCCATCACATCGAATCTTGCGATACGTGCATGGAGCATTAAATGTAGACGAAAAAAAACTAATTGCACAGTTTAGTTGGAAATCGCGAGACGAACGTTTTGAGCCTAATTAGTCCATGATTGAACACTAATTGCCAAATAAAAATGAAAGTGTTACAGTAACCAAATTCACAAATTTCGCAAACTAAACACAGCCTTTTATACTATACATAGATGAGTTGGCACTGACGTTGTATGCTATAGATAGTAAACTGTTGACGGGTGCCTTTATGTATGGAGTTTGTTTTGCTTTTTAAATATATATATATATATTTTTTTTTACTGCACATTTATCATGAGCGAACTCGCTGTTCAAAATGATTTAATTATCATATCTGCGTCACATCATAGTCGTTAGTAAATATAGTTAAATTCGAAATATGTTGAGTTTTCAACCATTCAAAAATCATTTCTGTATAGAAGATATCGTTGGTGACCACAAAACATGCCATAGTTGTCAGTCTAGATATTTGTTAATTATTTTTAGTAGTATGTGTTTGTCAAGAGCGAAAAACGCTACTGTTGTCAGTCTAGATATTTTATTAACTCAGCTATAAGGGTGACTGTGCAAGTGCGTCCATATATTTCCACTCTGTTTTGCAGAAAACAAAAGCTCAAATACCGTATTTAAAAAAAAAAGATGAAAAAGGTCCTATCAAAACTAACTTCCGACGTGATCCTGTGGACCATATGAAAACTCAGTTATTTCTAAAGACTCTGTCTATTTCATATCCGTGTGTTTCATCCATCACCCACACTTGATTTTTTTTCACTGTTTATCTTCCTCATCCCGCTGCCCGCCGCAATCTTCTCTAACTCCGACGAGCTCGGCCGCCGCCATCTTCTCCTGCTTTGGCGAGCCTCCTCAGCCCCGACCTGGCCCAGGCGCCACTACCACCACCGGCTCCCCTAAACCACTCAGCCACCATCCCCACCGCCTGGTCTACCTGCCTCCCCTGGCCGGGCCCTTCTATACCCATCTGAGTCCGACGGAGAAGAAAGAGGAGGAGAGGCTCGCTGGAACCCTAGCCACCGCCGTTGTCGTCTTCGTCTCCGATGGAGGAGGAGGAGGACGCCTACCTCGCCAGAGCCGACGCCGTCGTCGACAAATCGGACGGCCTCCTTCTTCCTCCGCGCGAATCGGACGGCCATCGCTCGCCGCTGGAAATCGCGTGTCGATTTCTTCTAAAACACTCGGTTGAAGGTTAGCATTTCTCTTTCCAAAAGAGATAAATGGTCAAAATTTCACTACCTTAACTACCCTTGTGTCTTTTTTCTGTTCTGAGAAAAAAAAATTCACCAAAGTCCAAAGACAACCGGGTTATGGACTGTTTGAAACACAGAAATTCCACAGATTTTGTATAGGAATTTTATAAGTATCAATCTAATTTTGTAGAAAAAAAAATGTAGAAACAAAAAAAAAAGAAAAAATAATAATAATCTCGTGTTTCAAACCGTCCCTTACGGGGACCGTATCTTAGCCTAGTACTGGAACTGGAACATTTCTCAAGCAGGCATGTCCTTTTTTATTATTGAGCTTAAAAGCTGGCCCTACGGCCGGCCTTGCATTCAAACTCGTGTACAGAAATAGGGAGATGGTTCGCTCAAACACCAAGCAGGCATGTCCTTAACACTCACTGAGGCAGTTTTATAATTTCATTTTATATTCTGCTACCTCCATCTCCAACGTCGGGCGGGGCTGGGCACGGCGCGCACGGGCCGCACCCAGGTTTGCCAACTTCCCCTTCCTCTCCCTTCCATCTTCTTCGATTCCCTCCATTTCTATCCCTATAATCTCCACGCGTTCATGCTTTTCTACTCCTTCCCAGTTCTTGTTCGAACCTGCGGATCCATGTCTCCATAAGTCATCTCGCCTGCTTGCCGCAGCTTGTCTGAGCACCACCTGTTCAACGGAATGCCCCAGTGACCCCGACGCCACGGCCGACATGTCAGGCGACCCGCGCGTTCCTGGCGATGTGTGCAGGATCAATGCCCTGCCCGATGACATGCTCCTCCTCATCTTGTCCTACCTGAATGCCCGCCAGGTCGTGCAGACGTGCGTGCTGTCACTGCAGTGGCGCAACCTCTGGCGCTCGGTGCCCCGCATCAACGCCACACCCGACGAGTTTGAGGACATGTCTGATGAGTACGGGGAGTACACCGTGCTATTCAAGGAGTTTCTCAACCGTTTCTTGATGCTCCGTAACCCAGTTGCCTTGGATGAGTTCGAGCTTTGGTATGACATGCCTTGGGACTCTGATGACTATTCAGAAGATGCTAACCTATGGATCTGCCATGCTCTACATTGCAATGCTCGATCTATCATGGTTTGGGTACGGGACAATAGCTTGCGGCTGGATCCCGCGGTGTTTCTTCCTGGACGCTTCTTGAGAAGGCTGCATCTTACGAGTGTTATCTTGCCCCCTGGTTTCTTTTGCCAACTTGGAACAGGCTGTAAAGCATTGAAATATCTTATCTTACATACCTGTGACATTTCTGATGTTGAGATCACCTCCAAGACGCTGAAGGTTTTGACCATGGGTGTTGATTGTCACTACACATTTGAAGAACAGTGCTCTATTTCGATTCCCAGCCTCGTCCGCCTCAATTACTCTACTTATCGAAGAATACCTCTGCTGAAGAACATGAAATCACTGGAGAGAGCATTTGCTGTACTCAATACCTATCATACTGAGGTTGATGATATCCGTCAGTTCCTCAAGAGCATCTCTGGTATCACTGATTTAAACTTCAGTTACAACAGACATATGGTATGCTTTTTGATTCAACACTCTGCATCCATGCATATATTTATGAGTCAAATCAGAGAACTAAGCATGGTGTATAGTCTTTATCTCTTTGCAAAATCAAGTGTTGCACAGTTTATTTTGATGCCAGAACCTAGAGGACGATTAATGCTCTCAACTGATAATATAACACAATTTAGTTCTCGTACTCAGTTCATTTGTAGGTTTACAAAAGTTTGTGTAATATGGCCTTAGTTGGTGTTTTGATACAAGGAACTTTGATATACATGTGGCAAGAGCTGTAATGCATCTAGTCTATAGGGGGCCAGGGGGGTGTTTGACTTTTGTCCACATATTACAAACAGTAAGTGCATCCCTATACTTACAATCAGATCAGTAGAATGCAGTACATAGCTAGGTCACCTATTCCAAGTATACTTTCACCAGTGTAGCTGACTGGCTTGCACTAAAGTTATTTATCATAATTGATGGTTACCAAATATATGTGCTCTAGCCTCTAGATGGTTGAATCTCACTTAGGAAAATAGGCAGAGTATAATGTAATGTGAACTATTATTATCAAAAAGATTTGTGTTTAGTGTGACCTTTGTCAGATATTGTATTCTGAAGATATTACCACCGAAGAATCCAAACTATTTGGCACGTAATTTTAGCTTGTTTCAATTATTTTGACAACTCTGCTGAACTCATGAATGTTTTATAAAATATGGAATTCTTTATCATGTCATAATCCTATGAACCTTTTGCAGCTGAATATGGGAAATATACAATGGTGCCCAAAATTCAACAATCTTACAACCCTGACACTCAGTCAATGGTGTCTGCATCCAGACTTCTATCCATTGATAGTCCTTCCTTCAGAACTCACCTAGTCTGGAGAATCTAACTCTGAAACTCAGAGGGGTACATGGCTCTCTCCACATGTTAATTCATCCTTGAACAAAAGTTGATGCATGTGCCATCAAAGTGAAACTTGTCTTTTCTCACATTTCAGGTTGGCCATACACATCAGAGATTCATTGGGGAGCTAGAAGAAAGGTCGTTCAGCTGTGAGCACCTTGATAGCGTTGATATTGTTTGCTGGGGGGTTCAAGAAATTGATCCTGTGCTTGACAACCTGGTGGAGCTTCTGACTGAGAATGGCATAGAACCTGATGAGATTCACATCAGTATCTCGCAATAGATTTCATTTGCATCAGGTCACTGGAACAAGTCACAGTTCATTCACTCATTTGTGGATGCAGGACCATACGCACGTTTGGTTCACCTGGATCTTACTTTCAGTTTGGATGGACTCATGTCGTGGAAAACTGGATAGCTTGTCTGCGCATGAATATACTTTGTTACCAACTCACATCTGCTAGAGCAGCTTTAGTCTATTGCTTTTAAGTATTGGTTCAGGCCAATGCGATCAATAACTACACCCTGTTAAAGGCTTGAAGACATTTGGATTTGGAGTTTTGTTCTTTTGACTCGACAAATTTCTGTGCATTTATGATACGCCATTGCAATTCCCTGATGCCAATAATTTATATGTTTTCTATTACAATGCTACAAATTATGGAGCTTAGTTCAGACTAAATTATAGACTTTTCTTGAAACTCGGGATAACTAACAGTTTGTACTAAAAACATACGGATCGCACGATAAGATAATAATACTGTAAAAATTAAATACTAACGTTAAAGTGACATTTAATCCAAAAAGCAAAGTTTATGAATTTAACAGAGTCACGGAGTGCGCGTTCCGTGATGCGGCTAAGATAATGTTTTATATTGGTAGGAAGAAATCTCCGATATCCATTTCTTTCGTGCTCACAAACTAATGACCCTGGTGCAACAATAGAAAATACAAAGGAGCTATCCTCGTGAATGCGCGGAACCAACGTCACTACGATCGTGACATCCCACGACTACTGGTATAGTATTGTTTAGCACTATTGTTCACTATTATCGCTAACTTGCTTCGTTGGTTTTATTAGTAATTTATGTTTGTAATTATGCAGGTGCTAATTCGGTTGATCCCACATTGGCACATGAGAAAAGTGAGGAAAGTCGACAGAACTCATGGTTTTCAGAACATACACGTGTAATAGTTATGAATGGTTACAAAACGAAATATTATGAACGAAATATTATGAACAAAACACTGAAAGTGTTATTTTTATAACAATAATATAACACATGTTTAATTTTCATTATGCCATCACACAAGTGTATATACAACATCTCCGTGTAGAGTCTGATAAACCATTTAAAAATACCTAGGAACAACAACAAATATGACATTAGTGAGATATTATTTGTACAATATAAATTGAATGGAAAAAATGCATTGTATGCGTTAGTAATGTTCTGTTACCTCGCATATGGCGTTAGAACCTCTTTAAATACAATATTTTTCGTGAAAGTTCCATCCACTATTGGGGTCTTCTCATCCTTATCTTTTTTATTTGACACATTCTTATAAGAACCTAATCTAAGCATATCAACCGAAACAGGCACTATGAGGCAAAAAAAAAAGCCTACCAATAACTGAACTATTTTTTGCATCTTTTTATCTCAGGTCTGGTTGTGAATGGCTAATTGGAAAAGAAAAATACAAGAATTCTCAAGTGCACTGAATTGCTGGTTGCAGATATGATGAATCTTCACATCATCCAAATTGGAGAATGCATGGATAGTCATGATAGCATACACTAAACCTGACAGTGCAGCTATCTAAAATTGATATGAATCGTCGCAGCAACCAAACTGGAGAGTCGATGAATACCCATGATGGCATACACCAAGTAATAAAAGGAGGAGTAAACTCACGTTTTGTCATTCAGATTCCTGATGGAGAAGGGTTAGAGAGTGGGTTTACACAGTAATAAACTTCAAGTAGGGTGTTTCACAAGTAGTCAGATTTACATATTTTCTATTTTTTAATATTAGGTGACCATAAATTTTCTAGCAAAACTGACAATTAGAAAGGCTGGTTTGACAAAACAACAAAGCATGCTCACAGGAAACTATAAATATCTTCATGACAGTCAACTTGAACAAATGCTAACCTTAGCAGATTTAACCAAGGAGCCAGGAACGAAATAAATTTTGACAGTGATGAAATGGTATTCTGATGTCCAGATTATTTATCAGACTCTTTCAGCAATTGTCCAATCTACATACAACTCAAAGAGCATCCCATGAGTGATGTAAAAAACAGTCCATATTATGGAGAAACAATTAGCGTGCAGCCATGTAAAAATGGCAGAGAAAGAGCAGTATGGATATATTATATAAAAGCATAGTAGGTTTGATTTTGAATCCCACACCGACTTTCAGTTTCCTTATTCCCTCCTTTAGTATATATTCCATGCTAAAATTCAAAGGATAATTGTGCAATCAGATGGAACATGCAGCATGAGACTGATTAATCTCCGGAGATCCTTTATGGTACTACTTGCTAAAAATCACATGTGCTAAAAATTCTCGACGCAGGTCCTTCTCGACGCAGGACCATCTACGAGGACACAGCCACCAAGGTTTGCTAGCATGGAGACACATTTTATCGAACATGTTGCCCACGTTACATTCCCCACTTAGGTGTTCGCTTTTTCGCACAAAAGGGAGAGCAGGGAAGGGGTGGGCATACCCTGGTTGACCACCTGCGCCGTCGGGATGCCGCGCACGGACGCGTGCACCGCCTCCAGCACCGGGACGCCGTGCCACCTCACGGTGGTCGGCTTTGGTGGCGCTGACGAGCTAGAAGGCAAGCCCGGTGTCCTAGCCGAGGATATGGTGGATGCTGTCGAGGAGCGACGCCTGGAAGTGGCCCAAGCTGAGCGCGTCCTTCTTCACCAGCACCACAGTGCCCCCGATCCGGCCCTCCAGCACCATGGACGTCGCGCCGTCTCACAGTGGTTGAAGACGTGCAGCACGGCCAAGCGGGAAGTCACGGAGAGGAGGGGAGCGATGCCACGATCGCAAGGGGAGCGACGAGCAAGGAGGAGACCGAGGCAGATGGAACACGTGAGCGTGAAACCAAATGAAAGGAGGAAAAAAACTGTCCCTTTTGCAAATGCAAAGAGGGAAAGTAATTAAATATAGGCAGATTTGGCAAGGTTCTCAGAAATACAAAGAGGTTCCTTTTGTCTTAATTCTTTTTCCTTCTGTGTTAATTCTTTTTTCTTTTGCTCGTTGCCATGTATGCTGGTGCATGCAAACATGCAATGTGTATATGGATAGCACAATAATTTTCTACTTCCTATTTTGCCGTGATTCATCTATCACATGACATGCAATATTTAATCAAGGAGATGTCGTGGGATCGAAGGCGTGGACAGACGGACGAACTAAAATAAATGTCGTACAAAAAAATGTCTACACTTTATTCTTTTTAGTCGTAGGAGATGTAATCCGAAATAAAACAAATTAGGAGCCGGGCGTTGCTGGACGCACGCGGCGTGTTAGGGATGATCACAGTAATGGACTGGCGATGCGTTATGGGCCGAGCTGCCAAGATGGACTATGGGCCCATGAAAGAAGCATACAAAGGAGAAGCAGATCGAAGTAGCAGGGGATATGAACAAAAATACCAGAACTCCCACTTCTTCCTCCATGGCGTCGCTCTCCTTCACCTTCTAGATCCTCAATTCCTCATGTAGTATCTCTGATTACTGTCTATCTCTAGAACTTGCTGCTCTCCTACTCTCGATTCCCTTGCTGGTGCTTCCTTCCCCAAACTCTGTCTCACGCAAATCACTTGTATCGGATTTTATCGGTTCTATACAACAATAGTGCTATTGGTTGCTAACAATTAGTATCAGATCAATTGGTTCAATACAGGCACATTTGCTGGGAATTTGAGCAATCAGCTTTTAAGTAATTGTGGTCTACTGCTGTTTGATTATTATTGAGATTCAGTCATTTGGTTGGATGAGAGTTCTGGCTGGAGATTTACAAGTGTAGCACTGTTGTTGGCTTGTGATTAAAAAGGATCACATCTCTATTACTAGTGAAAGGGATGCATGTCCGGCCTAACCTTCGGCCAATGCCATGGCCATCCTTTAATGAAATGGATTTGGTTACAGCATGGATATGTCTGTTTTGCTTAGGAAACCTCTATGTCCACCTCCAGCTCATCAATCTCTCAGATGCGTGCATGCTGAAAATATGGAAAACTGGAGACATAAGGGGGTGGTACTGATCAGTTCAAAGCTAGGTTGTGAAGCTAATGGATGGTCCTTTATGTTGTTGATTGCAGTTTCTACTATTTTTCTGAGGAACTATAAATTCGGTGCAGATTTCACAAGAGGAGATGGCACAGGGTTTCAGTAATAAGCATATTTGTAAATGTTCATTTGCCTCAAATCATCTTACTGACGCAGCAGGAGTGTGGTGGAGGTAGTTCCTTTTGGTGGTTTGGCTGGTTCCACTCAACCACATAGCTATTCCCTACTGGACCAAGTTGTGGATACATTCTTGTTGGAATTATTGATCGGCAATGTCAATTTGAAAAGCAGCTCAAGGTTATTTTCAGGTTGCTGCCCATGTCTTCTCAGCTTGAAAAATGTTTTACAGGACGCTCTCTCCTCATAACTATGCAATTCAGTTATTGTTGTTCCCATGGCCACCACCTGCAGGTTGCCGAAATTTCAGATGGATGCATATTGTGGTTTGCCTAAATGGTTGTTTGGTGAGTGTGGTCCAATGCACAAGTAATTTTTCAGTGACGATCCTTAGTGGAGTGTTAAATACTATAGCTGCGCAGGTTCTTCGACTCCTTGTCTTACTGCATCAGATTCCGAAATCAAAAGATTATAAAGTTGGATGCCTCTCTCAACAAGAACAGCTATCATTTTGGTTCACTTCTGTAGAGCTTTCCACGGCTTCAGTTCCATGGAAGAAATGTGTACCAGTCAAAGATTCAAAGCAGCAGAAGTGTAGCATCCTTGTTTTTTATTGGCAATGGCCGAGACATCTTATAACAAGTGTTCAGATGGACGCATTGGATTCGCTTTTGGGCGCTGCTGCAAAAGGAGGAGGAAAGGCCCGGATACAATTGGGGTGCCGTGTGCTTGAGACGACAGCGATGGAGTTTTGGCCTCATATGGTTGGCGGTTTAGTAATAGACTTCCTTTTATTTGATTAGTGCTATGGATGTGTCCAACGTTTGTTTTGGTCGCTTCGGTATCTTTTCGGACAGTGTCATGGTTGTAATAACGAACAACTATCTTTATCGATTGATACAGATGCTGGGATATTAATCAATATTCCCTTGTCTAAAAAAAAAGCATTTCGTCCACATTAGTGCTCAAATCAAATGCAACCATTGGGCATTTACAACATCGTTCTCGTATTTGGTTTCTGATGCACTGGAATGCACGTGGCAGGTGCAACTCAAAGAAGATATTTCAACTTGTGGATTCAGCGAGATTGTGTTCTATTCTGGACAATTTCAATGGATTTTCTCACGGTGACAGTTTTACAAAGCAGTAACCATGAGATTCGTCTGGCGCTCAATTATATTATGGTGATAGACCTTGTGGGTTGTGGCAATTCTTTGGCAGGGACTATTGATTTGCTAATGCCTTGGGATCCTGGCAGAGTTGTACCCGACCTGAACTTCCTGCTGTATCGGCTTGGGGGCAAGCCGAGTGTTAAGGAGTGGAGAATGTTAGGGATGATCACAATTACTGGCGATGTGTTATGGGCCGAGCTGCCAAGATGGACTATGCGCCCATGAAAGAAGCATACAAAGGAGATGCAGATCGAAGTAGCAGGGGAATGAATAAAACTAGCGTGGGTGCCCACGCTTCGCCGGGGAAGGAGTGCGGAAAAAAAAGAAAAAAAAAAGATGAAATGGGTGCATACTGTTTCATAACGGGTATGTACTGTTTTTTATCGGGTTTGTACTGTTTTCTTATCGGTTTGGATACGGTTCATCGTGGATCCGGTACCCGTACTGTTGACCTACAGGGATATGATTGTCGGGGAGCATCGAATGAACAGTGAAGAACAGTGAAATGGACACACATTTTTTAATATATATATATATATATATATAACTTTAAAAATGTGTGTCCATTTCACTGTCCCTCCCCATCTGGCTTCTAGATCCTCAATTTCTCATGCAAGGCCCGTTCAGCTTACTTCATATTTAGTTTATTCGACTTATTTTTTCAACCAGAACAATATTTTTCTCTTACAATAATTTTATCAGAACAGTGTTTTCAGTCAGTTTCAGCTAAGATTCAGCCAGCCGAACGGAGCTATAGTATCTCTGGTTATTTTCTATCTCTAGAACTTGCTGCTCTCCTCTCGATTCCCTTGCTGGTGCTTCCTTCCCAAACTCTATCTCACGCAGATCACTTGTATCGGATTTTATCGGTTCAATACAGGCATTGGTGCAATTGGTTGCTAACACGGCGGCTGCCTCGGCCATGCGCTGGCTGCCGTGACCGCTGCAGGAATTTATGTTCTGCTGCGCTACTTTAGCCGTATTTTTTAGCAAATGAATAATATTTTTTCCCACAACATTTGAGCATAAACATCCGCAGTCAAATTTCAGCGAAACGAACAGGACAAGGGCTGATGACTTTGCTAAAACAAGTCACGACTTCACTTTACTCTGTCCATCTACCCTTGGACTAAGGTGCAAGGGCTACTATCATTACTTGTCGGACTTATTTTGACTCCAGCTAATTTATATAATCGATTTATCATAAAAAAATACTATTTTTTAGCCGGTTGATTTTAACTTATAAGCTAAGCCGCCAAAGCACCAGACCAAAGTGTGACCACTGACCACTCACCCTGTTAAAAAAAACGAAACATACAAACAAACAAACTCTCCCACAAAATCCAATCAAAATCAGCTCACCCACTCAGCTTCCCATCCCGCACCCCCTCGCCGGCAGCCGGCGGCGGCGAGTACCTCTCCCGCCGTTACCACCAGCGAATTTCCCCCGTTGCGGGCTCTCCCCACTTCCCTCTTCCTGCTTGGTCGCGCCTTCACTGTGCTCGTCTCTTCTTCCTCCGAGTCCAGGCGCGCGCAGGAACTGGGAGGAGGAGGTCTAGATGCTACTATGCTGTCCTTTTCCCCACCAAATCCAGACCTGTGCTCCGCACTCGCCGTTTCACCCCAGCTGCTTGCCGCGGAGCGTGCTCAGCTCCGGCGAGCAGCGGAGGAGCAAAAAGAGCAAGTTCCACCGCGTCAGGGCGCAGGTTCTCAAGTCCAAGAACCAGTCTTTTGCGCCGGGCTGATGGCTACGGGGACCCTGCGGATAAAATCCCGAGAAAGGATTTGCCTTGTTCGGCCGCGCCGTCGCTGCCGGACGCCGAGGCGGTCGCGTTCTGGCTGCGTTTCTGCCGGAGCGCGCTCGACGTCCGGAGAGCGCATGCGGTTGCCCTGCGTTCGCTCGGCAGCCTGGGGTTGTTCGTGTCCAACAATCTGATCAGCGTTTATGTGAGGTTCGACGAGGCTGCTAATGCTAGGAAGGTGTTCGACGGAATGCGCGAGAGGAGCGTCGTGTCGTGGACGGCAATGATGAACGGGTATCAGAAGCTTGGCCGCCATGGTGAGGTTGTGAGGCTTTTGATGGATATGCTGGCCGCTGGCGTCCAAGGTAACAGCTTGACTTTTGTTTGCCTGTTGAAATCTTGTGGGGAGCGATGTGATGCCAGGTTGGGGCAACAGGTCCACTGTTGCGTTGTGAAGGGTGGCTGGAGCAATATGATAGTGGACAGTGCCGTCACACACTTCTATGCTCAGTGTGGTGATGTTGCTGCTGCTTCAACTGTATTTGATAGGATGGCTTCCCGCGATGTTGTCTCATGGACAACAATGATCACGGCTTATGTGCAGCATGGGCATGGTGACAAAGCTCTTCACATGTTTCCAACAATGGTGTCTGAGGGATTCCGCCCCAACTAGTTCACTGTTTGCAGCGCCCTCAAGGCTTGCGCAGAGGAGAAGGCTCTAAGATTCGGGAAGCAGTTGCATAGTGCGATTGTGAAGAGGCTGTACAAATATGATATCCATGTTGGGAGTGCACTTGTCACTATGTATGCCAGATGTGGTGAGGTATTTGATGCTCAAGCAGTGTTTGATAAGATGCCAAGAAGAAACACTATTACATGGACATCAATGATCTCTGGATACGCTCAAAGTGGCTGTGGTGAAGAAGCTGTCTTGTTGTTCCGAAAGATGAAGATGCGCAGAGTATTTGTTAACCACCTCACTGTTGTTGGCCTCCTTAGTGCTTGTGGCTCTATGCAGTCAATTTATCAAACTTCATGCACAGATAATAAAGAACTGTATGGAAGAGAATCTTCAGATTGGGAGTACGCTTGTTTGGTTTTACGCCAGCTGTGGGGAACATACTTATGCTGCAAGAATTCTAGGAGTGATGCCTGACCGTGATGCTGTCGCATGGACAGCTATGATTTCTGGCTATAACAATCTTGGCCATAGTGTTGAAGCGCTGAAATCATTAGATGAGATGTTATGGGACGGTGTGGCACCAAATACTTACACGTATTCCTCAGCTTTGAGAGCTTGTGCCAGATTGCTCTGCGAGATGGAAGGAGGATCCATGGTGTTGTTAACAAGACCCAAGCTTTCTCAAATGTCTGTGGGATGGTCACTGATTGATATGTACATGCGGTGTGGGAAAGTGGATGAAGCTCGAAGAGTCTTCGATGCCATGCCAGAGCACAACTTAGTGACATGGAAAGTGATGATTACAGGATTTACTCAGAATTGCCTCTGTGAAGAGGCTTTAAAATACATGTACCTAATGCAGCAAGATGGGTATGATGTTGATGACTTTGTGCTTACGACAGTTTTGTCTTCATGTGGAGGTCATCAGTTGAAATCAGACTGCATCCTCAATAACCTGTCCACTTTCAGTGAAGTTTTAGACTAGTTAGGGAATATCAGCATAATGCTGGTACAACTGTACAAAGTCACTGGTTGGTCTCAGGATGCTGGAACAAGTTTCTTTGTCTGATTGTGCATTTGAAAACACAATGAGAAGCCTGTCATTTCAGGTGTGGGTACATATATCTGTACCTCAAAGCAACCTCTACTAACTATTTTCTTCTATTTCCTTACGAAGCTGTGTATATACCATAGTTCAAGCATTTTTAGCTTGTTGCAACTAGCATAATTCTTGCAGTTTAGTTTATATATCCTGGGTGAATGGGAATTTGTCTACTTCTGTAAACAGGTTTTCATCGTGACAATTTACTGATAATGCATTTATTTGGTATTTTAGATGTTAATATATATTTTTTAAAACTTGGTCAAAGCTAGAGAATTTGACTTGAAAAACTAAAACGACTTACAATTTGAAACAGAGGGTAGGACATATGTGTTGCATCATTACTGATAGGTTATGGTACATAATTTCACATGTTTATCTGCAAATGGATGCATGGAGGTCAAAGAAGTTAGCAAGCCCTAGTTCCCTCGGTGCAGCTTCTACCACTGTTCAGTGGTCGTTAAACTGTAGCTTCAATTGTTTCTGTTGGATCCACTCCAGCTGAGACAGCCTCGCCCATGGACATTGTGTTTATCCTGACACCTCGGCGCCTTTGGAGGTACAGGTCAACAAGGAGTAGCTATAAAAGGGCACTTGGAAGATCAGAGAAAGCAAGGACCGGAGAGGATGCCTCTAAAGTATGACCTGTGAGCAGTCCGGCAATCTCTGGTCGTAACTGAGATGGGTGTTTGAATGAATCCGGAAAACAACAGATTATTGCGCAATCATGCAAGCAGATTCGTGGTTTAGAGGTGTGTCACGGTTCCGCTAGCAATCGCGACGATAACTAGAATCGGAATGGAGATTGGGAAGAGCAAGAACAGAGAATGGGAGCAGACGAAGTTTGGTTTCTATTCAGAGAAGAGTTCAGAGTTCATCGTTACAGAGCAAAGCGGTTACAGGCGCTACTTATACGCCGCCTGGCCATCACGGCCGTTACTTCCACCGACTCCTAACAGCTAATCACCGTCACCCCACGCTAACGGCCGCCAGCTTCTCCGTTGTCGGACGCCCAATAGTAACCGCCCTCCGCTTCCTTGCCTTGCCCTTGCCGTTCCTGACATTGCCCCTCCCTTGAAATGCAGGTTGTCCCCAAGCTGAATGATTTGGAAATCGGCGGCGTAAATCAGTTGCCTCTTCCCAAGTGAGCAGGGTCGGAGCTTGTTCAGACCATCGCACTTGGATTTGAGAAAGAGTAGAAGCACCCTTCTGAATCATTCTATTTGCCAGGAACTGTAGAGGTTGAGGCTGTTGGGTTGGATCGTCAGGCACCGCCGTGATATCATCTTCCACAGTAACTGATGGTGGAACATGGCGCTTGAGTTGGGAAATATGCACCACAGGATGTATCCAACAAGCATCAGGGAGCTCCAACCGATACGCTGCAGCACCAATCCGTTCCAGCACTCTGAATGGGCCATAAAACCTGAAACTCAACTTCTGATTAGACCTTGGCGCTACTGAGGATTGAATATATGGTTGTAATTTCAGATAAACCATTTCCCCAACAGCTAATTCCCTTTCTGAACGATGTTGATCAGCATAATGCTTCATTCTCTGTTGAGCCCTATGTAACTGGTGCTGAATAACATCCTGAAGCAGGTTTCTTTCCAGCAACCACTGATCCAGCTCAGGAGCATGAGCCTGCACATCATTGGTGATAACAAAGTGCCTGGGAGTGTGACCATACAATACCTCAAAAGGGGACCTGCCCAAAGCTGAATGATAGCTAGTATTATACCAAAATTCAGCTATTGACAACCATTTAGCCCACTACTTGGGACATGAATGCACAGTACACCTCAAGAATCCCTCCAGACATTGATTCAACCTTTCGGTTTGACCATCTGTTTGTGGATGGTAAGAAGAGCTCATGATGAGCTGAGTATCAGTGAGTTTGAACAGATCTCTCCACACTGCACTTGTGAAAATTCAATCTCTGTCAGAAACAATGCTCTTAGGAAGACCATGTAACTTATAGACATTGTCCATATAGGCTTGTGCAACCTGTAGAGCTGTAAATGGATGTGCTAGGGGAATGAAATGGACATACTAGTGAAAGGTCATAATGGCTAGAGGGGAGGTGAATAGCCTATTAAAAATTTCTACAACAACATTTAGCAAACCGGTTAGATAATTATGAGACGAAGCAAGTGTTGCGCTAGCCTACTAAAATTACAAGTCACCTACCACAATTCTAGTTTATATAGTTTCTATCCACACAATAGCTAAGTCACTACACTAAGTTAGTGTGCTCTCAAAGACTAACTAAAGAGCCACACTAACCAAACTAACAAGCTCTTACAACTAGCTACACTAAAGAGCTTGATAACTAGTTTGCGGTAATGTAAAGAGAGAGAGAGAGTAAGATTGTTATACCGTCGTGTCGAGGAATGAACCAATCAATCACAAGAATCAATATCAATGAAGACCAATCACTTCGGAATCAAATGATGACACAATGATTTTTACCAATGTTCGCTTGCTTGCCGGCAAGCTAGTCCTCATTGTGGCGATTCACTCACTTGGAGGTTCACGCGCTAATTGGCATCACATGTCAAACCCTCAATAGGGTGCCGCACAACCAACATAAGATGAGAATCACACAAGCCATGAGCAATTCACTAGAGTACCTTTTGACTCTCCGCCGGGAAAAGATCAAGAACCCTCACAATCACCACGATCGGAGCCAGAGACAATCACCAACCTCCGCTCGACGATCCTCACTGCTCCAAGCCGTCTAGGTGCAGCAACCACCAAAAGTAACAAGCGAATCCCGCAGCGAAACACGAACACCAAGTGCCTCTAGATACAAACACTCAAGCAATGCACTTGGATTCACTCCCAATCTCATAAGATGTTGAATCTATGATGAAGATGAGTGGGAGGGCTTTGACTAAGCTCACAAGGTTGCTATATCAACGCAAATGGCCAAGAGAGTGAGCTTGAGCCGGTCATGGGGCTTAAATAGAAGCCCCCCACAAAATATAGTCGTTGTACCTCTTCACTAGACACAACTCGGGGTGACCGGACACTCCGGTTAGATCGACCGAACGCACCCTGCCAGCGCCTGGTCAACGGATGGCTGCCACGTCATCCCTCTCTTCAAATACTGAGCGCTCGATCCCAACGGTCAAGTGATGACCGGACGCGCTGCTTGAAGTGATCGGACGCACCAACACCAGCATCCGGTCGTTTCCAGTAAGGTACCAGAAATGAAAATTCACGACCGAACGTGTCCGGTCATGCCCGACCGGACTCACCCAGCGTCCGGTCACTCAACGTCTCTTCTGTGCGCCGCATATATCGTCATACGTCATACTGACCGGACGCAGGCCCTGAGCGTCCGATCACTATTCGCGCCAGCGTCCGGTCACGAGACCGAAACCGCGCGCTCCCTGCTGCCACTGACCGGACGCGCTAATCCTACCGAGACCAGCGTCCGGTCACTTACAGTGACCTCCGTTCACCTGGGTTTAGCCACTGGACACGTCCGATACACTCTGTGAAACCATGTCTTTTCTGTATAGGGCGCCAGTGGCACCGTCTGACTGTCCGCACTCTACGGGCGGACACTCCGCCAATGAAGTTTCTAACCCTCGCTCAAATGTGCCAACCACCAAGTGTATCACCTTGTGCACATGTGTTAGCATATTTTCACAAAAATTTTCAAGGGTGTTAGCACTCCACATTACCTAAATGCATATGCAATTGAGTTAGAGCATTTAGTGGCACTTTGATAACCGCGTTTCGATACGAGTTTCACCCCTCTTAATAGTACGGCTATCGAATCTAAATGTGATCACACTCGCTAAGTGTCTTGATCACCAAAACAAAATAACTTCTACCACTTATACCTTTGCCTTGAGTCTTTTGTTTTTCTCTTTCTTCTTTTCAAAATCTAAGCACTTGATTATCACCATGGCTTCACCATCATCATGTCATGATCTTCGTTTGCTTCACCACTTGGAGTAGTGCTACCTATTTCATGATCACTTGATGAACTAGGTTAACACTTAGGGTTTCATCAATTCACCAAAACCAAACTAGAGCTTTCAACTAGGTAAACTTGTCAATCACCACCATGATGGTGTCAAATCTCTAGGACTTAGGCAAACCCTCCACAAAATCCATGCACACTACTTTCCAGGCTTGCTCAGGTATGGGTAATGGTTGTAACAGACCTGGTTGTTTGACATGCTCAGCCTTGGCTTGCTGACATACTGAACAAGATTGAATGTACTCCTTAATTGACTTCTTCATCCCAGACCAAGTGAATAACTGCCTGATTCTATAGTATGTGGCATGAAATCCTGAGTGGCCCCCTATACCACTGCTATTGCAGAGCTTGCATCACATGCTGATGAGCAAATGTATTATCTCCTAGCCAAATCCTTCCTTTATGTCTCACCAACCCATCCTTGAGAGTAAAAGTGCCAACTGACCCATTAGAGTGTTCAAAATCTTCCAGCAGTTTGAGAGCTGTTGGATCATCCTGATACCCTTGTCTAACTCTATCCAGACATGCTGGATTGGATACTGATACAGCCATGACAGAATTGACTGAATCATTATGATAGCACCTGGATAAAGCATCAGCAGCCTGATTATTCACCCCTTGCTTATAGATAATCTTAAACTGCAGGTCCATCAGTTTGAGTAAAGCCTTCTGCTGCAGCTTGGTAGCAATTCTTTGTTCAGTGAGGTGTAGCAAGCTCCTGTGGTCAGTTTTGATAATGAACTCCTGATGCTGTAGGTAAGATCTCCACTTGTCCACAGCTAGAATTATTGCCATACACTCCTTTTCATGAGTTGATAAGGCTTGATTCCTAGAACTGACAGGCTTACTCAAGAATGCCACAGGATGTCCTTCTTGCATCAAGACAGCCCCAAAGCCCACATCACTGGCATCAGTTTCTATCACAAACTGTTTCTCAAAATTTGGAATAGCCAGCACAGGAGCATGGACTAGGGCATCCTTTAAAGTGAGAAAGGCTTCCTCACTGGTACTGGTCCACAGGAAGGGTACAAATTTCTTCAACAAATCAGATAAGGGCTTGCTGATCATACCATAGCTCTTAATAAACTTCCTGTAGTAACCAGTGAGACCCAAGAATCCCCTGAGCTGCTTCAAATTCTGTGGTCTTGGCCATTGTTGGACAGCAGATATCTTTGAGGGCTCAGTGGCCACACCTTTCCCAGAAATGCAGTGTCCCAAATATTCAACTTCTGTTTGTGCAAAGAAACACTTAAGAGCTTGAGATAAAACTGGTGGCTTCTCAGGATATCAAAAACTTGCTGGAGCTAAACCAAGTGTTCCTCCAGGGTAGAAGAGTATATGAGAATATCATCCATGAATACCAAGACCCCTTTTCTGAGCAAACTTGCAAAAATATAATTCATGATGCTTTGGAATGTTTCTGGTGCATTAGTTAGGCCAAATGGCATCACCAAAAATTCATAGAGGCCATTATGTGTCCTAAATGCAGTCTTATGTGTATCTTCTGGGTGGATATATAGCTGATGATATCCTGCCCTGAAATCCAATTTAGAAAACCATTGTGCTCCTGCTAACTCATCAATGAGTTCTTCCACTATGGGCATTGGCTGCTTATTTTTTACTGTTTGAGCATTCAAGTGCCTGTAATCCACACAAAATCTCCAGGACCCATCTTTTTTTATTACCAGCAACACAGGAGAGGCATAAGGACTGGAGCTATGCTTAATGATTCTATTGTCCAACATCTCAGTAAGTTGTTTCTCAATCTCAGTCTTCTGGGCAGGAGAGTACCTGTAAGCCCTGATATTAACTGGCTGAGCTCCTGGCAGCAGAGGGATATTATGATCAAATGGCCTTGGTGGGGGTAATGTAGTTGAAGTTTTGAAAATATCAGAATACTGCTGAAGCAATGTCTCAATCTCTGGTAACTGGGCATTTTCAGTAACTGGCACAACCACTGAATCAGGATCAGTACTCTCAGTATAGGCTAGTTTGAACTGTAGGCAATGTGTAAGAGCTTGTCTGTTAAGCAGCCCCTTCAAGCCCTGGCTCCCAACAGCAACACACTTCTGAGGTTCTTTAGTCAAGCCTTGTAAAGTGATTCTTTTGCCATTGAGTGTAAACTTCATTAGTTTCTTGCCCCAATGCACCCACATAGGACTGTGATCCTCAAGCCAATCCTGTCCAAGTATCATGTCAAAACACTTCAGAGGAAGAATACCAACTGAAGATGTAAATGTTTGCCCCTGAGAACACCATTGCAAATCTGGGATCCTCAGCAACCAACTGAATAGGAAGGAAGCCACTGTTGGCATCTGTAGCTGCTGAGCTAACTGGGTGCTAATAAAAGTGCCTACACTGCCAGAATCAATGAGAATCAGTATATTGAGCTTGCCAATAGTGCCACAGATCCTCATAGTCCTTCTCTTGATTTTTTCTGCAGACTCAAACTGAGAGACAGCAAGAACAGTTTCTTCTTCCTCTTCCTCTACTGTATCTGTACTGCTATCAGATTCCTCTGGTTCCAGGGCATCCAAGATTTCCTCCAACACATGTAAGGGTACTTGGGCAGGGCACTTATGAGTGTGGCTCCATTTAGCCCCACATTTGAAACATAAGCTATTCTTTCTCCTCATATCCCTGAGAGCAGCCAGTTTATCCTCAGCTTCTTTTGGTTGACCATCTCCCTTGCTCTTATCTGATTCTGACCATTTGCTTCGGTCAGACCCTTGCCTTGAATTGCTCTTAGAGAACTCCTTGCCCACAGCAAACTTGTTCTTGGCTCTGCTTAACTCTTCCTCTTGATGGAGTGCCAAAGCACTTGCTGTATCAACATCCTTGGGCCTGTGAAGTGTTATAACTGAGCGAATTTCTTCCTTAAGCCCAGCTACAAACCTTGTGACAAAGTAAGTATCATCATAGTTACTATTGTACAACAGAATGCCCTGAGCCAGTTTCTCAAATTCAGCCTGGTAATCATCCACTGACCCAGACTGCTTCAGCACCTCAAACCTCTTTAGCAAGAGCTGATACTGGTTTTTGTCAAACCGATTCATCACCAGATCACACAACTGAACCCAATCCTCTATCCTCCCGTTCCTCTGAACTGTTAGTAACCTAGTCTTGGCCACCCCACGGAAATTCAGAGCAGCAAATCTCGTCTTCAATGAAGGATGCACGGCATAAAGCTCAAAGAACATCTCGCATTCGTTTCACCATGCACGCAGAAAATCGCCATCAAATTTCGGAAAATCCAACTTGGGAAAAGGTGGAGAACGAAAATTTGCACGCACGATCTCATCAGAGGTAGGGGGTTCAAGGTAGTGTGGAACTGGATGCGTACCCTTGTTTTTGTCCTGCGGCCGGGGTCCGAGGAGCCCGCTGCAGTCCTCGCCGTGGCCCTTGGCCCGCTCCCCGTCCATCGCAGGTGAGCACGAGGACGACCCGGGAGCCGTGTTGAGGTCGAGGTTCCCCAACGGTGGTGTAGTATGGATCGGAGGTGGCTGCACGGTAGTCGTCAACCGCGCCTCAATCGAATCAACGCGTGACGCCGCGAGCTCCACCCGTTTGGTCACCGTGTCCAGGGTAGTAGCCGTACCTCGTGCCTTCTCGCGCAATTCGTCGAACGCCATGTCTGCGGTCGCCTGCCATGTCCCGATGGTGTCCAACGAGCCCATGGTACTCTGCAACATCTTCTGGAAGCCCGTGAACTGCTTCATCATCTCGCTCAGCTGGGACGAGAGGTCTTCCACCGATTGGGCCATGTCCTTCTAGAACTTGGACGGTCCCCGCTTCGGCGCCAGACTCGCGATCACCACCGATTTCGCTGGAACTCCGCGATGAGCACCGACCCGTTCAACCTCGGCTCGGACCTCTGGCATCGCTGAATCAATTCACCGAGGTGAAGAAACAGAAACAACGTTGCCTGCCGACGGGGATTACGAACGCGATCCAGGTAACTCGATCGACGGCTTTGATACCAATTGTCACGGTTCCGCTAGGAATCGCGACGATAACTAGAATCGGAGTGGAGATTGGGAAGAGCAAGAACAGACAATAGGCGCTACTGATACGCTGCCTGGCCGGCCATTACTTCCACCGACTCCGCCTAACAGCTAATCACCATCACCCCACGCTTCCTTGCGTTGCCCTTGCCGTTCCTGACAAGGTGATGATGATGAATTACTGAGTTGAGGTGGAGAAATCGATTGTTGAGATAGCAGAGCTTTGGGAGATGATCGGGAAGGAAGGAAACCATCTCTGACGAGACCAACTCCAGAATCCACTGGGCTTCCGAAAACATACTCATCCGGATGAATAATTAATGAAACAGAGGAGAAAACATCTCCCGCCAGCACCAGTTTTTGCACTTGACACCGATTGGGTGAAGATAAAGCATGTTCGAATAAAGTTGCAATGGCAAAGCCAGTAAAATCTCAGGAATCACAGGTGACAAATTCCAGAATTGGAGATGAATGTCAGGAGGGAATCAAAGCTGGGTTCAGTGACGGACCAACAAGAGGGGGCAGGCCCAAGCCCAACAGCGAAGGCTATTCTGTATTGCTGATCTGCTAGTGGGGGGCCTCGCAGGTAGTCTTGTATTGATGAAAATCTATTTTTGCAAATTTCTCGTTAGCTAAAAATAGATATTTGCAGGTAGTTTGCATAAAAATCATCACTACGGATTTTAGCTAACGAGAAATCCGGAATAGATGATGGCTATATTTAGATGATGACCAATTAAAGAAGTTGTTGGAGGATTTTTTTCTTCTCACTAAAATCTCTATTCCTAACCACTAGGAAGGATAAAAGGAGTCTCATGGAGCTGCTCTAACAATAAGGAATAATGTTAAATTGGTTGTTATATACTACTGTAGAAGTAGATGTTAAAAGAACATCAAGCCAGTGGAGAGTGGATTACTTTATTCGTTGCTGGCCGGACCTGGGAAGACCAAGTGAATGATCCAAAAAATTGAAATTTAGGTTGCGTGATTGACGGATTCAAAGTTAAGTGTAGAAAGGAGAAGAAAAAAAAAATGTTCTGAATGATTTTCTCTTGTTTTGTTCTTCTGTCTATATAAGTAGTCAATGATGATCTGGTGATAACGACATGGATGGACTGGGTTGTTCATGTATTTATGTATCTGTCCGGGAAGGTGATGAACGAAAGTACGAAACACAAGAAGCACTACACACTACACGTGAGGTTCTCGCGCCGAGCCATGACGATGCAGGTCGTTGCCGGCGTCCTGCTCCTCGTGCTCGTCGGCCTCAACAAGCCTTCCTCGGTGGCCGCCGATTTCTGCGACAACCTTAAACAGGTCGCCGCCACCCTCCCAAAGAACACCTCCTCTTCCCCCCTGCACTTCGCCACCGCCACCTTCGGCCAAGCGCCCGACGTCGTGTACGCGCTCGCGCTCTGCCGCGGCGACGTCCTCAACGACACCGCCTGTGGCGACTGCGTCGCTAGCACGTTCGACATGGTGACACCGCCGCCGCCGCAGACCTGCTACCAGGCTGCCTACTACTACGGCGGGATCTGCAGGCTCGTCTACTCCGGCGACAACATCCTCGCGCCCTCCAATACCACGGGGGTCAACGGCGACGACACGCCGTTCACGCGATGGAACCCCAACAACATCACTGCCGGCGGCGGCGACGCCGGCGACACGCGCCTCATCGTCAGCCGCGTCCACGAGCTGGTGGTGGAGACGGTGCAGCTCGCGGCCAGCACGGCGCCGCGGCGGTTCGCCACGGGCGTCGTGGACAGCGGCGCGATATTTCCCAAGGTGTACTCGCTGGCGCAGTGCACGCCGGACCTGTCCGCCGGCGACTGCCTGGCGTGTCTCCAGCGTCTCCTGGACACGGTCAACTCCACCATGGCCCTGCGCATGGGAGGACAGATCCATGTCATACGGTGTTATTTCAGGTACGAGGCGTATGCGTTCTACGACAGCAACCCCATGCTGCAGCTTGGGCCGTCGGCGCCAGCGCCAGCCCCGAACCCGGTGAAACACAAGAGTAAGTTAAAGTTCCTATGCCTAATTGCCTATATATGGTTCTAATTTCTGCCTAATTAAATGTGTGTATATATATGCTCAGACAAATTTAAGTACCCATGGTCCCTTAGTTAACTATCATGTTATCAGGGCGTACGAGCAAGCTGTGGGTAATTCCAGTAGTTGTGGTTCCTGTAGCGGCAGTAGCACTTCTCTGCTTCATCTTCTACTCCCCTTGGTTCAGAAGGTACAGGAGAGGTATGCGACTTAGTTGCAGAAATTATGGTCAATCATGTTGTTTAAATTAGTTCCAGTTAATGGTATATGTTCATTTAGATACAGTAAATTACATGCATGAAAGAGGATTATTCTTATCTGTAATTCTGTATATATGTTCAGGCAAAGAAATGAGGTTACAAGCAGGATCAAGGCGTACTCAGGACTTGCATGGAGAGGAAGCACTAGTTTGGGATGGGAAGAATTCAGAGTTCTCCGTGTTCGACTTTGAACAGGTACTGGAGGCCACAGATAATTTTTCAGAAGAAAACAAACTTGGACAAGGTGGCTTTGGTGCTGTCTATAAGGTAAATTAGTTAAAGAAAGTTCAGTCATTACATGATGATTGTGTGGATTAGACTCATTATATGGCTGATGAAACAGTACAAGAGCCTACGTTCTTGGCTACAAACATCGCTAATACGTCTTAATTCTTTGTTCTCTTCCCAGGGCCAGTTTGCTGATGGATTGCAGATAGCAGTCAAAAGACTTGCTTCACATTCAGGGCAAGGTTTCACAGAGTTCAAGAATGAAGTCGAACTCATAGCCAAACTCCAACACAGGAATCTAGTTAGGCTCTTGGGATGCTGCTCTCAAGAAGAAGAGAAGATATTGGTCTATGAATACTTGCCAAACAAAAGCTTAGACTTCTTTATATTTGGTACGTACAATTTTTTTCTAGTTTAATTTACATACTGTCTAATGTACTAGACTAACTAACAATTACTTGATATTCTGTTTGTCAGACAATTATCGAGTACACATTTCGGTTATCTTTCCAGATGAAGTAATACTCATTTTCAATTGAGATGTGCAGATGAAAATAGAAGAGCTATGCTAGATTGGTCCAAACTTCTAGTGATAATTGAAGGAATAGCACATGGACTTCTTTACCTACATAAGCACTCCCGGTTGCGTGTCATACATCGAGATCTTAAGCCAAGTAACATTCTCTTGGACAGTGAAATGAATCCTAAAATTTCAGATTTTGGTCTTGCAAAAACATTCAGCTCAAATAACACTGAACGGAACACTACACAAAGAGTGGTTGGCACATAGTAAGTTTTGAAGAAATATAATAATTTATGAGCATTTATATTACAAGTCAACAATATACAATGATTTTAACATGTATGGTAAATCCATTTTTAGTGGCTATATGGCTCCGGAGTATGCTTCCGAGGGCATCTTCTCGATTAAATCAGATGTCTTCAGCTTTGGTGTTCTTGTTCTTGAGATCCTTAGCGGAAAACGGAATTCTGGCAGCGATCAATGTGGAGATTTTATCAATCTCGTTGGATATGTGAGTCACAGAACCATGTATCTTGTTTTGTTTATTTGCTATATACTCCGTATCAAACTTACATTTCAAATGAAATTACAAACAGGCATGGCAATTATGGGATGAGGAGAGGTGGATTGATATCGTGGATGCCTCATTGGTAAACAAGAGCCAGTCCTCAGAAATGATGCAGTGCATTAACATTGCATTGTTGTGCGTACAAGAGAATGCAGCTGATCGACCAACCATGGCAGATGTGGTTTCCATGCTAAGCGCTGAGACGACCACAATCCTGGCTGAACCTAAGAAGCCACCATATTTCCATGTGAGGGTTGGAAATGAGGAGGCACCCATTACTGCTACTGAGTCATGTAGTATAAATGATATGACCATATCTGTCACAACTCCTAGATAATTTTTTTTGAAGGGGGAAGCAGCATCGGGGAGGAGGCCCTAGGCCATGCTCTAGAGACAGAGGTGCCTCTCTGTAAATTTTGTTTGACTGTCTGTGAAAATGAGCATGGTATTAGCATGATTGCAATTAAAGAAGAGGTGTTTGATTTCCTTATTACAATCATAAAAACAATGTTTTTATTACCGCCTCAATTTCTTTATTTTAGCTAGATTAACAAAGAAAATATTCAGAGAGTTTCAGTTTCCAAATAATTTTATTCGAGAACAAAATGCGCGTGCCTTGGCTCATCAAATATTAATACATGGAGCAAATAGAAAATTGTCCATGTTTATATATAGATCCCAATTGAAAGTGTCCTTCTCATATATTGGGTCAATAATGGAAAGCTTAGCTACTAGGTTATGTCAAGCAATGAACTTGTCATAAACTGAATATTCGATGGCACCTGATTGAAGACATTGGCCTCTTCAACTCGTGATGCACCACCTCATCTAGTTCGTGGTGGTTCTTTCTTCAAACGCTCATTTCTTACAGTTCTGTGGTACCCATGCCTTACGAATCTAGGTTAATTTGAGAAGCAAAGGGTCTGTATATCATAATCCTGAAAATTATGCTTGGTTCGCCATCTGTGGCGCGTTTCAGCTATGAACATAAGCTGACCAGAGTCCACTTCTAGATTATTATTGCGTTTATCTTGGGGTATCTCCCAATAGCATCACACAACCAGGATAGCAACGACCAACAAGTTCAATGAGGCAATAATTTATCAAAGCATACGACCAAATAAAAGCGTGTTTTTATCAGGCAGCTGGAAAGAGACAACGTTTACGCCATGTCTTGCCGGCCGGGACATGTATAAAACCTAGTGAATTACAAGAACCTGCTGGTGATGCCGTGATTGATGGTTTCAAAATAAGGTATGGACTCACCAGTCACCACTCACCACTGAACGAATGAAGACAACTGAACTTTTGTTGCATGTGACGATCATGACTTGGAATAAAACAATATTTTGCGCTTTGAATGACATTTTTGCAGCGTGCCGGCAATGAGCATGTGAACGAAGTCCACTTCGATGGAGGTAAGCTATCAGGGGTTTGTTCAAGTAGGGTTGGTAGGAACAAGATGATGAAGACAGAATTTGTCAAACTTCAAGAATAAATCAAAGATACAAGTGAGGCTCCTTAATTTGTTTTTCCTATTCTTTCGTTTCTCCTACTAAGCAAAGATATGAAGATGAAGATATCTGTTGCTTTTTTTTCTCTCTCTCTCTCTCTCTCTAAGCAGCTAAAGTACGACCTATAGCTAGCCGGCCAGCCGGATCTGTGGAAAAGGTAGTGATTAATTAACGCATTATTCAACAAAGTATGGTATTGACTGACTCACTGCTGAAAGCAACAACTGATCTGATGCATGAACGTTTCTTTGCCTTCTCCACGTACGTGATTGTGATGGAGACCTCAATCGCTCAAGCAGCAAAACAACAAGCAGGCAGTAATAACGTACTACTATCTAGCGTGCCGCGCCCGTCCTTAGCATAGCCAAAGCCAAGCCATGGCGGGCGTCCCGCTCGTCGTTCTTAGCTGCTTCCTCCTCGTGCTGCCGTCAGCAACGGCAATAGGCAAGGTCTGCGGCAACGCCGGCAACTACACGGCCAACGGCACGTACCAGTCGAACCTCGCCTTCCTCGCCGCGACGCTCCCAGCCAACACCTCCTCGTCGCCTCAGCTCTTCGCGACCGCGACCGCCGGCAAAGCCCCCGGCGACGTGGTGTACCGTGCACGCGCTCGCGCTCTGCCGCGGCGATCTGACAGGCAACCTCACCGGGTACAGCGCCTGCGTCAACGGCTCTCGTTCCAGTACGCGCAGAGGATGTGGCCCTACGCCAAGGTCGCCAGCGTCTACGACGACGACTACCTCGTCGGCTACTCCAGCACCGACATCCTCGTCCCGGCCTATAACGTCACCCGGGACATGAGCACGCTCTTCGACTACTGGAACAACGCGGCGACCACCCCCGGCCGCAACGCCACCCAGGTGGCCGCTGACGTCAAGGACCTGCTGACGCAGACCGCCCAGCAGGCGGCCGCCAGGCCCAGCAGGTTCGTCACGGCCTACATGGACGCCTCCAGCACCGCCATCCCGACGCTCTACTCCCTGGCGCAGTGCACGCCGGACCTGTCCGCCGGCGACTGCATGGCGTGCTTCCAGCAGATCCTCGGCACGCTCAACGCCACGACGCCAGTGGCAGGGCGGGTTCTCCTGCTGCGTTGCAACTTCAGGGTCGAGAACATCATGTTCTTCGACGGCGCATATATAGATGATGCAGATCACGCCGTCATCCGGCGCTCCGGCACCACCACTTCCGGCTCCGACGACAAATAAAGGTATGCTGTGGTGAAGTTCAAGCTATTTTCATTTCTGTCTAAATAAATGCATGTTCTGTTCTCTCATGTTCCCAAGCAATACAGTTAGAAGATTACTATACTACTTGCTGATGATCAGACACTTAACGTTTGGACTTTGGAGCGCTAATTATTATGACCTGATTGTTCATGCATGTATGCTTGTTTGTCTAGGATCTGGGGTGAGGCCATGGGTAATTGCGGTGTCTGTTGCACCTCCTGTAGCGGTAGTAGCATTCTGCTTCATCCTTTACTGCCGTTGGCAAAGGAGAACAAGGTACAGAAAAGGTGAGTTGATTGTTACTGACATTCTCTCTCTCTCTCTCTCTCTCTCTCTCTCTCTCTCTCCTCATATAATTCTTGCAATTATATTACACATTTAAAGTGATCAAATTATCGACCATTATGCAGGTGGATCTAGATTATGTTTTTGGCTTTCATCATATATTGGAGGCTACAAATAACTTCTATGAAGAAAATAAACTTGGGGAAGGTGGGTTTGGCCCTGTCTACAAGGTAAATAAATATGCAGGACATGTGTATACTTTGTAATGATCAAATAGCAGGTCAGACGTTTATATAGTCCTTAATTATGAAACTAGGCATACAACTATACAAGCATACCAGGATAGAGTCATCATGGTGTATATGTGAAGGTTGCATTTGCATGTTTGGTTAACGATGGATACGCTAGCTAGTTGCCTGTTTGTAGATGAAGAATGCTGCATATATTCTTCTAATGAAGATGAATTGACTCAACATGTGGTAGATTTGCTTTCTCTAGTTACCTGGGAACTTGCATCACAAAGAACCTGATTGCGGCAAAATTAAATACCAGTGAAGTAACTTTTGAATACTTGCTTTCTTCACAGGGTCAGTTTCCTGAAGGAATTGAGATAGCTGTTAAGAGACTTGCGTCACATTCAGGGCAAGGTTTCGTAGAGTTCAAAAATGAAGTACAACTCATAGCGAAACTGCAACACACAAATTTGGTTAGGCTCTTCGGATGTTGCTCTCATGGAGAGGAGAAAATTTTGGTCTATGAATACTTGCCAAATAAAAGCTTGGACTTCTTTATCTTTGGTAAGTATCTTCATTTTTTTCACTTAGGTTTGATACTGCTATGATAAGGATGTTCCAAAATGAATGAAAACTTCCTCAGTATGTCGTTTCTGCCTTTCTGGCAGCCGTATGAGAATATTTCCCTCCCTAGATATTTCCAGTATATATACAGTTTCCAGTTTATTGTTTTCTTGAGTGGTTTTCTGTTATACTAACATTTAATGGATTCACAGATGAAAATAGAAAATCATTACTGGATTGGAACAAACGTCTGGCAATAATTGAAGGGATATAGCAGAAGGACTTCTCTACCTACATAAGCACTCACGCTTGCGTGTTATACATCGAGATCTTAAACCAAGTAACATTCTTCTAGACAGTGAAATGAATCATAAAATTTCAGACTTTGGGTTAGCAAAAATATTTAGCTCAAATAACAATGAAGGAAGCACTACAGGGAGAGTGGTTGGTACATAGTAAGTATCGTACAAATTGATCTAGTTATGGACAATTATAATACACATCAACCAATGCATATAAAATAATTTGCATTGATCCTTAATTACTTTTCGTTTTAGTGGCTATATGGCTCCCGAGTATGCCTCCGAGGGCCTCTTTTCTATCAAATCTGATATATTCAGCTTTGGTGTGCTCATTCTTGAGATCCTTAGCGGAAAAAGGAATTCTAGTAGCCATGATTGTGGAGATTTCATAAATATTCTTGGATATGTAAGTTTATCGATTTACATGTAGCATGTAAAATCATTTTGTTACTTTAGTGTCATATCTACATTAATTACTGTGTGATGAAACTACAAACAGGCATGGCAATTATATGAAGAGGGGAGATGGAGGGAACTCATTGATTCTTCATTTGGTACCCATGCATCACTCAACTGAAATCATGAGGTGCATGAACATTGGATTGTTGTGTGTACAAGAGAATGCAGCTGATCGACCAACCATGTTAGATGTTGTTACAATGCTAAGCAACAAAGCTAAGATCCTGGCCAAGCCGAATCACCCAGCATATTTCAATGTACGGGTAGGAAATGAAGAGGACTCTACTACTGGTACTGTGTCACGCAGTATGAATGAGATGACCATATCTGTCACAACTGGTACATAGTTTCTTTGTCCCATGTGGTTAGTGTTGAGCCGATATATATAGAATTGCTCTTTTGATAATGTTCGATGCAGATATTCCATTAACTGATGGGGCCACTGCATATATATATATATATATATATATATATATATATATATATATATATATATATATATATATATATATATATATATATATATATATATATATGCCATAGGTTTATTTAGTGATATAGTGTGCATAACTCATTAAAAAATCAACCAAGAGATATCTTCTTTACAGTGTGTTCCTATCCGACACGAGCTAATCCATTCA
This sequence comes from Miscanthus floridulus, assembly GCF_019320115.1. Classification (NCBI taxonomy): domain Eukaryota; kingdom Viridiplantae; phylum Streptophyta; class Magnoliopsida; order Poales; family Poaceae; genus Miscanthus; species Miscanthus floridulus. The sequence goes on along the minus strand of NC_089580.1, from coordinate 114,948,764 downwards.
CCCACACCAAAGTGGTGGTGAAGTGAGCGTGAGGGTGCAGTCTGCTTGCTCGCTCATCCATTTGTATTTTCTTTTTTAGTTTGAGGTTTTAACATCTATGTCTGGAAATAAATTGCAATATATTTGTTTCTCCGGTATATATAGTTTCTATCATTCTTTTTTCTTCCTTTTCTTTTCTTTCTTTTGATCATATAGGACTTAAATGGGTTGAATCATAATTTTGGGTTCGGGTGCAGGGATCACTATCGGATTGTAAAACAATCGGCAGTGATAATGTCATTGTCATGTTGTTGGCAGTGATAATTGTTTTAAAATCCAATAGTAACAGGTTTGTCGCTTACGAACCAGCAGTGATATGCCTATCATAGCCTGTTTAAACTATCAGGCATTGATGTGCCAGCAATCATTGCCTGTTCTGTAGTAGTGAACAAATGCATGACTTTCATGTCACTGACACTAGTTGAGTTCAATTTTCTTTCTCCGTGATTTAGATTTGTTTTTTAACTCTTATATTTATAAGAGCATGTATAGATAGCCAAATGGGCGGCCCAGTCTAGCCCAGCATGGGCCCGTTGAGGGCATGACCTGATTAGGATCAGGCCGACACGACCATGTTAACTGATATCATGTCATGTCATGCCTGCCTATAGGCTAAGGCATCGGCCCAGGCACGACCCTACTAGAATTTAGCTAGGCCAACTGTCGTCGGGTAATTGCCACGACAAACATCGTTGTTCATCGGGTGTCACTGAGTGTGGCTCGGGTGGACTCAAGAACACAAGAGAAGACATGGCGATGTATCCTGGTTCAGGCTATCAGAGCCCTACGTCCAGCAGTGGTTGTTTTTTTGTATTCAAGAGCACCCAAATCGGGGGGTTACAATGAAAGAGAAAGAGATTTGGCAGAGGATTGCTCGGTGCTATATATCCTAAGGCTTGTCGGCGGTGAGGTTTCTTCCCTAGTGAGGAAGAAGAACGTTCCTCTCTCTTGCCAGGTTGCTCGGGGGAGGAACGCTCGCTTATTCCTCTCGGCTTGCTTTGCTCTCGGGGCAGGGCTTAGAATGTTGTGGTCTGCTCTCTATGAGTTCGACCTCTCCTCCTCTATAGGATCCGACCTCCCCCTTATAACCCAAGAAATGTCGGGTACAAGGTGGTTTGGGGGTTGAGTCTACGGTCTATGTGTGCCGAAGTCCAGGAGGGTGCTGCTACAGCGTGGATGGACCCTGGTGTTGTCGTGGAGTCAGAAGAGCCTCGGGCGCCGCCTAACTCTACTTGCCCTAACGCTCTAACCATCGGGGGCGTCTGCTTGGACCGACCTCCACTGGTTGAGCCTTCTCGAGGCTTCCTTGGCGATGAGGGTGCCTGGCTTGGGGGGTTGACGAGCGGTCCTAGGAGCCCTCGAGCCTCTAGAGCTGGTGGAGGGTTTTCCTCTTGTGTTATGCCGCGTGCGTGACCTAGTCGAAGGAGTGGGCGACCGCTCCGCGCGTCCATTGGTCAGGGAGGCGCTGAGGAGCCCTCGAGCCTTGGATGCTCGGCAGGTTGGTTGATGATGCCCAGGGCATAGGATTCCTACCTGGGCACTGGCTCAAGCTGGTGCCGAGTTAGGGGATCAGGCTCAGGCTACCGTCGGTCGGGAGCCCGGGGTTCTAGCAAGCCCCCAAGCCCCGAGCAAAGGCCAAGGGCATGCTCGGGCTCTGCCTGATCCTCGGTCGAAGGGTACATGCGAGCGTACCCAATAGGTATAGCCCTTGAGTGATCCTAGAGTGGTTGGTTGGGGAGTCTCTCGATCAAGAGTCTTTCTCCTAGTGACTTGGCATACCCTTATGTTTGACTCTCATCACTAGGTCAACCCAACGGCCCGCTGGGCCCAAGATGCTTCCAAGATGCGCCATCGCCATGCCATTGTGCCCCTGATAAGCCGTGTCGTGCCCTTGCTCCACCACGCCCATGGCCGACCATGACGCCGTCACTCATGCGAACATGCCCTTGCGTTGCCATGCTCCAAAGATGAGAGCTGAAGCTGAGGCCACAAAGCTTCATTCTCAGCGTGCGTCAGCCGGGGCCATGCCATCGCCTCGCCTCCTCCACTCACGCCAGCAGGGGCTGCGCTGCCATCGCTGTCGTCTCTGTGCGCACCAGACATGGCCACATCATCACCTTGCCTCTGTGATAGAACTGACCAATTTATAAGAGCACAAGTATAATGGCTGTAACAGAACCGACCAATTATACGAAATTAAGTAAGAAAATCATCCGCCAGAGCAGACAATTTAGCAAACTTAAGCCCGTATAACCCGGTAGTCCATGAAATCACAAAGGATTTCAAACCAACTCACATACCAGCCAAGATCGTAATAAGTTTAGCGGTCACCATCACATATTACATAAAAGTTCGCATCTCAGATACATCAGAGTTTAAACATAGTTATTACAAAACGAGTTCAAATAGAAGTAGCGGAAGCCATTTGTTCAAACCACACACACTCACACGGAGTTCAAATACAGTGCCAGCTAAGGATCATCTCCAACAAAAGCATCAGACGAGACGTAAGGAATGACCTTGCCCATGGTCATAAGCATCACCCATCGCAGGATAAAGGTAGTTGATACAGTAGCCGTAATACATCTGCCCATCTGCAACAAGTGGGAATAAAACCCTGAGTACGAGAAGGTACTCAGCTAGACTTACCCGACATAACTGAAAATAAGGTGACACCAAGGATTATGAAGGGCTTTATAGTAGGGTAGCTGACTCATTTGCAAAAAGAGGCATTTTTATTATTTCAAGAACCTTTCCAAAAGCATTATTGTCAAGTTAATTATTATTAACCTATCAACTAGATTTGCACCTATACTAGAGCAAACATGTGATTAAGCAAATAAAGATAACCCATGATCATCAACAACTTCCATAATGTCATATTCATTATAACTGTCCAAGTGTTCCATCAACATTACTACGATGAAGTAACTCAAGTCAAGTGCTCACTATCCAGGAGTGATGGCGATTCGAATCGATTCCTAACCAGCAAGTGATTTATTCCTTACACAAACCTCACTCACCCGCTAAAGTGAGGTATCGGTCACCGAGTCAACTATCCAGGAATCTCGAGTTTGCCAGGAACCACATGTACCCAGGGGCTGACCGACTGTACTTTGGTCTTATCATCTCGTCCCTGTGTCCTACCACACCTGCTCCAGCACAGTGCGCTGCGGGCAATCTACTCGGCCCGAATAATCTCATAGCTTCGCGGTCGAAAGGTACTTTATTTGGCCAGCTAAATGTAAGGCATGCGTTCAACATGACCTGAGGCCCAACAACGGTCGGTCCTTAATCGACACAGACGGAAAGCACTACAGTCCAAAACTCTGTAAGTCTCTGTCCGGTCTCAACTTTATTTAACACTTAGTTATACCATGACTACATAGTTATCCAAGCAGATCCAAGTAACCACCTATAGCTTGTAGGTGATAGGAAATCACCCGACTTCTACCAGTCTAAGCCAGCTAAGCATTGACTCGACTGCGGATACCAGGGTAACAAGGATATAGTATAACAAAGGTAGACAAGATATAATGCAGCAACGGTTGCAAACAACTCCTGAACGTAATGCATCAATTAAAGTAAAGCATTTAATTAATAATTACAAACCGGGGAGAAAAATGCTTCGGGGCTTGCCTCTCTCGAAGGAGCTCGGGCGGTGATCGGGGCACTCCAGAAGTTCCTCAACGTCCTCCTCGTCGGCTTCGGTCACATCCTGCGGCTGCACCTCGAGCTGCTCCTCGGGCTCCTTGGGTATGACAACTGGGCTCTCGGTTTGCGATCCTATATGATGCATGTGTGTAAGGGCTTATGCAAAAAGTGCATTGGATGAAATGAACACAATGGATATGCTTGAATGCAAGGTAGTCAACATCATCCAAGAACATATACTACAAGCACATGTCATCTACTGCATTCTCTTCTACTAATAAGATGCTAAGTCAACACATCTCATTAAATGCTTCAAAGATACACCAAAGCTTCACTAATTTCTTAATCATGCATAAAGCAACATTTGGTTAAACCCTAATTAATAATAGGATTGAATAGCAACATCTATTTTTATAGCTTAGAAAAATCTTAGAAAATTACCATAGCACAGTACTACCCTAAGCAGTCTACCATCAGATTTTTATGGCATTTGGATAAGTGGAGTAACCTACACAAAAATGACAAGCTTGGACCTAATTATAAGCATGAAAATACTTTGTATTATGAAAAGTGTCAAACAATAGATTTAGTATTTTTCCTAGGTTCTAAACAGTAAATAATCACTATACAAAAATTATCACATGCATGTTTTATACAAATTTTGCTCTCTAGCAAAAATAACAAAAATCAGCTATTAAAGGCACTTGAACTACATCTCAAAATTTTTCTACAGGACATGCATGGCATATATTTTTCCTAGGAAGTACATTACACAAGAAGACTAACAAACTTGGAAGCATATTTTTCTGATACATATAGGTTTTACTACACATTTTACAAGATATTAGCAATATCAAGGATTAAATAAAGCTCTACAGAAAAGTATCTCAAAAATGACATGCAATATTTTTATCATGTAGATCTGGTGACAAGGAACCTAGCAAAATTTGTTTCAACAAATTTGGAGCAAATTTGAGCAAGTTATAAATTTCCAAACATTTAACAGAATTATGAAAAAGCATTTCTTAAATCCTTTTTAAAACCACCCGACAAAAAGGCTGGGTGCACCCGGTGCTGTGCACCTAGACCCGAGCCAAGGTGCTGATGAGCAGGCCCTCGCGGGTCAAGGGCCCCACCTGTCGGTCAGACCGAAGTAGGGGCGGCGCTGACCGGTGCGTTCTCGCCGACGGTGAGGTTCCCCGGCGAAACGGAGGGCACCAACATGCTCCCCATGTCAAACTACGTCGGATAGAGGTGAATAGGGAGGGGTGGTTCACCAGAGCAAGGCTTGCCAGCGGCAATGGTGGAGCGACGGCGCGATTCGTCGTCGGTGGAGCATCTCCGGCCATGGTAGGGCAAGAGGAGGTGCCCGGGAGACTCCACGGTGCAGTGCGGTGCTCGTGCGTGAGAAAGAAAGGCAGGAAGGGAAGCGAAGCGGGGGAGTCCATGGGAGCGGAGCTCACCGATGAGCTCGGCCATGCTCTAGTGAGCGATTCCCGGGGAAGGGATGCTTACCACGGCGAAGTGACATGAGCACGGGGTGCGCGAGGAGGAGGCGGAGCTACGAGCGAGATGGAGGGTTCAACGGTGAGCTAGGATGGCCGGGCGAGCTAGCTCCGGTGAGGCACAGCGCATGGTGGCGAGGGTGGGCGTGCGCTGCTGCTGTCGCTGCTTCTGAGCGAGTGGGAGGGTGAAGTCGGGAGTGCAGCGGGGGCAGCAGATGAAGGTGAGCGCATGGAGGGCGAGGCAGGCCGGGGCTGCCGCGCGGCGAGCGTGCCCTGACGCGGTCGGACGTGGCGTGCGGGAACAGGCGTGGCGCGGCGTAGGCGAGCCAACGAGCGGGCCAGCACGGAGGTAGGCTGAGCGAGCGGGCTGGGCCAAAGCGGAGGCATGGCGCGCGGTGGACGTTGGGCCGGCTTCGGCTGACGGGCCAGAAGTGAGGAGGCGGCCCAGTAAAGGAGAGAAACCCTTTTTCAAATTCTATTTTCAAGGAATTTCCAAATATTAGTTTTCAAATACCCTTTTGAGCAAGAAAATGACTTCTTTTGAAAATGGCCCAAAAATAAAAGTTGCTTAGAATTTAATCCTCTACAACTTTGCTTTAGGGACCAACTAAAAATTTTACATAGATTTTGAATTGGGAAGTAAAAGCTAAATAGGGAGGATTTTTGACCATTTTCAATAAAGATTTCAAATGCATATTTTATCAAAAGTTTGAATACAACTTTGCTCCAAAAATGGTGCTAAATAATTCTAGATGATTTATAATTATAGCCAAACATGTTTTACTAACCTAGCAAGCATAATTAGGGCAAAAACAACTCTAAACAAGTGTATGCAACATTCATGTTTCACGAGCATGTTTCATATGTTTCGAAGCATGGTTTCAGTTATTATTTACATGATTAGGCATGTATGATTAGGATGCTTGATGATGCACAATATGCATGATTTGCAGTGCCTAAATGCTGGCATAACACCGGGGTGTTACAATGGCAACCACTGAAACGATCGTATTATTATACTTGAGCCCATATAAACCCGGTAGTCCGTTGAGTACCACAAAGGGTCTCGATTCATCGCCAACATACAACCAAGATCATACGTGATTCAACATACATGCCACATATTACATAGAGTTCACAAATACATTACCATCCATCAGAGTTCAATTAAAAGTTATTACAACCCAAGTTCAAATAACATAGTAGTAGCGGAAGCAAAGGTAGTTTTTAAACTAACATCTCACACCATTGTTCAAAAACTTGCCAGTTTGTGATCACATCCCACAAAGCATCATAGATTAGATATATATAGGCGCCTTGCCCATGGCCTACTCCTCGTCCACAGCGGGACAGAAGCAATTCTTACAATAGCCATAAAAGACCGTGTTATCTGCAATAAGTGGGGAAATAAAACCCTGAGTACAAGAAGGTACTCAGCTAGACTTACCCGTCATAAACCAAAAATAATGTGACTCCATGGATCATGCAAGGCTTTATAAGTGGAGCTAGTTTGACAATATTTTGCTTAAAAAGCTACTAGTTCAACTATACATTTTATAATTCGGGTATCAAGTTAATTATAGCTATTCACCTCTACATTAACAGCTAACCTATGCCAAACATGTGATATACCATTATGTAGCATCACAATAATAACCATAGCCAGTGTAGCATTCCCATGTCCAATATAACCATCAAATTCCATAGTCTAGTTACTACAATGCTGGGACCAGTCGAGTTTCTCACTATCCAGGAGGGATGGCAATTTAAATCGGTTACAACCAGCTGGGTAGTTATTCCTAACACAAACACACACTTCCCCCATCAGGGTCGTGTTGGGTCACCTTTGGTACAACTCAGGTATACATTTCGCGGGTTTGATCAGTGCCGCACAACCAGGGACAACCAGCTACCAGGACATTTAGGCCTGGCCTGCCCTTGGGCTCATGTCTGGCTCCCCACACACCCTTACTACCATCCAGAGTGCGCACTCTAACATAACAAGGCTCGACATGAGTTGAGCTACTCGGCTTCATGGTCAGAATGAGTTATCTGGCTAGCTAACTAAGAGGCATGAGTTCAATCTCGACAGAAGCACCAACAACGGTATGGTCCTTAATCAACATAGACGGGATCAACATAGCCAACCCACACCATGTTTATATAAGATCCCACCCGGTCTCCACTTAGATAACATCCTATGGTAATTTTCCACAATAGCAAATATAGCCAACCATGCTCTGGTATCCACCTATATCTCGCAGGTGATAGGAAATCACCCGACTTCTACCAATCTAAGCTTGGCTAAGCATATGTTTGATCCTAGACCTACATAGGGTTCAAGGTATATTTCTAAACAAGATAGTTCTATGCATAAAGTGTTTCCAACCAACTCTTATAACCTAATACATCAAACATAAAGGACTCAAGTGATATTTGTAAAAATATAGGAGGCTTAGATTGCTCCGAGGCTTGCCTTTTAGAAAGGAGGTAGGCCTATGATTGGGGCACTCTGGTAGTTCTTCTGGAGCCTGCTCCTCACTTTTAGGAGCTACCTGTTATGGTGCCTCCTAGGTTTCCTCCTCTTCAGCCTCGAATTCCAAGAGAGTGATTCCCTTGTGTGACCCATTTTGCACGAGTACAAAATAAGGTACAAGAATGCACAGGTAATGATATGGATGATATGATATGATGCATAAACATAAATATCCTTAACAAGAAGGTATTAGAGTGATAATAAGATTAACTTTCTTTTACTGAGTAGGTGCATATCTCCTCTCTAGTAATTAAACAAACACCTATTTAGCATTTTTTGGGCTGCAAGACAACAGCTACTTGTTTTGACCATAACTAGAGTTATAAGCATCCAAACAATATGGTCGTGGACTTTATAGAAAGCTTATGAAATTGCCTACAACTCTATTTTAATCATCTTAAGGTGATTCAGTAGATATCTAGGTCAAAAAACTCAATCGTTCAGATCTATCCAGAGGACAAGCAAATCTGATACCAGACTTCTAACAACTATAACTCTTAAACCATTAGGCCTATGACCATGAAATTTTAGAACGAGACAAATGGGTAAGTTATCTTCATTATGAAAACACCATGACAACAGAGACTATACATGCAGTCATCTAATTGAATTATAGAGCCATAATTAACTAGTTGCCTATAACCAATTATTTTTTAGCACCACTACTAACATCAATAGATCATATGTATCACAAGCACCCTAGAAAACATCATGGTTAAGCCCGAATACTTTATTTATATTCATTTATTAATTTTCCTTATACAATAGGGTGATTTAGAGGATAAATATTTCCAGTGCTCATTAAATTCTGAGAAAATTATAGTATGTTACAAAAGACCCCAAAAGTCTATTGTATAAATTTCATGCCAATTTCGATAAGTATAGCAACCTCTACAAAAATAACAAGTTGCATAGGCTTATTTTAGCAAAAATAGTTTAGCCTAGTGAAAAGTGTCAAACAACATATTTCATATTTTTCCTACTTTCATCCTAGCATAAGAACACTATGTAAAAATTTGCATGATCATAAGTTAAGTATTTTTATCCTATTTATTTTCACTAGAAACTAGCAAATAATCAAGGTTAAATAGAAAGACCATATTTCATGTATGTCTTCTGTAGGTTTAGTATTTTCCTAGCTAGAGCATGCCAACACAAGACCCACAAAATTGGAATCACAATTTTAGCACTTCCCTAGCTCAAGTTATGCATTTTACAAGATAGAAACAAATTTAAAAGCACTTATCTAGCTCAATTTAATTCCCTTAGAAAAATATACCAAACAATAGGTTTCATATTTTTATAAAATAGTACACTTCATGATGAATCCAACAAAATTTAGCTCACCTAAATTGGACACTCCTAACTCAAGATATAAAATTTTGAAGTTTGCATTCAAATTTGTGAAAATAAATAAAGAAAATCAATTTCAAATCGGGCCCAGCAGCTAGGTGCACCCGGTCTATGCACCCACGGTGGCTAACAGCGGGGGCCCGTAGGTCAACTAGTCCCACACGTCAGCGACATAGGAGCAAAGCGTGGCATTTGACCGGCTATATCTCGTAGGCGGCGAGGCACCGGCGGTGAGGTCTTCACCACTACACTCGCCTCGTCAAGCCACATCAAGGGATACCCTCAGTTGGCTCGACGCATTACCGGAGCAACCTCGCCATTGAGCATGGTGGCTCGGTGGCGGCGCGTGGTGGTGGACTCATCATCTCCGACGATGGCACGGCTAGTCGAGCGCGGCTACAGCTTCTACAGACCTTAGCGAAGCTCTACGGTGCAGATCGAGCCATGGTGAAGCGACGGTGAGCTCCGGCCACATGCATGGCAGCACGGCGGTGCACAGCGCATGTGGAGGCATGATGGCACTTGCTATTTTGATGAGATGGTGGTTGGTGATGGGTCTCCATCATAGGAGAAGGTGCTACGGGTCACGGCGGTGTGGAAACAAACACAAGAGGGGGAAGACGGGATCTAGCAAGGGCCAACTGTGGCAAGGTTGAGCTCACAGCCATGGCGGGCGCGCTCAGTGCGGCGGTGCGTTCTCGCGCTGTGGTAGCAATAGCGGTTAAATAAACGACGATGTGAGCATTTATGACCTAAGGCGATGACATACCAAGAGAGAAGAAGGTAGGAGGAGCAGTGGATAAGGCTAGCCACGGCGAGCTTAGAACTCAGCGACGCTACACAGCCATGGTGGTGATGGATATGTGAAATGTGGCTTTACCTCAGCTCGGATGGTGGCACTAGTGGGTCGGGAAGGTGAAGTGGCTCACAGAGGAGCTGTGGGTGAGGTGGATTAGGTGGTGGTGCTACATGGGTGGTGAGCGAGTGCGGTGGTGGTGCGTTGCTCCGCTTCACTTCGGCGAGCACGGGAGAGGCATAGCGAGGGCGAGAGAGTGAGAATGGGAGGGAGCAGCGGCGTCGCCTCCCTCTTCACTCCCCTTTAGCCAGACCGGCGGGTCCAGCACTGGTGTACGGCCACCAGGTGGCGGCCACGGCCTACGTGCGGTCGGCCACTGAGCCCGACCGATTTGAATCGGTGAAGCCGATTCAGTCGACTAAAACTGCCATCATCCCTCTCCTCTATCTCCTAATCTATGGCGAATTTGTGAAAACTTTAGTAATACAAAGTGTAGAGCTACATGAGTACTACAAGATTGCTTAAAGGAGTTTTGTCTAATTCATCATGGTTTTCAAACTACAATGCTCCAAAGTAGGCTACTTTGAAACTGAAAACCAGCTTTAGACAGCAAAATTTCTAAGTACATAAACAATATTTGATTGCTACTTTGGAGCTATTTTTTACTATGTTGGGCACTGAGTTAGCTCATGACCCTTAAATAAAGTTTGTTCCACAAAAGATAAGCTACAATTTTTATTAAGGGTGCACTGCCATGCAAATACTCTAAGCTATTGTTTGACTTTGGTCAAACTAGCATCATGAAAAATGACATTTTGAGTAAACTAGGACTTACAAGCAAAATTGACCCATGTCATGAATACAAACATTGCTCCATTTACCATCCTAGATATGTCTAAGGTGTTTTTGTGACCTCACAACCATCTCTTGCATTGGTCACACATTATCACAAGCGTATGCATGTATATAATCAACATCACATGTGATAACAGATAAAGAATGAGATGAAATTTCATATGCTCATGCCCATGAATGAATGGATGATGCTTGTGCTCATGAAATGCAAGTGCCAAATGTAATGCTTAACACTACAGTGTTATAGCCCCTCCCCCTTTTAGAAATCTCATCCTGAGATTTGAAAGACCTACCATTTTTTCATAAAAAGCAGGATATACCTCACGTAGATAGTCCTCTCGTTCCCACGTGGCATCTTGTTCACTATGGTTATTCCATACCACTTTGTAGAACTTGATGACCTTGCTCTGGGTTATTCTTTCCATTTCTTCCAAAACTTGTATCGGTTTCTCTTCATAAGTCAAGTCGGATTGGAGCTTAACATTGGTGGATTCAATCGCCTCATTAGGCACGTGAAGACATTTCCTCAGCTGAGAAACACGAAAGACATTAAAGATAGCACTCATCTCTAGTGGAAGTTGCAACTTGTAGGCTACCTTTCCCTTCTGTTCAATAATCTGATATGACCCTACATATCTGGGGTGCAAGCTTCTTCTTTACTCCAAATCTCTGTACACCCCTCATGGGTGAAACTTTTAAGTACACATAATCTCCCACTTCAAAGGTTAGTGACCTTCTTCTTTTATTAGCATAACTCTTTTGTGTAACACCTCGGGTGTTTAAATGTTAAAATCTGGCATGTCATCATATGCATTGCAAAGCATTTGGCATTTGGTGAAAACTTTGATGTGCATTTACTAAAACAAGTTTATATTTGTGTAATGAGTGTTGAATTGTATTGTTTGACTCAAGTTCAAAGTTTGACTGGGTTTTGAATTTTTCGAGAAAACCCCGCGTTTCAACATGTAAACCCTACCCTGAAAATCCATTTCAAAATCTAAGCATATTTTGGGGTTGGGCCCAAAAGCAAAAGTGTAGAGCTTGGCAAGTTATACAAAGTTTGTTTTTGGAGTTTTTCAAGTTGTTTAGAAAATTTTTGAGTAAATCAAAAAGGCGTAATTCGGTAAATTTCCCTATTCAAATTCAAAAGTTCATTTCAAAATCTAGACCGAATTAGGAGATGGTTATAAAAGCAAAGTTGTAGAACTTTTGATTTTGAACAACTTTTGTTTTTGGAGATTTTTGAGTTGTTTAGAAAATTTGAGAGTAATTTATGAAATTTGGCGAATGGTAAACTTGTAATTTCTATGAACAGTACTCACCGCTCAGGCTACACCGCGGTGATCTTCGGCTTGCTTCCAGTCGCGCGCGTGGCCGTCTGGGCGTCACGTTGGCGCGCTGAAGGCTGCGTCGTGGCTTCCTTGCGCTTCCTTGGCTGCCCTATAAAGCTCTGGAGCCGCCGTCGTTCTTCTTTCTTCGCTCTCTGTTTTTCCCGTCGCCGCTGCTCCATCTCCGGCGAGCCCGTGCCGTCGTTGTCGTGCTCCACCGTCGCTGTTAAGCTAGTCCCAGCTCCGCCTGAACCCTGCGCGTCCATCTGACCCACCAATTTGGCTTGTCTTCACCGGGAACTCGAGTTTCATCGCCATCTTCCTCGCGGCCGGTAACCTCACCGTCGCATGCGCATCTTCGTGGCCAGAGTCCGTCGGTGAGCCGTTGCCCTTGATTGGTGTCCCTTTAGCTTCATCTCGATGCCGTAGTGCTCATTTCACTATTGATTGGCCGTTTTATCCACTGCAGTCGCCGGCACACCGTCACCGACGATCCTTGCTCCGCCGCCGTTGCTGTTCACGTCGACCCGTGTCTACGTTGCTTCTCCGGCCTTAATTCTTGCTTGAACGTGTTCGTGGTGAGCTACTGGACCTTCCCATGCCCTCTGTTTCCCCGTTTTCGGCTTCGTTTCGCCGGCGTAACGTCGCCGAGCCACCGCATCCGCCATGGCCGACGCCAAGCTCATAACTCGTAGTAATTCGTCTAGCTAGTGCCTTCAGTCGATGCGCCGTGATGATGTGGTCATTTTGGTACCTTGACCGTCGCCTTTGGACTCACCGTCGGTGAGTTTGCGCCGGTCAGCGCCGTCGTCGTCGTAGTCAACACGCGGGAGGTAGAAGATGACAGGTGGGGTCCAATGTCAGTGACTCAGCGTTCAAATGGATTTTTCTATTTTCAGATTTGAATGAATAGGTGTCTGTTTTTGTTATTTTTGTGTAGATTTATTTATAGCTCCAAAAATTATGAAAATTTTTGTGTGACTTCTCTGAGATGTATAGTATTTAAGAAAAATATGAAATAGTGTTTTTCAGTAAGTTTTAAATGTGATAAAAATTGCTCAATTTATTCATAAATGGATTTCCAGGATTTTTCTAGGCTTATTTATTTATCCAAAAATTATGAAATTTGTTTTGCCACTTAGTTAACATGTAATGAACATGTACTAAAATTTTGGGCTCAATTAGAATAAGTTGATTTATTTCATAATTTTGAATTAAATAATTAATTCATAAAAGCAAATAGTAACCTTTAGTGATTTAGGTTTTGTTTGGAATTTTGGATTGAGTGATGACCTTGGGTCATTTGTTGTTAATGATCCTTGGCAGTTGATGTATGTGTTTACGAAAAAGAATTAGTTTGTTTGACTTGCAACTGTACCGCGAAGGAAAGTTGTATTCAAATTATTAATTTTTCATCCCTCATCGAGCATCATGTTTCGAATTCCGCATCATGTTAAACATGGCATTGTTATTACGTGTAGTGAACAAAGGTGAAAACATGGTAGTTAATCAAGCTGTTGAAGAGGTTAATCCGTCTGTTGAGGTCGGGTCGAATACTTGTGTAACGTCGCAGGAACCGGACTTTTCCGTCAACGAAGGCAAGCCCCGGATGCATACAACCCTACCTTATGTTTTATAAATTAATTTCGCTTTTGCTTTCCGTTACTGCATTAAGTGATTAGGAGTTAAGTAAAAGCCTAATTGTTGCATTACCACCCTTGTTATTCCATATTTACCATATTACCAATCTTAAACTCGTATATGTTTAGTTTTGCTTAGCCATGCGTAGAACGATGAAAGTCGGGTGACTACCTGCCACCTGCAAGTTTTAAATGGAACATTGATTAATTATGTTAGCATGTGATATGGGAATGTGGAGTAATAAATCTAGACCGGGCGGACTCGGTGTGTGTGAGTCACAAGACATGGAGGTCTTGTGAGCGGGTTCTTTCCGCCTGTGTCGATTAAGGCACGTCCGTTGTTGAATTGTATGAGGTGAGAATTTGTAGTACTAACCACATACTCCGGTAAGCTTGAACTTGGCAATTCTATTACGAGAATGGCTACTCGCGCACTGGGAGTGGAGAGATGGCGGGAATAGCGTGTACCCACGTGGCCATGGGCTGGAATGGTGGAGTACTGTATTCTCGGGTGGCGCAGACCCGTTCTTGTTTTAGAGGATCCGAGGGTAGGTTGATATATGTGAGTCGGGGACCTGCATATGTCGTGTGGTCTGGAATTCCCAGCTGGGTTTATAATCGGTTCGAATCGTCGTTGCTCCTCGGTTATGGAGACTCAACTCACTGTTCATCATCGTAGAATTAATAACCAGAACTTGACTAAGGCTTGTGAAGAAGTTGGATATGAAGTTTCATGATCTCAGTGCGGATCGTGTCAGCTTTGTATATAATTCTCGAGAAGTTTTCTATATAAAGAATGTTGTTAAAAGAGCTTCTACGCAAAAGAACTTTGATCATTGTTAAAGCTATACCTTGAATCCCTGAGCCTGCATTACTGAGTTTATCAGTTAAGATTTCGGATAAGTCTTGTTGAGTACCTTTGTACTCAGGGTTCGTTGACCCCTTGTTGCAGGTGAGCCTCTTGAGCAGATCTGTTTTAGATCGTGCTGCATGACTATCAGTTCGTTCTGACGATGAGAATTAAATGTGTGATCCTTGGGCAGGATGTTTATTTTGTGTGTTAAGTATATGTTAATTATGCCACTCCACTACTACTATGGTTTGTAATAATTATGGAACTTAGTTTGTAAGGTTTGAAACAACTGGTTTGTAAACTATGTTATTGTAAGACTTCCGCTGTTTTTACTCTGGTTTTGATATTTGAATAAATGTTGTAATACTGCAATGACTCTGTAACGTGATCCTGCTCGGAAATCGTGGATGATTCGGGGTCACCCGAGGACACCCGACAGTCTTTTTAAGTTAATGGAAACATATGCATGAATGTCAATGGTCGTCGGACAGTGACAGGTGCATGTGGGCCCAATAACTTAGGAGGTTCTGCCACAGAATGGTATCAGAGCGATCGTTACAAGGTTTTTGTTGTATTGTTTTACGAAAACTTCAAAATGATTTGGGATGACTAAATTTAACTTGATAATTTGGTCCAAATTGCTTCTGACTTATCTTAATTCTTTCTCACCATTCCCTATTTGATTAAAATGTTTTGTGTGGTGGAGTAGTAATTATACTATGCCCTATATAAAAATAAATGTTGTTTATATGCATTATAAACTTTGATGTTTTTGTTCGTAAGAACGATTCATGCATCATGAATAATTCACTCGTTACTTCCTTCACCTCTTAGTCTGGAGTTAAGTAGTGAGTCTGGTTTGAGGAATGTAATCCATCTTAGCTACTCTTTGGATTTTGATCAAATGGTCTTACTTGGATTAAATTGGTTTCCTATAGTATGGCTCATGCCAAGATGATGCCCCGTAAGTCCACCGGACCCAAAGGAGTTCCTCGTCACCAACTTGCCCCTAGAAATGATGGTGCTAGCAGTAGCAGTACTAGGCCTGATCCCCAGGCAGAGGATACAGAGGATTTCCGCAGAGTTAGCACAATCTACTAGAGATAGGGCTTTGGATGTTATACAAATAGGTGAATTACAGGGTCAATTGAGGCAGCTCACCACCGCGCATAGGAACTGCGAAAGTATGTTAGTTCGTATGGTGGAAGGAAGAAATGAAGCTTGGCATAGGGAAGATGTAGCTAGAGCTAGAACTCATGAGCTAGAATTCTATGTAGAAGATTTAGAAGAACATAATACATATCTACATGAGGAAGTTCATAGGCTTAGCAATCTACTGAATCCGAATCATGAGCCTCAAGCTGATGCCATGGACCCCGGTGTCATCCTTGCCGATGATGATGAATCGGGAGAGGAAGAAGAAGAAGATCCTGAAGAATTAGTAATGATCGATGAAAGTGATGATGAAGGCGGTAATAATTCCAGGAATGGATACCGAGCCTGAAGTTTGAAGAAATTGAGGAAAGGAGGAGAGTTGTATAATAGTAGCTCTAGTTAAGTTATGTAGTTCCGTTTTCGTACCCGTAGGTTTGTTTGTACATTAGTAAGCTCCATGTAATGTGTCTAGAGTAAGCTTTGGTACAATTCAATAAAGACATGTGAATAAAGTTTGGTTTGTTATGAGCAGATGCGTCGTACACGGGGTTCGTTTATTCCAGGAACTTCACAAGATGAGGACGGTATTCCTGATCCGCCACCAATTCCAACCAATTTAGCTGATGCTATAACTGCACTTGTCAATGTGACGGCTGAAAATTCTCGTTTGCTTCATGAGATGGCTCAGAGTAATCAGAATCAGATGTACGGAAACCGTGGACTGCCACCATAACCGACAGGAGGCTACATATGTTGATTTCACAGACACAAGACCCCCAGTGTTTACCAAGGCAGATGAACCATTGGAGGCCTGATGACTGGCTTCGAACCATGGAGCAGAAATTTGACCTTATCCCATGCACAGAGTATCAGAAACCTACGTTTGCCGCCCAACAACTTAGAGGAGCAGCAAGTGCTTGGTGGGCAAACTTAGTGGCTATGCAACCAGCTGGCATTCCAATAACTTGGGCTGAGTTCCGTACGGCCTTCAGAGCCCATTATATCCCTGAAGGAGTAATGGCTATGAAGCTAGATGAATTCCTTGCTTTGAAACAAGGAGATCAAAGCGTGATGCAGTATGTGGGAAGATTTAATCATCTGTCCCAATATGCATCCGAACATGTCAATACCGATGTCAAGAAGAAGAGGTGGTTTATGAGAGGCCTGAATACCAAGTTGCAGACTATGATGACCACTTGCACCAATGTCACTTACCATGAGGCAGTAAATATTGCAATTGCTTCAGAATCAAAGTATCGGCAGCACAAGGAGCTCAAAAAGAAAAAGAGTGTGCCGTCTGGATCTTTTGGGGGAAATCCGAAGAGGCAAAGGGTGATTTATCATCCAGTACATCATAATCGTCCTCCTTATCGTCCGCCGCAGTTCCAAGCCGGGCAACAGTCAAATGTCCGTCCTGCTATAACCTATTTGAGTTCACAGTCAACCAATGCTCCTGGTGGCAATGCTCCAACATCCCAGGGTCACAACTATCCGTGCTATAATTGTGGAAGGACTGGTCATTTCTCTAGGGAATGTCCATATCCTAGGCAGGCTAATCAAAATTATCAGAAGGCTCCTGCCAATCAACAACAGGGTCAGGCACCAAACAAGAACCCCAATCAGAATGCTCAGAAGGGCAAAGATGAGAGGAAGACAGGACGGGTGTTCTATATTCAAGCTGGAGAAATTCTGGAAGGGGAGCCAGTGATGATGGGTATGTTTCCTGTTGCCAATCACCCTGTAGTTATACTTTTTGATTCTGGCGCATCGCATTCATTCATCAATAGAACATTTGTCGTGAAGCATGAAATTTCGATTAGGGGCAACAAAGGAAAGTTTCTTTATACAGTCGCCCGGGGGACGTCTGTGTACTAAGGAGATGGTATACCAGGTACCCGTAAACCTGGGTGGGCATATTTTTCCCACTACCATGATTATCCTTAAGGATCAGGATATAGATGTAATCTTGGGAATGAATTGGATGTATCAGCATAAGGCTGTTATAGATGCTTTGAATAGGACCTTAAGAGTGAGTTTGCCTGATAGTAATTCTCAACTTCTTATCCAACTTCCAACCCTAAGAAGATCAGTGAGTAAGATTTGTGCAACTGTTGTCAAAGAGATTAGAGATATTCCGGTAGTGTGTGGATTTTCGGATGTGTTTCCTGAAGATTTACCCGGTCTACCACCTGATAGGGATGTACAGTTCAATATAGAGTTACAACCTGGAACAGCTCCGATTTCTCGGAGAGCTTATAGGGATGCCACCTAAGGAATTAGGCCGAGTTGAAAACTCAGTTACAAGAATTGATTGAGAAAGGGTTTATCCAACCTAGTTCTTCACCTTGGGGATGTCCGGCAATTTTTGTGAAAAAGAAAGATGAGACCCTGAGGTTATGTGTTGACTATCAGTCCATTGAATGAGGTGACCATCAAGAATAAGTATCCATTACCTCGGATAGATCTGCTTTTTGATCAACTGGCCGGAGCCAAAGTTTTCTCCAAGATAGATTTGAGATCAGGATATCACCAAATCAAGATAAAGCCTGAGGATATTCCCAAAACGGCATTTACCACAAGATATGGGTTATATGAATACTTGGTAATGTCTTTTGGTTTGACAAATGCTCCAGCTCATTTCATGTATCTTATGAACTCAGTATTCATGCCGGAGCTAGACAAGTTTGTAGTGGTGTTTATTGATGACATTTTAGTATATTCCAAGAATAAGAAAGAACATGCAGAACATCTCAGAATTGTTCTGACCCGCTTGAGAGAACATCAACTATATGCCAAGTTCAGCAAGTGTGATTTTTGGCTTAAGGAAGTGCAATTTCTTGGACATGTCTTGTCAGCCGAAGGAGTTGCAGTTGATCCAAGCAAAGTGAAGGATGTGCTTGATTGGAAACCGCCAACCACAGTTCATCAAGTTCGGAGTTTTCTGGGTTTGGCGGGATATTACCGTCGGTTTATTCTAGATTTCTCAAAGATATCAAAGTCCATAACTGAATTGTTGAAGAACCAAGTTAAGTTTGTCTGGTCATCAGATTGTGAAGAGGCTTTCCAGACTTTGAAGAGACTGTTGACTACTGCGCCAGTGTTAGCCCAACCTGACATCGAGAAGCCGTTTGATGTTTATTGTGATGCTTCAGGTATTGGTATTGGATGTGTGTTGATGCAAGAAGGCCGAGTCATTGCCTATGCATCCAGGCAACTTAAGCAACATGAAGAACATTATCCGACTCATGACTTGGAGTTAGCGGCTGTGGTTCATGCTCTAAAGATTTGGCGGCATTACCTGCTTGGTAATACGTGTCATATGTATACAGACCACAAAAGCTTAAAGTATATCTTTACTCAGTCAGAGTTGAACATGCGACAAAGAAGATGGTTAGAACTGATTAAGGATTATGATTTGGAAGTACATTATCACCCTGGTAAAGCAAATGTGGTTGCAGATGCTCTCAGTCGCAAAAGTTATTGCAATTGTTTGACAGTGAGAACAATGGGTTTGAATTTATGTCAAGAAATGGAAAAGTTGAATGTAGAAGTAATTCAACTAAGGAAGTTTGACCAACATAATTGTTGAAGTCACTATTCGAGATCAAGTTATTGTTGCTCAGAAGGAAAACAAGGGTATAGCCCATATCAAGGAAAGAGTCAAGAAGGGAAAAGCGGAATGCTTTAGTATTGACAATGAAGATGTGTTGTGGTTCAAGGATCGCCTGGTGGTACCAAAAGTTCCTGAGTTGCGGCAGTCAATTCTAGATGAAGGCACATGCTACTAGGTTATCCATTCATCCGGGAAGTAACAAGATGTACCAGGACTTGAAGCAAAGATTCTGGTGGACTAAAATGAAAATAGAGATTGCTAGATACATAGCAAAGTGTGATACTTGTCAAAAGGTGAAAGCTATACATTTGAGGTCTGCTGGTGAATTACAACCATTACCTATTCCATCTTGGAAGTGGGAGGACATAAGCATGGACTTTATTGTTGGTCTACCCAAGACATCAAAGGGATTTGACTCAGTATGGGTTATTGTAGATCGACTCACTAAGTCAGCGCATTTTCTTCCAGTCAAGACAATATATCCTACGATCCAATATGCCAAAATGTACTTAGCAAGAATCATGAGTCTCCATGGCATACCCAAGACTATTGTGTCAGATAGGGGTACACAGTTTGTTTCCAACTTTTGGAAACAATTGCATTCTTCGTTGGGTACCAAACTTCTGTACAGTACAGCTTATCATCCGCAGACTGATGGACAGACTGAAAGAGTTAATCAAGTGCTTGAAGATATGTTAAGGTGTTGTGTCCTTAACTATTCCAATAAGTGGGATGAATGCTTACCTTTGGCCGAGTTCTCATACAACAATAGTTATCAAGAAAGCATTAGAATGGCTCCATTTGAAGCACTCTATGGTCGTAGATGCAGAACATCATTGAGTTGGTCTGAGCCTGGAGAAAGAAGATTCTTTGGAGTTGATCTTGTGAAAGAAACAGAAGACAAGGTTAGGCAAATACAGAGTAATTTGAAGATAGCTTAGTCCCGCCAAAAGAGTTATGCGGACAGACGACGGAGACCATTGGTATTTAACAAAGGAGATTTTGTATATCTGAAAGTATCACCAATGAAGGGAGTTAACCGTTTTGGTGTTAAAGGAAAGTTGGCACCCCGATACATTGGACCCTATCAAATTTTGGAAAGGTATGGAAAAGTGGCATATCGCTTGCAATTACCTGAACATCTTGCAGCTGTGCATGATGTGTTCCATGTTTCTCAATTGAAGAAGTGTCTCCGAGTGCCTGAACAGAATATTGAAGTTGAAGGAGTGGAACTAGAACCAGGATTTAACTTATTCCGAATATCCTATCCGAGTGTTAGATCAGAAAGATCGTGTTACTCGAAGACGGACAATCAAGTTCTATAAAATACAATGGAATCAACATTCAGAAGAGGAAGCTACTTGGGAATCAGAAGATTACTTGTTAGAAAAGTTTCCCGAATTTTTAGCGTCAATATAGAATCGAGTAATGTTAGTTGAGCTCGGTAGTACATGTTGTGTTTTGTAAAGGGACCTCAGCTGTTTTATGGACAGAGTTTGTATGTGTTCTTGCTGACACATTTCCTTTTCCATTACTTACCCTATGGCTTTGAATCTCGGGGCGAGATTTCTTTTAGGGGGAAGGATTGTAACACCTCGGGTGTTTAAATGTTAAAATCTGACATGTCATCATATGCATTGCAAAGCATTTGGCATTTGGTGAAAACTTTGATGTGCATTTACTAAAACAAGTTTACATTTGTGTAATGAGTGTTGAATTGTATTGTTTGACTCAAGTTCAAAGTTTGACTGGGTTTTGAATTTTTCGAGAAAACCCCGCGTTTCAACATGTAAACCCTACCCTAAAAATCCATTTCAAAATCTAAGCATATTTTGGGGTTGGGCCCAAAAGCAAAAGTGTAGAGCTTGGCAAGTTATACAAAGTTTGTTTTTGGAGTTTTTCAAGTTGTTTAGAAAATTTTTGAGTAAATCAAAAAGGCGTAATTCGGTAAATTTCCCTATTCAAATTCAAAAGTTCATTTCAAAATCTAGACCGAATTAGGAGATGGTTATAAAAGCAAAGTTGTAGAACTTTTGATTTTGAACAACTTTTGTTTTTGGAGATTTTTGAGTTGTTTAGAAAATTTGAGAGTAATTTATGAAATTTGGACGAATGGCAAACTTGTAATTTCTGTGAACAGTACTCACCGCTCAGGCTACACCGGCGGCGATCTTCGGCTTGCTTCCAGTCGCGCGCGTGGCCAGTCTGGGCGTCGCGTTGGCGCGCTGAAGGCTGCGTCATGGCTTCCTTGCGCTTCCTTGGCTGCCCTATAAAGCTCTGGAGCCGCCGTCGTTCTTCTTTCTTCGCTCTCTGTTTTTTTCCGTCGCCGCTGCTCCATCTCCGGCGAGCCCGTGCCATCGTTGTCGTGCTCCACCGTCGCTGTTAAGCTAGTCCCAGCTCCGCCTGAACCCTGCGCGTCCATCTGACCCACCAATTTGGCTTGTCTTCACCGGGAACTCGAGTTTCATCGCCTTCTTCCTCGCGGCCGGTAACCTCACCGTCGCATGCGCATCTTCGTGGCCAGAGTCCGTCGGTGAGCCGTTGCCCTTGATTGGTGTCCCTTTAGCTTTGTCTCGATGCCGTAGTGCTCATTTCACTATTGATTGGCCGTTTTATCCACTGCAGTCGCCGGCACACCGTCACCGACGATCCTTGCTCCGCCGCCGTTGCTGTTCACGTCGACCTGTGTTTACGTTGCTTCTCCGGCCTTAATTCTTGCTTGAACGTGTTCGTGGTGAGCTACTGGACCTTCCCATGCCCTCTGTTTCCCCGTTTTCGGCTTCGTTTCGCCGGCGTAACGTCGCCGAGCCACCGCATCCGCCATGGCCGACGCCAAGCTCATAACTCGTAGTAATTCGTCTAGCTAGTGCCTTCAGTCGATGCGCCGTGATGATGTGGTCATTTTGGTACCTTAACCGTCGCCTTTGGACTCACCGTCGGTGAGTTTGCGCCGGTCAGCGCCGTCATCGTCGTAGTCAACACGCGGGAGGTAGAAGATGACAGGTGGGGTCCAATGTCAGTGACTCAGCGTTCAAATGGATTTTTCTATTTTCAGATTTGAATGAATAGTGTCTATTTTTGTTATTTTTGTGTAGATTTATTTAGAGCTCCAAAAATTATGAAAATTTTTGTGTGACTTCTCTGAGATGTATAGTATTTAAGAAAAATATGAAATAGTGTTTTTCAGTAAGTTTTAAATGTGATAAAAATTGCTCAATTTATTCATAAATGGATTTCCAGGATTTTTCTAGGCTTATTTATTTATCCAAAAATTATGAAATTTGTTTTGCCACTTAGTTAACATGTAATGAACATGTACTAAAATTTTGGGCTCAATTAGAATAAGTTGATTTATTTCATAATTTTGAATTAAATAATTAATTCATAAAAGCAAATAGTAACCTTTAGTGATTTAGGTTTTGTTTGGAATTTTGGATTGAGTGATGACCTTGGGTCATTTGTTGTTAATGATCCTTGGCAGTTGATGTATGTGTTTACGAAAAAGAATTAGTTTGTTTGACTTGCAACTGTACCGCGAAGGAAAGTTGTATTCAAATTATTAATTTTTCATCCCTCATCGAGCATCATGTTTCGAATTCCGCATCATGTTAAACATGGCATTGTTATTACGTGTAGTGAACGAAGGTGAAAACGTGGTAGTTAATCAAGCTGTTGAAGAGGTTAATCCGTCTGTTGAGGTCGGGTCGAATACTTGTGTAACGTCGCAGGAACCGAACTTTTCCGTCAACGAAGGCAAGCCCCGGATGCATACAACCCTACCTTATGTTTTATAAATTAATTTCGCTTTTGCTTTCCGTTACTGCATTAAGTGATTAGGAGTTAAGTAAAAGCCTAATTGTTGCATTACCACCCTTGTTATTCCATATTTACCATATTACCAATCTTAAACTCGTATATGTTTAGTTTTGCTTAGCCATGCGTAGAACGATGAAAGTCGGGTGACTACCTGCCACCTGCAAGTTTTAAATGGAACATTGATTAATTATGTTAGCATGTGATATGGGAATGTGGAGTAATAAATCTAGACCGGGCGGACTCGGTGTGTGTGAGCCACAAGACATGGAGGTCTTGTGAGCGGGTTCTTTCCGCCTGTGTCGATTAAGGCACGTCCGTTGTTGAATTGTATGAGGTGAGAATTTGTAGTACTAACCACATACTCCGGTAAGCCTGAACTTGGCAATTCTATTACGAGAATGGCTACTCGCGCACTGGGAGTGGAGAGATGGCGGGAATAGCGTGTACCCACGTGGCCATGGGCTGGAATGGTGGAGTACTTATTCTCGGGTGGCGCGGACCCGTTCTTGTTTTAGAGGATCCGAGGGTAGGTTGATATATGTGAGTCGGGGACCTGCATTTGTCGTGTGGTCTGGAATTCCCAGCTGGGTTTATAATCGGTTCGAATCGTCGTTGCTCCTCGGTTATGGAGACTCAACTCACTGTTCATCATCGTAGAATTAATAACCAGAACTTGACTAAGGCTTGTGAAGAAGTTGGATATGAAGTTTCATGATCTCAGTGCGGATCGTGTCAGCTTTGTATATAATTCTCGAGAAGTTTTCTATATAAAGAATGTTGTTAAAAGAGCTTCTACGCAAAAGAACTTTGATCATTGTTAAAGCTATACCTTGAATCCCTGAGCCTGCATTACTGAGTTTATCAGTTAAGATTTCGGATAAGTCTTGTTGAGTACCTTTGTACTCAGGGTTCGTTGACCCCTTGTTGTAGGTGAGCCTCTTGAGCAGATCTGTTTTGGATCATGTTGCATGACTATCGTTCATTCTGACGATGAGAATTAAATGTGTGATCCTTGGGCAGGATGTTTATTTTGTGTGTTAAGTATATGTTAATTATGCCACTCCACTACTACTATGGTTTGTAATAATTATGGAACTTAGTTTGTAAGGTTTGAAACAACTGGTTTGTAAACTATGTTATTGTAAGACTTCCGCTGTTTTTACTCTGGTTTTGATATTTGAATAAATGTTGTAATACTGCAATGACTCTGTAACGTGATCCTGCTCGGAAATCGTGGATGATTCGGGGTCACCCGAGGACACCCGACAGTCTTTTTAAGTTAATGGAAACATATGCATGAATGTCAATGGTCGTCGGACAGTGACAGGTGCATGTGGGCCCAATAACTTAGGAGGTTCTGCCACATTTTGTCATGCTTGTGCTGTTTCAATATGGCCTTGTATAACTCGAACCTATTGTTCGGCTTCCTTGACAAAATCAATACCATGGTACCTCCTTTACCTAGGCTCAACCTAGTTCAAGGGGGTCCTACATTTTTGGCCATAAAGTGCTTCGAAAGGAGCCATCTTGATACTCTCTTGGTAACTATTATTGTAAGAGAATTCCACGAGAGATAACCACTTCTCCCATGATCCCTTAGAGGATACAACACATGCTCTTAATATATCTTCTAAGATTTGATTCACTCGCTCGGTCTGCCCGGAGGTTTACAGATGGTATGCTGAACTTCTGATTAGTTTAGTTCCCAATGCCTTATGCAAATGTTCCCAAAAGTGAGCTATAAACTGTGGTCCTCGTTTTGAGATTATGGTCCTTGTTACCCCATGTAACCTCATGATATGAGAAACATATAGCTTGGCATACTTCCCAGCAGGATACTTTATGTTGACCGGTACGAAATGCGCTGACTTGGTGAGGCAATCCACATGACCCATATGGAATCATGACCCTGCTGCATGTGTTAGAGACCTATAATAAAGTCCATACATATTTCCTCCTATTTCTAGCCTGGAATGAACAACAGTTGAAGCGGTCCATTAGGTTTCAGATGATCCGCTTTGATCTATTGCAAGTATCACATCTAGCAACATAGGCGGCGATTTCTTTCTTCATCTTGGTCCACCAAAAATAGGTTTTCAAATCTTGATACATTTTGCTACTACCCGGATGGATAGACAACTTGGATGAATGAGCTTCATCTAAAATTTGATTTCTAAGTTCACAGTCTTTTGGTACCACAAGTCGGTCCTTGAACCATAACACACCCTTTTCATCCAACCTAAAATGCTTGGGTTCTTGTTCCTTCATCTTTCTCTTGATGTGAAATACACCTACATCTGTCTTTTGTAGTTCGATGATCTTGCTCTGAAGTGAGCAACTGATAGTAATATTGTGTAGCACAATAGGAGGCAACAGATTAAACCCATCTTCCAACAAGGCTTCTAAGGTGTTACAATGAGATTTCTGACTAAGTGCATCTGCTACAGCATTACTTTTCCTAGATGATAGTGCACTTCCAAATTATAGTCCTTAATCAGCTCTAACCATCTATGTTGTCTCATGTTTAGTTTAGGTTGAGTGAAGATGTATTTGAGACTTTTGTGATCAGTGCATATGTGACATACATTCCCCAACAAATAATGTCTCCATATCTTCAATGCATGAACAATTGTGGCAAGTTCTAAGTCATGTGTAGGATAGTTGACTTCATACTTTCTCAACTGTCGAGAAGCATATGCAATAACTTGACCTTCTTGCATAAACACACACCCTAAACCTATACCTGATGCATCACAGAACACATCGAAAGGCTTTTCAATGTCGGGTTGTGCCAGAATAGGAGTAGTGGTTAGTAAGGTTCGTAGAGTGTGAAAAGCAGCCTCACACTCTGGAGACCAATTAAACTTTTCATCCTTCTGAAGTAATCTGGTCATGGGCTTAGTTATCTTGGAAAAATTAGGAATGAAACGATGATAATAACCTGCTAGCCCTAGGAAACTCTGAACTTCATGAACCGAAGTTAGGGCCTTCTAATCCATGACCTCTTACACTTTAGATGGGTCTACAAAGATTCCATTTTTAGATAATATATGACCTAAGAAAGGTACTTTCCGTAACAAGAATTCACACTTGCTAAATTTTGCATACAATTTATGCTCTCTCAGCCTAGACAAGACAATCCTCAGATGCTCTGCATGATCTGCCTCATTTTTAGAGTAAATTAGGATATCATCGATAAACATGACCATGAACTTATCGAGCTCGGGCATGAATAACGAATTCATCAAATAGATGAAATAGGCTAGAGCATTTGTCAGTCCAAAAGACATGACCAAATACTCATACAAGCCATACCTAGTTGAGAAAGTTGTCTTAGGTACATCTTCTGGTCTGATCTTGATCTGGTGATAGCCTAATCTCAAGTCAATCTTAGAGAATACCTTTGCTTTTGCTAGTTGGTCGAATAAAATATCAAGGCGGGACAAAGGATACTTGTTCTTTATGGTTACGGCATTGAGCGGCCTATAGTCCACACACATCCATAATGATTTGTTGTTTTTCTTCACAAACAAGGCTAGACAACGCTAGGGAGATGAACTAGGTTGAATGAGACCTTTGTCCAAAAGTTCTTGTAGCTAAATTTTAAGTTCGGCTAACTCATTGGGTGGCATCCTATAGGGTCTTCTTGAGATAGGTGTTGTACCTAGCACTAACTCAATCTTAAATTCCACATTCCTATCTGGTGGCAAACTAGGCAACTCATCTAGGAATACATCATAAAACTCACAAACTACTAGAATATCACAGAGAGTAGTGGCTTGGATGGCACATGACAAGTTTTGAAGATCAAAACTTTAGGGAAGTGGTATTAGAAAAGCATTACCCCCTTTGGGTTCCCTCAACATAATTGTTCTAGTGGTAGTGTTAATGAGAATTCCATGACCACTCATCCAACTCATGCCCAATATCATATCTATGGCTAATCCTGGCAATACTATGAGATCCATTGCATACTCCCTCTCTTGTATGGAGATAAGCACATCTCTAACTAATTGGTTTGTAGAGATAGTAGCCCCCACTGAACTTATACTATAGCCACCCTTGTCTACCTCAATTATTTTCTAATCATGCTTAGATGCAAAAGTCTGACTCATAAATGAATGCGAAGCTCTAGAATCAAATAAAACAATTGTAGGGTGTTTGTTTACAAGAAACATACCAGCGGTAACAACTTCTCCTATGGGGATTTCCTCCATGGCTGTATAATGCACATACCTAGGATGTGCTTTAGGATTGGCTTGCTTTTGGTTGCCTTGATTCTGATTACTGCCCTTTTTAGGATAGGGGCACTCTTTGGCCCAGTGGCCCGTCTGATTGCAATTGAAGCATGACTAGTTACTTCTTGGCCCTGTTGAGCTTCCTTGGCCAGCGTTACCCTTGGGCAGTGCAATGGTGAATGCCCTGCGAAATGTCTTCTGAGGGTGACTGGCCTGAGCTTTCTACTAGGGAGGCCTAAACTTAGGCACTAGGGGACAGAACTGTGGCCTGGTTGCCATTGGAGCCCTAGAATGTGATAAACCTGAGGCACCCGCCTCCGCTGCTTGCTTGCGGCCCTTTGCTACCGCATGTAAGTTATTCTGGTTCTCTTGAGTTAGGGCATCACTGACGAACTCATTTTATGTAGCACATTTGGAGTTGGCCATAGTTTTCATCAACTTGGTGCCAAGGCCTCTCTTGAAGCTTTCTATCTTTTTCTCTTCTGTATCCATAAATGCTGGTGCATATCTAGACAAGTTGTTGAATGCTTGCATGTACTCGGTGAGAGTCTTTGTCCCTTGTGTCAACTTCATAAACTCAGCGGCCTTCATCCACATCAGCCCCAGGGGTATATGATGCCCCCTAAAGGCTGTCTTGAATTGTTCCCAGGTGACATTTGCACCCGCATGTAGGGAAGACAGATAATGAGTCCATCAAATCCCTATCGGTCCCTGCAATTGATGGGATGCATATTCTGCCTTCATCTGTTCAGTGACCCTTAATAGGCAAAATTTTTGCTCAATAGTGCTTAACCATTCATCCGCCTGGAGCGGTTCTTCTGCCTCCTTGAAGATGGGAGGCTTAGTGTCCTAAAAGTCCTTAAATGAGCTATATTGATTGGGTTCTAGCCCTTGATTTTGCTGGCAGGCACGGGCAGTATTCTACGCAATGAGGCATAGTATTTCTTCCATTGCTCGCTGATTCCTCATGAATTGCATGAAAAACTCATTCACGGAGGGTGGCGGTGGTGGTGGTAGGTCACCATCATTGCCACCATTTTGGCTGGCGCTGGATCCAGCACGTGTGCGAGGCATCTACAAAATTGCAGTAATAAGTGATTATTGGATGATATCAAGAAATTACAGAAGAATTATATAATCATGCCAAACTAATATTACTGAAGAGAATCTTAAATTCATACAATAAAACAGAGGCACAATAATTCATTCTCACAACATGACATCACCAATTTGATCACTTATCGTACTCGCAATGCGTTAACATGCATGTCACATTTCACCAGCAAAACAAAACTGGGACTTAATTAAAATTCCAACCATCATAATGCAAGGTTCCAATATTACATTAATGATACATTCGAAGATCAAAACTTAAGCTACATGTCCATTACATAAAAGATCGAAAAAGATATTAAACTAGCGCATCTAGCTAATCACTATAGCAGAGTCAGGGCTCAAAGTGGTCATTGTCAACACCGAACATATAATCACCATGGTCATCCAACTAGGGCTCAACCTCCTCCTTAGACTCCTCCTCGACATCCTCCATGCCATCAACATCAGCAACCAATACATTTGGATCTTCTTCCGCTATGGCTACTGGGGGAGGAATAGGATTAATGATGTTGTTGAGGCGATGAACATCATGCTGAAGCTCCACAATGGTGTTCTGGTGCTCCTGAATCTGACGTCGGTACTCCGCCTCCCTCTGACAATAGTCATTCTCCAACCACCTAGCTAGAACCATAGTCATAGTCCTAGCCTCCTCTCTAGCCTTTACAAGATGGTAGGCCTCATCGCTCTGCTGGATGGCCTATACCCTCTGAGCATGAGCGACTCGTGTCTCTACCTATGCTACGTTCCTATCTGCAACAGCATTCTCCATCTAAGTCTGGAGGGCTCCCAATACTATATGAGTGTCAGCAGTGTCCCAAAGAGCCTCCCTAGCTATCTTCTTGTGCTTATGCACATGCTTCTTTAGCCTTCGCTATACTTCCCTAGCCTCCATGAGCTTGTTCACATAGATGTTATAAGACTCTTGCTAGACATAGCGGGTGTCCTCCCAGGCATAAAACATCTGCATGATAGTGGACATGGCACTCATAGCAGGACTCGAGCTCTATGCCTGCTCGTCAAGGTCCCGCACCATAGAAACACTGTCATGCTGCCTCCAAACTGTTGTAGCTGGATCCACCTGAGGAATAGAACCCGCTGCACTATTGGTGAGTGAATCACCATGCTACTGACAAAGTGTGCTCAAGATCTCAAAGGCTGCCACTTGAGCGCCTTCCTAAGGGGTTCTTCCCTCAGATTTTGCTTTCCAGCCCTGGTACTGTGGTGCACATGTACAAGCTGGGATGGACACTTGCACCTCAAACCATGGTTCCTCCTACACATGCCTCTATGTCCAAAAGTATTGGGGCAGCTCTGTGTACCCCATAAAGTGCAACACTCTCCAGAGCAAGGCAGGTGTGCCAAAAATACCCAAGAATGCCTTGTTCCCTTCCGATGGGTAATAGGCTACCATCTGTAATAAAAATGGTGCAACTCTCATGACAACAACGTTATAATAGAAAAGAGTTACTTAACCAAATAAGAAACTTATAAGGGGAGGAATAATGCAAGTATGTAATGAATGATTTATCATGATGCATGCACGTTTCATACGTCCTCACAAACTTAGCAAAATTGAAACTTCTAGTGGCATACACAGTGGCATACATATGTTCTCTCATAATATAAACGTAACTAGTCGGGCTACCCGTTTTGCTGTTAGTGTACATGCATAAGAATTTCATTTCAGCCCAACCCCTCAATTATATCTGCAGAAATGGACATCTAGGCTTTAGGTTGCAAGCTAAATACTTCCATATATATACTTCCATATCAAAGCTACCCAAAAGTAAATACGTCCCATATATACATATAAATATGCATATATAGCCATATCAAAGCTAACCCACAATTAAATACCTTCGTATATATATGCGATATATATATACTTTAGTATCAAAACTACCTCTCCCCTTAGACTGAACGCTCATATCTTGCGGTCATGCCACTCATCATCTTACCTTGGGCGTAGAGGCATTTGATCCATACATTACCACTCAAGTGAATGGCATCCATACAATAGCACGCCGTATGGACGATGAAAATAAAACTCCCATGTTAGTACTTATTTAACCACCTAAAATCCTTAACTAGGCATAAGGGAAACGATCACTGTCACACTTTAGTTTTAGATTTTAGATTTGAACACCTATATATATATAACTATAAGTTGTTAAAATCTTGTTTTAGAAAACAAAAACCTTTGTTTTAAATACACATGTGGCAATTAATGTTAAATCTTGCTCCGATGCCAGCTGTGATAGAACTGACCAATTTATAAGAGCATAAGTACAATGGCAATCACCGAAATGATCGCACTGTCATACTTGAGCCCATATAAATCTGGTAGTCTATCGAGTACCACAAAGGGTCTCGATTCATCACCAACATACAACCAAGATCATACATGATTCAACATATATGCCACATATTACATAGAGTTCACAAATACATTACCATCCATCAGAGTACAATTAAAAGTTATTACAACCTAAGTTCAAATAAAGTAGTAGTAGCGGAAGCAAAGGTAGTTTTTAAACTAACATCACCATTATTCAAATACTTGCTAGTTTGTGATCACATCCCACAAAAGCATCATAGATTAGATATATAGAAGCACCTTGCCCATGGCCTACTCCTCGTCCACAGTGGGACAGAAGCAATTCTTACAATAGCCATGAAAGACTATGTTATCTGCAACAAGTGGGGAAATAAACCTTGAGTACAAGAAGGTACTCAGCTAGACTTACCCGTCATAAACCAAAAATAATGTGACTCCAAGGATCATGCAAGGCTTTACAAGTGGAGCTAGTTTGACAATATTTTGCATAAAAAGCCACTAGTTCAACTATACATTTTATAATTCGGGTATCAAGTTAATTATAGCTATTCACCTCTAGATTAACAACTAACCTGTGCCAAACATGTGATATATCATTATGTAGCAACGCAATAATAACCATAGCCGGTGTAGCATTCCCATGTCCAATATAACCATCAAATTCCATAGTCCAGTTACTACAATGCTGGGACTAGTCGAGTTTCTCACTATCCAGGAGGGATGGCGATTCGAATCAGTTGCAACCAGCTGGGCAGTTATTCCTAACACAAACACACACTTCCCCCATCGGGCTCATGTCGGGTCACCTTTGGTATAACTCAGGTACACATTTCATAGGTTTGATCAGTGTCGTACAACCAGGGACAACTAGCTACCAGGACATTCAGGCCTGGCCTGCCCTTGGGCTCATGTCTGGCTCCCTGCACATCCTTACTACCATCCAGAGTGCGCACTCTAACAGAACGATGCCCAGACTTAGTTGAGCTACTCGGCTTCATGGTCAGAACGAGTTATTCGGCCAGCTAAGTGAGAGGCATGAGTTCAATCTTGACAGAAGCACCAACAATGGTACGGTCCTTAATCAACATAGATGGGATCAACATAGCCAAACCACACCTTGTGCATATAAGATCCCACCCGGTCTCCACTTAGATAACATCCCATGGTAATTTTCCATGATAGCAAATATAGCCAACCATGCTCTGGTATCCACCTATATCTCGCAGGTGATAGGAAATCATCCAACTTCTACCAGTCTAAGCATCGCTAAGCATATGTTTGATCCTGGACCTACATAGGGTTCAAGGTATATTTCTAAACAAGGTAGTTCTATTCATCAAGTCTTTCCAACCAACTCTTATAACCTAAAGCATCAAACATAAAGGACTCAAGTGATATTTGTAAAAACATAGGAGGCTTAGAATGCTCCGGGGCTTGCCTTTCAGAAAGGAGGTAGGCCTATGATCGGGGCACTCTGGTAGTTTTTCTGGAGCCTGCTCCTCACTTTCAGGAGCTGCCTGTTGTGGTGCCTCCTGGGTTTCCTCCTCTTCAGTCTCGAATTCCAAGAGAGTGATTCCCTCGGGCGACCCATTATGCATGAGCACAAAATAAGGTACAAGAATACACAGGTAATGATATGGATGATATGATATGATGCATAAACATAAATGTCCTTAACAACAAGGTATTAGGGTGATAACAAGATTAACTTTCTTTTACTGAGTAAGTGCATATCTCCTCTCTAGTAATTAAACAAACACCTATTTAGCATTTTCTCGACTGCAAGACAACAACTACTTGTTTTGACCATAATAGAAGTTATACGTATCCAAATAATATGGTTGTGGACTTTCTAGAAATCTTATGAAATTTCCTACAACTCTCTTTTAATCATCTTAAGGTGATTCAGTAACTATCTAGGTCAAAAAACTCAATCATTTAGATCTATCCAGAGGACAAGCAAATCTAATAGCAGACTTCTAACACTATAACTCTTAAACCATGAGGCATATGACCATGAAATTTTAGGGCGAGACAAATGGGTAAGTTATCTACAACTTTGTTATTACCAAGATTCACAGAAAACTTCATCTTCATTATGAAAACACCATGACAACAGAGACTATACATGTAGTCATCCAATTGAATTATAGAGCCATAATTAACTAGTTGCCTATAATTGCATGGCGGCACGATGGTGCACAGCGCACGCGGCGGCACGGTGGCGCTTGCCGTTCTTACGAGACAGTGGTTGGTGATGGGTCTCCGTCATAGGAGAAGGTGCTATGGGTCACGGTGGTGCGGAAACAAAATCAAGAGGGGAAGATAGGATCTAGCGAGGTCCGACCATGGCAAGGTTGAGCTCATGGCCATGGCAGGCGCGCTCGGTGCGGCGACACGTTCCTGCGCGGTGGTGGCGGTAGCAGTGAAATAAATGATGGCATGAGCATTTATGACCTAAGGCAATGATGGACCATGGGAGAAGAAGGTAGGAGGAGCAGTGGATAAGGTTGGCCACGGCGAGCTCGGAGCTCAGCGGCGCTCAACGGCCATGGCGGTGATGGCTACACAAAATGTGGCTTTACCTTGGCTCGGATGGTGTCTCTGGTGGGTTAGGAAGGTGGAGCGGCTCATGGAGGAGATGTGGGTGAGGTGGATTAGGTTGTGGCACTGCGTGGGCAACGAGCGAGCACGGCGGTGGTGCGGTGGTGATGGTGCGGTGCTCCGCTTCGCTTCGGCAAGCGCGAGAGAGGCAGAGCGAGGGCGAGAGAGTGAGAATGGGAGGGAGCAGCGCCATCGCCTCCCTCTTCACTCCCCTTTGGCCTGACTGGCGGGCATAGGGCTAGTGTATGGGTGAAGCCGATTTGAATCAGTGAAGCCCGGCCGATTTGAATTGGTGAAGCCAATTTAGTCGACTGAAACTGCCATCATCCCTCTCCTCTATCTCCTAATCTATGGCGAATTTGTGAAAACTTTAGTAATACAAAGTGTAGAGCTACATGAGTACTACAAGATTGCTTAAAGGAGTTTTGTCTAATTCATCATGGTTTTCAAACTACAATGCTCCAAACTAGGCTACTTTGAAACTGAAAACCAGCTTTAGACTTAGCAAAATTTCTAAGTCCCTAAACAACATTTGATTGCTGCTTTGGAGTTGTTTTTAACTATGTTGGGCACTGAATTAGCTCATGACCCTTAAATAAAGTTTGTTCCACATAAGATAAGCTACAACTTTTATTAAGGGTGCACTGCCATGCAAATACTCTAAGCTACTGTTCAATTTTGATCAAACTAGTATCATGAAAAATGACATTTTGAGTAAACTATGACTTAGAAGCAAAATTGGCCCATGTCATGAATTCAAACATTGTTTCATTTACCATCCTAGATATGTCTAAGGTGTTTTTGTGACCTCAAAACCATCTCTTGCATTGGTCACACATTATCACAAGCATATGCATGTATATAATCAACATCACATGTGATAACAGATAAAGAATGAGATGAAATTTTATATGCTCATGCTCATGAATGAATGGATGATGCTTGTGCTCATGAAATGTAAGTGCCAAATGCAATGCTTAACACTAGGGTGTTATAGCCTCCTCCATGCGTGCAAGCGGCCTGTGTCGCCTCCTCTGCGTGCTAGTTGGGCCACACCGCCGCCTGCTCCTCGTGGCATAAGATGGGGACGAGGCTGCACCGCCACCACCTCCCACTGGTTGGAACGGAAGAAAAGGTGAAGGATTTAAGGAAG
The DNA here is from genome assembly GCF_019320115.1 of Miscanthus floridulus. Taxonomy (NCBI): domain Eukaryota; kingdom Viridiplantae; phylum Streptophyta; class Magnoliopsida; order Poales; family Poaceae; genus Miscanthus; species Miscanthus floridulus. The sequence continues at coordinate 114,914,172 of NC_089580.1, read as the reverse complement.
AGTGGGAGGAGAAAGTGGCGGCTGTAGGAATAAGGCAAGTTAGGGTTATGCTTTAATCGGGCCATGTCGAGTCGACACATCGTGCTAGAGGAGCCATCCAGGCATAGCTCTACAATTAGTCTTGGCCATGCCTGAGCTGTGCCAAATCTTTGGTCCATGGGCTATGCTGATGGGCCATGGGCCTTATGGCCACTACTACAGGATGGCCTTGTTGTCCCAGGCGGTAACGACCTTTAGTCCCGGTTACCGCGCTGGGACAACGATCCCGGGACTAAAGGTGGAACCTTCAGTCCCGAGTCATCGAGTCGGGACTAAAGAGGGACCTTTAGTCCCAGTTGGTGTTACCAACTGGGACTAAAGGCCCTCTAGCCGAGCAAACACGGCCGCACCCTTTAGTCCCGGTTGGTAACCCCAACCGGGACTAAAGGTTCCTTTTCTTTTTCTTTTTTTTTGTTTAATTTTTTTCAGTTCAGTTACACATATTTGTTTAATATATAATATGTTTTTATGTACGTATTCTACACTGCTAATATAAATACACGCACACAAATAATTACATCTAATTCTCATCTCGAGCATTATTATATTCGAATAAAGTATGAAACTATATATATTATAGATATATATGTATATATACAACACTTTCATAATCTTGTTCTCGAAAATAACGATATCAATAAACATTTAATTTACATCATTTATTCCTTAGGATTAAAGTAAAACTCGCTGTTGGGATTTAGCACTTTTTCTAGAAGAAATCCTGTTATTGACTCTTGAACTGCTTTCAGATGGTCTTTTTGCATGACCCTTTGTTTCAACCATTCAGTCTTGCATTTGAAATAAAAGGAAAAGTATTAATACACATATATATATATATATTCATTTAAAAATAAATAAAAATTGATATATACGTACTTTGAGGACATCTTCAGGAGTTCTTCTTATGTGAGCAGTGATAAATTCACAAACGTAGTATCCACATAAGTTATTACCTGGTTGCTGCCGCAAACACCACTGTACGAGAAGAAGATTATACTCATCATCTCACATATAAATTGAAGTACGATATAGTAATTAAACACATGGGGAAGTATATATAGTACAACTTACTGGTATTTCAACTACATTAAGTGGTGCCTTGCAATCCTTACGGTGTTGCTGAATAAACTCTTTCCAAACCCTATGCGACCAATAATGTACGATCGTTAATAAATTATGGCAAAGTCTATTCAATAATAGTTGTGTGCGAGAGATCAAAATTATCCCTGGATAATGTCTATCATATCTTGGTATAGTGCTCGCTCTTTTCTCAACGAGTCCAAGATTACTAACCGACTTGAGTTTAACTCAATGACAATGAGTATCCAGTGAAACCTGCATTGGTTTATACACACACGTACATGCATATAAGTTGTATTGATATTACATAAAATGTGTAGACTACATTATTATTAACACTTACTCAAAGTTGTACGAGAAAAGTATTGTTGTCTTGTCGTGCTGCTTCACGAAGAACCTCATGATATTCTTCTGTGCTTCAGATGCCCACTGCTCCTTGGCAATAATATCGGTTTTGAATACGATATAAGGATCAATGAAGCCAACACTGATATCTTGTATTCTTTAGAGCTCTGACATCTGGAATTTATATATAAATATAAGTTACATATGAGGATAATTATATACATGTACACATGGAAGTGAGTTTATTAAATAAAAGTATGAATCACTTACAAACAAAAGGAGCTAATGATTGATTTGTCTAGAGCGTCCATGTGGTATAGTTGATGCAATTCTTCGAAACTAATATGTAAGATGTCATCGCCATGGAAGTAATGATGGTCTCTAAATCTGACAAAGATCCACTCCTCACCCCTGCCACACGCCTGCATGTACCACTTGTTGAGCAAGTACATTTGCGTACCCAATTCATTCAGAGCCACAGGGTTGTACAAACTTTTGCCAAATTTATAAGTCTTCTAGGTATCAACTTCCAGGTTCTAGATTGGAGCTTTTCCCATCAATTGATCCAAGGTTAAACCAGTTAGTTCAAAAAAGCATTAAGGTCTTGAACCGACACTTCTCTAGAGTTGTCTGGTCGATAGACTTGTATGTTGGAACTATATTCATTAGCAACAACAAGATTTTGCATTGGTTGCTTCTGTTGTCCGAGCTGTGGGACATCCTTCCCTGATGCTCTTTTCCTTTTCTTATCTACATCATATGACTTCACAAGGGAGCGGTCATAGTCTGATAGTGGCGGAGGCTTACGAAGTTTAAGCATCTTTTTCTTGTGAGCTTCGACCTTCTACCTCAGTAGATCTCGTTGTATGTAAAAGTACGGCTTCTCCTTAAGCTTCGCTTGTCTCTACTTTTGGATATCTATAAAAAAATCTTTCACTTTTTTGTCTTCTTCAGTTGCTATTTGCTCATTAGTCTTTTCAGAAAGTATTTCTTGAGAAATAACTCTTTTTTCAGGGTCTTCTTTGCCGTCGGGACCTTAGACGTCTCTGTAGTGCGTCGCTGTGGAGGGGGTGGGGCAGTGTTGGAGACCGGCGTGGAGGCAATGAGGCTGGTGTTGGAGACCGATGTGGAGGCATTGGAGATCGTTGTGGAGGTGGTGGGGCCGGTGTAGGAGTTGGAGATCGTTGTGGAGGCAATGGGGCTGGTGTAGGAGTTGGAGATCGTCGTGGGGATGAAGTCGTCTCGCCCCCCGTGACGTTGTGAGGAGATGGGGAATGAATGATTGGGCTAGGCTGGGGGAGACCCTGCTACAAAAACAAGTTGTGAGTCAATTATTTTTGAAGCCAATATAAAATTAATGGAAAATAATATTTCATTCACTTTCATTCGTACCTAGGGTGAGGTAGGGGAAGCGGTGGCATCCCAGGAATGATGATGAAGTGTTTGTGCCATTGAATAAATGTCTTCTCTGCTTCTCCTAGTGTCTTCTCCCCATCACCGCCTTCAATGTTAAGAGGAACATTGCTATAACCTTTGAGCACTCTATCGACCGAGATGCTAGCATATCTAGGTTGAATAACTGACCCATGGATTCTTGGTGTCTTCGTTCGGTCTATTGGAGATACAACCCCAACAGCCACCATGATTGATGCATTATTACCATTTGGAATGTGCAGCTCATATGTTGTTAGAGGCTCGGTAATGTCATCAATAGGGAAGCGCAACCCAGCATCATCTTGAATAACTGGCAGCTCCGTGGAAGCACAACTGCTTTTCATCTGACCAACGGGGCTAATGGTGACTCTCAGCGTTGATTGCGATTACATTTAACTCATTGCTAGCTGCACTTGCCTCTTGATCTCCTCCTGTATTCTTGCCTCAAGAGATTTTTCTCGTTCACGTGATTCAAGCAATGTTTGTCGTGACTCATTAACAAATTACTCTAATACACGAATTCGGTCTGCCTCCTCATCCTTCTTTCTCTAGTGGCTTCTATAGGTATTCTTGTCTGCTGGGAATGCTTGTAGCCATAGAACCGCCCCATAGCCTCTTGTTCGACCACCATGTTTAGGATTCTCTAGGGCATATGTCAATTCATCCTTCTCTTTGTTGGGCTTGAAAATACCACTATCAACTTCTTCCCTAGCACGAGCTAGTCTTTGTGTTGCTCTCTCAATTTTTTGGCCAAAAATTAGCTTGCTAGTGTCTGGGTCTAGGCTTCCCCCATGAGCGTAGAACCAATTCTTCGCGCGTTGAGGCCAATTCTTCTCTATTGTTTTAGGTATGATTCCCTTAGCAGTAATCTCTGCTTCTAGGTTCTGCCACTTGGGAATAGCACTCCTATAACCACCTGATCCTATGCGATGATGGTATTGCTTCTGTCAGGTATTCTATTGATTCCTCATCACACGTTCCTCACTCTCTTGAGATGTCTTGTATTGTACGAAGTCATCCCAATGGGACTCCAACTTGACAAACGCCTTAGCATTGAAATCTGGCGTATCATTCTTCAAGATAAACTTTTTATACAATGTCTTCTTCCAACTCTGGAATAATGTTGCCATCTTCTTCATTGTCCAATCCCTCACTAGCTCCTTCAAAGCATCATCTGCTTATAATGTGAAATGTTGAGTGATATCTCTCCAAGCTAGGTTCTTGTCACGATCAGATACAAAACTAACATTAGGAGCGGATATCTTCTGCTTCCATTCACGAACACTAACTGGGATCCTATCCCTTACAATGAACCCACATTGATTGACATATGTCTGAGCATGTGGTCCCAATGGTTTGCCGGTGTCGGTATCGAACTCTGATATTATGAAACAACCCTCTAATGGCTTTTTTGGCCCTCGGACTTTTCTACTCTTGCCGGTGGTTGATGTAGATCCAGAGACCGGCTACATGAGTAGAAACATAACGATTAACAACAAATATACGTACGCATGCATCTATAAGAGATGATAGATAATCGAATATACCTCGCCAGTATTTTCTTACGCGACAATTTATTGATCTTCAACCACCGGGATATTCAGGATATCCTCATAATCAGCAAAGTACTAACTCGTGTCATCTACATCCGCATTGGTGCTGGCGTTGATAATATCCATCATTATGTCATCATTCAAGTTATCATCCAGAGCAGCCATTTGTATCTTCAAGATAACATATAGATAGAATTACTATGGCACATAACATAAGTACATGTGATAACACATATAGAATTACTAAATCCAATTAAATATAATAACACATAATATTTCATAAGGATAAATAATAATAAGGTATAGGCTTTGGAATCGAATAAAAACACTTTCGATCCAAAAACATGGAAATAAGTACATGTATATATACACATAGAATAATATAATTTTCTCTCTCTCTCTCAACACATAGAAATAAGTGCATATGTATATATCTTTAGATATGCATGTGCTAACACATAGAATGTCTCTCTAGATACAATTTTCTCTCTCTCTCAATATATGGAAATAATTAAGTACATGTATATATACACATAGAAATAATTAAATATATATATATATATGTATACATATAGAATCTCTCTCTAGATATGCATGTGATATAGATAGAATTACTAATAAAATATCCAAGTGATATATAGATAGAATTACTAAAATAAAATATGCATGTGATATAGAGATAGAATTACTAATAAAATATGCATGTGTCAATTACTAAAACAAAATTAAATCTAACATATATATAGAGAGATAGAATATAATTACTAAATCCAATTAAATAAAATAACACATATATATCTAGATAGAATTAATTACTAAATCTAATTAAACCTAACATATATACATAGATAGAATTACTAAATCAAAATTAAATCTAACACATATATAGAGAGAGATAGAATAATAATTACTAAATATATCAAAACTATAATAAAAAACTATCTAAATAAAGTACTAATTAAATTTTAATATATTTAAATCTAATTAACATATATCAAAAACTATCTAAAAAACTAACTAAAAAACTAAGAATAAACTACTAATTAAATTTTAATACATTTTAATCTAACATATATATCAAAAACTATCTAAAAACTATCTAAAAAATATGGCCGAGAGCAGCTAGCTAGCAGGCTAGCTGGGGCGGATGGCGGGCGTGCTGGCCGGCCATGGGGCTGAGCTGAGCACCTCACGCGAGGACGACGTACAGCGGAGACAAGCTCGACGGCCGTCGGGCGGGGCTCGACGATGAGGCCGGGCGGGGGTAGATGACGGCGGTAGCGCGGCAGAGACGAGCTCGACAACCGAGCGCGGCAGAGACGAGATCGACGTGTAGATCAAAAAGTAGAAGATGAACAGAACTGAAACCATTCGATATATATAGGCCAGGACCCTTTAGTCCCAGCTGGTAACACCAGTCGGGACTAAACGTCATTTAGTCCCGGCTGGTAAGCCGAACCGGGACTAAAGGTCCAACCCTTTAGTCCCGGCTCAGATTACCAGCCGGGACTAAAGGAGCTTTAGTCCTAATTGGTGTTACCAGTCGGGACTAAAGGTATTTTTGGGTGGGCAATTCCGCCCACTCTTTAGTCCCGGTTCCTGGCCTGGGCCGGCACTGAAGGCCTGAAAATTTTGGCAGCCCGCCAGAGTAATTGGAAAGGCCTGGAATTTTGATTTTGTTCTCCTTGTTTAATACTAGGTTAATCAATTAATTCTATAGCAACTTCAATACTTTACAATATTTATTTTAAAAAATATTATTGATTAACTAATTATTTATTGTAAATAGGAAAATTTTGTAACCTAAAGTTTTTAATTTCTTTTATGAATATAGAATATAAATGTTACTAATACTAAGTATTTTTTAATGCAAAAATATATTTGTAACTTAAAATAATAAAACTAATATTATTCGATAGGAAATTTATTATCGCATTATTGTAACGTCAATGTTTTAATGTTTTCTCGGTTTTTTACCAAAATGACAGGAAATTTTTGTTGAACCTATAAAAATAAAAAAAATATAGTATTTTTGTTCTACAACTTTTTCAAATGAAAAAATGGCCTATATAAGGATTGTAGATCTTGATGAGTTGAACAAACTTAATATTCAAAACTTTTCAATTTGAGACAATCTAGGGTTCCAAAAATTAGTTTGTAGGCGTCGAAATTTAAAAATCATAAATTTGAACCATCTAAACTTTCTCAAATGGAAAGTTGACCAAAACAACAATTGTATATCTTAGATGAGCTGAACAAACTTGGTATTCAAAACTTTTCAATTTGAGATAATCTAGGGTTCCGAAAACTAGTTTGTAGCCGTCGAAATTTAAAAATCACAAATTTGAACCATCCAACTATCTCAAATGGAAAGTTGACCAAAACAACAATTGTAGATCTTGATGAGTTTAACAAACTTGGTATTCAAAACTTTTCAATTTGAAGTCATTTAGAGTCCATAATACTAGAGTCAAAGTGTTATTTTTTTATTTGACCAAATTTAACTTGGTCAAACTTGCTCAAATGAGACACTAAATGACCTTAGATGAAAAATCTCTGAATAACAAGTTTGATCATCTCAGCAATATCTACAATTGTTACATAGCTCATTTTCTTATTTGAGAAAATTTTATCAAACACTAGTCATAAATTCTTGAATCTTATAGACTTTCCAAAATTATGTCACACACTTGTGAAATTTAAACTACATTTTATTCAAACTTTCTCAAATGAAAAAATGACTTATATAAGGATTGTAGATCTTGATGAGCTGAACAAACTTGGTATTCAAAACTTTTCAATTTAAGATAATCTAGGGTTCCGAAAACTAGTTTGTAGGTGTCGAAATTTAAAAATCATAAATTTGAACCATCCAAACTTTCTCAAATGGAAAGTTGACCAAAACAATAATTGTAGATATTGATGATTTTAACAAACTTGGTATTTAAAATTTTTCAATTTAAAGTCATTTAGAGTTCATAATACTAGAGTCACAGTGTTGTTTTTTCATTTGACCAAACTTGCTCAAATGAGACACTAAATGACCTCAGATGAAAAAACTCTGAATACCAAGTTTGATCATCTCAGCAAGGTATACAATTGTTACATAGCTTATTTCCCATTTGAGAAAGTTTTATCAAACACTAGTCACAAATTATTGAATCCCATATAGACTTTCTAAAACTATGTAACACACTTGTGAAATTTGAACTATATTTTGTTCAAACTTTCTCAAATGAAAAAATGACATATATAAGGATTGTAGATCTTGATGAGCTGAACAAACTTGGTATTCAAAACTTTTCAATTTGAGACAATCTAGGGTTCCGAAAACTAGTTTGTAGGCGTCGAAATTTAAAAATAATAAATTTGAACCATCCAAACTTTCTCAAATGGAAAGTTGACCAAAACAACAATTGTATATCTTGCTGAGTTTAACAAACTTGATATTTAAAACTTTTCAATTTGAAGTCATTTAGAGTTCATAATACTAGAGTCAAAGTGTTGTTTTTTCATTTGACCAAATTTGACTTGGTCAAACTTGCTCAAATGAGACACTAAATGACCTCAGATGAAAAAACTCTGAATACTAAGTTTGATCATCTCAGCAAGATCTACAATTGTTACATAGCTCATTTTCCCATTTGAGAAAGTTTTATCAAACACTAGTCATAAATTCTTGAATCTCATATAGACTTTCTAAAACTATGTCACACACTTGTGAAATTTGAAACATATATTAAACATATTACAATGTGAAGTCATAACATATTACATAATATCTATCTGTAAAACATAATATATTAAACATGCATCGTTGTATCATGCGGGCACAACAGTGAATTTCTTCTTGACGTATGACCCTTGGTTATGATCTTGTCGTAACCATGGAGTGTCTTCATCATTTAACATGATGCTTGGATCTTTCTTCACTATGAAGGATGGAATTCGGACATTTCTTTTATAATCTTCTGACATGTCTGACTTGTCTTCAATTCCCACTATATTTATTTTCCCAGAAAGAACTATGTGGCGATTTGGCTCATGATCATTGAGTTGATGTCTTCGTTTTTTCTCTCTTTGATTTTGTAGACATGTCTTTCACATAGAACACCTGACTCACATCGATAGCAAGGACGAATGGTTCATCTTTGTACCCAATATTGTTGAGGTCCACTGCTGTCATTCCATACTCTTTGTTGACTGTTACCCCTCCTCTGGTTAGCTTCACCCATTGGCACCGGAACAAAGGGACTTTAAAATTAGGTGCGTAGTCTAGTTCCCATATCTCTTCTATGCGGCCATAATATGTTTGTATATTTCCATTTAGATCTATGCCATCTATGTGAACACCACTATTTTGATTGGTGCTCCTTTTATCTTGGGCAACTATGTAAAATGTATTCCCATTTATCTCGTACCCTTGGTACGTGAGGATATGCCACGATGGTTGCCTAGCTAACAAATACAGTTGCTCATCAATATTGTCATCGCCTTGACATTCTTTTCGCAACCAACCACTAAAACTTTCCATGTGTTGACGCCTAATCCAAGCTTCAGTCTTCCCTAGAAACTTGGATCATAAGAACTTATGTATCTCGATGTACGGATGCATCAATGATGAGTTCTAAAGAACTATGTAGTGTGCTTTATTGAAATAATCATCTTCCATGCCAATATATGTTTTCTTCCCTAAAGTTCCTTTACCACTGAGTCTCCCCTCGTGTCACAATTCGGGAACGCCAATCGGGGCAAGGTTAGGAATAAAGTCAACACAGAACTCAATGACCTCCTCTGTTCCATAGCCCTAGGTGATGCTTCCTTCAGGCTTAGAATGGACTTTCATATATTTCTTCAAGACTCCCATAAACCTCTCAAAGGGGAACATGTTATGTAAGAACATAGGTCTAAGAATACTAATCTCCTTCACCAAATGAACTAGGAGGTGTGTCATGATATTAAAGAAGGATGGAGGGAACACCAACTAAAAGCTGACAAGACATTGAACCACATCATTCTGTAGAGTAGCTAGTTCCACTGGATTGATTGCCTTCTGAGAAATTGCATTGAGGAATGCACATAGCTTCATGGTGGCTAGACGTACATGTGTAGGTAGAATTCATCTTAAAGCAACTGGAAGCAATTGTGTCATAAGCACGTGGCAGTCATGGGACTTTAAGTTTAGGAATTTCTTCTCTGGCACATTTATTATACCCTTTATATTAGAGGAGAATCTCGATGGGACCTTGATGCTGCTTAGACATTCGAACATGCTGTCCCTCTCTTCTTTGCTAAGCATGTAGCTAGCAGGACTTAAGTAAGGACGTCCATTATCTGTCTTCTTTGGATGAAGGTTGTCTCGTTCTTTCATGCCCTGCAAGTCCTGGCGTGCTTCAAGTGAATCCTTTGGCTTTCCATACACACCCATGAATCCTAATAGGTTCACACAAAGATTCTTTGTCAGGTGCATCACGTCGATTGCGTTGCGGACCTCTAGGACTTGCCAATAGGGTAGCTCCCAAAAGATGGACTTCTTCTTCCACATGGGTGCATATCCCTTAGCATCTTTGGGAACAGATTCGCTGCCTTGTCCCTTTCCAAATACTACTTTCACTTCCTTGACCATTGCGAGTACATCTTTCCTGGTTCAGTTATGAGGCTTCTTCCGATGATCTGGCTTACCTTTAAAATGCTTCCCTTTCTTTCTTACTTGGTGATTCAAAGGAAGGAATCGACGATGGCCAAGGTACATGACCTTTCGACATCTTTTCAAATATATACTATCAAGGTCATCAAAATAATGTGTGCATGCATTATATCCTTTGTTTGTCTGACCTGAAAGATTACTTAAAGTAGGCCAATCATTGATTGTTATGAACAACATTGCTCGTAGGTCAAAGTGTTCTTGTTTGTACTCATCCCAGACATGTACACCTGGTTTGTTCCATAAAACTAGAAGTTCTTCAACTAATGGCTTTAGATAGACATCAATATCATTGCCAGGTTACCTCGGACCTTGGATGAGGATCGGTATCATAATGAACTTCCACTTCATGCATAACCATGGAGGAAGGTTGTAGATACATATAGTAACTGGCCAAGTGCTATGACTAGTGCTCTACTCCCCAAAAGGATTCATACCATCTGTACTTAAGGCGAACCTTAAGTTTCTAGCCTCATTTGCAAACTCTGGAAATTCTCTGTCTATCGCTCTCCACTGGAACCCATCAGCTAGGTGTCTCAGCATATTGTCTACCTTACAGTCTTGTTTATGGCACCGCAACAACTTTGCATGGTCTTTATTTCTGAACAAACGTTTTAAGCGTGGTATTATAGGAGCATACCACATAACCTTGGCAGGAATCTTCTTTCTAGGATGTTGTTCACCCTCGACGTCACCAGGATCATCACGCCTGATCTTATACCGCGCTACTTTACATACCGGGCATTCATCTAAATTCTCGTATTCATTACCATGGTAGAGGATGCAGTCATTAGGACATGCATGTATCTTCTGGATTTTTAATCCCAAAGGGCAGACAACCTTTTTTGCTTCGTACGTAGTGGTGGGCAATTCATTTGGCTTCGGAAGCATCTTCTTTATGAGGTTCAATAAATTCCCAAATGCCTTGTCGGATACACCATTCTTTGTCTTCCACTGTAGCAATTCTAGTGTTGTACCCAACTTTTTTTGCCCCTCTTCGGCCGTCGGGTATAGTAACTTCCTATGATCCTTAAGCATGCGTTCGAACTTAACTTTCTCTTTTTCACTTTCGCATTCTTGTTGTGCATCATGAATGGCATCGCCAAGAGCATCACCGAGATCATCTTCTGCCGCTACCTCTTCTTCATCTCCCCCCATTGTAGTATCATCAAAGGCACCATACTGAGCAATAATGTCATCAATGTCTAAATCTTCTCCTTCACCTTCTTCCATCATGACCCCGCTTTCTCCATGCTTAGTACAACATATATAGTTTGACATGAAACCTGACTTAAACAAATGTGAATGAAGACTCATTGAGCTTGAATATTCCTTTAAATTCTTACATAGGGCACATGGACAGCACATGAAACCATCCCGCTTATTTGCCTCGGCCACACCTAAGAAATAGTGCACGCCCTCAATAAAGTCTTGGGAGCGGCGATCGGCATTGTACATCCAATGGCGTGACATAATCTGCATTACACGACAAATTATAAAAACCTTGAACATAATTAAGTATTTTATTACACAACATAGATGACACATACACGGTTGATTAATTAACTAAGCCTAGCTACAACGTAAGCAATCCCAACTATCACTAAACAAACTAAAACTACAATGCACTTTAGTAACATAATTATTTCGTGACCGTACGCAACTAAAACAGACAAATCATTCGTCTGTTGAATATCAATAAGCTTCTTCTGCTGGCTCACTACCTCATCATCAGCAGCCGCTACCTCAAGCGCACCCGAATTCTGTACGTATGTAGCATAATCTTCCTCCCAGTACCAACCATCGCATCCATTGCCCTCCCACTGAAATTAAAGCCAAAAAATATTTAGTCAAAAAAATTTAAGAAAAGCAGGTCAATTAGCCATAATAATCAAATGCGTAAGAAACTCACATCGCGATCCGGGCACTTGTAGAAAACACGACCCTTGTTGGGTCCCTGTCTCGGTACTCCATCACAATCTTCTGCTTACACTTGCCGCAGATAATGAGAGGGAGTTCTGGCCTCAGTCGTTTCGCAACCGAATGAGAGGCCGAGGATCCGGTACCAGTTGTCATCTACTTTCTATACTTATTTTTGCAAACTAGTGTAAATTTCATATTTTCTAAAATAATATATTTAAACAAAACTAAAATTATTTATTTATCTAACTAAACCATGAAATATGTACTATGTATAATAGTAAAATACCAAACTATCAAGTGATTTTACTATTATAAATCATCATGTGATTTTGAGCTAAAAATGACATAGAAATCATAATCAAATCCACCATACCAAGTTACTTTCTATACTTATTTTTGCAAACTATTGTAAATTTCTTATTTCTAAAGTAATATATTAAAAAAAATAAAAATATTTATTTATCTAACTAAACCATGAAATGTACTACATATACTAGCAATACTAAACTATCAAGTGATTTTGATGAACTAATTTAACTTTTGTTTATCCAAACATATATGCAAATCATCATGTGATTTTGAGCTAAAAATAACATAAAATCATAATAAAGTCCAACATATAAAGTTACACATGCATCTACATCGCAAAATGAGATAAGCTACTGATAAAACATAAGAGGATTAAGTTTGTTACCTCCAAAATCGAAGAGCAACACCAATAGAGGGGGAGAGAGCAAGAACAACAGCAAGCTGAAGAACATAGGCAATGAGTTTGAATGGAATGGCTCGGGCTCGGGGAGAAAGAAATGAGCTAGTCTATAGGCCAGAATAATTAGTCCCGGTTAGGGGGCCAAACCGGAACTAAAGATTAATCTTTATTCCCGGGGCATCACCTAAATCGGGACTAAAAGCTTTAGTCCCGGTTGGTAATACCAGCCGGGACTAAAGATCCCTGCCCCGCGGACGATCGTTGGGCAGGAACCTTTAGTCCCGGGGGCAAAAAAAAGCCGAGGCTAATGCCAAATTGGGACATCGTTCTAAAGTTTGTTCTCTAGTAATGGGCCAAATATAACTGTATGATCAAGTATTTAAATCTTGATGCATGGCTTTAGTATATGTTTTTGTGAATAATCTTTTAGTTTAATCTTTCATATATATTTTCTGCATATATGCTAACATTAACTGGATGTATGGACAGACCCCCTCTAATAAACCTACTGAATCCACTGCACGCTGTAACAATTAGTCTACTTTCCATAGATCCAAACAACCCCTTTGTTAATTGTTTTATTTCTCCCAAAATTCAATGAATATCAAGGCCAAGAGAAGAAACAATGTCTTAGTGTTAATCCATAGATAGAAATGACAAATTGACAGCTATACAATGAGCGTTACTGTTGGCAGTGACAAATTCAGTTGTTGCTGGTACGAAATCTCTTGTATACCGTTACTAGAGTACATCCAGGAAACGGCAACAGGAAAGAAGGAAGAAAAGGAGTACACGCATCAGCTGCTGCGTTTTGAACTGTGTGGGTGCACAACAGGCCAGGGTACATATACACCTTCCAGTGTGGAGCACTATCTGAAAGGTAGCAGAGATTCACCTTGCCTTAGCTACACTGCATATTGTAAGCACCACAACACATCAATCGCCATGGTGACAAGACCTTCAAGGCACACCGGAGCATGATTTAGGGGTTATTACTGGAGTTTATATCAGAGATAGGACTCTCAAAAATAGAGGAAGCCTCATATACCTCAATCCTAAGTAGGGGCTCGGTTTTAGGGGGACATTGCTCGAGTTGCTCTAATAGCGGAATATGGACAGATCCTCTCTAATAATGAACCTGCTGAATAATGCACTCTGTGCTCGGTAACAATTATAGTTTGTTTTCAACAGATTGAAGCAACCACTTTGTTAATCGTTTTATCTCTCCCAAAATTCAATGAATATCATAACAAGGCCTAGAGAAGAAACAATATAATGTGACAGTGTTTGACAGCTATACAATGAGCGTTACTGTTAGAAGTGACAAATTGACAGCTATTCAGTTGCTGCTGATACGAAATCTCTTGTATACCGTTGCTACATCCAGGAAACGGCAGCAGGAAATTAAAGAAGGAAGAAAAGGGGTACACGCATACGCATCAGTTGCTGCGTTTTCAATTGCGCTGGTGCACAGCAGGGTACATATGCACCATCTAGTGTGGAGCACTGTCAATACACTGCACACTGTAAGCACACAACACAACACATTCGCCATGGTGATGACGACCTTCAAGGCACACCAGAGCAATCCGGAGCTGGTGATGCCGGCATCACCAACACCTCAGGGGAGCAAGACCCTCTCCGATGTCGACAGCCAGATCCCCCTGTGGTTCTACGCCACGGTGATCGAGTTCTTCCGGCCCCGTGACGCTGTCGACGGCCACGAGACCCCGGTGGTCGATGTCGCCAAGGCCATCAGGGAGGCCCTGGCCAAGGCCCTGGTGTACTACTACCCAATCGCCGGCCGTCTCAGGGAGGTCTCCAAAGGTAAGCTGGCGGTGGAGTGCACCGGAGAAGGAGTGGTGTTCGTGGAGGCCCATGCCGATGTGCGGCTAGATGAGCTTGGTGATGCGCTGGTGCCGCCATACCCTTGCATCGAGGAGCTCGTATGCGACATCGGCGATGCCAAGGACGTCGTTGGCAGGCCTCTGATGTTCATGCAAGTGAGTCCCCAGCACCATACTTAAATCTTGCAACCACAAATCGTTGCTACTTTGCTATTGTTGGAGTCCTACTTGGAAGCTGAAAGTAGTATAGCTTATTTTTCAATCACAATCATGGTTCATGGAATGAATCTTTGCAAGTAGTAACTGAGATAAGAATGCTTACTCCGAAAATGTCTGAACTCTGATACATTGTGCAGGTGACGAGGTTCAAATGCGGCGGATTTGCTATCGGCGTCAGCATCTGCCACAACATGGCTGATGCCTACGGTGTCATCCAGTTCCTCAAGTGCGTAACGGATCTCGCACGAGGCCAGGAGCACCCGGCGGTTCTGCCGGTGTGGGACAGAGAGCTTCTGATGGCGCGCAACCCACCCGACTTGACAAGCCTGCCCTTCTTCGTCTCCGACGAACCATCGCCGCCGGTCCAGCCTATGGCCATGGACAAGATGGCCGGTGACTACTTCCTCTTCGGCCCGAGAGAGATCGCCGCCCTGCGAAGCCAAGTGACCGAGCCGGCCACGGACTTCGAGCTCATCACGGCCGCCATGTGGATGTGCCGAGAAGAAGCTATAGCTCTTGCTCTTGGGTGCGGCAGGAGCGCCGACGGCAGCCAGCAGCAGCGAGCGTCGTCCCTGCTGATCACCATGAACGTTCGAGGGAAAGCCAAGCTGACCCCGCCCCTCCCGCGCGGGTTCTACGGCAACGGGTTCGTCTTCGTGGAGGCGGAGCTGCGCGGGACGGCGGCGAGCTCGCTCGGCGGCACGGTCGAGCTCGTGAAGAAGGCCAAGCGTGGCATGACGGAGGAATACGTTAGGTCGATGGTGGATCTGTTCTCGGTCGGCGGGGCGGCGCCGTACGCGCAGGGATGGACGTTCGTGGTGTCCGACATAACGCGGATCGGGGAGGACCAGCTGGACCTGGGGTGGGCGGAGCGGGTGGCCGGCGGCGTGCCCATCGTCGGAGACGACCACGCCACCAAGCTGGTGAGCTACCAGATGAGGTGCAAGAATGCAGACGGTGACGACTGCGTGGTGGCCTCCATGTACTTACCAGAGCCGGCCATGGACAAGTTCAAGGAGAAGATCCTCCTCATCTTAGCAAGTTGAATGCTAGAGACTTTGTTGGAAGAAAAAGAATAATGTACTAGTACTCCTTAGTCTGGTTTCGTCGTTTCAATAATAAATAAGTTACTAGCAAATATTCTTGTGCGTTGCAACAGGTGAAAAAAAAAATGTGTGTCATAGTTGACATCATCTTCTATAGGATGGTAGACAGTTCAAGGAGGGCCAATGTCATTGATCATGGCTTTAGCCATGCTTACTGATAAATCAGAAAAAATAGTGGTTAGTTAGTTAGCAGGCTAGACAAGAAAAAGTAAGAGAATTCTCTTTTAGAATCCTTGTGCTCGGATCCATGAAAGATACTTGCAGGAAACACGATTCTCTTTGATCTTGTCTTATACATCATATAAGTTAGGAATAAGTCGCAAGCCATGAAGCTTGGCCTCTCAAAGTTCACCCTTGCTGGCTCGGCTTTGACTTCCTCTCCATCTTTTTTTGTCCATCCATGTTTTCATATGCTACTTTATGGATCGTTTGGTAAAGCTCCGCTTCGCTGGTGAAGTATTTTTTTTTCTTTAGCTCCCTATTTTTTTTGATAAAAAACTTTGGCTAAATAGCTTCTCATGGTAGATAAATATAGTAAAATATCCATAACACCTTTTTTTCTTTTTTTTTTCTTTTTTGTTGGGGCAAGGCAAAGCGGAGACTTTCTGTCCCGTTTGGTACACGGAGTCGCGGAGCTACGGCGACTGCAGTTCGGTGATGCTTCGCGTGGACACAAGAACGCGCCTGCCTGTCTGTTGTTTATTGTTTGGTTATTTGGTAGATTAAGGCTGTATATATTTGTGCTAAAATATATAGAGCTCTGTTCTGATTTGATCCATGGTCGCTGTCCTCGCGTCGATGGGTTTCCATAGTTTAGATTTAGGATTTAATTCGATTTCTATTTGGATCTTCATTTCTGATTCTTGAATCCTTACGTTGCTGGGTTTCCATAGTTTAGATTTAAGATTCAATTCGATTTCTATTTTGATATTGATTTCTAAACCCGGATGGAACAGACCGACATGATAGCCCACGTATATAAAATAAACAGAGGAGCAGCGAGCAGCCGATCAAATTTCACGGAGGAAGAACGTGATCACTTTGTCTAATTTATACTTGCTTACTTTCTACTTTTTTTTCCTTTTCTATTTCTATTTCGAGTAGGATTCCTATTCGATTAGGCTTTTCTAGGCAAGTCTCGTATGACATAATGAGTCTATTTGATTAGGATTCCTATTTAAGTTACTTTAAAAAAACCCCATATATTTATGTAATAAAATAGTAGGTGTAGACGTGTCTAGGACGGTTTTCACATTCACAAAGTTAGTTAAGAAGGGCCAGACGAAAAAATGGGTGGAGAGAAATTTTGCCTCTTTAATATTAGGTATAGATATAGATATGCACCTCGATGGGGCTTTTAGATTGGTTTCCATGAGTACGTAATTAACGTTAATCCTAGTAGCTAACTTGCAAGTACTCCCATCTTATCTTCCAATTACTAATAAATCCATTAACTCATGCTTCAGCATGCCCTAGAACCTCATGTTACATAAGTATTAATGCCACTTTTGGTGGGGGTTTATGTCCAGTTTTCAAGACTATCTCATGTCAGTTTCATTGTCATAAAACTCATTTTACTCTTATAAAACTTTGATCATAGCAAAATATTATGTCATGTCATCGTATTTGCAAAATATTATCCTTGAGTGCCAAAACCGCCAAGGAAACAAATTTCCCTTATCTTCTATTTTTGAGTGCGTTTGCTTAACGGTTTGTGGCCAAGGATCATTTCACTACTAGGAATATTTGCTTCTATAACAAATAGCCTTCGTCACTGAATGAGCCAAATTCGTCATCATTTTAGTTTTATGATGAATTTATGACGAAAACCAGTTCATCATAGAAGTTGCGTCATACTTGAACTTCTATGATGAATCTAGAAAATCGTCATAGAAGTGGATTGATCTATGACGAAAAACTGATTGTCATAAAACTGCTTTGGCATGCGTGGTAGGGGTAGCCAGCTGGCAGGTGTTTCCATTGGAGATGCTTTTGCAGATGTACATGCTATAGCCGGTTGCATTGGAGATGGCTCGGGTACGTGTCACCTTCTTATTGCACAACGTGGTCATCTCTGGTTCTTGCACGTTTCTGGTTCTTACTAGACCACGTATCGGGCCCCTGTTGTTTCACATGTTAGTTTTCTATTG
The DNA here is from genome assembly GCF_019320115.1 of Miscanthus floridulus. Lineage (NCBI taxonomy): Eukaryota > Viridiplantae > Streptophyta > Magnoliopsida > Poales > Poaceae > Miscanthus > Miscanthus floridulus. The sequence goes on along the minus strand of NC_089580.1, from coordinate 114,896,063 downwards.
GCATATGTGTCGTGCTATGGTTGGGTCATGTGTCACTTCTTCATTGGACCATGTGTCGTATTTTTATTGGTCCACGTGGCATGACCACAATACCCCGCGTGCCTTTCTTTTACTCGACCACGTGTCTCGATGTTGTACGTCCGCGTGCTAGTATTTTATTGGGCCACGTGTCGCGCCCTGAGCTACCCACGTGTTTTTTTCTGATTTGACCACGTGGCAAGACGGATTTGTACCACGTATTTGGTTTGTATTGGCCCATGTGTCCTGTCCTGGCTCTTACACGTGTCATTCACTGGTTCGTCCATGTTTCAGATTCATATTTAACAATGTGCCTGTGCCGGATCTACTACATGCACACCAATCATTACATCAGAAAAAATGATTTCAGATCTACACTGTTGCACAAAATGACTACATGCATAATTATATTGAACCTGAATCAAATAACAGCAGTTCAGCTCAGCAGCAAACCACTGATAGAGTTCACATATCAAGCTGCCAAAAGTTCACATCAAAACAACAAACAAATCACATGTTCACTGCATCAACAAGACTAAGAGTTACCAGCGCATAAGAGCATGATATGCTCACTGAGCTTATTGTACTCCTCCTATTGCTGTTTCTTAAACTCCTCAAACTCCCTGTTAGTGTTTTCTGCCTTCCTCTTCAGTTGATCCTTTTGTTCGGCGAGGACAACTGAACTTTCCTGTTGAGCAGCAAGCCATTCCTGAAGTCTGGACCAGCTTATCCTGATACCAGCATTCTTCAAAGAAAAGGTGTTGCAGCTGGCCTAGGAGAAAACCTTGGAAACAACATCAGCAACAGGTTCTGCCCGTATAGTTTCCATAGCTTTCTGCGAAAACCAAGGAGTAAACATTAGGAAGAGGACTTAAATTGTAGAACCAAGATATTATTTCATTACAAGTAATGCATAGGTCTTCCTTAGCTTACTACCGACAGAGATTCATAAGCACAATGCATAGGTAATATATTAACTGTTGTAATATTACAACTTCAAAATGATGGTGCCACTTTAGGCTCCTCCTACTTTTCCTTCTTTTATGCTAATGGCTTCAGCAGATTTCAAGGAAAGCAAATGAAGTTACTTACCACTGCTTCTCTTGCAGCATCGCTCAGTCCTGTGTTGCTACTGGTATGGAAGTTGTTGAAGATTCCCACTGCATCAACATCTTCATGAGGTCGATCATGTTCTTCAACGAGCACTTCTTGATCGTGCCCTACGTCCTTCCTATTTTTGTCCTTCTGTTAAAATTGCACATGCCTTTCTATTGATACAAAAGGTATTGTGTATTTGATATAAAAAGAGTAACACAACCATCACTTACATATGCTTGCAGGTGGGCAACATAGGAGTGAGATCCGATAACTTGGTGGTACTTGACTTTTGTACGGTTTCGTTTGTTCTGCTCTAAGACTGCCTATAACCACAATTGTGTTAGACTGTAGCATAAGTAGACCACATAAAGACTAGACAAGAAATAAATAAGTTCACACACACACACCTTGTTCTTGGAACTTAACTAGTTGTGGACAAGTGCACACCACTATGCGTCATTCATTCAAGAAACAGGAGAGGTCTTTATGATTTGATCAGCAGAGACGTCGTTGAAGTAGGATCGCTTAAACATGTACCGTGTCTGCCGTATAATAGACTGGAATACACTTGTGCATGCTTCGTTTGTTGCTTCATCATTGTCATCAATGGCCAGCCTCAACTGCGGAAGTGTGAATGCAAATTAAATCCATTACCAAGTTGCTCAAGGCAGAGTTGAATGTCAACAGAGGATATACATACTTACAGATAGCTTGGCCACAAATTCATTGAGATGTTCGATCCGTCGCTTGTAATATTTCCAGTGCGGGAAAATTAGTACTTGAGACCTGACTACTACACCTGTCTCTGAGGCAAACTTGTCAGCTTGCAATGGATCATGTGGCCTTCTGTTCCCCTTGACAACCAAGATGGGCATCCTTGTTCCCATTGATTAGGTGGTTTTTTTAAGCCCGACCCCCTTAGTTGCTTGCCTCGACTTCCTCATTCTTCTCTGCAATGGTACTACGTATTTTTCATACATTAAGATTGTTAGAAAAGTAACATGGATATCCAATAGCGTGACTTGATTTATAGACATGTTTAAGGTAGTACCAACCTTCGCAAGTTTGGTCATTCGATGGGTGGGGAGGTGGAGTCTCCTCTTCGACAAGGCTAAGGTCATCTTCACGTGACCAGTCCCTCACAGGGCTTTGTTTGCCTTGTGCGTGCTAACTTTTGGACCTAGTTGGAACTACAAGACGCTGTAACTCTGTTAGACTAGTTGGCTTCACTCTCTTGGATTGCCATCCCCTAGGACCCATATCAGTGCTACCTTTTGCCCTATTGGTAGGGACTTCTCTACGGCTTGTTCAACCCACAGCCTAAAATTAGAGAAACAAACTTAAGAGGCAAGCATGTAAAAATTGCATTGCTATCCACACAGCAAAGAATTAAATTGCACTGCTACCTAAACCAACCCCCTGCCATCCCAACATGAGAAGATAGAACAAGCACCTCAATTGCAAGGGGTATTGGCTCTTCTAAATCTGTATCTATATCACCATATCCCTGAACATGCTCCCCTGCTTCAGGGAGATATGTTGGATGTCAACATGTAGATTACAAAGGCATTTATTGAGTTAACCTTGTACTGAATGTCAACAAAACAGAGCAGGAGCGTGCAAATTAGGCGCCTAAACTATAGCTTATACGTAAGCCATTACTTGAATAAAGCACATGTGAACTACAGCTTATACAGAAGCTATTACTCGAATAAAGCACATGTGAACTACAATCAACTAAGAAACATGTAACCCCATCACTATATATCTACATGTCCTAGGTCCAACCACTAGAATACAGCACGCATCATAAGGCCTTGTTTGGATGCTCATGTATTCATCTTGATCCACATGTGTTGAAGTGCATTGGAGTGGAAGAATTAAACTAAGTTCTATTTCAATCCACTCCAACACATGTGGATTGAAGTGGATACACATGCATCCAAATAAGGCCCAAAAGGAATTTGGGTACCTCTTCCTATTCCTAGCTATGCTGCATCGTCGGCACTGACCTCTTGTCATCCTAGTCGCAGAAGTGGTGCGGCCGGCGTCGACGAAGGGGTAGCAGATCTGGTGTAGCGGTAATCATTGATGATGCTGAGGCTCGGTTGTGATAGGTGTCGATGTAGGGGGTCTGAATCCGGCATGTACCGTCACTAATGGTGGTCCTTCTGCCGTCAGCGGACCTACTGTCGATGAAGGGGATCGGATCTGGATCCATCTCTAGCCCCGGCTAGGGTTCAAAAAGGTATGAGAGACGGTGCGGCTGGAGAGTGGATAGGGAGTCAAGCTGCTGTGCGGATGCGCCTAGCTAGGGTTCAGAACGGGGTGATGGAGGAGGCTAGGCTTTGGAGTGGGAGGAGAGACGGTGCTGCTGGTCCAGCTAAAGAATGGAGATGGAGGCGGAGACGATGACTCCTTGCGCTTTTATGTGGCCATCATAATACCACAAATACCCTTGTCTAAAAATATATGGCATGGTAAACCAATTTTCCACAAGGAGGGCAAAAGAAAGAGATCTAATTTTTGGTTCGTGTTGGCGGCACTGCTAGGCGTGGGGATTTCATTTGGGCCCAAAATCAAATTTTTGCGCGGGCAGATCACTGCCCCATCTGGCGTCTAGTGAGCAAAGACCGAATTTTATATGATGAATGATGATGATATATATGGAGTAATACACTAAGGCCTTGTTTGGATGCATGTGTATCCACCTTAATCCACTTATGTTGGTGTGGAAAGGAATGGAATTTAGTTCAATTCCACTCGAATCTACTTCAACACATGTGGATTGAGATGAATACATGCACATTCAAACAAGGCCTAATGTGTATTAACCATCGGATCACCATTATTAATCCCCAAGTTTTGGTGGACGGTGACTCTTGACAGTGTTTTTGTGTCAGTGATGCAATTACGCGGCACATGGGATAGTCCATCGCTAAAGGCATTCTCTTAGTACCCATCTTTTCCTCTTTTGTGCGTCATTTCCATCATTATTCGCCCCCTCCGACGCCACCTCCCCCCTCCCCTCCCTCCTATACACTGAAACCTCTTGCCCAGATCCTTCCATGCCACGGGGATCTACTGCGCCACGATGATCTACCGTGCCATCGTCTATCAGCGCGCCACTGCTCCAGCGAGCAAGCTGGTCGAGATCGACTTCTTGCCTCGGCACGGTTAGTCCATCTACGATCTCCTCTTTTTTATCTTCATGAGTGTATGGTGTTTGATGAAACACATGTATAATTTTTTCTAATTGTTATAGATGGTGCGAATTAAAGTAAAGCGATCAGAATTACCGCATTGCAGAAAGAGCCAGAGGTAGGCAAATATTCTCTGAGAAGCAGAGGAACAGGCACCACCACAACCTAGAAAGAGCTAGAGGAAGGCTCGCAGTCTCCCAGAAGCAGAGGAACAAGCACCACCATAGCCCAGGAAGAGGCAGAGGAAGATAGACATTATCCAAGAAGTAGAGGAAGAAGCAACCAAAGCTATGCTAGCCCTGGAGTCTGGGAATTCTCACAAGCGGACTCAAACGGCTCGTCGATAGTAGCAGCGTGAGGAGAGGGCTAAAATGGAACTCAGGAAGGAGGAGCTCACTGAGGTACAACTATAGCTCATGACTGAATTCCACTCCAAAAACCAGACTAGTCGCTTTGCACCTTCCTGGGTCTAATCTGTAGTTACTCATGGGCACGCGCGTGCGCTCACACTCGTGGAGGTTCGATGTGTGCCACAATTTGTGGTATGAGGAGCAGTCGAGGAGGTAATTTGATGTATGCCAATGGTGGTACAAGGAGCAGTCGAGGAGATTTGATGTCTACCAATGGTGCTATGAGGAGCGGTAATATTGAGAGAAAGAAAGAGGTGGTTCAATTCTATGACTTTTGGTATTATAGCTCAAAGAAGATATGGAGCATCAGATTCTACGATATCGAGTTCTAGTTTCCACTAGTCAAAGAGGCTGGAACAAAATCATAGTTCTAGACTATGACTCAGGAGAGTTTCTTCAGGAGCTACCATGCTAGAGGGACAACACTAGTAGACCAAAGGATACTTGGTTGGGATAAGCTTGAGAGAGCAGCTGGTATACCCATCTAGCCCCTCTTTGAGCGGTTCCCGAGCTTCGTTCACCTTTTCAGTGAGGTTGATCGAATTGTGATAAGATGGGTGTGTTAGTTCCATGCAATAGTGTGGATTCATCCGGAGCATGACTACATTGCTTTTATGCCCCATGGTTAGCTAGAGCGATTGTACTATGACCGCCTACAAGAACTCCTTAGGGTTGACACTTTAGATAGGAAGCTCCAACATATAGTCTATGAAGATGCTCTTCCTCCGCATCGTAGTAGGGCTAGAGGTAGTTTTCCTACAGACCATCGGCCACTCTTCATGGAGCCCTTTGCCGATGGCTCCTTGTGTACACCGGACAGACTACGTCTAGAGGCTTACATTCTACACATGGCCCTAGGGAAGACAGTCCTTCCTTGTGGCGGCAATAGGGAGTCGTTGACCAGCTAGCAGCAGTGGCTACTACTATCAATATGGAGAGGCAAGTAGTTTGACTTCTTACACTTTTTCCTATTTGAGATCGAGGATGTGATAGCTAACACTATCAGTACTGGAAGGTAGCACATGTACCATCACATCATTAGCTATCTGCTATGCATGATTGACTAAAAAGAATAGGCCGTTGTACAATGAGTCGACCAACGAGGTTATGACCTACATGCCAGTAAGTCCGAACGATCGTCGTCGTGGACAGCGTGCCCTTAGGTTCGTTCAAGAGTTGTTACCCATACAGGACAGAGAAAGACACAAAATGGTGGATGTAGCCCTAGAGCAGGCAGAGCACTAGTCTAGGATTGGAGGAATCTTGAATGTACGAATGTAGGATTCAGACTTCGATGACAGCGACTACCATGACCCTATATTAGACGACCACGATGAGGGAGGGTCATCCTCCAGTGGTGTGGCCGACAAAGAAATGGATGTTGTTCCACCTACTACAGAGACATTAGCCAAGCAGGCACCACCTCTAGTGTTCGTTCAGCAACCGTCGGAGCTTGGACAGATGCTTGCTAGGCTAGTTATCATTCAGGAAGAAAACTAGAAGCATATGGAATGACAAGAGAGGTGTTTGAAAGCTAGTGTTGATAAGCAAGCAAAGAGTGTGGTCCTTCTCAAAGAGCAGATGAGCCAGCAATCATCTGCTTTTCATGAGGCCATCAACCAAACAGGCCAAAAATCAACATGATGTGCAATGTGTTCACCGGTTGCTTTAATCAACTGTGCAGTGCCACAGGGGTTAAGGCCCCTGACTTTTAGATACTTCAGTTGGTATGTGGTAGTCAGGTCAACCCCATTGTTGGTTATCTAATTGGTCCTGATAATACAACTATCCACACAGAGTTACCCATTGTGATGCTACATAAGCAAAGTTCAGCTTTAGGTCCTGATCAGGCCGGTGATCCACCTTCTTCACCCCTTAGGTCGAGGTGCAAGCCGCCATGGAGGCACATACAGAGCCTCTTAGGGCTTCTCCAATGCCCGAGATACCTAAGCCAGCTTTAGGTCCTGATGAGGCAGGTGATCCACCTTCTTAGCTGTCTTAGGTTGAGGTGCAAGCTGCCACGGGGACACATACAGAGCCTCTTGGGGCTTCTCCAATGACTAAGATGCCTAAACCTGCTAATGCTAGTATTACTATAGTTGAACATAAGTAGAGTTCAGCTTTAGCTCATGAGGCAGTTGATCGACCTTCTCTGCCCAATTAGGTAGAGGGGCCAGATACTGCGTGCGATGCCATAGGGGCACATACGGAGCCTCCTAGGGCTTCTCCAATAATCATGGAGCCTAATGCGACCACTGAGCCTACTAATCCTACCATTAATAGAGCTAAGTCGACCCTAGGGTCTGATACTACTACTTTGGTTTAGCAGACCGGAGAGTCCACCATTCGTCTAGGTAACCATGTCACTGAGCATGATGAGACATCAGATTTAGACGATGAGATTTTAGTGTACTCATTAGGCGAGATGTACTCACTAGGTGAGTTAGACCTCAACAACACCATCATGACTTCGATGCCTTCTTTGTCATCATCACCACATCCTTTGGATTTGTAGTCACCTTGATTCCCTACCGAGGCAGGGACGTACAAGAGATTAGTGATAGTTCGACAATCAAAGGGAGGGATGTGGTAGAAGGTGAGGGAATAGAGGCATCGAAATTTGGATTTAGAATGATTCTTGATGTAATAATTGAAGTCTTGCTTATGACACAATGTCTATTTTATGGTTCTGTAATAAGTTGTACATGTTGAACCCTTTTTATCACTATGTTGCCATGTAGGCATCGAAATTTGGATTTAAAATGATTCTTGATGTAATAATTGAAGTCTTGCTTACGACACAATATCTATTTTAAGGTTTTGTAATAAGTTCTACATGTTGAACCATTTTTATCACTATGTTGCCACTGTAAATTAAACCTAACATCTAAGGGCAATATGAACGACATCTACCTAGTCTGACTACCTCGTTGCAACTCGAGCCATTCCTCTTAAGAGAGAACTACATGGTTGAATAACCCCATTGCAAGTCAAAGAGTCGCTTGGACACAAAATCTATTGTCCAACGCATTACAGTCATAGAGTAGCAGACTTTCTTTCGTGCACAATCAAACTTTGCATGCGCATTCAGAAAAGAGTAATATATATTGTTCAGCGCGTTACAATCGCATAGCGTTAGAATTTCTTGTGTGTGCATTCAGAAAAGAGTAATACACATTATGCTGACGATTAACATTTACAATGCCTAATGCAGGTGGAAGCATTTAGAACAAAAATATGCGAAGTTATGAAGTTACCTACGGTGTTTTATAAGAGGGAAGGAAGCTTCCCTAAAACCTAACTACCTTTCAAGAGGGGAGGCAGGATCCAGCCCATGACCTCCTAATCACCTCATCCGAACATGTTGGCCGCACAAGTCAATCGCATCCAGGCACAAGAAGCAAACACCATGAAAGACAAAGCGACACGCATAAGTTGCTCTTCGAATTAAAGTAACAAACTAGCCTTTCATTAAGATTGGAATGACCCTAGATACAATCTATGGCTCAAAGAAGGCAGCGAGGATGACGTCTCCCGCACGCATGGCTACCGTGGTGGCAGTAAAGTTGCCAGTGAGATCCTCTTGCTCCTCCTCATCGGCACCAACTGGGACGCTAGGTTCAAGCAGACGGAGATAGTGGCCAGAACGAAGCTATGCCATAGCCAGGGCTAAGGCAGACCCATGGCGCACCTTGCGAAGGGCCACCATCCAAATGTGAGCTAGCATGGCCCATAGATGATCCTTAAGTAGGAGACCCCCTGTGTTCACATCGTTGACGGCAACGAGGGCCACCTCTCAAACAGCGACCAACTCCTCCTCTAGGGCTAACAACACTAAAAACTAGCAAAACAAGGCCATGGACATTTGGATAGAGCTTCTCGATGAAGGAAACCTTACCAATTGTCTTGGCATGAGCATCAGCAGCTGCCACCCATGCATTAGTAGTCTCCTACTCTGAGGCAGTAAGGGAAGTCTAGACAGCGTCGAGGCAGAGCGCGAGCCGACTAACCTCGCCCTCGGGTCAGAGCATGGGTCGCAAGCCGCATCCTGATTTTGGAGGGGCTCGTGGACTTCCCAGCGGCCAGGGGGAGAAGACCCCTCTAGTTCCATAGGGCGTGCATCTGAAGAGCGGGTGGCACTAAAGAACCGCCCGACCTCTAGCATCGTGGCATGAGAAATGACCCTAAAAAGATTAAGGAGATCACAACGAAACGACTTTGGCAACTAAGAATAAGACTTCCTTACCAAAGGCAACACAAATGGGAGCCGATATGCGGCAGAGGCCCACTCCCCTCCGAAGGGTTCTCTGTCGGGTGCTTCCCATGGTCCATCACTCTAGCCAAAGATGTGACTCATTCGATGCTAGAGAGAAGGCGAAGAAGTACCGAAGGAAGATAGAGAAGAGCGATTCACTCACTCTTACCTCTCTCATAGATTTATGGCTAAACTAGGCACACTAGGCTCTCCGAGTTTCATGCAAATGTAATACAAATTTAATTGTTGTGGATTTCCATGCAACAGGTTGCAGCAGGTGCAGCCAAAAAAAGAGTAATAGATATTGTCCGACATGTTACAATCACATAGTATCAGACTTTCTCGCATGTGCATTCAGAAAAGAGTAGTACATATTATGCCAACAATTAACATTTATACATTGCCTGACATAGGTGAAAGCATTAAATCATTGTCCAAAATGATACAATCACATAGTATTGGACTTTCTCATGTGTGCATTCAGAATAGAGTAGTACACATTGTGACAACGATTAACATTTATACAATGCCTAACGCAGGTGAAAGCATTCAGTCATTGTCCAGCATGTTACAATCACATAGTATCAGACTTTCTCGTGTGTGCATTTAGAAAAGAGTAGTACACATTGTGCCAATGATTAACATTTATATAATGCCTGACGTAGGTGAAAGCATTCAGTCATTGTCCGGCAAATTACAATCACATAGTTTTGGACTTTCTCGCATGTGCATTCAGAAAAGAGTAATACACATTGTGCCAATGATTAACATTTACAATGCCTGATGCAGGTGCAAGCATTCAGAATAGAAATACACTAATAAGTTACTAAGTTACCTATGGTATTTCATATGTTTCATGGATTAGTAGGAGGCCATTGTGCATTTCACTATTGATGGCAAGCAGATCCAGCGTCAGGAGCCACATCCACTCCTGACACTAGGCCACGGCCTCTTCCTTTGTGGGTTGCACATTGAACAACCAGTGGCATAGCCTGTTGGTCCATTTCTCCATGAAGCGCTTCAGGATCTTCTTCATTGTCAACTCCAGCAACACAACCGACTTCCACCTGGTGATGAGCATGTGGAACACGTCGTACCCTTCATTCGATAGGACAACACTAATGGCAATGAACTAGGATGCCAAGCATGGTACAATGAGCTTGTCGATGAATGGCGTCCACCAATCGGTCCCACCGAAAGCGAGCTCATACTGCAGCACCATCTTGTTGTCACAAACTACCGTGAAGAACCACCCGCATAGAGCACCCTACCAATCTTTTCCAGGGAACTCACCCTATAGGAGGTCAAGCATTTTCTAGGGTGAAATCTAGGACGCCCACCTCATCAAGTGGTCAACCCATGCGTCCGTAGCTGCCATTTGTAACAGAACCGACCAATTATACAAGATTAAGTAAGGAAATCTTCCGCCGAAGCAGATAATTTAGCAAACTTAAGCCCGTATAACCCGGTAGTCTGTGAAACCACGAAGGATTTTAAACCAATCGACATACAAACCAAGATCGTACAAGTTTAGCAAGTACTGTCACATGTTACATAAGGTTCGCAATGACAGTAGGATACATCAGAGTTTAGAATATAAAGTTATTACAAACCAGGTTCAATCGGAAATAGCGGAAGCAAATAGTTTTCAAGTCACACACACACTTTTAGTTCCAATACAGTGCCAGTAGGTAGTCATCTCCAACAAAAGCATCAGATGAGAGATACGGAGTGACCATTGCCCTTGGTCCTAGTTGTCACCCATCGCCGGGTACAGGCAGTTAATGCAATAGCCGTAGTACATTTGACCATCTGCAACAACAATGGGAACAATGCCCTGAGTACGAGAAGGTACTCAGCTAGACTTACCTGTCTTAAACCAGAATAAAGCGACACCAAGGATTATGCAAGGCTTTCTTTAGTGGGCTAGCAGACTGGTTTGCGAAAAGCATAAGCTAGCATGAAGAAACCATTTTAAGTACTTTGCATCATCTTTATTATAACCTATCCATCTAGGTAAGCACCTGTACTATAGCAATCACTTGATTAACCAATAACATCTAGTTACCAATTTAGATTTAGCATATCCCATACCATCCAGATAACCATCATCGTTCCATAATAATTACTACAATGTCATAGCTCGAGTCAAGTGCTCACTATCCAGGAGCGATGGCGATTCGAATCGATTCCTAACCAGCTGGTGATTTATTCCTCACACAAACCACGCTTCCCCCGTCAGGGTCGCTTAGATCACCAATGACACTTTCCAAGTAGCCGCGGGATAACAGCCGGGACCGCACTACCCAGGGACCGCCCAACTGCCAGGACGCACCTTGGGCTCACTCTTCGCGTCTCCGTCATACCCCTTCAGCACCAGTCTGCCAATCCGGGTTTATCCCAGCTTGAATAGTGTCACTAGCTTCACGGTCGAAAGGTACTTTATTCGGCCAGCTAAATATGAGGCATGCGTTCAACATGATAAGAGGGATGAGCAACGATCGGTCCTTAATCGACACAGACGGAAACTAACAGCACCCCAGAACCTTGTCTGGTTGCCTCTAACTTTTTTCGTCCAGTCTCCAATTATCCATCACACATGGTTAATTCCAGGATATCATTATTTCCATAGCTAACTTCTTCCAGTAACCACCTATAATGTAGGTGATCGGATTATCACCGATCGCTACCGGTCTAAGCAAGGCTAAGCCGTTATTCGATCCTGACCTAACAGGGTAACAAGGTAGTAAGGTAGGCAAGGATAGTAATAAATGCATCAATGGTTTCAATCAACTCCTACCACTTAATGCAACAATATATAAACTCATATATATAGAAAGAATTGCTTTTATAAAGTAGGAGACTTAGAATGCTCTGGGGCTTGCCTCATTCGAACGAACTAGGCTGGTGATCCACGCACTCGAGCAAGTCCTCTCCCGGCTCCTCTTCCTCTGGCACCTCCTATGCCTGGACTTCTTGTGGATCTATCCCGGTCTGCTCTTCCTGAACTACTGCTAGCAACTCCTCCTATGATCCTGTATGATGTAGATGTATGAGTGCTAATGCATAGGTGCATCGAAGAGATGACATGTAATGATCATGATACATAAAATGTAGATGAACATGTTCAACTTTATTGGGCATAGTAGAAGTAAAGCCCTTCTACAAGGTAGCCAACATCATCCAAGAACATATACTACTATACTACTACTACAACCATGGTACTAACACGCCAAGTCACCACAGCAATCTAAGATGCTTCAAAGATACACCAAAGCAAACATCATTGACTAATCATGCATTAAAGAAGATTTGTTTATTTCATGTTAAACTAGGGCTACAACAGCAACATATATTTTTGGTACTCATAAAAATCTAAGAAAATTACAGTAGCATAGTACTACTCTAAGTAGACTACCATAAAATTTTCATTGCATTTAGATAAGTATAACAGCCTACACAAAAATGACAAGCTATGGTGGATAATTGAGCATGAAAATACTTTGTACTACAAAAAGTGTCAAACAATAGATTTGGTATTTTTTCCATGATCTACAAAGCATACAATTACTGTACAAAAAGTTTCACCTACATGTATTATTCATATTTTTAGCCCTAGCAATTTTACAAGAAATCAGCAATTCATACACATAACCTACCTAGCCATATTTTTCCACATAACCTGCATGACATATATTTTTCACAGAAAGTACATCTCAAGAATAGACTAACCAATTTGGAATCATATTTTTCTAATACATATAGAATTTACTACACATTTCACAAGATATCAGCAATATCAAGAATTAAATATAGCTCTACATTAAAGTATCTAAAAATGACATGCAATATTTTTATCATGTAGATCTGGTGACAAGGAACACAACAAAATTTGTTTCAACAAATTTGGAGCCAATTTGAGCAAGTTATAAATTTCCAAAGCATTTAACAGAAATCTAAAAAATCATTTCCTAAATCCTTTTTAAAAACAATCGATGAAAACGCTGGGTGCACCCGGATCTAAACACGTGCGGACACACACAAGGACTGACAATGGGCCCGGGGGTCAGCGGGACCCCACCCGTGAGCCGAACAAAAACAGAGAAGATCACCGGCGACGAGAGTTCACCGACGGTGAGGTCTTCGGCCTGGTGAAGGTGACCAGCATGCTCCCCACCCTCGCACGAACCCAAGGGTGCCCGCGACGTGGGCCAAGGAGCTCGGGAAACCGGCCACGGCCGTGCATGGCGGAGCGGTGGCGTGGGTCGTCACTGGTGGAGCGTCTCCGGCCATGGTATGGCGAGAGGAGGTGCTCGAGAGACTCAACGACGCAGTGCGGTGCTCGTGCGCGAAAAAGAAAGGTGGGAAAGGAAGCGGAGCGGGGGAGTCCACGGGAGCGGAGCTCATCGGTGAGCTCAGCCATGCTCCGGTGAGCAATAGTGGCCGGCTCGAGCCTTACCACATCGAATCAACACGAGGACAAGCTACACGAGGTCGGGGCGAAGGCGTGGCGAAGATGGAGCAAGCTTCGGTGGCCAGGCGTGGCCGGAACGGCTATGCCGGCGATGGTATGTGGCGGAGCGAGTGCTGCTGCTTGCGCTAGCGGAGGAGGGATCGAAGTGGAAGGGCGAGTGTGGAATGGCAGAGTGGGGAGGAGCGCGGCTCGGCTGCGGCTAAGGCAGGCAGGGCCGGTCGGGATGCGATAGGCCGGTGGCGCCGCGCGGCGTGCTCGCTGGCGCATGGCCACCACGCGGTGTGCGCGCTCTGGCGCTAGTCGGGACACGGCGCGCACTAGCAAACGGGCGAGGCACGGGGTAGGCCGGGCCGGCTCGGCGAGCTGGGCCAAAAGCGAGGCGGCGGCCCAACAAGGTAAAAATGAGATTTTTTTTCAAATTATTTTCAATTCCTTTTGCATTCAAACAAATTTTTGAACTAATTCAAAGCAGTTTCAAACTTTGGCCCAAAAATAAAAGTTGCTCAAAAATTTATTCTCTACAACTTTGCTTTTATGACCAAAGTCAAACTCCAAATATATTTTGAATTACAAAATAAAATCAATACTAATTCAAAACCCTAATTTTGAAGAAAAATTTTTAAAAGCAAATTTGGCAAAAATTGAAATATAAACTTTGCTCCAAATTGTATCCTAAATATTTATAAGCTATCTTAGTGATCAAAACAAGAAATCATGGCATCCAAACATGAACATGGCGTTTCACATTGTTTGAAACATAAATGAATTTCAATCAATTTAAGTACCACATGAAATGATACTTCATTTCTTTCGAAATGAAATGCATGAATGATGCTTATGCATGAGGTGATGATGATTATGCTCATGGGATGAAATGGTAATGCATGCTTAACACCGAGGTGTTACACCATTCCTCCCAACAGGAATGATGACACCATCGACAAACTCATTCCAAATGTCAGGGCAAGCCTCTTGCTTCCATAGCAGCACAATGTCATAATTTTTGTGTGTGTTTTCATCAGTACACTTCAACAGGAACTTCTGGACCGTGGTCAGCACCATGGTGAGCATCGGCTATAGCATGTCCTGGTCGATGGTCGACATCCATGACTATAGAAATATGTTAACTAGAATAATCTCCCAAAATGCATCGTACCTATTGGCAGTGTCGGATAGTCCAAGCAACACTACATCATGCAAGAATTCCCTAGTGTGAAGGAACTCTTGTGGTAGGTTGTGCAAGAACTATACCAGTTGTTCCTATTGCGGGAACTTGGTCGGAGTCCACATCTCCATCAACCATTTCATAATGGGGTCGACCACTAGTTCACTAAGCAGCCCGACATACGGCAAGGAGGCAGTCCCATCATCCAAGAGTATGTACTTGAGCTTCCTCACCACCTCCATCTTCCTGTTTGGCTGCTCCAGCGGATCATACCATGTTAACTGCTTGAATATCTCCTGCACGATTGGGACCAACATCTTGCGTGCTGTGTCCGGTAGGGACATCTCCTTGTAATAGGAGGGATACTCAGTCACCAACTTTGTGAACTCACTAATAACCATATCTAAGAAAACCTCAGTGTGGCTCTCCTGTGGGCTTGGGGGTTGCATGACCTCATCATCATGAGGACTTAAATTGCTTGCACCCTCATCATCAGATGAGCTTGAATCATTGGAGGGATCATTGGTTGCAGGGATGATGTAGGAGGCATCTGCACGGTCGGTGTGGAGACCCAAGTACCTATGGCGCAGTCGTACCTAGATGAGGTTGGTGTCCCCTTGGTGGTGCAGTCCAAGGCCATGGCTAGCACTGTAGCACATGTGTTCCATTATCTGGTGAACCGCTAAGTTGTTCAAAGTGGTCATCATCGGTGACATCGGACAGGGCGACACTTGATGCATGTCCTATAGAGCGGAATGGCCAGACCATGATGCTACGCCCTCGGAGACAAATGGCATGGGTCATTTGTAATCGATGGCAGCAATGGGCATGGCATCCTTGTTAGCAACCACAGTGCCATCAGCATCGACAACAGAGGTGCCAGGGACAGTGCTAGTGTTGTGCTCTGCTGGCATCATATGCTGGATGTTGCCACCGGTGGGCTCGTCGGAGGCCATGGGAAGCAGCGATAGTCATGCGGATGGATGTCACAACAAAGTGGGAGGCAAAAGATGTTGTTCACTACTAACTTTTTCACGTAAGTATGGGAATGTGTTGCAATAGTTCCAAACACTAGATGGAGGATGATTAGTAACTGCTGCATCAATGCGGTTGAATTGAGATTGGGCCACGTCTCCTCGAGGGCATCGTATTGCCATGGGCATCGCAACCGTCAAAGTTCGCCCTTTCTGATTGGAGGACGTTGGTGTATAGCTGTTGAGATTTTCGAGACCCTAAGACAGTCTGACCCTACAAAATATAGACACTCTGGATCCCTACGAGTTGATGAACAATGAAATATAGTGCTGGCAACTATCAGGGGCTATCCAACTAGTCCATAGAACCCAATTATTAGGAGCTAACAACTAGTTCCAGTCTATAGAACCCAACAATTAGTTCAGGATACAAATAGGTATGGACTAATAACACAACTAATTGGCTAATTTTTAGTTTGCTTTTTTAGCCATGGCTAACTAGTCATAGTCCATCCAAATAGGGCCTAAGACAGTCCGATACTAGGAAATCTGGACAGGCTGGATAATAGTTTTGATGAAACAACAAAATACAGATCGTGTTCAACTCTTGCGCCGAGTTCACCGCAACCATCCACTGTTCTTCTTGCGCACCTCCACCTTGAGCTTAGCTTCTCGTCATCGCTATAGGTGGCCTCACAGATCATGCTCAAGAACCAGGTGTCACCTACGTTGAGGTGGTTGCTTGTGTAGAACTCGTCCCACCCATACTTGAACGACATGCGCACTTTGTTGCTCATGAGGGTCCTATCCAAGGCCACAAACTAGGACTACCTAGCCATCTGTAGCTCAATGGCTTGCCGCTACTGGTAGTTGTGCACTACCTCAAAGTCCACTAGCATGTTCTTCGCCTCGGACAAAAAAAGATTGATGAGAAAAATGACACTAGTAACTTGTGACATCGGTACGTTCTACGTCTCGCGCGAGTGCTCACCTGATACTTTGCTTTGAGGTGGTACTTGTAACACCCTAGGTGTTAAGCATGCATTTAACCTTGGCATTGCATGAGCACAAGCATCATTGATCCTTTATGAGCATGAGCATCTCAAATATTATCTCTATGTTGGCTTATATTGCATGTGTTGTCACTAAATTGCCTTGCATATGCTAGGGTTTACATTGCCTTGCATATGCTAGGGTTTACATGTAACCAAAGTATAAAATGTTTGTGGAACCCTAGGAGTACCTTAAACATGTTTATACTATCACATGGAACAACTTTAGTATTCATGACTAAGGCTAGTTTGGTCTCTAAGTCTTATCTATAGTGTAAATCATCATTTTCAAGTTATATGTTTGACCTAAGTTGAACTATGTCATAGAGTGTTTGCATGGTAGTGCACCCTTAAGCAAAGTTGTAGTACTTGATTAGAGCAACAACTTTTATTTTTGGGTCATGAGATAATTCAGTGCCTAACATGGTCCTCACAATTATCAACATTGTACTGTTTTTGGAACATAGAAATTTGTCCAAGTCAAATTGGTTTTTCAGTTTTGCTGTGCCTGACTATGTGATGAGCAACTTGCTAACCTTCATGAATTAGACCTAGATCACTTAAGCAAAGTTGGAGCTGGTATGTAGATCTACAACTTTTATTAATAGAGTTTTCGCTAATTCATTGTGGATTAGGCGCTTAAGCATCCTCTTTTTGCGCTGTCAGTCACTCTGTCGGGCGCTGATGGCCAAAGTTGCCTCGCCGTGGGTGGCCGACCGTGTTAGGCCATAGACACCGCATGCTAGCCATACACCGTCGATGGCTCAGCTAGTTAGGCCACGATGGGCACAAAGGCGCCCCACACCCGCTCGTTCACGCCCATGCCCTCATTCACTCTCTACTGCTCTCTCGCACGTGCGCAGCGGAACTGCTCTCGCCGACACACCACCACGCTGCTCCACCATCGCCTAGCATAGTCACCGATGCACCATTGCTGCCTCTAGCTTGTAGTCAGCTTCATTGTCTTCCTCTCAACCTCCTTGATGCAGTAGCAGGGCCAGGCAAGCCACGGTGAGGGAGAATTTGCCATTCTTGCCCTCGCTAGAATCTCAGCTTCCATGGCTGCCTTCACAGCGAGCTCGCCGCTGCTCAGTTCACTTGCCCTTTCTTCCATCTTCTTTGTGTTAGAGCTTGGTTAGGGTGTGTACTAGCTTCTAGCGTGACCCTATAGCAAATCATAGCTTCGCCGGCGTGGAACCCGATGACTAGCGTCACCACACTCTCGCCGTTGCACCACCGCGCACGTGCATGGACCTCATCGGTGTTCCCACCTAGCCTAGGTAGCCTCGGTAGGTTCGCATGGTCACCGTGGAGCCTGTGCGCTTCTTACCGGGCTTTATCGTGGCCAGTAACAGCCGGCACACCTCCGTGCAGCGCCGCCGTGCCGCCATGGCCGACGACGAGCATGCTCCGGTGTGTCCGTGCTGTGACCACCGGTACCAGTCGATGTGGGTGATTGAGTAGAACACTATGGTGGGGTTAGTTTCATCAGAAAGCTTGCCGTCGGTGAGCTAGCACCAGTCAAACTCGCTCCCCTATTTTGGTTCACTGACATGTGGGGTCTGCTGACCCGTGGGTTCCATGCATCAGCGACTGAAAGTTAGGGTTTTGGTTTATTCTTTTCTAGATTTTTGTGCTAATTTTGGAAAATCATATCAAGAGCTGAACAAAATTTTGTTGGATTCCTCATGAAGTGTAGTATTTTATAAAAATATGAAATGTACTGTTTCTGGTACTTTTCAAGGAGAATAAAATATAGCCAGATAAGTGCTTTTTAAATGTTTTCAATCTTGTAAAATGTATAACTTGAGCTAGAAAAGTGATAAAATTGTGATTCTAATTTTTTTGATCTGGTGTTGACATGCTCTAGCTAGAAAAAATAATAAACTTGCAGTAAACTTGATTGGAGTAGGGTCTTTCTATTTATCTATTAATAAATGGTGTTTTCTAAGGAAATTTGTAGGGATAAAAATAAGTAACATATTGCCATACAAATTTTTGTACAGTAGTATGGCACTAGTATGAAGCTAAGAAAAGTATAAAATCTATTGTTTGACACTTTTCTATAGGGTTAACTATTTTCACTAAAATAAACCTTGCTAGCTTGTCATTTTTGTAGAGGATGTTATACATGTTTAAATTATATGAAATTTTTACAGTAGTCTATTGGTAGCACTTGGAAGACACTGTAATTCTCTGAGAATTTATTGTGCACATTTGTTATATGTTTGTTATTTCACCTAATTATCTAATTAAATTAATAAGGGCATTTAAATTAATAAATTGGGCTTGACCATTATGTTTTCTTGAGTGTATTTGATATTCCTGAACTGTTGGTATGGTTGGTGATGTCCAATTTTGAATGCTTATATGCAGTAAAAATATTATTGCTCTATTATTCTATTTAAAGGTGTTTTCGGATAGATTCTGTTGTTGGGTATTTTGCAAAGTAAAAATGAAGTTTACTGTAGAAATGGTTAATAATAAAGTTATAGAGAACTTCTTCATCTATGTTCTGTTAGAATTTCAGGGCAATAGGCCAAATGATTTAGGAGTTATAGTTATTCAAAGTTGGTCTCCCGAAATGCTTGTTCTCTAGAATTTCTAGACATAACTAGAATCATTGTGTTACTTAACATCATTATCACAGCATGAACATTCCCCTATCACATCATCCATGATCCTTCTTATACATTCATGGGACTTACTTATGCATATGCATGCAATAGGTGCAACCAAGGAGATCATGTTGGTGGAACTCAACGCTGATCCACAAGAGGAGAGCCAAGAGGTGTAGCACTAGGAGATTCTCAGAGAAGGAGAACCTAAAGCTAACCATCTTCCTGAGTGCCCGGATCATCAACCTGCCACTTTCATGAAAGACAAGCCCTGGAGTAATAAGTCTCCCTATTTTATTAATGACACCTAAAGTTACTCGTATTGCTGCATTACATGATAGGAGTTGTTTGGAACCACTTGCTGCATATTACCTTTCCTTGTCTAGAAATATCTACCATGAATCCTATTTATGTCTAGAAATGCTTATTATGCTTAGCTATGCTTAGACCGGTAGAAGTCGGGTAATTTCCTGTCACTTATGAGCTATAGGTAATAACTTGATCACGGTTGGCTATATTGTGCTATCGTGGAACATAACCTGGTGTGGTTGATTAATTGGAGACCGGGTGGAGTCTTATCTTATGGTAAGCATAGTGATTCCATCTGTGTCATTGAAGGACTGGTCAATGGAGGTCATCTTGTCATGTTGAACGCATGCCTCTCACATAGTTGGCCGGATAAGTCGTTCTGACCATGAAGCTGAGTAGCTCATCTCAGGCCGAGGACACGAGCAGTTAAAGTGCACACCCTAGAGGTAGTAAGGATGTGCAGAGAGCCAATGGCATAAGCCCAAGGGTGGGTTAGAGTCCCGAGCCTCCTGGTAGTTTGGTTGTGTCTTAAAGCAACCTTGATGGGGGAAGTATGGGTATGTGTTAGGAATAATTCCCCAGTTGGGTAGGAATCGATTCGAATCATCGTCTCTCCCGGATAGTAAGAACTTGATAGGAGTACGCTTCATCGTAGTAATTGATGGAAGTGTTGGTTATGAGATTATGAAAGAACTCAAATGGATATGGTTATTATTGTGTTGACTTAACGGTACCCACATGTTTGACATAGGATAGTGGCTAATCTAATATGAGATAGGATTAATAACTGGTGATTCATAATTTAAGAGATATTGGACAACTAATGCTTTTTATGCAAATAACATCTACTAGCTCTACTTATAAAGCCTTGCATACTCCTTGGTGTCTTAGTATTTTAGTTGATGATGGGTAAGTCTAGCTGAGTACCTTCTCATACTCAAGGTTTTATTCCCATTGTTGCAGATAATGTTGTGTACCATGGCTACTACAAAAACTGCTTTGCTCCTGCAGTGGATGAGGAATAGGACCATAGGCATGGTCATTCTATATATCATCTCACCTTGTGCTTTTGTTGTAGATGACTATGAAAGTGGCTATGTATTAAACTACATGTGATGTTAATGTTAAACTATATTGCTTCCGCTACTTTTAAACTTGGTTTGTAATAACTATGTGAACTCTGATGTATGTGAGATATTTGTGAACTATGATGTAACTTGTGACTAGTTATGTTGAATCATGTATGATCTTGGCTTGTATGTTGATTGAATCGAGATCCTTCACAATACTCGATGGGCTACCAGATTTATATGGGCTCCAGTGTGGTGGTTTGACTGCCTTGGTGGTTGCTATTGTACTTGTGCTCTTATAAATTGGATAGTTCTGTGATAGCTGGTATCGGAGCAAGGTTCAATAGTAAACTTGTCATATGTGTATTTAAAACAAAGGTTTTATGTTATAAAAATCTAAAGTGTGCCAGTGGTCATCTCCTGTATGCCTAGTTAAGGACTTTTAGGTGGCTATTTAAGTACTAACATGGGGGTTTTTACTTTCGTCGTCCATATTGCGTGCTATTGTATGGATGTCACTCACTTGAGTGGTAATGTATGGATAAAATGCCTCTACATCAGGTAAGAAGGTAAGTTGATGAGTGGCATGACCGCAAGATGTGAGCGTGCAGTCGAGGAGAGCTAGCTTTGATACAGCTATATATGCATGCTTGCATGTGTGCATGGTGCATGTTTAATGATGGGTAATAAATTGTCATCGGGTAGCTTTGATACGAAAGTATATGTATGGGTATACATATATGGAAGTATTTAGTTGTAACCTAGAGCCTAGATTTATATTTTTGTATATATAATTGTTTGGGTTGGACTGAAATGAATTTTCTGCAGGTACACTAACAACGAAACGTGTAGCTCGTTTAGTTATGATTATATTGAGAGAATGTATGTATGCCACCGTGTATATCATTAGGATTTATTTTTCTAAGTTTGTGAGGATGTACGGAATGAGCATGTATCATGATACATCATTCATTTATGTTATTGCATTGTTTCTCCCCCTTAAAGGATCTTATTGTTAAGTAACTCGTTTCTAAAATCGTGTTGTCTCACTCAATTGTAACCTTTTGCTACAGATGGCAGCCCCAAGAGCCCCTGTTGCTAGCGACACCTTTTTGGTATTGTTTGGGACTCCCACCTTACTGTGGATGGTACTGAACTCTATCGGGTATGCTGAACCACCTCGCTATATTTGGAGTGAAGTGGTAACTCAGGGACAAAGGAGGTACGACATGCGGATCACTATTGCCGCCCGTGTGGACAATTCTCAGTGGCAAGGATGGAGTGTCGAGTCAAATGGATAGACCCCTTGGAAAGGTGCCCAAGTGGCCGCTTTTGAGGTTCTCAGCAAAATCTATCAGGAATTCGGTGATGAACTTGTTAATGGGCCTATTGGATCTTTCCCACGAGTGGATGCATCACAGACCGCTTGGACCTAGCTAGGCGATAATGCTTTAGTAAGAGACAGGGATGAAAGAGCAGGAAGTAGTAATGTTGCAATGAGTGCCATGTATGCAGTCATGAAGATGTTTTACTGACGCCAAGATAGCTCCATCAGCTATATGCAAGAGCTCCAAAGAGCACAGGCTGCACAGCGCAGGATGTAAGGATGTGTGCACAGGCACTGAAAGGCAGTTAGAGCAGCCTAGAATGAAATAGGTAATTTTATGACAGCATTAGAAGCTCATTGGGGGTAGTTTGTCTGTGCTATGGCAGAAAGAGATGCAGCTAGGGCTGAATTACAGGGCGTCCATTCTAAGAGGGACAATGTCATTTGCCTTACTAAAACTAGGGAGGCAGCTAGGATTAGAACTATGTTCTAGGCTATTAGGCATGTAATGGAGTTTGGTCGTAGGGAGCAGGAACTCATAAGCCAGATTGAGGAGCTTTAGCTTGATGTTCATCGTCTCAACAACATGGTGAACCCAATTCTTCCTCTAGCTCCGGCGGTGGAGGAAGATCCTAATGTGTTGATTGCTAAGGATGATGGCATGGAGATGGATACTAAGGAGGAGCCTAAAGATGAAGAGGTGGAGCCTTTTGAGGACCACCATGATGATGGTGTGTCCGACATCGACAGTGATCACCCCAAGGAGTAGCTTAGCTATAGTAGCTAGCTAGATGTGTTAGCTCTTTATCTATGATCCTTATGTAATTAACTCATATTGTAGGTCTCAAATTCATGATGTACCCCTTTCGATGCTATTGGAACTATGCATGTACTACATGTGGTGATGGTACTTTTTAATGAATTTCCAATTGTATGTGGCATGAAAAATTTGGCATGTATGGAACACATCGTGAGTATGATAAGTGATCCATTTGGTGATGTTATGTTGTGGAAATGAATTATCGTGCCTCTGTGTTATTGTATGAATTTATGATTCTATCCAGTAATTACAGTATGGCATGATTATACAATTCTTCTACAATCTCTTGACATCATCCAATAATCACTTATTGTTGCAACTTTGCAGATGGCTCGCACTCGCAGAGGGGTTGGTACCAGTCAGAATGGTGATGATGATCTCCCACCACCACTGCACCCCACTCTAGCAGAGATGATGGCCCAACTCATAGAGACCCAATGTTCCATGGGAGAAGTGCTATGTGGTCTCACGCAGAATGCTGGCCGTGGACGAGGAAGAGACCAATACCAAGGACCTGAACCTAACTAGTTCAACACTTTCAAGGACTTCCTTGACACCAAACCTCCTATTTTTAAGGAAGCAGAAGAGCCATTGTAGGCAGATGAATGGCTGAATACAATCAAGCAGAAGTTCCATATTTTAAGGCTCACCGAGCACCTAAAGATAGAATATGTGTCGCACTAGTTACATGGACCTGCAAGCATATGGTGTAGTCATCATCGATCCACTTTGCCTGAGGATGCACAAATAACCTGGAACTAATTTAAGGCTGCATTTAGGGGACATTGTATTCCCCAGGACTGATGAGTATGAAGCATACAAAATTCATGAGTCTAACGTAGGGTACCAAGAACCTAACTGAGTATCTACATGCCTTTAACAACTTGTCAAGGTATGCCATAGAGTTTGTGGATACTGATGCAAAGAAGATTGCTAGTTTCAAGAGGGGGCTTAGCCCGAAGCTGATGAAGACACTAGCTAATAGCAAATGTGCCACTTTCAATGAGTTTGTTAGTGATGCATTAACTCAAGAGAATTAGAACAACATCTATTTAGCATCTAAGAGTCACAGGAGAGCTTATGAAGCAGGTGTATCTCAGCCAAAAGCTCCTACTGCTGCGAGACCTCAGTTTTGCCCTCTGGCTCCAAAGTATATACCACCTCAGAAGAAGACACAGACCAGTCAGAACCAGAAAGTGTATCACAAGGCCTATTCTGTTGCACTACCAAAGGGTAGCACTGGACAAGGAAGCTCCAATGTTCCACCGAGTAATATGCCATGCTGGAACTACAATAAGACTAGGCATTAGTCAAGAAATTACCCCAATCACAAGAAGAACAACAACCGGAAGCAGGGTAATTCAATTAGACATCAGGGACATGTGCACTATACCACCATGGAAGAGATTCCCTCTGGTGAGGTTGTCACAGTTGGTATGTTTCTTGTGAATCATCATCCTATAGTCATTTTATTTGATTCTGGAGCTTTGTATTCATTCATGAGTCCAATATTTGCATCCAACTATGATCAGAAAATATTTGTAGTAGACAAAGGTGGTTATTGTATAAGTGTTGTCGGGAGTAACATTTCCACCAATTAGATAGTTAAAGATGTATGTATCCAAATAAGTGAACGAGAGTATAATGCAAATTTAGTGATATTATCGGGATTGGGTATAGATGTGATCTTGGGTATGAATTGGATGAAGAACCATGGTGTCCGTATCGATACCTCGACTAGAACCATTATGTTGAGAGATCCCAAGAATAACAATGATTTTCTAGTACCCCTTTCCTAGGGAGTTTGATCTCCATAATGTGGCCAATGCTATCCAGCCTATGGCCCTTGCTGATATTCTGGTAATATGTGAATTTTTGAATGTCTTTCCTGATGAATTGTCGGGGTTACCACCGGATAGAGAGATAGAGTTCAAGATAGAATTGCTACCGGGTACCGCACCCATTTCCCAAAGACCATATAGAATCCTGCCTAATGAGTTAGCAGAATTGAAGATCCAATTGCAAGAACTCTTAGAAAAGGATCTCATTTGCCCTAGTTCGTCACCATGGGGTTGTCCAGCCATATTCGTGAAAAAGAAGGACAAGTCTTTATGGATGTGTGTGGACTATCGACCACTCAATGCTGTTACTATCAAGAACAAATATCATTTGCCTTGCATTGATATCTTATTTGATCAATTGGTGAAAGCAAAAGTGTTCTCTAAGATTGATTTGAGGTCAGGTTATCATCAAATCAAGATTAGGTTGGAAGACATACCTAAGATGGCTTTTTCCACTAGGTATGGCCTTTATGAGTATTTAGTTATGTCCTTTGGATTGACCAATGTTCCTACCTATTTCCTATATTTGATGAACTCGGTGTTCATGCCCAAACTTGACAAGTTCATGGTTGTGCTCATCGATGATATCTTGATTTATTCAAAGACGACAGAAGAGCATGAGGAGCACTTGAGAGTGGTGTTGTCGAGACTAAGAGAGCATAAGTTGTTTGCAAAGTTTAGTAAATGTGAGTTTTGGTTGAAGAAGGTACCTTTCCTAGGTCACGTATTATCTGAGGATGGAATTTCTGCAGACCCATCCAAAGTGCAAGAAGTGATGGATTGGAAAGCTCCCACCTCAGTGCATGAAGATCGAAGTTTTCTTGGTCTAGCTGGATACTATTGTCGGTTTATCCTAGATTTCTCCAAGATATCCAAGCCTACGGTGAGGCTACTTTAGAAGGATGAAAAGTTTATATGGACACCAGAGTGTGAAGCAGCTTTTCACACTTTGTGGACTTTGCTAACTACTGTTCCTGTTTTAGCATAGCCTAACATTGAGAAACCGTCTGATGTATTTTGTGATGCCTTAGGTACCAGTTTAGGTTGTGTTTTAATGCAGGAAGGCTAAGTCATTGCTTATGCCTTGTGCCAATTGAGAAAGCATGAAGTCAATTATCCAACGCATGATTTAGAGCTTGCAGCAGTTGTCCATGCTCTAAAAATTTGGAGACATTACTTGCTTGGTAATGTTTGCTGCATCTACACTTATCACAAAAGCCTTAAGTACATTTTCACTCAACCTGAGTTGAACATGAGGTAGCATAGATGGTTAGAATTGATCAAGGATTACAACCTAGAAGTGCATTATCATCCGGGAAAGGCTAATGTGGTTGCCGATGCCTTAAGTCGGAAGTATCATGGTAATTCTTTGTTGGAAGATGGTTTTAACTTATTGCATCCGGTAGTCCTACATAATATCACTGTTAGTTGCTCTCTAGAGTCAAAAATTATTGAGCTTCAAAAGACTAATGTTGGTATATTCCATATCAAAAGGAAGATGAAAGAAGAAGAAAGTAAGCATTTTTTATTGGATGAGAATGGTGTTCTATGGTTTAAAGATCGACTTGTAGTGCCAAAAGATAGGGAGTTGAGAAACTAAATTCTAGAGGAAGCTCATTCTTCCAAGCTATCCATTCACCCGGGTAGCAGCAAGATGTACCAAGACTTGAAGACTTGATTTTGGTGGACAAAAATGAAGAAAGAAATTGCAGCATATGTTGCTAGATGTGATAATTGTTGCTGAGTTAAGGCCATTCATATGAAACCAGTAGGGTTACTTCAGCCACTGTCTATTCTAAGTTGGAAATGGGAGGACATTAGTATAGATTTTGTTGTCAGACTTCCAAACACCCAAAAGGGTCATGATTCTATTTGGATAATTGTTGACTAACTCACCAAGTCTGCACATTTTATTCCTGTCAATGTCAAGTATCGACCTCATCAATATGCAAAGTTATACATTGAACAAATTGTGAGATTGCATGGAGTACCTAAGAGTATTATATCAGATCGAGGGCCCCAGTTTGTTAATCATTTTTGGGAACACCTCCACAAGTACTTAGGTACCACATTGATTCGTGGCTCTGCTTATCTCCCCTAGACAACAGGTCAAAATGAACATGTGAATTAGATCTTGGAAGATATGTTGAGAGCATGTGTGATTTCTTCCAAGGGTTCATGGGAGGATTGGTTACCTTTGGCTGAATTCTTCTACAATAATAGCTATCAAGATATCATTAAGATGGCTTTGTTTGAAGCTTTATATGGTCACAAGTGTAGGACCCCTCTGAATTGGATTGAGCCTGGTGAAAGAAGATATTATGGAATTGACTTTGTCAAAGAAGCTGAAGAATGAGTTCAAATCATTCAACAACATATAGAAGCTGCTCAATCAAGACAAAAGAGTTATGAAGATAAAAGGAGAAGTCATATTATGTTCCAAATTGGAGATTATGTGTATCTAAAGGTATCCCTAATGAAGAAAGTACAACGGTTTGGAGTGAAACGGAAACTTGCTCCTAGGTATATCGGTCCTTATTAGATCATTGCACAAAGAGGACCAGCAGCCTACAAACTCTAGTTACCTTCAGAAATGAAAGCTATATTCAATGTTTTCCATGTCTCCCAACTCAAGAAATGTCTTCGTGTGCCCGAAGAAGCTATTGAACCCGCTAGTGTCAAGATTTAGTCGGATTTGACCTATGAAGAAAGACCTATTCGAGTGCTTGAAGAAATGGAAAGAGTGACCCATAGCAAAGTTATTAAGTTCTACAAGGTGATTTGGAATAATCATAGTGAGCAAGACGCTATGTGGGAGCGTGAGGACTATCTTCGTGAGGTTTATCTGAGTTTCTATGAGGAATGGTAGGTTGTACTAATCTCAGGACAAGATTTCTTTAAGGGGGGAAGGGTAGTAACACCCTAGGTGTTAAGAATGGATTTAACCTTGGCGTTGCATGATCACAAGCATCATTGATGTTTATGAGCATGAGCGTCTCAAATATTATCTCTATGTTGGCTTATATTGCATGTGTTGTCACTAAATTGCCTTGCATATGCTAGGGTTTACATGTAACCAATGTATAAAATGTTTGTGGAACCCTAGGAGTACCTTAAACATGTTTATACTATCACATAGAACAACTTTGGTATTCATGACTAAGGCTAGTTTGGTCTCCAAGTCTTATCTATAATGTAAATCATTATTTTCAAGTTGTATGTTTGACCTAAGTTGAACTATGTCCTAGATTGTTTGCATGGTAGTGCACCCTTAAGAAAAGTTGTAGTACTTGATTAGAGCAACAACTTTTATTTTTGGGTCATGAGCTAATTCAGTGCCTAACATGGTCCTCACAATTATCAACATTGTACTATTTTTGGAACATAGAAATTTGTCCAAGTCAAATTGGTTTTTCAGTTTCGATGTGCCTGACTTTGTGATGATGCAACTTGCTAACCTTTGTGAATTAGACCTAGATCATTTAAGCAAAGTTGGAGCTAGTATGTAGATCTACAACTTTTATTAATAGAGTTTTTGCTAATTCGTTGTGGATTAGGCGCTTAAGCATCCTCTTTTTGCGCTATCAGTCACTCTATCAGGCGTTGATGGCTGAAGTCGGCTCACCGTGGGTGGCCGACCGCGTCAGGCCATGGACGCCGCATGGTGGCCATACACCGCTAACGGCCTAGCTGGTCAGGCCATGATGGGAACAAAGGCGTCCCGCGCCCGCTGGTTCACACCCACGCCCTCATTCATTCTCTACTGCTCTCTCTCGTGCGTAGTAGAACTGCTCTCGCCGACGCACCACCATGCTGCTCTACTGTCGCCTAGCGCCATCGCCGCCGCACCATTGCCACCTCCTACTTGCAGTTAGCTTCACCATCTTCCTCTCTACCTCCTCGATGTAGTAGCAGGACCAGGCAAGCCACAGTGAGGGTGAATTCACCGTTCTTGCCCTCGCCAGAATCTCAGCTTCCATGGCCGCCTTCACGGTGAGCTCGCCGCTGCTCGGCTCACTTGCCCTTTCTTCCATCTTCTTCATGTTAGAGCTTGGTTAGGGTGTGTCCTAGCTTCTAGCATGGCCCTACGGCAAATCATAGCTTCATTGGCACGCAACACGATGGCTAGCGCCACCGCGCACGTGGACAGACCTCGTTGCTGTTTCCCACCTAGCCTAGGTAGCCTCAGTAGGTTTGCGTGGTCATCATAGAGCCTATGCGCTTCTCGCCAGGCTTTGTCGTGGCTGGTAATGGTCGGCACACCTCCGCATAGCGCTGCCGTGCCACCATGGCCGGCGACAAGCACGCTCTGTTGTGTCCGTGCTACCACCACTGGTAGCAGTCGACCTGGGTGATTGAGTAGAACACTATGGTGGGGTCGGTTTCATCAAAAAGCTCATCGTCGGTGAGCTCGCACTGGTCAAACTTGCTCCCCTATTTTGGTTCACTAACATGTGGGGCCCGCTGACTTGTGGGTCCCATGAGTCAGCGACTGAAAGTTAAGGTTTTGGTTTATTCTTTTCCTGATTTTTATGCTAACTTTGGAAAATCATATATAGAGCTAGAAGTGTCCAATTTTGGTGAATTGAATTTTGTTGGATTCCTCATGAAGTGTAGTATTTTATAAAAAATATGAAATGCACTATTTCTGGTATTTTTCAAGGTGAATAAAATATAGCTAGATAAGTGCTTTTTGAATCTTTACAATCTTGTAAAATATATAACTTGAGCTAGAAAAGTGGAAAAATTGTGATTCCAATTTTGCTGGTCTTGTGTTGACATGCTCTAGTTAGGAAAAATAATAAACTTATAGTAAACTTGATTAGAGTAGGGTCTTTCTATTTATCTATTAATAAATGGTGTTTTCTGAGGAAATTTGTAGGGATAAAAATAAGTAACATATTGCTATGCAAATTTTTGTACAGTAGTATGCACTAGTATGAAGCTAATAAAAATATAAAATCTGTTGTTTGACACTTTTCTATAGGGTTAACTATTTTCACTAAAATAAACCTTGCTATCTTGTCATT
This sequence comes from Miscanthus floridulus, assembly GCF_019320115.1. NCBI lineage: Eukaryota > Viridiplantae > Streptophyta > Magnoliopsida > Poales > Poaceae > Miscanthus > Miscanthus floridulus. The sequence continues at coordinate 114,866,399 of NC_089580.1, read as the reverse complement.
TTTGTAGAGGATGTTATACATGTTCAAATGGTATGAAATTTTTGCAGTATTCTATTGGGAGCACTTGAAAGCCACTATAATTTTCTGAGAATTCATTGTGCACATTTGGTATATGTTTGTTATTTCACCTAATTATCTAATTAAATTAATAAGGGCATTTAAATAAATAAATTGGGCTTGACCATCATGCTTTCTTGAGTGTATTTGATATTCCTGAACTGTTGGTATGTTTGGTGATATCTAATTTTGAATGCTTATATGCAGTAAAAATATTATTGCTCTATAATTCAATTTAAAGGTGTTTTTGGACAGATTCTATTGTTGGGTATTTTGTATAGTTAAAATGAAGTTTACTGTAGAAATGGTTAATAACAAAGTTGTAGAGAACTTCTTCATCTATCTTGTGTTAAAATTTCAAGGCAATAGTCCAAATGGTTTTGGAGTTATAGCTGTTTAAAGTTGGTCTCGCGAAATACATGTTCTTTGGAATTTCTGGACTGAACTGGAAAGATTACCTGTTTTGGTTAGGACAGATTGTGAATTAGCTATTGGTGATTAAATAAGAATTGTAGCCAATTTTATAAGATTTTCAGAAAGTCCATGATCGTACCATTTGGATTGGTAAAACTTTAGTTATGATGTAAACTTGTAACTGTTATGTGTAGCTCTGAAATTGTTTTGTGATGAATATTGGAAGTGGATAGAGAAGAGATATGCACCTACTCAGTAAACAAGGAGTTAGCATTGTTATCATTGTGTAACTTAACATCATTATCACAGCATGAACATTCCCCATCACATCATCCATGATCCTTCTTATGCATTTATGGGACTTACTTATGCATATGCATGCAATAGGTGCAACCGAGGAGATCATGTTGGTGGAACTCGACGCTGATCCACAAGAGGAGAGCCAAGAGGTGCAGCACTAGGAGATTCCTAGAGAAGGAGAACCTAAAGCTGACCATCTTCCTGAGTGCCTGGATCATCAACCTACCACTTTCATGAAAGGCAAGCTCCAGAGCATTATAAGTCTCCCTATTTTATTAATGACACCTAAAGTTATTCGTATTGCTGCATTACGTGATAGGAGTTGTTTGGAACCACTTGCTACATATTACCTTTCCTTGTCTAGAAATATCTACCACGAATCCTATTTAAGTCCAGGAACGCTTATTATGCTTAGCTATGCTTAGACCGGTAGAACTCGGGTGATTTCCTGTCACCTACGAGCTATAGCTAATAACTTGATCACGGTTGGCTATATTGTGCTATCGTGGAACATAACCTGGTGTGGTTGATTAATTGGAGACTAGGCGAAGTCTTATGTTGTGGTAAGCATAGTGATTCCATCTATGTCATTTAAGGACTGGTTGTTGGAGGTCATCTTGTCATATTGAACACATGCCTCTCACATAGTTGGCTAGATAAGTCATTCTGGCCATGAAGTCGAGTAGCTCAACTCAAGCCGAGGACACGAGCAGTTAAAGTGCACACCCTAGAGGCAGTAAGGATGTGCGGAGAGCTAATGGCGTAAGCCTAAGAGCAGGTTAGAGTCCCGAGTCTCCTGGCAGATTGGTTGTATCTTTGACGGTGTGGCGCTGATGTTACCTGCGATTGAACTTGAGTTGTCCCAAAGGTGACCTAATACAACCCTGACGGGGGAAGTATGGGTGTGTGTTAGGAATAATTCCCTAGCTGGGTAGGAATCGATTTGAATCGCCGTCTCTCCCAGATAGTGAGAACTTGACAGGAGTACGCTTCATCGTAGTAATTGATGGAAGTGTTGGTTATGAGATTATGAAAGAACTCAACTAGATATGATTATTATTGTGTTGACTTAATGGTACCAACATGTTTGGCATAGGATAGTGGCTAATCTAATATGAGATAGGATTAATAACTAATGATTCATAATTTAAGAGATATTGGACAACTAATGCTTTTTATGCAAATAACGTCTACCAGCTCTACTTATAAAGCCTTGCATACTCCTTGGTGTCTTAGTATTTTAGTTGATGATAGGTAAGTCTAGCTGAGTACCTTCTCGTACTTAGGGTTTTATTCCTATTATTGCAGATAATGTTATGTACCATGGCTACTGTAAGAACTGCTTTGCTCCTACAGTGGATGAGGAATAGGACCATGGGCATGGTCATTCTACATATCATCTCACCTTGTGCTTTTGTTGGAGACAACTATGAAACTGGCTATGTATTAAACTATGTGTGATGTTGATGTTAAACTATATTGCTTCTGCTACTTTTAAACTTGGTTTGTAATAACTATGTGAACTCTGATGTATGTGAGATATTTGTGAATGTGATGTAAATGTGACTGGTTATGTTGAATCATGTACGATCTTGGCTTGTATGTTGGTTGAATCGAGATCCTTCGTGATACTTGATGGACTACCGGATTTATATGGGCTCAAGTGTGATGGTTTGACTACCTTGATGGTTGCTATTGTACTTGTGCCCTTTTAAATTGGATGATTCTATGATAGTACTTCTCCAGGATCACTACAAAACTCCTCGGCTCCATGATGCGTAGGGAGAGCTGACTACCACCGGCCTCAAAGTCGTGCGGGTACTGCTTGCGGTAGGTGGTAATGTCAAAGACTTTGATGTTAATCTGTGACCGGCCGTCATACCGCAATACAAGAGAGAACCCATCTTGAAGTTTGAGGGCGCGGGCAAAGTGTTTCCATCCCAAGCAGAGGTACAAGTGGCTGCCATTAGGGAACACCTCCACCTTCCACCGGGCCAGGCTCTACTCATCGTCTAGACAAAGCTCGAGTTTTCAGTGACCTCCAACGGCCTAGGCCATTGCAGCCAATAGTTTCTATGTGCACAACGATCAACATAGCTAGATAGAGGGACAAGCTCATTCCCAAAGGCAAACCCCAGCATATTGGATTCAACACACAGAAAACAGGCACTTACCAATGTTTCTGCATACAATCCAAGAAGAAGGATCTTCATGCACTCTAGGTCACTCTGGCTTGGTCCTACCATGACTTCTTATAGCCCCACCATGCCAACTAGGGAACTTGACAGTCTTGAGGAATCCTTGCTGGTATGTTTTTGTTCTTGTTCTGCTCGTATTGTCACAAATGCAAGGAGTGCACACACTATTGGGGCATCAATGGAGGAGCTAACATGTAAAAACCAGCACCGAGACTCATGACGTCTCATCAGCGCAAATAAAGGATATGTGCTTTGTTTTCATTAGTGTATACTTGGGAATGTCCATACTCCTGCATCTCTGGTCGAACACGACTTCTATGGTATGACTAGTTGCGATTCCTGAGGGAGTATGATGGCACCCGAGGGGTGAAAAGACCTATCACCACCGCACCGGGCTTTCAAGTCTCAACCATGTCATGGTGGTCAATTCACTCATGTCTAGCTTTCATCCTGTATTCACTTCGCTCTTGGCAACCGTGCAAGGTTTCTTTGAGAGGAGCAAGTCTCGGCAACTAGAAAGTCATGCCGCTGTATATTTCAACACGTTGGATAGTATACGTGTCATATGCATTTGTGCAAATGTACTTCTAGCCCCATGTCATGCATTATGAACAACATTACTTTCTTTTAGGAATTAAATTAAAAGCCAAGCAGAACATGGTACACGTGACCACACCCCTACTACTAGTAATAATAATATTGGATAAAATGATGAGTGAGTGTAGTCGATCACAAACTATGAAATTTTACTACGCATGCTAGAAAGTCCGTTGGCCGCACAATTGATGTCGTCGTGCCGAGACTCACGCTATCTCATCAGCATAAATGGAGGAGACATGCTCTGTTTTTGCAGCTGCCAGAGTAATATGGTTACATGTAAACCCTAGCATATGCAAGGCAATTTAGTGACAACACATGCAATATAAGCCAATATAGAGATAATATTTGAGATGCTCATGCTCATAAACATCAATGATGCTTGTGATCATGCAATGCCAAGGTTAAATCCATTCTTAACACCTAGGGTGTTACTACCCTTCCCCCTTAAAGAAATCTTGTCCTGAGATTAGTACGACCTACCATTCCTCATAGAAACTTGGATAAACCTCACGAAGATAGTCCTCACGCTCCCACATAGCGTCTTGCTCACTATGATTATTCCAAATCACCTTGTAGAACTTAATAACTTTGCTATGGGTCACTCTTTCCATTTCTTCAAGCACTCGAATAGGTCTTTCTTCATAGGTCAAATCCGACTAAATCTTGACACTAGCGGGTTCAATAGCTTCTTCGGGCACACGAAGACATTTCTTGAGTTGGGAGACATGGAAAACATTGAATATAGCTTTCATTTCTGGAGGTAACTAGAGTTTGTAGGCTGTTGGTCCTCTTTGTGTAATGATCTAATAAGGACCGATATACCTAGGAGCAAGTTTCCGTTTCACTCCAAACCGTTGTACTTTCTTCATTAGGGATACCTTTAGATACACATAATCTCCAATTTGGAACATAATATGACTTCTCCTTTTATCTGCATAACTCTTTTGTCTTGATTGAGCAGCTTCTATATGTTGTTGAATGATTTGAACTCGTTCTTCAGCTTCTTTGACAAAGTCAATTCCATACTAATTCTAACGCACAACAATGGACCCAAAGGGTGATCGTCTGCATGGCTACGTAATGCCTATTCACCTAGGCCCAAATCTATTCTTGTGCGTTAGCCCGTATGGTGGCCTGGTGTGCCCCATCTGCCCCAACCATAAGGCCCATGGTTGGATCAAGGCCGATGCCAGGGCGCATGTGCTGGTGAGGGCACACGCCCCCGTAGACGGCACCTACACCAACAATAAGAATATTGCCCGCCATTGCACCCTGGCAAGGAACCAAGGCTAGATGACCTGAATGGATCGTCTGGCCACACCGGTTCACCATGGCAAAAGAGGTTTGCTAGCTTCAACCAAGGCCGGTTTACATTGCAGGCGTTTGATTTTGTTCACACCTGTTGGTGCCCTTGTTGCATGACTTGTGTAGAGGTGTGGGATGGCACTCCTCATTAGTAGTATCAAGTCATGTTAACATATGTAGTTAGGACCAGTTTGCTACCAGGTGCCGTTAGAATTAGTATGAAGTCATGTTAATCATCTATAGTTAGAAATAGTTTGTCTAGGTAGTAGTTGGATGACTTTGAGTAGTGGGATGGCACTGCTCTCCTCTTATTATTATGGCAGATGAAGGCATGGTTGTGTAGGCTGAACTTGTATCGTTGCTGTAATCCACATATATATGAAGTCTAGTTTGTCGTTATCTTTCTATCTAGTAGCACTAATATCCTCTTATTATGCATGTAATGTGCGCATTTGTGCAAACATTTTAGTTCACAAAGTATCATTTACCATTATCTTCATACGCACATGATGGTCCGAGAATTGTAAACCTAAATGGGCTAGACATATCTCAATCCAACCGTGCAAGGGTTGCTTTGTGCCTCGGTTTGGTGAACCAAACACATATTAGTAGTGGTAGTAGTAGCCATGAGTGGCTTTGATCTATGTTGAACCCAACTCATCACTTTGCTCTCGGCAACCATGCAAGGTTTCTTTGAGAGGAGGAAGCCTAGCCTAAATGTAGAACAGAGTAGCCATAGGTGTTGAAATGCTACTACGCATGTAAAAAAGTCCTTCCACCATATATTTGAATGCATTGGATAGAAAACATGTCATCCATAGTTTTGAGTGTCGTAGCGATCTGTGTGCATTTGTTTGTAGTATTAGTAGTCATGAGTGGCTTTGATCTGTGGTGAACCCAACTCATCTTGTTTGCATGTATCTAATAAAATTTATTGAACTTGCAACAACCATGCCATGAGTTCATCTGAACAAGTCTCGCCTAGACAGAAAGTTCGATGGCCCTACATTTGGTATCGTCATGCCATCTCATCGGTGTAAAGGGACAGGATATGCTCTATTTTTGTAGAGGACGGTTGGGTACGCCATTACTCCTGCATCTCTAGTCGCACACATCTTCCTCGGTGTAATATGGTTGTGATTCCTGAGGTAGTGCGATGGCACCCGAGGCAACGCGTAGCGGTTTGGAAAAAATAAATCTTTATCTCGCCTTAGAAGCCCTACCATCCCCTGTGTATACATAAAGCATGGTGTTGACGGTAGTTATCATTCGTTTCAAAACTACCAATATAACTTGCATAAATGGCTAAAATGGATCACCACTGTAGACTTAGGGGTTTAAACTAACAAATTCTATGAGTTTTGGTGAATCTAGGTTTCCAGCAGGATTTAATTAGAAACCCACCAAGAAGGACCTATTCATCAAAGGAAATTATGGAATTCTACCGCGTAAATAATGTGGGAAGACTCTAGAAGACTCTAGGTGGCTCTCCACCAAAGCAGAGACTGAGCCACTGACAAGTGGGGCCGATCAGCCCCACCTACAGGCCGGTTGGCCTGTGAGGTCCACCTGGCAGCCCCTTGTTGCTATGTCAGTTATCCACCGCCTTAAGGATTGCATCTCCACTGTTTATTCAAGTTGGTTTGATCCGAGGGCTCAGGATTAATGCTCTGGCCTATATATATCTGCCTACACCCTGCTCTAGGGCATTAGCATTTGATCCTGAGAGCCTAAGACTAGAAACCCTACTTCATATGTCCGCTAGGATCAGAACTAGTAATCAAGAGAAGATTAGTCCTCAATAGGATTTAGTCTTATATTAGAGATAGAGAGATAGAGTGAGATGGAAGAGTTTTGGAGGAGTCATGGCCTATCGGTACTCTCTCTATGGCTTGTACCCTAGCAGAATCAAGTTCTTCATGAGCTTGCTTCTGAGATTTCTCTAGTAATCGACTTCTAATTCAAGTAAACATCTTGTTTATATTGTTCTTCAGGTTTATGACTCTCTTTGAGTACTTTAATCCTTGTAGCTCCTAGGTTAAAGTAGTATTTGTAGTGTAAGCATGGTGCTTAGACTCTGTTGCTCATGGATGTACCCTATCTTCCGGATCGGTGGTAGCTCATGAGGGTGACTCTTATAGCCTTGTTGAATCCGTTGTAGTCCACCTCCCGTTAGTAGGGCTAGCAAGACTTTGTTACTATAGAAAACATACTCTACCTGTGTTCTCTCTAGTAATATCTCTAGAATTGAATAATAGAAGACAAAGCTTACTGAAGTTGGAACTAGAAGACCTCTGCAGTTTCCTCTATGCTCCTATTATCTAGCCTTGATTGTGAAGTTGGGGTAAGTTAGATTTGGTTATTCTCACACACGTTTCCTCGAGTTCAATATAAAACTAGGTACTCCCGGTGAAGTGCTATATCAGTATAATATCCGTGTGCTTGTGGATTATTCTGTGTGCATTAATTTATACCAACACTTGCCCTCGCTCTAGTTCAATTATTTCATTCCACCTTGCATTGCACAAAAGCCCTCGCCTTGCCTCACAAAGTCCCCACCTCTACTTCCCCATTGGTTGCCATGAAGGCCATCCCCATGAATCGCTACAGGTCCACATCGAGGAAGGGTGGACTGGCTCTAGTCCCCACTTCCTCTAGTGGTTCAGCGGAGTTAGGGCCGATGGCGCACCCTAGGTTGTTATTAGCGGAGGCGACACTGATGTCTAGTCGTGCAAGATTGGTGTTCCCATCATGCTACTGTAGGCCATCTCCTAGGCTACCATTGCTCTCCCCGTCGCCCTCGATGACGACGCTGAAGCCACCGGCACTGGTGGTTCGCTCACCACCACCAGCCTCCGTGTGGTCCCACTCGCTGTAGCTGGGTCCGCTCACCACCAAGAGATCTGCTCCTGGCAGGAGCGGGTCTCCTCCACCATCATGGTCCCCCTTGTCGTCCACCGAGGCCATGGCCGAGCTCAATGGCTCTCTAGAAAACATCATGATGGACTCCAATGATGATCGTCTGCATGGCTGTCCAATGCCTATTGCTGTGGGCCCAAATTTGTTCATCTGTGCCAGCTCGTTTGTGGCCTAGTGTGCCCCATTATCCCCAACCGTATGCCCCATGGTTGGAATGAGGCCAATGTCAGGGCGTATGTCCTGGCAAAGGCACGTGGCCTCCAAGATGGCTACTACACCAAGGACAAGAACATTGCTCGCCATCGTGCCCTGGTGAGGAACCAGTGCTGGATCGACTGAATGGATCATCCAACCATGCCGGTTCACCGTGGCGGTGAGGTCTAGTATGTTGCCTCATGTGAAGTCATATTAATCATCTGTAGTTAGAACTAGTATGTCTATGTAATAGTTGGATGCCTTTGAGTAGTGGGATGGCACTACTCTCCTCTTATGGTAGATGCTAGATCACAGTTGTACTCCACATATATATATATGAAGTCTAGTTTGTCGTTATGTTATCTTTCTATCTAGTAATACTGATATCCTCATATTATGTGTGTAATGTACGTATTTGTGCAAACATTTTGGTTCACAAAGTAACGTTTACCATTATCTTCGTGCACACTTCATGGTCCGAGCATCATCCATCTAACTAGGCCGGACACTTCTCACTCTTGCCAACTATGCAAGGGTACCTTTGTGCCTCGGTTTGGTGAACAAAAAACATATCAGTAGTGGTAGTAGTCATGCGTGGCTTTGATCTATGGTGAACCCAACTTATGTCTTCGATAAAATTTGTTAAATTTGCAAGAACCACGCAACGAGGAGTTCATCTAAATAAGTCTCGCCTCAATCTAATGCACCATGGAGGAGGCATAGCTGTTGTATTTTTACTGCACACGCTAGAAAGTCCGCCGCTGTCCATTTAATCTCTCGTTGGATAATAAAAAATTATAGCCATCTCTAGCTAGCTGCTGCATGCCTCTACAAAACCAACCAAGAGAAATTGCTTATGAAAGCAACTCCTCTTCACTCTTCAGTCTGCCCCTCAACTGTTGTGACTGCATTTTTGGAGTGAAATAACTGCAGAGGCTTTCCTCCTGCATTTAATTCACTATTGGTAACCGCGAAAGGGTTGCTTTGTGCCTCGGTTTGGTAAACCAGACATGTATCAGTATACGTACTTGGCATGCTGGTCGAACTGATTAATGATCTCACCATAGTGGTTGAAGCATGCTGTGTGAAAGGAATGCTTTATGTCAATGGCTTATGCAGTGTATATGATGATGTAGATAAGGCCCGATCTTCCGAAAGGTATGATAGCATCGATTGGTGGAGACTCGACGTTCATGATCTAGGCTTCGAACCAAGATTGATTCGGACCCCCGCAACCGTTACACCACTGCTCCATTGGTTATCAACCACGTGAACGCGATTGACCTCGTCGAGAAGGCTTTCCTACAAGCGAATTGAGAACACAAGCAAGAACGGGATGAACGCAATCTGAAATTGCAAATAAATATGAGGCTTATGAAATCAAGGAGTTCAAGTCTTTATTCGAAAGGACTAATCGCCACAGGCGAACAAGATCAAGAACTGGGGCCCTGGTTCACAGCAAGCAGCCTTGGCGGCGATAGTTGTAGCAAAACGACAGATTGAAGATGTTGAACAACGACATCTGGAACCATGTCCTGAAGATGATGATGATGATCTCTCTGAGGAGGACGATGGCGACGCGGAGGCTGAAGCCGAAGCTCAATGATGTGCTGAGGATGCACGTAACCGTAATCGGTTGAACTTTAACCGACGTGGTATGTGAGGTAACAACCAAGGTAATAATGATCTTTTCTCTAAAACCAAGTTTAAGATACCTCCTTTTTCTGGTTCTGCTGATCCTGAAGTATATTTAGATTGGGAGATGGCTGTAGATCAAAAATTTAGCTCCCATCAAGTACCTGAAGAATATAGAGTTAGACTTGCTACTAGTGAGTTTACTAGTTTTGCTCTTTTCTGGTGGAATGATATTTGCAATAATGCTAATGCTAATGCTCAAATACCTCAAACCTGGACTGTACTTAAACGACGAATGAAATCAAGATTTGTTCCTCCATACTATCAGCATGATCTGCGATTAAAACTGTAACGTTTAAATCAAGGTAGTAAAACTGTTGAGGAATATTATCAGGAGCTTTTAATTGGTCTAGCACGTAGTAACATACAAGAGGACGATATGGATAAGTGTTCTAGATTTTTTGGAGGTTTACGTCGTGAAATACAGGATGTTCTTGACTATAAAGAATGGACTGGATTTTCCCAATTATATCATTATGCTATTAAAGCTGAAAGAGAAGTACAGAGACGACAACCTAGACGATCCATGACTCCATCCGCGACTCCATTCGTTCCTTCACGTCCAATCGAGGTGAGTAAATTTTCTAATGTGCAGACACCACCAGCGCCTATAAAGAAGAATTCTCCTATCACACCTTCTTCTAGTGGATCTGCTACACCTTCCTCTAGCAGCTCTTCTAAAGTTGTGTGCCACCGCTGCAAGGGCATGGGACATATTGCTAAAGAATGCCCCAGCAAACGCACATATATTGCTACTGATGATGGTGGGTATGCTAGTGCTAGTGATGAAGAGAATGAATTTGCACTTACAACTGATCTTTATGTAGATAAATTTGCGGATAGTGCTGAAGATCCTGATGAGGTAATTGATAGTGTGGCATGCATTAAAGACTACAAATCAATCCTTGTTCAGCGTGTTTTGAGTACACAAGTTGAGCCAGTAGATAAGCTACAACTCCATAATTTGTTTCAAATGTTCCTCATTGTCAATAATTTCCGTGTTCGTGCTATAATTGATGGAGGAAGCAGCAATAATTTAGTAAGTTCTGAGCTTGTCAAGACTCTTGGTTTATCTACACATGCTCTTCCACATTCATACCATGTTCAGTGGTTCAACAATAGTGGTAAGGCAAAGATAACACAATCTGCTCGTGTGCAATTTTCTATCGGGTCATACCATGATTATGCTGATTTTGATGTCGTGCCTATGCAAGCTTGTTCACTTTTGTTAGGCCGCCCTTGGCAATATGATAATAATGTTGTACATCATGGTAGGCAAAATAGATATACTTTTATGTTTAAAGGAAAGACCATTGCTTTACTATCACCTGCTGAAATTGTGCAATATAAAAAGGAACTTGTTGAAAAGAAAAAGAAAGGCCATGATAAAGACTTTAGCAAACCAACAAATAAACCATCAAGTAACATGAAAAAAGTTTTATTTGCTCTTAAATTTGTTCTTATTGATCATGATGAACCATGTTATGCTCTAACTTGTACATCACCGATATGTCCACTTGGTCCTACTCCTAGTGCTATGCCTCTTGTTGGTACTAACCTTTTACAAGAGAAGGAGGACGAATTCCCAATAGGGAAGCCACCATGGCAGCTGCCTTTGCGAAGGATGGGGTGCCAAGATGAACGTCTTCTTCTGGAACCATCGTTGTTGTCATCCAATGGAGGAGACGATCTACTTCAGTCGAGGATGACTTCAATTCAAGAAAGGGAGGATGATGAGGACATCACTACTTCATCGCATACAAGCCAAGTAGAGGAGGGGGTCCAGCATGGGCGTCCAATTCATCTTTTTCGTGGTGGAAGCCGAGTCCAACTCAAGTTCGAGTCCGGTTTGGGCTCTAGGACCAGTCTGCCTTAAACTAGTCACCCAAGACGCATCTAGACTCTGTTTTTTATGATCCACATATGGATGGAAAGCTAATTGGATAAGGAAACCAACCCAATTAGTTTCACGTCAAAAGGCCTTCGTAATCAACGGGAATCATCGAAACAAGTCAGCGTCTAGAATCTGTCAGGGTGCTGCAACACCGTCTTTTGGTCCGTTGGACCGTGTATCATGTTTGGGCCCATTAGGGGCCACGTCCAGGGGGGTGATGCCCAAAACTCTATAAATACCAGCCGTCACTCTCCTTAGGGTTTGGGTTTTGTTTAGTTCTTGATTTCCTCATGAAACAGATGTCGTTTTGCTGCAACTATCATCGCCAAGGCCGCTTGCTATGAACCAGGGCCCTAGTTCTTAATCTTGTTCGCCTATGGCGATTAGTCCTTTCAAATAAAGACTTGAACTCCTTCTTGATTTCATAAGCCTCATATTTATTTGCAATTTCAGATTGCGTTCATCCCGTTCTTGCTTGTGTTCTCGATTCGCTTGCAGGAAAGCCTTCTCGGCGAGGTCAATCGCGTTCGCATGGTTGATAACCAACGGAGCAGTGGTGTAATAGTTGCGGGGGTCCGAATCAATCTTGGTTCGAAGCCTAGATCATGAACGTCGAGTCTCCACCAATCGACGCTATCATACCTTTTAGAAGATCAGGCCTAGTCTACATCAAGTGCCCGATCTTCCGAAAGATATGATAGCATCGATTGGTGATTTGTTGAAGGATCTCATTGAACTTGTCATCAAGAATGGCATGGAGCTCATTCTTAGAAACGCAATCATTGAAATCCATAGGTGCGTCCTCGTTTCCTTGGCCGCTGCCTCTGGCTTTTCCTGACATGGTTAGTAGAAAGAATAAGACAACACAAATAGTATTATCCCTACCAACTACTTAGGTTGTGGACAAGGAAAAATAAGGCACTCAACTCTCAAGCGTCTTACCACGGTTTTACAAGTGTTCTTACCAAAGCAACAGGCGGTGTAATCGATCGGTGACTGTGATACTGTTGTAGCTTGAGTGTAACAGTTGCAAGGCGAATCTGTACTTGGTTAGAAGAAAGTGGAGCTTGGACAGGCATAATATAGTAGCAAGGAATAACAAAATTTGTAACTAAATAGCAAAGCTAAATAAGTATCCCAAGTACTTGTCTTAGTTGCTGGCCTACTCACGTTCTAAGTACCAGATGTATCAAGTGATGTGGACAGCAAGAATATGATTAGGAATAAGGTAGAAATCAGCACACGCAAATACAGCTCAAATGACGCTCTCTATGTGCTCCTCTAGATATTGTTCAACTTTTGCCCCTATCTTTTTTCTCTATTTTTTGGCTATCGTTGTTTTTTTGGGATTCTTTGACTTTTTCTTTTTATTTTTTTGATATTTTTTCTTCACTTAGGAGCACAAAAGAAGTAACCACAGAAAATTTGATCTTAAACAAGTGAAAGACGTGGCCTGTGAAATTTCCAGAAGACGTGCTCGAAATCGATAAAGACCTTATGACCACGAAAAGAGGATCTTGTGACCACTTTTTGGCCAATCTAAAATTTTTGAACCCCAACAACACGGCGGATGGATGGATCCGAAATTTTTTTCTGATCGATTTGCATATATGGAACGTCAAAAACGGAGTTTGTATGCGAAAACTAGACCAGTTTTAAGAACGGACTCCGAATTAGAGGACAAAACGGAAACAATGTGCGCAAAATTGGTCATGACAGCAAGGATTCGATGAAAACAGTGAAGACAAGTGTAACAAATAAGATGGCATGGACTAGGGTTTGATGAATACAAAGGAATCACAGTAATACTTGAAGGTGTTCATGGATTATGATGAAAAACAAAGGGAAAACATAAACTGGACTTAAAAAATGATCTAAAACCAGCAACAAGAACTTGACCTAGGGCACAAACTCAACAACGCGAAACAGAGACGAAATTGCACGGCACAATGAGGCTATAGGACAGGGAATATGTGACGATGCATATTTTTTTTTGGCTTTTTGTGGACTGTAGGTAATGCAAAAACAGTAATAATCTAAAGGGGGAAAACAAAGGTATACCTAACGGGCAACAAGGTCTCTGATAGGCCCGATCTTCCGAAAGGTATGATAGCATCGATTGGTGGAGACTCGACGTTCATGATCTAGGCTTCGAACCAAGATTGATTCGGACCCCCGCAACCGTTACACCACTGCTCCGTTGGTTATCAACCACGCGAACGCGATTTACCTCGCCGAGAAGGCTTTCCTACAAGTGAATCGAGAACACAAGCAAGAACGAGATGAACGCAATCTAAAATTGCAAATAAATATGAGGCTTATGAAATCAAGAAGGAGTTCAAGTCTTTATTCGAAAGGACTAATCGCCACAGGCGAACAAGATCAAGAACTGGGGCCCTGGTTCACAGCAAGCGGCCTTAGCGGTGACAGTTGCAGCAAAACGATATCTGTTTTACAAGGAAATCAAGAACTAAACAAAACCCAAACCCTAAGGAGAGCAACGGCTAGTATTTATAGAGTCTTGGGTGTCACCCCCCCTAGACGCGGCCCCTAATGGGCCCAAACACGATACACGGTCCAACGGACCAAAAGACGGTGTCGCAGCACCCTAACACATTCTGGATGCAGACTTGTTTTGACAATTCCTGTTGATTACGAAGGCCTTTTGATGTGAAACTAATTGGGTTGGTTTCCTTGTCCAATTAGCTTTCCATCCATATGTGGATCATTGAAAACGGAGTCCGGATGCGTCCTAGGTGACCAATTTAAGGCAGACTGGTCCTGGAGCCCGAACCGGACTCGAACTTGAGTTGGACTCCAGACTCGAACTTGAGTTGGACTTGGCTTCCACCATGAAAAAGATGAATTGGACGCCCATGCTGGACCCCCTCCTCTACTTGGCTTGTATGCGATGAAGTAGTGATGTCCTCATCATATGAACCTATAACAAGTACTAGTTGTAGCTAAATGGAATAGTCATGTATACAATAAACAGTCCACATAGTGCAGTACTGACCCCGATGGACAAAGCCTATGTGTCCGCTGAAGCACAAGTTTATAACAACAGAGCATACCGAATATGTTTAGAATATAAAGCTAGAAATCCAAAGCAAAGTGCAGTTTTAGAATACATGTTTTCTCAAAGATTATACATGAAATCTCCTACAAGTCATCGTCATCTCCAGACATGTGATCTCTACCGCCATAGTTACTAGTGTCACTGCAATACTGGTTTCCAGTATCATCTTCATCCTCACTGCCTTCAAGTATGCCAACTGCTTCTGTCTTATCTCTTAGAAGGTCTTCTAAATTGGCTTCAATGATAGTGCCTTCTCCATCATGGCTAGCTTTGTGCATAACTTGATCACCATCACCCAGTAGGACTTCATGCTCGTTGTTAGAACAATGATCATCTTGGTGCACTTGATGCTCTATTTCATTTATGTCATACATATCCCTATGTTTGAACTTCTGCACGACCCACCAATCTTTGCCCAAGGAGGTGTCCTATAGATAAAAAATCTTCCTTGCTTGTGTGAATGTGGCCACGCTCCACTGGGAGAGCCCCGCCACGCCACCAAAAGGATGCTTGAGCCACCATAGGAGACCGGGGATCCTCTGCCTCCGCCGCTGCCGCAAGTCCAGCGGGCACAGATTTATTTCCACTTGCAGGGGATATCCAATTTTGGTCAACCTATAGGGCATCCACATAGCTAATAGGATACTATAGCGACTCCAAAGAGATATCAGTATAGCCAGACGTCTAGCACAATGGTAAAGATGTTCCATTCCTTGGTCTAGATCCTGGGTTCGACTCCCAGGTATTAGACCTTTTTGAGAAATTAAACCCCGACAGCACACATGGTACAAGTGACACGCAAGCCATTGGGTCTCACAAGTTGGATGGAGATGGAGAAAGGTTCCACAGGCACATGTGACACATAAGCCGTTGGGTCCCACAGGTCAGATACAGAAGGGTCCCATAGGTACACATCGGTTAGAGAAAGAACTGAGCGGAGACTTTTATGACAAATTACAAGCATCACGGATGAGTAACTATAGGTCCCATAGGCACACGTTGGATGGAGAATGGTCCCATAGGTACATGTCAGATGGAGAAAGGACCGAGCGGGAGACTTTATGACGAATTGCAAGCGTCATGGATGAATAACTGTAGGTCCCATAGGTACACGTCGAATGGAGAAAGGACCGTGTGAAGATTTATGATGAAGTGACGTTCGTTACAGATCAAAAACTCCATCACAGATGTGTAATTAGTTCAATGACAAAGCCCTGGTCATCATAGTTCTAAGGAGGATCGTCACAGATGAGTAGGAACAGTCGCGCGAGGGTTTTGGTGATGAACCCCATGCTGTTCTATGACATTTTCGATGCCTTATTTCATCATAAATGGGGAGGGTAGGAGGATCATCACCACTGATCTATGACGAAACGTAAATATTCATCATAAAAATTGATATTATATGACAGCTTCAGATTCGTCACTAAGATTTTTGTCATAGAAGTGGATATTTATAGTAGTGTTTCCTTGGTGGTTTAATCCTTTTCCTTGGCGGTTTTTGGCACTCAAGGAAATCTATATAGTTCTAGGCTTTATCCTTGTTCTTAAGTATAGAGAGAGGGAGGGGTGAAGCAAATGAATGAGTGAGTGAGAGTGGGATGAAGTGGAGGGCTTCAACTGATGAAGAGCTCCAACTTGTGCTCATTTTCCACTTACCTTCACTGTTCTGTAATTTATTGGATGGTCCGGTAACTCTGGCGGACTCTACGATGATCCTTTGTCTTTGTTGAATTGATTGAATGGTTGGGAGACTTGGTATTGGGGACCAAGATATTATATCCAAGGGTGATTTCTAGCCTTGAGAAGGTGTTGATGATGTCAATTGGTTGTCTTCTGATCTGAGTAAGAGTTTCCCATTCCCTCGATCACTAACCTAACCATGTCTGTTCTGGGAGTCTTCGCGAGGTTGATTGATGAATTCATGATAGTAACATGGGTCCAAGGTATCAAGGATCTCCATGGTTGAACAAGTATCTAGGATCAAAGCTTTTAGCAGCTATTTTCGCAAGGCTAGGGTAGAGGTTCAAATTGGAACGACATTTTGGGTCGTTACACTTGGGAATTACACAATTGTAGGTAGAAGTCGCGTGAGACCCTCTATGAGTACATCCATGGCAAGCTCATTATTATTGGCACGAGCACCATACAAACAAATAGTACATCCATGAGCATTTTTTCTAGTCTACATCTATATCTATTAAAGAGCAAACTTTTGTCTCTCACTCTCTTCACTCTATCTCTGTTCATGTGTTCCTCGCTCACTAACTCACTGCTCATATGTCCCTCAACCTATCGTCCCCCACTCTCATCCTTCTCGTTGTAAGTTTAGAGCTCCAAAACCTTCATTGATGCCACACTACCCATCTCTTGGCTTGACCACTCAAACCCCTTCATATTGTGGCACACATGTGATCATATGCCTCGTCTTCCATATTTTTGAAACTCATAATAGATACACAAAATAGCCACATATTTAAGTTGAGTTAATTTTCCACACGAGATTAATTATTTATTGTACTAGCATTTATATGACCCTTGGAATCTATATCTATATCTATATCTCTTATAATTTTAAACCCCACTAACTATTTATCTCAACATGCAAGATGTCCAACTAGACAATGTACAATCACAAATAATTAAAATCCACTAGCAGATGCAATTGTAATGTCCACATCAGTAAGACACATAGACATTTTATTGTCCACATCATTATGCCATGCAATCCACTAATCCATAATTCCTGCTGCAATGCGAGGGGTATGTTTTTGGTTTGATATATTGGCCAAGCCCATTTAATATAACAAAAATAGCCATCTCACTCACTACTACATATAGACATACCACAGTCGGTTCGTAACCCCCCATTGCAGCCGTTTTTTGCCTCGGTGGTATACACTCGATGGTGATACTCGAAGCCATCACGGTCGCCTAGCAACCGACTGTGTCGGATCTCAACACCGCGCACATTGGTCAATGATCCACTTGTGTCGAGGCTAACATCACTGTCGTATGAGCACATCAACCGTCTATGTAGTGGTCACCAACACCATTGCCTTGTACTTCGACCAGACTATCTGCAGTGTGGACTCACCGTCGCTTTGACTGCCGAGATGTCTGTGTAGAGGTAAACATCACCGTCGCTTCAGCGTATGAACCGTAAGTACAAAGGTTATGGTCACCGTCGCCTTGCACCATGACCAGCCTTTGATAATTGTTTAGTTGGTGTCGGGTTACTAAACGATTCGACGATGATATACTTTTGATCCCTGCCGCATCATACGTATAGCGACGGTGTTGGACATTTGCACCACCACCGACGGTGATGATAACAAAACAATGAATGATGCTTAGATCCGACGGTGACAAAATTTCATCCGGTTTCATAATATTTACTAATTCAGCTGGCCCCTTAATAGCTTACTGAACACAAAGCATATAAAATATATAATCATTACATCCATAAATCATGTTCATAAATAAGAGTACTTTTTACAATAATAATGGACGCTACCATAACATCTTTCTCAACTGATATCCTAACACAAGTGGTGCATAGATTGCATGCTAAAGTTACTGATCTCTACAGACTTATGTAATAAAACGACGTAGCTATGCTCCTCGTATGTGGCACTCCTGCTTGTAAGGTAAAATAAATATACTTAGTACATCCTTCGGATTGGTAGCCAATGCACCATGGAACCCTTCTTCATCTCTGATCCACAACCTGAACAAAACAATAGAATTAATAATATTTAACATACCATTCCTTTAGTTAACAAGCCAGAATTAGCCTATACATACATAGAATAAAAACACGTCCCTAACTGAACAAAGATATGTCGTGATGATGAAATACAGCAAATGCACCTTTACTGCTCTACTAATGACTCCATGAACACATGAATAAGGAAATATAAGAAAGATAGTAAGGCCTGTTCATATGGAAATGTTCTCTTGATTTACAAAAGCGGATAACACAGGCATAGATGACATGAATCTTTCTACGGTCCATGTCATATGCAATCAATGTTATATCCTACCCAACAAGAAAAATGAAATTCTATTCTGGGTGAACTGTAATCACTCTATACTCCGCATCACAAAACTCAGCAACCAACTTTAAAATTGATGTGTCCAAACAGTTCCTTCGTGCCCAAACATGCTTCAATCTCTATTTATCAGTACCAGTCTTCAAGTATCCACACTAAAAGCCAAGACATATTGCGAAAACCAGCACAACATACAAGTGACCCTGAGCTTGATGGATGGACATTTCAGCACCATATGGTTTACGATTTGTCATCTATGTCTTTCCCTACATATCCACAACAACTATCATAGAGTAATCAAGCATGTACGTAAAACCATTAAGAAAAAAAACACTTCTCGATTTGAACATAGTACAATACCCTCGTCCCATTCAGATTCCTTAAAGATCCATGTTGTAGTTTTAGATTAGCAGATCTCCACACCTACACACGCACCCTCCACCTTAAAAATCTCTAAACATGAGCTAATTATAAAACTAATTACATAAGTTATGGCTAATTCAGAGACGAATATTAAGCTTAATTAAGCATTGATTAGCACATGCTTTATTGTAGCATCAGCTGGGCTAATCATTGATTAATTAGGCTTAATAGATTCGTCTTGGAAATTAGCCACAACTTATACAATTCGTTTTATAATTATCTCATATTTAATTATTCTAATTGCCGTCTAAACATCCGATATGGCTGAGACTAAAATTTAGTCCGGAGGATCCAAAACCTACTATGGTTTTTTTTCCATGACGTGCTAGGATTTTCTCTCTCATCGTCATCGTCTCCCTCTCTCTCCCCTTTCTTTTTCCTCCTTTTCCAGATTTATCAAAAAAAAAAATCAGAGTCTGTTTTCGTTTTTTTATTTTACCCGTGCCGCTGCAGGCCACACCATACCCTTGCCTGCCTGCCAGAGCCGGACCTCATCTCATCATCGCCTCCACCTCACCAGAGAAATCCTCTCCTCCTCCCTCGTCCCTAGCCAAAATTTTCTATCAAACCCTCTTCCCCCATCTCAGATCCCTCTCCCGTCCCAGCTCGATCCTGCCCGATGGCCGCCGGACCGTACGCCGCCGCCCGACGCTGAGCGACCAGGACAACCACCTCCGACGACCCCCCGAGCACCCACGAGATGGTCGCGGAGGCGGCGCCGTCCTCCTCGTCGGCGATCTGGTCGCGCCGCCGCGACGAGATCACCTTCGACCGCCTCCACAAGGTACCGCCCCTCACGGGCTCGCCCCGATCGGATCTGCCCACCCGCCAGCCCGCTGACCCTGGCCGGAGTCGACGCCACGGATCTGAGGCTCCCGCCCTGCTGCTCCCGGGCCTTTCCCGCGCCCCTGCCCGTGCTCCGACGATCCGCTGAGCTTTTGGTCGCGCCCGGGGATGACGCTTCCTGCGAGCGCTGGTTTCGTCTGTAGGGTTTGATTTGATTTGCTGCTCGCCTGTGGGAGGATTCTATTAGGTTGGACTGCTCCGGCTTCTCAGCTGGCGTGAACTCCCTGCGGTGATGCTGGGTGTTGCATGGAGCAGACAAGCGCTTGACTGAAGAGTCTGATTGGTTTGTCCCATTTGGATATTCGGATGTGTTGAATTGAGTTGAGGGAGCTTTTTCGGGTGTGTTGCTGCTAAGCTAGCTGTCCAGAGAAGTGGGGGCTGGCTGAATTGTGAAAAGCAATCAATCATAGCTAACTGCTTGGCTGACTGATCAGATTGGCTTGTCTCGCTTCTGGACAAACAGAAGGAATGAAGGTGCTGTAAGCTGAATCCCTTGCTACTGGTGTTTACTTGCTAACCGAGGAGCAGTAATGGCGGCAAACCAAACTTTGGATAGTATTCACTCCATCCTGGTTTGATCAGCCAGTTTCTTGACTCAACCATCGGATTGGTTTGTCTCATTCAGGCACATGGATGTAATATGTTCGAGCCATTATAGGTGACGTTGCTGCTGTGCTAACTGACCATAGTTGTGATGCAGACAATCTGGATTCTTAAGAGTGCTTATTGGTGCTTGGTTAAGGGAAATATCGAGTAGGAAATCATTGCCACCTATGCCTTATCCATTGCACTTGTTTGCGGTTGTCACACTATATTTACCTATACCTAGGGGTCGTATGTGTGTTCCTCTTCCATTTCATTATACTTACTGTTAGGTTAGCCTACAAACATTTTATTCCAGGTAGAATCATATTTACGAAATGGTGTCATTCCTAGTGTATGCTCAGGTGACCAGATTTTATTATCAATCTCTGGTCTGAGTAGTAATGGAATGTTGATTACTGATGATCTAGATGATGTAGATACCTTATTTATGAAGGTTCCTGTGCTGGTAAATGGTTATGAAGATTATTGGAGCTGTTAATGCAAGGTGTTTCTCTGTAAAGTTTTGCTAATTGGGGGGGGGGGGGGGGGGGGGGGGGGGGGGGTGTTCAATGCACTATACTACTTTCACATTTTCTCAGAGAGCTCATGATTGTCATGACACTGTACATTGAATTGATCACTAATTGCGATTGACTTCTTGAATGCACTGTCTGCTTTTATTCAGCCCTGAGATGTGCAATAATTTTTTTATGCATACTATCAGAATTATCAGTTTTCAAGATCAGAATTGAATACTCTAACTGATATTTTATTCCTGTGAATTCAATTTGTTCCAGTTTTGGAGTGCCCTGTCACCTCGTGCACGACATGAGCTGCTAAGACTTGATAAACAGACCCTTATTGAGCATGCTCGCAAGAATTTGTACTGCTCAAGGTGTAATGGGCTGCTTTTGGAAAGTTTCACACAAATAGTCATGTATGGGAAGTCACTGCTTCATGAAGGTTCATGTGAGCCAAGGATTCAGGAAGTTGAAGCAGAAGAAGTTCAGGACCCTTCAGTTCATCCTTGGGGAGGCCTTTCGACAACAAAGGATGGCATCCTAACTCTTCTTGATTGCTTCATAAATGCAAAATCTCTTCATGTGATCCAGAATGTACGCCTGAAACAGTAGCCTTTGTTTTCTTTATCTTCTTGATCTGCTTCATGAACTTCTTCCTTGATATTTTTATGTGCTCTCCGATTGTCTGTTTTGGCATCTTTCTGTGGCATTCCTTCTCTGAAGTTGTTCCTTGACCATTCTAGAGTTCTTACTCCAATGTACTCCACATTGTTTTGACTAGGTATTTGACAATGCACGTGCAAGAGAACGTGAACGTGAGATGCTTTACCCTGATGCATGTGGTGGCGGTGGCAGAGGATGGATTAGCCCAGTGATACCTAACTATGGCAGGGGCCATGGAACACGAGATACTTGTGCTTTGCACACTGCACGCCTTTCTTGTGATACTCTGGTGGATTTTTGGTCAGCGTTGGGTGAAGAAACTAGATCACCTCTTTTAAGGATGAAAGAAGAGGACTTCATCGAAAGACTTATGCACAGGTGAGTATAAAAGGTGCTGTTGTTTATACTATTTTTAACTAAATTAGTGTGACAAATACTCTCAAGGCTGCAAGGGATTCAGGGATACAAGTGGGTTTGCCTCGGAACCCACAAATAGGTTATTCTAAGCTGGTTGCTGTCAATCATTTAAATTGCCTATTTGTGGGTGTGCAGACAAACCACTTGCATCCCGAAGTGGTGTGCTATCATGAACAAGAATGAGATATTGATAGGGAATAGCTTTTAAATGTACGCGAATTGTTATTAGCATTACTTACTAATTTGTAGCTTTGTAAGATGAGTTGATTTGCTTCTTGATGCTGACATAAAATATCCTGAGGTATTTGAAATACCATACATAACATTTACTTATTCTACTAAGACTGCGTCCAACAATCTAGTACAATTCTACATTGTCAGTGGGCCTGATGATAGTAACAATTATATATTTATAAATCCACATACATATTGCTTTTGTAACCTGGGTAAATCCATTATAAATTGGTCTGCATTTAACATTGGTCCCACTTTTTATTTCTTATAATGCACCACCTTCGTCTTGAAACTGGTAATGACAGTAAAGCTATGCTCTAAAGCTGTTGCAGCATACTCGTTCTAATGTTTTTATGCTTTGCACCATTCTTCCTGATACTTAAATGTCGAAAAAGCCTACAATCTGTAATGTAATGAGTAGTGACTGTATCATGATTTTACCTTTGTTATCCAATGCAACCTTTTGATGAGATGTTCTGTAGGGATATGGATGCATTTTCAGTCAATATCTAAATGGTTTACTAACTTTTTTGGATGAAATTCCTGTGCAGGTTCGACAGCAAGAGATTCTGCAGAGACTGCAGAAGGAATGTTATTCGCGAATTCAAGGAGCTCAAGGAACTAAAGCGCATGCGAAGGGAACCTCGCTGCACTAGTTGGTTTTGTGTCGCAGATACCGCATTTAAGTGTGAGGTGAGGATACTATTCCTTGTCATCATTCCTATCTGCAAGCTCATGTTTGTTTTTGTGTCTTTTTTTTGGGGGCACGCATCCTGTTTGGTAAAGACCATATGGAGAAAATTCCTATAAAGCAATAAGGGTCAAGGATCTTGCATTCACATTTTTAGTGTAGTAAGGTGACAGGGCTTGCCTAGTTAGCATGTTGACTTTTTTATTTGTATATTTGCAGGTGTTTGAGGATGCTATTCTTGTTGATTGGCATCAATCCTTATTGGAGCAAGATGGAGTTTACCATCATTTCGAGTGGGCTATTGGAACAGATGAAGGAAAATCTGATATTCTAAACTTTGAAAATGTGGGCATGAATGGGCAAGTCCACAGGAAAGGCCTCGATCTTGATCAGTTTGAAGACTATTTTGTTACACTGAGAGCATGGAGGCTGGATGGCCGCTGTACAGAATTCTGTGTGAAGGCCCATGCCTTGAAGGGCCAATCATGTGTTCACCGGAGGCTAATTGTGGGGGATGGATTTGTGACAATTACCAAAGGTGAAAGTATTAGAAGTTTCTTCGAGTATGCTGAAGAAGCAGAGGAAGAGGACGTAAGTGGCTTATATTTTAAATCATTAACATCAAACATGATCAGAATATTTGTTATTCAGCACTTTGAACAAGCATGGATCTGGGAATTCATATAACCTGATTCAATGACATACTCATGAGCAGGAAGATGATGTAGTGGACAGAGACAGCAATGACCCTGATGGTGATATCGCTCATCCACAGAAGCATGCTAAGAGCCCTGAACTTGCAAGAGAATTTCTCCTGGATGCTGCTGCAGTGATCTTCAAAGAACAGGTAGTTATGGCACTGGATACATAGTACTGAATCAACTGTTGAGAAAGTAAAAGCTCATACTTAAGTGTTATTGAAGAACAAAAGTTTGTCTACTATTCTTCAATGAAGTGAAAATTGTCATTGTGCGCTTTCTCAGTGTCACAGTATTACCTGGAGGGTCTTCACTTTTATATATCAACCTGTTGGAAGAAGAAACTTTTTTTGTAGATGGCACACTGAATGTCTCTTTTGTTGATGTTATTCTGTAATTAGTATGTACTCCTTCCGTTCCAAATTATAAGACGTTTTGGCTTTTCTAGATTCATAGTTTTTGCTACGTACCTAGATATATGTTGTCTAGATACATAGTAAAAGCTATGAATCTGGAAATGCCAAAACGTCTTATAATTTGGGACAGAGGAAGTAATGCTTTTTTTTAAATAGTTAGTACAACCGAAATAGTATTACCATTTTAAGCTGTAAAACTATTTATGGGTATGCTACCACTTATCAGCATACTTGACGTTTAGTAATTGTACCAAAGATTATATATAGTCAGCATTATCTGCAGAGCAGTTGTGCTTACTAACCAGTTGAGCGATCTTTGAGAAATTAGACCAAAGCAGTAATCTCTTGCAAATTGTTGGTGTGTTTTACAGGTTGAGAAGGCTTTCAGAGAAGGCACAGCGCGGCAAAATGCACATAGTGTTTTCGTGTCCCTTGCTCTAAAACTGTTAGAAGAAAGAGTTCATGTTGCTTGCAAGGAAATAATTACATTGGAAAAACAGGTATTTATTTGATACCTTGATAGCAGTATAATGATTATGCCACTGGGAGTTTGCTGTTTTGCTTATCTGCCATCTTGAATCTATTATTTGTCTGTATGTGATATGATTTTTGTGTGTGCTGTTTGAGTTTATGTATGTCACTGGCTAGTGGCACACACTCAAAGGCCACTGGTGGTTTCATTGGAGCGCACATAAATTCCAGTGCTAAATACACAAATAGCAAGACTGGATGAGATGAGCAAAGCAAGCACATCCAAATGGCATACACACAAATTGCCCTAGTAGCTGTAAAAGATGCAACATTGATGTGGATTATTTGCTTAACCTTTTGTGATGGATGCTAACATGGATTTACTCTTGCAGACCAAGCTTCTTGAGGAAGAAGAGAAAGAAAAACGTGAAGAAGAGGAGCGAAGGGAGAGGAGGAGAACAAAAGAAAGAGAAAAGAAGAATAGAAGAAAAGAGCGGCTGAAAGGAAAGGACAGAGATAAGGAAAAAACACTGGTTCGGTCAAAAAAATCAGATGATCTTTCACCATTTTCTCTGTGCAACCAAGCAGCACCAAGTAATAATGAGTCTCAGGATGTTCTAGACTTGAGATATTCAGATAGTGAAGAGGAAGACAATGTTGTGGTCAGGGAACACTATCCTGACTCCTCTGCTGATCAATCTTCAAGCAAGGACAGTGATGAAAGAAGCAATGAGCATGAATGCAGTGCGACAGCAGAATTTGTTCCCTCAGATTGTGATGGCCCATTTTTATGTGATGAGTCTAAATCATCTAGAAACCTGAGATTTAGAAGAGACTTCCCTCAAGAGAAAGATGCTAGTTATTGGTATGAGGATTGCCGTGATGACTCTGGAGATACTCAATGGCAGTCTAGGGAGAGGATCAGAAATAACACTAGAAATTACAACGCTGTATTTAATGCAAATAACCGAACAAGAGACAGGTACAACCCCTGCAGCTGTGGCCATCAAGAAGACTACAGATATTTTTCCACAGCAACTAGATCAAGTAGGGAGACAAAGATGTCCAGGAAAACAGTGGCTGAGAAACCCAGGTTGCAATACCGCAGGTGCTATCCTCTGGATAGCTTTGCTGTGTCAAATGGAGGTCGTGTTGGTAGTACACCAAACAAGAGCCCAGGTCCAAAGCAAGTATGGGAGCCAATGGATGCAAGAAAGAAGATAGGGAATGCGAATAGTGCTACTGGGGCTGCTGATGGTTCAGATCAAGTGGAATGCTCAAAGGATATCAGTGAATGTGAAAAGCTTGAGGTAGTGTGTGAACCACTTGCTGAAATCTGTTCTGAGATATCTGCAGAAGCATGTAAGTCAGACACAGATCAACCATGCAGACAAGGTGAGAAGAATCAGTCTACTTGCAGCGATGGATCTAAATGCGTGGATAAGCCAAATTGCTGCTTGACAAAGGACACTGGTAGGACAACAAACTTAACCAGTTCGGACAGCTCCTCGTGTCTAAGTGAGGGAGATAGAGATAGCAGCATGAGCAGCATGACCTCACTGAGTGCTCAGAATGTAGAGTCTTCATCTACGTCTGACTCAGAAGAGTCTTCAGACAGGAACAATAGCAGCCCAGGTGATCCACCAGCAAAGAATGTTTCTCGTTCATTACTTGAGATGTGTGCAGGAAATGGTTTCAGGGAGTACCAACCGAAAGGCTTGAACCCTCCTAATGGCAACCAATTTGGATTTATGGTGTCCCCTTTACAGGATCAGATGTTGCACCAACAGAAGGTCCATGCACCACCATACTCGTCACCATTCATGGGGTTCCACAATCACCCCTTGGCAGTTCCAACAAATGGATACTTGCCATATCCTCAGCCTGGTCACTTCTACCCTGGCCCCATGGCCTCTGTTGGATATGGAGTCGCTGGCAACCAGCGTGTTGACTTTCCAATGCAGTACACCAATAACATCCATGCTTACTCGGGCCCTGAATTTGGTTTTCTGCCTTCACAACCAGTTCACAAGACCCCAGTGAGCTTCCATGCCGTGCCAATGCCACCACTGACCCCGCTGTGTAGAAGCGGAGTGCCAGTGGTGATAAATCAAGAGAGGCAGCAGAGCCCTGCCCCCTTCCCTAAATTAAAACAGGCAGTGCCGGTCCCTGAGACCGGCTGTGCAGAAGACTACACCTCCAAACAGAAAGGTGATGACGCAGACAGCACACCGTTCTCCTTGTTCCAGTTCAACCTGCCGATTGGCCCTCCGACCCTGGCAACATCCAAAGAAGAGCAAAGTGGTGCGATGCCGTCAAAGGCACCGGAACCAGCTCAGATAGCTCGAGCCCAGCCGTGCTCGAGGGAGGAGACCAACGTCAAGGAGTACAACATTTTCTCCGGGTGTAATGGGGTGATGTTCCAGCTCAACTAGAGACGAAGAAAAGTGAGCAGCTATTCAATATACAGTGATACATGGTGAGTGATTTGTATTCTCGTAAAAACAGAATAAAGTAGATCGAGGTTTTTACTGTGTTGCCCTCGAATATTATTTCCTTTTTTCCATTTTGATTTGTTTTGCTTCCCCTCCCCGTTTTTGTGTGTATGGAAAACTGAAAAGATAGTGAGTGGTATAGATTCTGCAGTTTTGACACACGAGTCATCGTCTAGTGTCACTTCTTTACCCCCTCGGATGGTTGTGTATATAATACATGCTTGCTCATGAGACGGACGGACAGAAAAGTTAGGTTCGCGTCACGACTCACGGCTGTAACCAACATGTGTTCAGAGGTGCCTGCAGCACAATGGATTCAGCTGCGTTGCAGTAAAATCTTCCAGCGAGGGGCTCGAGCTCGCCTCCTCATCTGTAGCAAACTATTGGCGGTAATGCTTAGGGTCAGGCGTCCGATCGCTTCTCGGGCTGCGCACGCTACTGGTCCAAAGCCTGCCTCCTCCTTTGTATGTCTCTTCTCTCTTAAAAATATCTTACTATTTGTTTGTTCATCGCGCACTTCACAGCGTTGTGCGGCCGCCAACCCGCCCCACTCTGCATTCGCCGCAGCAGCTATCTCCTCGCGCGCCCTCATCATGTGATGCTCGCTTCACGCTCCTGCCCGTCACCCGCCCCAACCCTACCTCTCGCTCCTTGCTTCCGCAGTCCCACCCGCATCGTCGGGTGCGCCACCCGCCTCTACTGGTGGTGTCGTCGCGTGCCTCATGTCGGTTCCCACCGAGCCAAGGGCACCCATGAGTGCGCTTCGTGCTGGTGGTGCTCACGCGCTGCCGTTTGGCGCCGTCTCCCACTCTGAGGCCGGAATCAACTGGCCCTAGCCTCTATTGCCCTATGTTGTAAATGTATGTTTCAAGTGTTTCATATGTTATTAGAGGTATGTTGCAAGTGTTTCATATGGATGTTGTAAAAGTAGATCGGGATGTTGCAAATGTTTTAGAGGCATGTTGCAAGTGTTTCAGAGGCATGTTGCAAGTGTTTGTTCAAAATATTTCATCTGTTTCAGACGTATGTTGCAAGCGTTTTTTTATCTGGACGTTGCACATATTTCAACATATGTTACAAGAGTATGTTCGAAATGTTTCAGCTGTTTCAGTCTTATGTTGCAATAAGTGTTTTATGTTGCAAGTGGCAAATGTTTTATCTGGATGTTGTATATGTTTCACACACATGTTGCAGGTGTATATTTCAACTATTTTATCCGCCTCATACGTATGTTGCATTCAAGTGTTTTCATATTGCAAGTGTTTCGTATGTCAGAGATATGTTCAAAGAGTCATGGGGGCATGGCCCAGGTGCCAGGGAAAGGGCGCGGCGAGTTGGGGGCAGTGGATGGAGCGCGTGGCGTGCCTGGGTCACGCGGACGGGGTGTGCTCGTCCTCATCCCAGCTCTTGGGTCCCGCCCGCGCGGAGAGAGAGGAGGGGGTCAGGGGGAAGGAGTGGGGGGGGGGCGAGGCGGACGGGGGCGAGTACACGTGCGGGGCGGGACGAGGTGGATGGTGCACGGACGCACGTGTGCAACAGCAAATGGCACAACGGCAGGTGCCAGTGGGCGGGCTGGCGACCAAAGCCGGGGTCACGCGATGGCGTTTTCTTATGGGCTGTTCTGCTAGGCCTTTGGTGGGAGTGTGCCCTACCGTCCAACGAAATCATATCCCATCGGACATTCGGGCGCTAACAATTCCCAACTATTAGGGTTTCAGCTCCTCTGCAATAGCAGCAGCCAGTGAAGCGTTCAGAAATCATACGGCTCCTCTAGTCGTTTAGTTCATTTTCTGCCGACTAAGTCAGTGCAACTGTTTTTAGTTTACTACAGCTACAGTACCAAGCAGTTTATTATGGTTGAAGCTAAAGCTGTTTTTTACTACATCTAGAGCCATTCCAGGCCTATCCAGGCTGGGCTTGGTCCATGCTGTGACCCGTTAAGGCGCATTTGGACATTTGGGGATGGGCCGTGTGGCCAGGTCGTTGTTGGGGGTTAAAGCAACCCTAAAAGTCTCTTTTCCGTTTATATTCTTTTGTATTGATAGAAATAGATATTTTGGTAAAAAAAATTCAGCAACTTCTTTAATTAAATCCTCAAATATGATTATCTTCTATTTCGAGTTTTTTGCTAGTCAAAGATGGAGATCAGGAATGGCTCTATAGTACACATAAAATATAGGAAAGTTCTTAGAGAGCAAAAATATATAAAAAAAATATTTTCTATTTAAATGGTTCTACAAATGAGAATTTAGAGAATGAGTTTAAGAAAAACTTTTGGACGTGCTCTTAAAAGCATGTATGTCATGTTTTTTTGCGGGCAACTAGACGTCATATTTTTATATATAGAAATAAAAGGGGCTTAAGCGTTTCTACTCATGTTTTGAAACGAAGATTTTACCCTTGCGATTTCAAAATAAAGGCAGACTTTAGCCCTACTCCGTGAAGTCCCTCTAATGGTGTTAACTTTTGGACAAAGAACAACTTTGCCCATGCATTTTTACCTCTGTTTATTTTGATATTTGTGTGTTTACCCCTATTTTCAGATTTGCTATTTGGCAATTTTGATATAGAATTATACAATATCAATCAGTGCAAAACTCAACATTTTTTTAAAAAAAAATCGACAACATTGCGACGGCAGTGATGGTCAGCGGCCTCCGTGTGAAGCCACACAAAGCAGCGCGTGCAGGGGTGCGGGTCGGCATAGAGAGGGGGTTGGGGGCTGGGCACGGAGCGCACTGCCTAAGGCACGGTGGCGTCACTAGGAAGGGGTGCAGCCCGGGATGACTAAAAACAGGAGAAGAAAAGGCCGGCAATGGTGGAGTTCACCGGAGTTGAAGAAGAAAGGATGGCGATGCGGTCAAATGGGAACGATTCGTGCAAATGAGTATACCACGGTGAAGAGAAACGAAGAGAGCAACCTCGTGGTGGTGGTCATTATCGCCAGAACTCGACAGATTCACCGGAAAAACTCACCGGAGAGTTCAACGGAAACCTACCTTTTCCTGCACGGTGCCTTAGCTGCCGTGGGTGCAAGCTGGGGGCGGGGAGGGGGAGCGCCGCCGCCAGGAGGAGTTTCGACGCTGTGTGATGCCGCGGAAACCCTATCAGGAAACCTCCCGACGCATTTTCTTCTCGACAGTTAGAGTGAGCGGGAGAGGAGAAAAGCTTCTGAAGGGCATTATTGTCTTTTTGTCTAGCTGCATTTTATTCCAACCAGTTCAAACGGTGTTAGAGAGTAGGGGTACACGGCTACTTCATTTGAAAACAACGAGGGCAAAATCGCAAAGTTAAAAAAGAAGGAGCAAAATCACCATTGAGGTTTGGAGTAGGGGCAGAAACACCCAATAAAAAAACATAGTTTACATGCTAAATATTTAAATTAAATTTGGATGAACCATTGTATTTTTATAAAAATTCTTTGAAGCAAGACTCCACTTAAGTATATTTAGATAAATTTTGTTATTGAAGAATACTATTCTCATAAAGATATAATATTTTCGTTTTGTTAAGCACGTACAATGTTCTAAGTTAAGGACAAAATGTTCCACGTTCATAAGGTAAGGAAATGTTTGATGTTTATAATAGTAGACCAATATCTTAGTTTTAGAACAATAGAACGTTTAGATTTGTGTGAATGATATTTAGTAATATATAGAAATAAAAAAACATAGTTTACAGGCTAAAGATTCAATTAAATTTGGATTGCACCATTGTATTTGTTGTAATAAATTCTTCAAAGCAAGACTCCACTTAAGTATATTTAGATTATTTTTTATTGAAGAATATTCTCATAAAGATATATTATTTTATTTTTGTTAAGCACGTGCAACGTTCTAAGTTAAGGACAAAAATATTCCACTTCATAAGGTAAGGAAATGTTTGATGCTTATAATAGTATACCAATATTTTAGATTTAGGGTAATATAAATTTTTGATTTGTGTGAATGGTATTTAATAATATTAATGTCCAATAGTAGGAAAAAGATAACATCTCATGGATATTGTTGGGACAATTAAAATATATCGTAGAACATCTCACGGATACTACACGAACAACCTATGATACACCATTCTCATAAGTATTGTCTAAAATATAAAAAAAATACATCATGTAACGTCTCATGGGTATTACATGAACAACGCGAATTATAACACGGAATATTTTTGGGTGCCATGTGAAAAATAAAAATATATCATAGAACATCATATGGATACTACAGGAATGAACAACCTAAAATATAGGAAAACAAACTCCTTAACCCCATTCTCGTAACTATTAATATTTGTCTACTTCAACTTCTACCTACAAAAACAACTATTTTTTCCTTAAAGTATTAAAAAACGCTAAGTAACCCCGAGGTGGTTTTGAAGGCAGTTTTACTAATATGGCATGCTACGTGATGATAACATGGTTGTGAGTCAGCAAATAGTAGGAGAATGTTTACATAATTCCCTACCATATAGAGGGTTTACCACATAATTTTCTCAACTACAAAACCTAGTATTATAACCCTTGAAATATATAATAATGTTCAAGTGACCGTAGATGGTTTTTTAGGGCTATTTTGTCATTGTACCTCGTCATGTTGGCTGATTATCCATGCTTGCATTTAGATCCATCTTTAAGTGGATAGATTTTTTCTTTTATTTTTTACTCCTCATGCTAACCTCTCTCCTTGGCTCCCCTCTGTCCTTCTCCATTCTCTCTCGTTCTAGACATCTCATGAACATCTCATGGGTGATGTAAACACATCATGGATACTACGTTAACTAAACTCTGAAAGAAAAGAATCATGATAGATCTAGAATTATACGCGAACTTGTTCATCCACTCAAACTATATATGCACACACGGATATATATAGAAACAAAATAACTAACTTAGGTTAAATATACTTACCTCGACAGTACCAAAAACAACTAACTTAGAATTTGTTTGGAACGCAGGAATTCCACAGGAATAAGGAATTTTATAGGAATCATTTTAATTTCACCGGAAAACACATAAATAGGAAAATTCTCCCAAGTCCCAAATAAACCCTATGATCCAATTAATCCAATCAGATGATTAACAGTTGATGAGCCAATCGTGTGCAACATCAGCTCGCTACTGCAGAATTGACTTTTAGCAATGACTCTATTTTTTTTAGTAGATGTGTCTCTATCTAAAACTGCCTTTAAAATTATTTCTGAAATGACTCGCCTCTACAAATCTATTTTTAGAGGTGGCTGATATTTTCTTTAAAAATGCCCCTATCTTTAGCACCAACCGGATCTAGAGCCATTCAAGAAATCGATTTGTAGAGGTGGCTGAATCTAGAGCTATCTATAAAAATAGGTGTAACACACTAAAATATACAATATTTTCAAACGAAGTCGGACGAAGATAAACTTTATTTATCTCTAAGATATCTACAACTTTATAGTGGCGTTTTTTTTTCATTTGAAATCATTTAGATCCCACAAATTTTATCTGAAGTTGTCATATTTTTAAATTCAAAATTTTTAAATGACCTTGGACGAAAAAATGACCAAAACCAAAGTTATAGATCTCAAAAAGATATATAACATTGCAGTTAATAACATTTTCATTTGAAATAATCTATAGACCTAAAATTCAGTTTGAAGTTCTCATATTTTGACATTCAAAACTTTTCAACCAACCTCGGATGGTAAAACGATTAAAACCAAAGCTGTAGATTTCAAAGAGATATACAGCTTTTTAGTTGACCACTTTTTTATTTGAAATTATTTATCCAAATAAAATTATGTTGAATTTATGACACTTTAAAATTCAAAATTTTGAAACGACCTCAGATGGAGAAAAGACCAACACCAAGGTTGTAGCACTCAACTATATCTATAATTTTTAAGTTGAAACATTTTTGAATCCGTTTAGGGTCCCAAATATTGATTTCAAAATCTAGTAAGTGAATACAAAGAAATATATCTACAACTTGTGACGTGCAACCATGAGGCTGTCTGGTAGGGGCCTACCTAGATTAAAAAATAATTTGTGATTTGAGACCGTTAGATTTTGAATCATCCTTAGAAATTGATTTGTAGAGTTGCCTCGTGCTTCTAGTGTCTCTACGTATAAATTTCTAGAAGTAACTAGATAGACATCTCTACAAATTGTTCATCTGTGCATAGTTGCCGGCCTCTACAAATCATCCTGGTGGTAGTAGGACAGGCCATTCATGTCACGCCTACCAAAGCCACGGCCTAAACGCGGTCTGAATTGCCCAATCACTAGGCGTGCGTGCACCGCTAACTGAAGCGGCGCACACGACGACCCTAGGGCCGGAACTGAGGAAGGAGGTGGGGCAGGGGCGGGGAGGGGGGGGGGGCACGGTTAGGGTTTCAATTTTTGCGACCATCCATGGCCGACAGGCTTAGAAGGAGGGGCCCAGGGGCGACGGGTGACCAACGGTGGTGGCGGGTTGAGGGGCAGTGAGCGAGGCGGCGGTGGCACCGCCGAGCGGGCGGAGGGAGATAACCGGATAGCCAATGCAAATGGCGGGGGCGAGGAGTTGCCGGTGAACTCCTAGATTGGGATTAGGGAAGGGCGGGTTCGTCCAGCGGGGCTGTAGGTGGGCAGTGAAGGTGGGCAGTGAGGTCGCCAATGGTCTGGGCGGCGGTTGAGGCAGCAAGCGGGAGGAGGAAGATGGTACAGAAGGAGAGAGAGAGGAGGAGGAAGAAGACGCATGCACCGCTATCCCTAGTTCCCTACTAATGCGCGACAAGGATGAGGGTCAGGCTGGTTTGGCATTAGGCCAGGCCGGCGCCGACGGCCGACCCAACAGCAGTGGGTCGATCTCCAGTCCCGTGCCATCCCATATACGATCTACTACTTTCATAAGGAGTTTTTGTGTATATAAAAAGTATACAAATCCATCTCCCAATCCCTCCCCTCGAGTCCCCCAACCTACTCTTTGACTCTTTTGAGTTCCAAAGCAATCTCATCAGAAAAGAAAAGGGATAAAAACCCTAGAGCTAGAGGCTACGCGCCCGGAGCCCTGTCCGCTGCGCCGACCAGGGACGATGGCTGGCATCCAGCCGGAGCAGGAGAGCCACATCCTGCCGTCGGGACCACCCCACCCCGTGGCCTCCAACTCGGAGCCAAACCCGCCATCGACGCCCCTCTCAACAATCCCAGCTCTGACACCGGACAAAACCCCAGCCACCAGCTGCAATCTGCTCTCGTGGTTTTGCCACCCGCTGGCCACGTTCACGGCTTCCCTCAAGCGCCGCCGCTGCGCGTCCTTCGGTGACAACCCCAAGGCCGGGAGGAAGAAGAAAGCGCAAATCCTGGGCGACGCGTGCACGGATGACGAGGCGTCGGAGGCCAAAGCCCTGCAGGAGAAGAAGAAGGCGCCCGGTAGCAGCACTAGCGATCCCGAGCTCCTCGCCGACTCAGTCCCCAAGGCCATCGGTGTCACTACCGCAGCGCACATCGTGGATTGCCTCAACGACGATGACGTCTACGTGAAAAAGGTCGCCACCCTACACCCTTCCCTTCCCATGTACGTCTTTGTGAAGGTGAAGGAGACATTCCTTCTTTTAGATTGTTCCATTCGTAATGATGCTATGTGTACATGAATAGCGTTATATATATCCTATGCATACTTTTAAGGAAGCTCTTTGTCCATCATACAAGCTTAACTGCTTAAGTACAATTTGCATATATACGGTAGATTGCTAGTTTGCAAATCTATAAAGAGGCATAAACAAAACAACTGTTTTGTTCCGCACCAATCTGATTTGGACCCAGACGGCCGCCAAACAATAATCTAGAGTTCTGGTCTCACCATCGCCGCTTGCCCCGAATTTTTCTGTGCACCCTCGTCCCAGTTTAGTTTGTTATATGTTGTTAGGGCGTCCACAAGGGGCTAGCTACGTCGCTAGCTGGGCTCATTTTTTTAGCTGATCTGGATGTGAGAGAGTAGAGAAAAATGCAACTAGCGATGAGTGAAGCAGTAGTGGATTTTGATTCTTGTATGTGGATTTTGATTCTTTCACCTCCACCGAATGTTTCCTTTATTTGTTGTTTCGTTGCCACATCAGCTAGCCAAATCTCCAGCACTGTTGAGGCCGCCCTTATTAATTAGTGCCTCTCGTTTAACATGCATATGTTAATTCCTGCTCACATCCATTGTGTTCTCAAAGACTGTATGAAGTTATCTGTGTGCTCGCTGCCTGTTTAGCTCTGCTAAGACAGAGAGACATAAATGCTTTGCTAATTGCTTGCGCGCTGAGCTAAAATGCTCAAAATGACGGAACATACATTGGACATGTGAAAATGCTCTAGGAGGACATGGCCATAGAAGGCAAGGAGGAGAAAGCGAAGGCGAAGGAGCAGCAGGGGTCTCCCGAGAATGTGGTGGAAAAGAAATGGGCTGGGGAGCCCATCGACATCACCGGGGCCAACAACCACAAAGGTGACACATTTCTCTTGGAAGTTACGGAGTAATTCTTATTCTTCCATGAACCATGAATGATCATACTGAAGAGTCGAGTCGAGTTGATGTTTTTTCCCTTGACGAAAATCTTCTTTGTTGAATTGTTGGTGTCCTTTGTTTCAATCAGTCGCTATTACGTCACCTAATAAGCTGCCAGAATCTGCACCGATCACGAATGAGGAAGCAGCTGCTGCACGCCTAGGTTACTCATCCACTTCATCATCCGTGGTTTGTACTTTGTAAGCTGTCAAATAATAGGGCTGACTTGGTTCTCCATTGCTTAGTGACGACAGCAGGCGGGTTGGGACTACGCTGTTGGGAAATGAATCAACAACTCGCTGCTGGGATACAAGATGCGACTGAAAATGCTGAAGAAGCAGCAGCTCCTGCAACACAAGACACTGCTGGTATATATATGTTGCTTCAAGTCATCATATTTATAATGCACAATATCTTCTTTCTTAATGAAATTCATCTCCAATCATATGCGTTGATGTCCTTTGTTTCTGTTTTCAGTTACAGCGGTTTCTGGGATACGGGAAATTAAATGAACAATTAATAACCATTCAACAATAATTTGTACGTTCGCAGCGGTGCAAGGCTCAGCCAGGCTTGAACATCTATCTTAAAATTAGATGCAGGTTTAATAGTTGGTTTGGACATTTAGTGAGTTATTAGTAGTTCGGTTGTTAGGAGATAGTTTTTATACCAGGATTATATTTGTTAGGTTGTTAGGATCTTTGGGAGATCATCCGTGTAAATAAACAGATGCACGGTGTATATAAATAAAAGAGTGGATATGGATTGTCACGGATAGTTCAATTTTTTTTAGCTGCACTTACTAGGTTTGAATCTCTTTGGAGTTCTTTTATGTTACTAGATATATGTGCCTAGATTGCACTGGAGCCATGAATTTTTGCCCACGCCTATGCATTTGGCTTGTGGCATATATGAACACATTAAGAAATTTATAAATCTAATCACATAGAAAATATAAAGCTTGTTGCATGATCTTTAGCACCTATATCGTGTAAATCTACTTTATAGAAACCTTACAAAATTGGTTTCACCTTTTTAACTACTATGATTCATGATCTTTATCACTTGTATCATGTAGATCTAGTTTATAGAAACCTAATAACAAAATTGGTTTCACTTTTTTTAATTATTAATTGTGTGATTTATCATTATGCATTTTACAAGTTTAAGCTGAATT
The DNA here is from genome assembly GCF_019320115.1 of Miscanthus floridulus. Classification (NCBI taxonomy): domain Eukaryota; kingdom Viridiplantae; phylum Streptophyta; class Magnoliopsida; order Poales; family Poaceae; genus Miscanthus; species Miscanthus floridulus. The sequence continues at coordinate 114,829,547 of NC_089580.1, read as the reverse complement.
GGTAATTTTAGAAAATAATAAAAATCTCATAAATGATTTTGCATTGAAAACTCTAAACTATTTCCAAATCTATTTAGGTCTTCTCTATTTTTTCTCTTTATTAGTTATTTATCAACTTGAACCATATTCTCTTTCTATTTATTCCTCACATCCTTCTCCTCCTTTTCCGCTTAGAGCGCCTATTCCTGAGCATCTGTTCTAATTTTTTCTTTTTCCAATTTGATTTTTGACGTGCCTTAGTATGGAGCCAGGGGCGAGCGGGGTGGGACGTAGATGATAATGCTTCCTATTTTCTTAGGTGTGGAGATAATATAAATTGGATTGGATTCATCGTGATAATTTGGATTTTGGACAACCTCCGTATAGTAATCCAACAAGTAAGAGGTTCTTGTCTAATTTGTTTGAGTAGTTCTGCATGTTGTAAAACATGCGGTCTCTAGGTCTCTAAATCTAAAAGGAAAGGAGGAAAAATCTTAATCATAGTTGGTTCTCTATGTAGGTTCTTGTCAAACTCTTAGACCTATATATGTGGGGGTCTACATTGTAATTATCAATATTCAATGAATAAAAAAATAGTTCTCCTATGTTGCGTCTTTATATTCTACTAGAGGTATATTTCACAACATGACAAGCTCTACATCCACAGTTGGAGCCGCCGCCGATCTCAACATTGGCACTCATACCAATACCAATGTCTACCGACAACTACTTTTAAGACGTCCACATATCCCGACATTGTCAATGGGATAGATCTGTCACCTCTACTGCTTTTTTTTAGAAAATGGAATAAACATCCGACTTCATCCTTGCTGATAAGTGAGGATTAGACCACGTTATTAAAAACAAGTTCTCACACTCATATTTAAAGTAGACTCACAACAAAGACAGAAAATCAGTTTGCAATCCTAGACATAATGGGCCATCCATAAGAGAGAAAAAAGCCAAAGCCAATGTTTCCAGGGTCTGACAAGCCTTGTAGATGCATTCTTTCTTTTCTTCACTTCGCTGCAACTGACCCCAGAACCAATGTGTTTCCCCGAATAAGACATGCAAAAATATTTTAGGATTGCACTTGTCAAAAACACTATCATTTCTAGTGAGCCTAAGGACCAACAGAAGGCAGTCGTCCCTGCTAGTAATAACAAGCTTGAAGCTTTTCCACACTGCTTATACCAATTCCCAAAAAGGTTATAGTACACGGTGGGGTAATACCAAACACATATACAACGCATCAATTCCCAAAAAGGTTATAGTACACGGTGGGGTAATACCAAACACATATACAACGCCTCAAGGTTGGCTCTAACATGAGCGATTGTGTATGAATCGGCTCCATCACAAGGTACTCCAACAAGCATTGATTCCACATAATTGCTCTTAGCCTCTCTGGCGGGGAATGAGCATTGTGCCCACATGAACCCCCCAGACACACGCCCGTTTCCTTACCCGTCCATGGTGCCTCCCTAATCGTCGCCACCAGTCACTACCGCTAGTCCTCGGGCCTCAGATCTAGCACAAAGATCCCTCTATCGTGGCCTCCATCCTCCCCAGTGTCCGTATCCATCCTTTCCAGTGTGCCCTCCACCGGTGGGGCTACCTTCTCCTCTAACTCTAACTTTGTCCAGGCACTAGCCTCCCTCTACCCCCAACATGAACACCTCCTCCCTTTGCACGAGCACATCCTCCTGACACGCCTCTCTCCTCTCTCGGTCTCAACGCGGACACCCTATCTGGCATGACTCATTCCCAGTGGCTTTCATCCTGCACCTGCCCCGATGCGGCCTCCTTTTCCCCAACATGGCTCCTCGATGCGACCTCCTTCTTCCTACACAGCTCCCCAACGAGTGTGTAGCGGTGACGAAAGCTGAGGATAGAAGATTGGAGAAAGAGTTATCTGACTGACATGTAGGTCATTAAAAAAGTAGGGCTCTAATTTGAAGGCTAGTGTTGGATTCAAATGAGAAAACAATACGCTCAAAAGTAGGGAGGGCCCTTTAATCCCAAGTAGAATCCATGTTCCCTATTTTAGGGGCACTATTGGAAATGCTCTTAGGGTGCCCTCAATGGTCGGCTACATCATCAGCTAACATGAACATCATGTGGTGTGGAGATATGAAAAGAAGGAGATAGTGTCTCTGTAGCGACGAGGGAATCAACAATTGATTTCACTAGGAACGAGGACATGTGAGAGCGGAATATACGACTACTGCTCATGGGCGGGAGCTAGGAGAAGAGAGGAAGTAAGATAATGTTTTTTTCACTCCCTCACCTCGAGCTAAGTCAGCGATAGTGTTAGCATCATGGGATGCAGTGGGAGGTAAGAGGGGGGTAAGAAGTAATAAACAATGCCTTGTTATCGACAAGAACAACTAACAGACAGTAAGCTTACTATCGGGTAAGATTGAATAAAAATGGGGTGCATACGCTAAACTAGCTTTTGCTTTGTTCTCTCTCCATGTCGGTGCTGCTTCTGCCACTGCACCACTTTCCCATGAAGATGGTCTCTTTGATGCCAGCCGCCATACCCACCCCTCACCGCATCCACCACCAATGAGCATTAATGCACGCATAGCGTTGCTCCACGTAGACTTGCTCCTCCCTTCATCGTCCCACACCACATATGTGGTCAGGAGAAGTGCGATGATGACAACGACCGAGGGCACAAGCTCAATGATAGTTGTGCGTAGGCCGAGCAGTGGTGAATCCTCGATGACTACTGCATGTAGGTTGAGCAGCCGACCTACCCGATACGGAGCGCCCTGTCCTAATGTGGTGACGTTGAGGGAGGTGCAGAAAGGGGCTGGATCTATGGGGGCGAAGATGAGACGAGGAGGCGTGTGGGTGGTGTTGAATGATGGGGAAGCATCGTAGGATAAGGACACGTTGGTTGTGGACGGTGAGAAGGAGATAGCGGTGGAGGACGGGGCAATGGACAAAAACTAGGGATATGAGAGAAGCTTCACGTGGGAGATTGAGATGGCTGATTTTTCTTCGCAGACCCTACCTTATTTCTGGATGGACACTGTGTGGTGGATGGATCAATGCTTCCACTTATTCTTCAAGCCCACATTCTTGCCGAGTCTGGCAAAATACATTGCGAACTTCCTAATAGATAGACATGTTGTTTGATTCTAGCCACGCACTACTACACTCAGACCTTTCATAGCCACGTCGTTACCCCCATCGCAGTCCAATTTTGGCCTTGGCAGTAAGCTATCAATAGTGATAGTCATAGCCATCACCGTCGATATCTGAGACTGACTGTGGTGTACACTACACCGCCGTATTGGCTTATCATCCATCCATGATAAGGTTCTTACTTCTATCGCATTAGAGCACGACCAGGCTGTGGGTATACACTAACACCGCCACATTGGCAAATTATCCGCCTATGTCGAGGCTATCAAAACTGTCGTGTGGGCACATCAACCGCCTATGTAGTGGTCACCAGCACCGTCGCCTTGTACTTCGACCCAACTATCTGCAGTGCGGGTTCGCTATCCCTTTGACGGTTGAGATGTTTGTGTAGAGGTTAACACCACCATCGCTTCAGCATATGAACCGCTAGTACAAACATCATGGTCACCGTCGCCTTGCACCATGATCTGCCTTTGATGATCGTTTAGTCGGTGTCGGGTTACTAAATGATTCGGTGGTGATATACTTTTGATCCCTGCTGCATCATACGTATAGCGACGGTGTTGGACGTTTGCACCACCACCGGCAGTGGTGATAAGAAAACAATGAACGTCTCTTACACCCAACAGTGACAAAATTTTATCCGATTTCACAATAGTTACTAATTCAGTTGGGCCCTTAATAGCTTCATGAACACAAAGCATACAAATATATAATCATTGCATCCAGAAATCATGTTCACAAATAAGAGTACTTTTTACAATAACAATGGATGCTACCATAACATCTTTCTCAACTAATGTCCTAACACAAGCGGTACATAGAGCATACTAAAGGTACTGATCTATACAGACTTACATAACGAAACGACATAGCTGTGCTCCTCCCATGTGGCACTCTTGCTCGCTAGGCACTAATGAATATAATTAGTGCATCCTTCATATTGGTAGCCAATGCACCATGGAACCCATCTTCTTCATCTCTGATCCACAACCTGAACAAAGCAGCAGAATTAATAATATTGAACATACCATTCCTTTTAGTTAACAAAGCTAAAATTGGTCTATACATACATAGAATGAAAACAACTACCTATATAAACAAAGACTATCGTGACGACAAAATATAATAAATGCACCTTTACTGCTCTGCTAATGACTCCATGAACAAGGAAACATAAGGAAGATAGTAAGGCATGTTCATATGGAAACGCCCTCTTGATCTACAAAAGCGGATGACACGGGCATGGATGACATAAACCTTTATGCGGTCCATGTCATATGCAATCAGTGTTCTATCCTTCCTGACAAGAAAAATGAAATTCCATTCTAGGTGAACTGTAATCACTCTGTACTCCACATCACAAAGCTCAGAAACCAACTTTAATATTCATGTGTTCAAACAGTTCCTTCGTGTGCACAACATGCTTCAATCTATTGTTATCAGTAACATAGTCTTCAAGTATCCACACTAAAAGCCAAGACATATTGTGAAAATTAGCACAACACACATTGGTGACCCTGAGCTTGATGGATGGACATTTCAGCACCATGTGGTTTACAAATTGCCCTCCATGTCTTTCCCTCCATATCCACAACAACTATCACAGAGTACTCCAGCATGTACATAAAACCATTAAGAAAAACACTTCTCGATTTTGAACGTAGTACAATACCCTCGTCCCATTCAGATTTCTTAAAGATCCATGTTACAGTTGTGTTTTAGATGAGTAGATCTCCACACCTACGCATGCACCCTCCACCTCAACAAATTCAATCACATGGAAGTGCGAGGACATTGGGTCAAAACCTAAGCGAGCCTGACCAACAGAACGGATGCAATGCGGCAGTACATGCCATTTGTGGGTCGCCGGATTGCAAACAACATTGCAACGTAATCCATCAGGCCCAGCACACCAGCAAAGGATGAGGCTGCTGCAACAATTCGAGACTAGGACTTTTTGAAGGGGAAGGGCAAGAAGGACAAGGAGGGTCTTTACCGATGATGTTGGTGAAGTGGCAATTGCCCTTCCACCAGCTGCCATAGACAGTGTTATCCTAAACGCTAAACGGTAAACAGTCGGTCACCTACCGTTTAGCCTATTATTCGGGCAAAACGGGTGTTTAAACGGGAAAACGGCCGTTTAAACGGTCAAAACAACCGATTAAACGGAAACGGTGTACCACCGTGTAGCGTTTAAACGGTGTGTAAATGGGCTAAACGGCCGTTTAGGCGAACAGTGGCCATAGAAGAAGCTGATGATAGTCTATGAAAGCTGCTTATGATGATAGGAGTCAAAGATGATGCGCTTCTAGGAGTGACAGACACACTTACAACAAACAAGGACCGGGCAGGGAGGTAGCGAAAGATGTCATCAAGCACATCATCTGGGAGGTTGTCCACTGCATTCCTCATGTTGGGGGGTCTCCATCTGGAAGGACACCACTAGCCAAAGAGATGAGGCCGCCCTACCATGGAATTGCATCAATAAACATTAGTAAGGAGATGAGTTTCGAGGAGAAGGGATGGCGATGCAAGTAAGGCCTTATTACACTTGCCTTTGGATCTAGCGGTGGTGAGCACGAGTGGCAACGCCAATGATGGCAACAACTCATTCGCTAGTGGATCTGTGTGGGCAAGCCGACGATGTGGACCGGTGTGGAGCAAGAGCTGTGTTTACACCAAAATTTGGAAGGAGTCTCGCAGAGACTTAAAAGCTCCTAAGATCATGTCATCAAGGAAGCAATTGTGTGTAGATCGGAATTAGCTGATTCGAATGCAGCACCGGAATTGGCTTTCTTTAGGCAGCGCTAGTAGATAATGACAAAGGCTACGATCGGCGCCAGGATGAAACATGATGGACTCTACAAAAGGGGAAAGATTAGAGTCCAAGTTATCTTAAATTAGGAATGTTTTCCTTTATACTGAAGATTGTAAGGAGTCATGATCAAGTAGGATTCATGTTTAGACTCTGGATATAAATACCGAACCCCGGCTATTGTAAAAAAACAACAATCAATCCAATATACAAGTCATTTACTTTTTTGGCTCTGGCCACCCCTTAGGAGTAGGAGTAGAGTAGATCTCGGCGAGTTCTTCAGCAAGTATGGCTGCATCGATCCAGTTGACCTCCACTGCTTGTTGTAAGTACCGTCATGGCTTATACCTCTGTTCGTACGGCTGCATCAATTCGGTCGACCTCCACTACGACTCTGGTATAAGTTAGTTATCGATTCTTGCCTAGTTCTAAGTATGGCTGCATCGATCCGGTCGACCCTCACTGCATGAACTAGATCAAGGTTAAGTTATTGGATCTACCTTAGAATGGCAGTCTTTGGTAGATTCATTAAGTTATCGATACTGCTTATTGCTTTCATTATTCATCAAAATTACAGCAATATCACTCTGCCCAATTGGGATTGATCTAGATCGGCCTTATATCCTATTTAGCCAATCGTTTGTTATTCTAAAACTGATCTAATCTATACATTAAACGATGAGTTACGTTTTATCAGCTGTTTTACATCAATCTTGATCGTGCATAGCGTGTGGTTAAAGCATGTTACATCTTGAGTAGATTTATTGGCTAGCGAAAACCGTTCCATGGCCTGTTATCATAGCCTGTGTGATTCTGTCTCACACCCCACTATTAGCACCATGAAGTGGGGATCGTTATTCGGTAGATCTATTCCTGATAAGGCATGACTTTAACTGTGCGCTATGCCTAAATCGGCTGTTTTAGCCGATATCGAGTGCTTTCACGAACAGTTCGCATCACGAGATCGTTGAAGTAAAGATAGGTTGAAAGATGTGTTAGCCCCATGATCTTATTATTGTATTACGGCCTACATGATTCTGCCTTATGCCCCACTGATATTAGTAATGAGTTAGGGTCGTTGAGTCTATTGTTATTTCTATGGCCTGCATGATTCTACCTCATGCCCCACTAGTCATAGTGATAGATGAGATCTAACATGTTTATTAGATTTATCTTTATTAAACAGTAAAATGGTGTTGAATTGTTTCTTTATATAAAAGGGGTTTAGTTGCTTGTAATCATTGGCTCAGCATAAACCAATCATTGTTGACATCTTATTGCCATTGATTAATATCTGCTCAAATAATGACATTTATCTTGAATGATAACTGATTCTTCTAAAACAATCCAATGAGCTTTAACCGATTTATTCTCTTGAATATGCTGGAATCGACTGTTTAGTCGATCTCCTTTCATATTGGCTCTCAGAGCCGCACATTCAGGACTATCTGGCAACACCAGCAAGTTCCGCCCTTAATTACTGATAAGCTTTCTCTCCTTGTCAATTATAGGGTCAAATTGACTGGCATGTCTCGGGAGGAATGCGCAGGATCGACCATCCCTGCGCTGAAGCTAGGCGGATCTATAGCTCCATCGAGCAGGCCCTTCTGGCTTGCTACGTGTGTCCTCGGCATGGGACGAAAATTCTATGTTGACACACATTTCTGGCATGCCCGGTGGGACCCCACAATCATCATGGCGGTTCACAACAACAATGACATCCTTATGCTGCATTATGAAGATCTACCTGATGGGATAAGGGTATCATCAGCAAAGCTACAGAAGAGTTTCAGAACAAATGTTTGTTGTCCTACACCAAAACGCATGGCAACACAATTGTTTAGAAATTTCCACTACCAAGAGTTCTACTACATGGGCAAACAGATACAACTGAAGATGAAGACAAGCATTTCTTTAAGGAAGTTGTAGACAAATCTGTTTGTGATGCCATATCAAGCCATAACGAAGCTTTCGTGGACATATTCCACAACGCCATGAGAGAGGAGATTTATGGATTTCCAGTTGGTCAAGGCAGACTGGCTTATTACAACATTCTAGATCCGTCGACCTAAGGGACTAATAAAATCGGTACCAGCCATCAAGAAGCAGCACTAGCTGGTAATTGTGATGTACAGACAGTTCAGGGTTCATCTGAATAGGCTCAAGGAACTACTATGAATCAGATACAGTACAATCCTAGATTGTTAGTACAGCATGTGCAATAGCCGGTGGGGCAAAGTCAGAACCAGGTGATCAATTTTGGCACATTAGGTCACATACCATCGTCGGCTCAAAAAATAGCACCATCAATTCAAAGTATCCATAGAGATATAGATCCTTATGTCTACAATCAGAGACTTCAAGCAGCAAGCCAGCAAAGGGCCCATCAGATTGAGATTCCATAAGGGTATCACTATGGCATGGATTATAACACCCTTCATATGATGCTAAATCCAGGATACCAAGGCACATGAGATTTCAATCCACAGATGGGTCAGTAGGTGCAAAGAAATCCAAATCCATAAGCTGATGAATTATTGCTAAGGGTGACCGAGATGATGAAGAATCAGTTCGGTCTGAAGCCAAAAGGGCTGACCTTTTCGTACAAACGCCCATATCCAGAATGGTATGATTTGGTCACTCTTCCCACAAATTATAGGCGCCCAGAGTTTGCTAAGTTTATGGGCCAAGATAGTATAAGCACGATAGAACATGTCCGTCGGTATCTTACACAATTGGGCAAAGCATCAGTTGAGGATGCCCATCGAGTTCGTTTCTTCTCCTTGTCCTTATCAGGGCCAGCCTTCACTTGGTTTTCATCATTGCCAGTCAATTCCATTGCCAATTGGGCTAACCTGGAGAAGAAGTTTCATACATATTTTTACACTGGGACTGGAGAAAAGAAGATTATCGATCTGACAACTATAAGACAGAAGACTAATGAATCGGGCACTGAATTTCTTCAAAGGTTCTGAGAAACCAGGAACTTGTGCTTCTCCTTAAACTTGGCCGATGATCAACTAGTTATTTTAGCTGTTCAAGGAATGCTGCCGATGTAGAAAGAAAAGCTGCTAGGACAAGAATTTGACAAGTTGGGTCAATTGGCTCAACAAGTAGCAGTGCTCAATAGCTAATTCCAGAGTATGCGCAGAGATACCCAGTTCCAGAAGAGTACCACAGTAGCTAAAGCTTATGATCCATACTCAGTCGATGATGGCTATGGAGATAAAGAAGTGGTTGCTGCAGCTGAATGGAATTGGGGCAAGAAGACAGTGATGGTGCCAAATCCTTGGGGAAGAGGAGTTGAGGAGAGCTATGACTTTGATGTCACCAAATTAGACAAGCTCTTTGATTTCTTACTTGAGAAAGGGCAGATCAAGTTGCCCGATGGTCATGTCATGTTGCCCCCTGATCAATTAAAGAATAAGAAGTTCTGCAAATTCCATAATGCTACTTCTCATTCCACCAATGAATGCAGAGTTTTCCGACAGCATATACAGAGGGCTATTCAGTAGGGGAGGCTCAAATTTGATACATCTTAGAAGATGAAAGTTGATAATCCTTTCCTAGGAGATCAAAACATGGTTGATGTTGGGCTATTCAAAGAAAAAACTAAGGTCCTAACATCAACCAAATCAAAAGAAGCTAGAACAGTCGATCCCAAGATGCAAATATCGACTGACGAGTACAGAGAGATTAGGAGACGTTGTGCCAAGCAAAAGAGCCGATACGAGCAGGGAGAGACGTCAAAAGCAGAGACGACAAAGCCACAAATTACATCTCGGATTCTGTTGAATAAGTGGCAGCGGTAGAAAGAAAAGGATTATCAGCGTTGGTTAAAGGATCAAGCATACCAGCATCAACTGAAAGAAGAGAGGTATGAAAGGAAACAAGCCAAATTACATTGGAATTATCCTTTCTTCAGATATTATTGGAATGAAGGTTTGAAGTTGCCTACCAGACATGACTATCTAGAATGTAGCAATCAATATCAGGAGTATAGGCAGTCTCAAACCAACTGCTGATCTATCCATGCTCAAGATGCATATCATCATAATAACATGGATTGGCGCTTAAAAAATAAAAGTGTTCATAATCGGCTTGGAAAAAGAGTTGTTGACTAGGACTGGGCTAATCATGAAGAGAAAGGTAACGAAAGAAAATATGTTTGGCAGGAGGGCCAATGGTGTCTAGGAGGTTTAACAAGAAGCTAGAAGAGAAGGGTGCAATGCCTAAGGAATAAAGAGATGGAACAGGCTCAGGCATCCGGTAAACCTCAAGTATGGCATACCAAGCAGACAGCCAATAGAAAGCCACCATTGGCTAATATCCAAATGGCTTTTCTGTTGCCATTAGAATTCAGAGCTCTGGTAGATTAAGAACTTTATTCGGATTTTGATGAATCGGAGTATGAGGAGATAGTTGCCAAGTTAACGGTTGTACAACAAGCAATATTTGACAAACCAGTCAAACATCGGCACTTAAAAGCTTTATATATGAAAGGTCTTGTTCATGGAAAGCCGATGAACAAGATGTTGGTGGACAGAGGTGCTTCTACCAATCTTATGCCTTACACTACTTTTCATAAACTTGGCAAAGGACCAGAAGATCTGATGGAGACTGACATGATGCTTAAAGACTTCAGAGGTAATACGTCTAAGACCCGAGGGGCAATAAATGTCGAACTAACAATCAGAAGCAAGACTCTGCTCACAACATTCTTTGTCATCAATGGAAAAGGGTCATACAGTTTGCTCCTCGGTCACAATTGGATTCATGCGAACTACTGTATACCATTGACCATGTATCAGTGTTTGATTCAATGGCATGGAGATGATATTGAACTGGTTCATGCTAATGAGTCTATGAGCATCGCAACAACTGATCCAGTCTTTTGGGAACTAGGAGACTTTGAATGTTTTTCTAGCAAGTCATGGGAAGGAGGCTTCATTAAGATCAGCAATGAAAGCCAACAGCCGATGCAAGCGATCGGCTCTAAGAGTTTGTTTTAGTAGAAAAGTCATGGCTTCACGTCGGCCGTTGGATTAAAGGAAAAATAAACATTAAGTCTTGGAGATGGATTTAGGCCGACGTATATGATTGCTGAGTCAAAGTGCAAGCGTGATTCAGAGTTAATGGATTTCTCAAAGGAGTTCTATTTCACTTAATAGGACACTTGACCTAGGTTGGTTAATCATTTGACCTTTGATATAAAAAGTTCTATGGGGTGTTATCCTAACATTTGATCAACACTTGATAGCCAATTCATTCTTGGCTCTAATAGCCGGTACTAGGAGGGTATCACCTCTAGTTCAAAAAATGAAAATCTTCAAAGACAATGAAAGCCGATACGATATGTATCACCTATAGAGCAAAAACAAAAAGCAAAAAAAAATAGTCATACACAAGGGCATTGCACTAAGGCGCATACATGAAAGAACAAGAGTCTTTGTTCATCATATTACCCTAAGTACAAACTAATCAAAGACCTTGTTCACCATATCCTGAGCGGATGTGATGTCTATTATGGCCTCCGCTACCATGATGAATTCTTTGAGTAGGTCCTCATGCTCCTCAGGGTCATTGCCCATTGGGAAACCAGTCTCCATGGCATGGAGCTTGTACCTAGTTTGGACTTGTGCCATGATCAGCGCCACCGCCGCACCATGACGAACGTCGTGGAGGGCGATCTCCCAAATGTAGACTAGGACGTCTTAGAGACGAGCGTCGATAGGGGAACCCCATGCATTGACGGTGTCCGTGGCCGCGTTTGCCGCCAATTGGAGAGACTCTAACTGCATCGTCAGGGCTGACAGTCACAGGAACAAAAGATTATCAAGATAAAGATAATGGAAATTAGAATGAGGCATTCTTGGAATTTATCTTACCTGCCACTATGGCATCAGACTCGGCTAGCCACACTTGGACGGCACTGGCCTCCTCCTCAGCCATGTGAAGGGTGGCCTGAGAGACCCCAAGGCAAATCTCTAGTTGGCCGTTCTCCTAAGTCGCCTCAGAATAATGATTCTGAGCCATCCTCCACTCATGAAGGTAGCATCGGGCGTCATCGCCATTGTAGGAGTCAGAAGAATCCGACGATGAGGCCGGCACAGAAGATGCGGCATCAGAAGGCCCACCAGCCCTGGGAAGAGGATGGAGACTATCATTCACAACAAACCTATAGGCGAGTCAGAACTATTCATCATCATAAACCAAAATGTCAATCTCACCTCATGCGTCGGAGACGCTGGTTCATCGGCATGTTATCCTCCAGGATTTCCTCCGCCACGTGCTTGCCTTGGTTGTCTTCACCGATAATGATGGATGATTGGATCTACGAGAGGGAGAAGGAAAACCACTACAAGGTTTTGGCAGGCGGAGAAGAGCAAAGGAACAGTTGTGAGTGGAGATGTGTTCGAGGACGAAGCCACCGACTGGTATTTGAAGACCTAAAGCGAAGAGGCGAACGCCCTGGGACGTGCAAAAGGCAACCGCAATTAATGAAAGGTGAAGCACCACTTCACTAATGCTGATGGGAATATGGCATTGAGCAACTGGAGGCAGGAAATTGAAGGGTTCTCTTAATAAAAGTCGTATTTTCAGACTTGATTGGATTAGAAGTCTGGGATCGGCTGTATCAATTCGGCTCTTTAGCCAAAAAAAGAAGTGTAATTAAATTATGGAGAGTATGATTGATTCTACACAAGATACGCGTTGACATGCAGATTTCAAGTCTAGAACATCATGGGTCGCTCTCAAAATTTCTAAGCCGAATAGCATCAGCTCCCGTGATCTGTTTGACTTCTTCGGCTGATCTAGGGATGCTCTCAAAGATGTACTTATGATGGTCAATGGCAATGAGACTCTAGAGAAAGCTAGGGATGGATTACCCTTGACGGCCAAAAGCGAGATAGCCAGTATGGTCACCTAATTGGGAGAAACCTTGTTGGATCAAACGTTGTGCGCCTGGTAATATTTACATTTTTGGAAACACTGAGAGGAGAAGAGGAATTCAGCAGAGCAATTGAATGGGGAATATTTAAAGGAATATTACCCTAACATTTGGAGTAATACTTGATAGCCAATTTGCTCAGCTATCAGTTCTAATAACCGATACCAGAAAGGTATCGCTTCTAGTGTGAAGATAAATCCAGAAGGGTAAAAGCCGATACGATACGTGTCGCCCACAGGAGCGAGGCAAACATGGACAAAGTGGTGCATGAAGTAAAAGGAAAATCATTGGAGATGATGGAATTGTTTGCTTGATGTCACTTATTACAAGCTATAGACCAGAAAACACTTTGTTCACTATATCATCGGCCTGGGAGGTCAGGACTATAGAGTTGGCGGCATCAGAGAAATCCTCAACTAGGCACTCATAATCTCTAGGGTATCCGGTGGCTGGAGCTCCACGGGAAGAAGCCGAAGATCATGGCCAGAGTGAACTTGTGCAGCAGCCAGCGCCATGAAGAGCAACTTCTCTAACATGGTTTGGGATGACCTACAAGCGAACTACCAGAATGGCGCCCCTAGCATTGATGAATCCCGCCGCATGGTCCGTAGCTAAACAGAGGCTTTCCAGCTGAGCCGATAGATCTAGAGGATTTAAGGAAGAGGTGATTAGGGTATTGGAGGCAAAAGTTAAGAAGAAACAAAAAATTATGGTAAATGTCTTACTAGCGATTCTAGCTTCAGCCTTGGCCAGCCTTTCCTGCACCGGGTTAGCCTCAGGGGGTGATCGACCCTAAACTATGGCTAGAGCCGACTCCGCAATAGTGAGGCAGTCAACAAGTTTCTCACTGGTTCGGTCAATGGAAGCGGTCAAGTTGTTATCTCTTGGGCTCCTTAGATAGCAGGGAAGCTAGCGACAAATTGGTGCTGAGGATGACCCCAAAGGCTGAGCAGAGTTAGCCCGCTGCTCTAAAACGACAGGAGCATCATGAGGTGCACCCTCTTAACGATGGATGCGCTGGCGCAATGATGTAGATCCATCAAGAGCCTCCTCAGCAGATCTATTGTTGTTCTCCATGATCTCAAAACTACAAAAAAAAGCAAAAACTATACAAAGGATGCAGGAAGTTTGAGACGAAGCGGATGGTTTTTTGATCTAGAGCCATGGCCCGTATATATAGCTCAGGAAGGCAAGAAGATAGACTTCGCCGGGGGTGTAAAACTGAAATTAGGAACAAAAATGGATTGACACTTCAGAAATTCAGGGGACAGATAACAAAGAAATAACAAATTCAGACTTATTACTTCCCCGAATTACAAAATATCATGGGGCAGATACGAAGAATTTACATTGACCAGAGACCGACCCACCAAGACTTCTTTGGATTGAAGGGAGTCCAGATCCCCACAAGGCCGAAGGTCATCATGAACTAAGTCACGTCGGCCCATTGATAGAATTGTGCTAGGAAAAGGGGAAAGGCCACCCAACAGGTGCCCAGCTGATTCTCGGTGGTTGGGAAACTATGGGAAAGAAGCTTGTGGCTTTCTCGGTGGGCATTTGGTGGAACGAATAAGGGGAAGGTGTCCACACATTTTAGCCCTTATAAACACTAGAACAGCTCTGCGAGCATGGTGAGAACACATAGGTGATATCATAAGACTTCTTCTAGCTGCAGTAGCTGATCCTCTTGCTCAACAAGGCGCTAGAATGAGCAACACAATCACCCTATGCACAAGGATTCTTCTAACCACTCAAGATCTTCATAGTAAAAGAATGGACTATGGAGGGTCTGGCGGAGCTAGAAGCACTCGAGGGAGCAGATGGAAGAAAAACATGGCTAGATTATTGAGTTGCTCTCACCAGAGTCACATAAACATTTTAATGCTGGCCTAGAAAGATGAATCCAAGTGCCCGTGAAGCAGTGATGCTCTTGTAAAAGTTTTGAGGCATAGGCTCATGAGCTATGGACGGCGACAAACAGTAGACCCTAGATCAAGATTCTCTGCCCATGACTATGGACAAATCAGAGATACAGACATGATAATTTTGGAATAAAATTACTTTTATCCCAAAATTGGAGGGCATGTGTTTACACCAAAATTTGGAACGAGTCTCGTAGAGACTTAAAAGCTCCTAAGATCATGTCATCAAGGAAGCAATTGCGTGCAGATCGGAATTAGCTGATTCGAATGCAGTACCGGAATTGGCTTTCTTTAGGCAGCGCTGGTAGATAATGACAAAGGCTATGATCAGTGCCAGGATGAAACATGATGGACTCTACAAAAGGGGAAAGATTAGAGTCCAAGTTATCTTAAATTTGGAATGTTTTCCTTTATACCGAATATTGTAACGAATCATGATTAAGTAGGATTCATGTTTAGACTCTAGGTATAAAAACCGAACCCTGGCTATTGTAAAAAACAATAATCAATCCAATATACAAGTCATTTACTTTTTTAGCTTCGGCCACCCCTTAGGAGTAGGAGTAGAGTAGATCTTGATGAGTTCTTCAGTAAGTATGACTGCATCGATCCGGTCGACCTCCACTACTTGTTGTAAGTACCGTCATGGCTTATACCTCTGTTCGTACGGCTGCATCGATCCGGTCGACCTCCACTGTGACTCTGGTATAAGTTAGTTATCGATTCTTGCCTAGTTCAAGTATGGCTACATCAATCTAGTCGAGCCCCACTGCATGAACTAGATCAAGGTCAAGTTATCGGCTCTACCTTAGAATGGCAGTCTTTGATAGATTCATTAAGTTACCGATATTGCTTATTGCTTTCATTATTCATCTAAATTACAGCAATATCACTCTGCCCGATTGGGATTAATCTAGATCAGCCTTATATCCCGTTTAGCCCATCGTTTGTTAATCTAAAACTGATCTAATATGTACATTAAATGATGAGTTACGTTTTATTGGCTGTTTTACATCAATCTTGATCGTGCATAGCGTGCGGTTAAAGCATGTTGCATCTTGAGTAGATTTATTAGCTAGCGAAAACCGTTCCATGGCCCATTATCATGGCTTGTGTGATTCTACCTCACACCCCACTATTAGCACCGTGAAGTGGGGATCCTTATTTGGTAGATCTATTCCTGATAAGGCATGACTTTAACTGCACGCTATGCCTGAATTGGCTGTTTTAGCCGATATAGAGTGCTTTCATGAACAGTTCGCATCACGAGATCGTTGAAATAAAGATAGGTTGAAAGATGTGTTAGCCCCATGATCTTATTATTGTATTACGACCTGCATGATTCTGCCTTATGCCCCACTGATATTAGTAATGAGTTAGGGTCGTTGAGTCTATTGTTATTTCTACGGCCTGCATGATTCTGCCTCATGCCCCACTAGTCATAGAGATAGATGACATCTAACATGTTTATTAGATTTATCTTTATTAAACGGTTAAATGGTGTTGAATTGTTTCTTTATATAAAAGGGGTTTGGTTGCTTGTAATCATTGGCTCAGCATAAACCAATCATTGTTGACATCTTATTGCCATTGATTAATATCTGCTCAAATAACAACATTTATCTTGAATGACAACCGATTCTTCTTATACAACCTAATGAGCTTTAACCAATTTATTCTCATGAATATGCTGGAATTGACTATTTAGTCGATCTCCTTTCATATCGGCTCTCAGAGTCGCACATTCGGGACTGTCTGGCAACACTGGCAAGTTCCGCCCTTAATTCCTGATAAGCTTTCTCTCCTTGTTAATTACAGGGTCAAATTGACTGGCACATCTCGGGAGGAGTGCATAGGATCAACCATCCCTGCGCTGAAGCTAGGCGAATCTATAGCTCCATCGAGCAGACCCTTTCAGCTTGCTGTGTGTGTCCTCGGCACGGGACGAAAATTCTATGTCGACAAGCTAAGCATTGGTGATGAGCAGGAGCAGCGATGATGAACAGCTGCAATGATGATAAGAAAAGCTATGTGTGTGGGGGAGGGAGGGGGTGGGGGGGGTGGGGGATGTTGGGGTAGGGGTTGCTGCTCTCTACGTGAGTTTATGACACATGGGAATCAAGCTTTCTTCACGTCCACGTGGGAGGGTTCAAACATGGGATTGGAAATTTTGCAACTAAGCGGCGGTGAATGCACAGTTGAAGGTCCTAATATGGCTAGAGGGGGTGAATAGCCTATTTAAAAATCTACAAGATCACTAGAGCAATTTGATTAGTATAACAAATAGCGAAATGCAAACTTGCTCTAGCTCTACAAGGGTTGCAAGCTACTTATCCAACAATTCTAGTTGCTATGATCACTAGGCACACAAGAGGCTATGTTGCTACTCACTAAGAGCTCTCAAACGTGCTACACTAAAGAGCTCCACTAGATGAACTTAAGCTACAAAGCAAGCTCTCAATTCTAGCTACAATAAAGAACTTGCTACAACTAGTTTGTAGGAAAGTAAAAGAGTGAGTAGGGTGATTATATTGCCACATAGAGGAGTGAACCAATCACAAGATGAATACTAATTCTATCACCGGGAGAATACCAAAGGGCAAGAGAACCAATTTTTCTCCTAAGGTTCACGTGTTTGCCAGCACGCTAGTCCCCGTTGTGTCGACCAACACTTGGTGGTTCATGTTAATGAAATCTAGTTGGCAGTCTACCGAGGGGTATGCCCATGGTAGTAGATGAATCGGTAGAGGTGTGCATAATAGGAGACGGATGGTGACACAAGCGCAGAGACAAGCGATTTAGACAGGTTTAGACCGTCTGATCGACATAATACCCTATGTCCTATGTCTTTAGTGAATTGTATTGAATATGAGATGCATTCGAGGGGGTCCCTACCCACCTTATATAGTCTAGAGGGTAGGGTTACATGTCTATTTAAGTCTAGATCTATTCAGCTATATAGTAAGTATTTACAAGTAATACAATATCTATCATATCCAAATAGATCCTCCTTCATCGCCAAAATGTCTTCTGATTGCCTTGCGGTGCACACCGACCAGAGCCAAGCACCATAGGCCTTGATCTTATGGGTTGGACCTCCCCTGGCAGTGTGGCCCATGTTCATTGCCATGGGTACCTAGGGTTATACCCCTCCATAGCTAGTCCCCGAGTGCCTTGTATCCGCTGAGCAACGCCGTCTTAAGCATATCCGAGCAGTTTAACTTGGAGACAGACAGTTAATCTGGCAATCCGACTAGTTTAACTAGTAATCCAATCAATAGAATGAAGTGCCAACTAGTTTAACTGGTAATCTGATCAATAGAATGAAGCGCCGACCAGTTTAACTGGTGAACTGAGCGGTGAAAGTCGAAGTCGACTGGTTTAACTGGTACACAGATCTTGGACTTAGCCAAGTAAGGCTTGCCAGAAGGATATAAGGGGCTCAAGATAAGAATTTGAAAATTCTCCACCTTAGGCGAAGTGTAGCCACTTAGACTCTGTTTGCGAGGAATCATCCATGATTTAGTCAATAAGGAGGGTAAATCAAGAAAAGAGCACTACATTCATCACTAGGTGAAGTGTAGCCACTTAGTCCCTGAGCCTGCTAGAAGATGAAGAATGAATCTTGTAGTAGGGTCAAAGAAAATAAATCTGAAAGCTTGTCGACATCATTTGACATATGCGTATTAGGTTCTAGACGTGCTGCCCAAGATCAACACCCTAATCCAAACAACATGGAGCAAGCTGATAGCACACTGATGAGAGATAGCAAGATCCAACCACCAAGGGAGTCCCTAGCTTAGCTGGCGACTCTTGCATGAAGAATCCGAACGCTGAGGAGTCCTCATCTTAGCTGGCAATGAAGCGACGAACAATCCGAATGCCAAGGAGCCCCTAGCTTAGCTAGTGAGCCCCCAACATAGCTGATGATGAAGCAATGGACAATCCGACCAGTTGGTTGGTGAAGAATCAAGTACCGAGCAGTCCAACCAACTGGTCGACGGCAAAGTGAGTGTCGAATAGAAGTGAACGTCGAACAATCCGACCAGCTGGTTGGTGATGAAGGTCATGAACCTAGCAATCCGACCAGTTGATCAGCAGAGAAAACAGCGACAGAGCTTGCTAGAGACATCGACCTTAGGTGAAGTGTACACACTTAGGCTTCGTTGGCGAAGTCAGATGATTATCATCCATGACTTAGTCAAAGAGGATGTTAGTATTGATACATGCGCCACAAGGTGTAATGTATACATTGTAGTCCCCAAACCTAACAGTAGGTGAAGAAGACACCTGGTGTTAGGATCAATGAATTTCAATGATCACTTAGTCAAAACAACCAATTCCTAGCTAAGCCAAGCACACAGCTAGTCCCCAACTTAGCTAAAAAAACCAGTAAGAAGAAAAAATAGTACATTCACCGCAAGGTGAAGTGTACACACTTAGTCCCCAAGCCTGCTGTAAGATAGAGAAACATGTTATAGCAGGATCAAAGAATTAAGTGTAAAGGACGAAGTCCCCATACTTAGAACTAGGCATAGGAGTAAAATTTGGAGAGTGCTAAGCACTTAAAAATGGAGAGAGTACTTAGCAATTGACCATGGCGAATTTTGGAGAGTGCTTAGCACTATACCATGGTGAAATTAGAGAGCATGGAGAGTGCTTAGCACTATACCTTGGTGAACATGGAGAGTGCTTAGCACTATACCATGGTGATCATGGAGTGTGCTTAGCACTATACCATGGTGAACATGGAGAGTGCTTAGCACTTAACCATGGAGAAAATGGAGAGTGCTTAGCACTATATCGTGGCGAACATGGAGAGTGCTTAGCACTTAACCATGGAGAAAATGGAGAGTGCTTAGCACTATATCGTGGCGAACATGGAGAGTGCTTAGCACTATACCATGGCGAACGTGGAGAGTGCTTAGCACTATACCATGGTGAAATTGGAGAACATGGAGAGTGCTTAGTACTATACCATGGTGAAATTGGAGAACATGGAGATCATTGGAGAGTGGTGAAAATTGGAGACCGTGGCAAAAATTGGAGACCATGGCGGAATTTGGAGATCATGGTGAAAATTGGAGACCCATGGCAAAAATTGGAGACCGTGGAGAGTGCTAAGCACTGTACCGATGAGATGTGGGGGCATTCTATCCCAAGATGTTTGTGAACACTTAGGAATATATGCATCATCGAGGAGCCACTACCGATCGCTCATGGCATAGAGCGCTACTGCTCATGCATACTTGGGGATATAGGCATCACCAAGGAGCCGCTGCCGATCGCCCATAGCACAGAGCGCTACTGCTCAAGCATACTTGGGTGCTAAATCAAGGATAGGGCTACTTTTGGGTAACATAAATGAGAATCTGACTGGTCAGCGGCGATGAAATTGCCCAGCCCTCGAGCTTTTCTGGCCTGTCGCCATGGCAGCGGTCGCTGTTGTCACAACGTAGTTCTTCATAGCGGTCATCATCGCGGCATGGTGCAGTTTGATTATGACTCAGGTGGCTCACTTAGCAGCTCGTTTGGCTTGCTCGGTGGCATGGTGGCTCGGTGGCATGGCGGCTCAAGCGGCTTGGCGGCACGGTGACACGGCGGCTTGAGTGGCTCGATGGCTCGATGGCACGGTAGCACGGTGGCTTGAGCAGCTCGATGGCTTGGTGGCACGATGGCACGGTGGCTTGGTGACATGGAGGCTCGAGCAGCTCGGTGGCACGACAGCTCAATGACACGGCGGCTTGAGCGACTCAGCAGCACGTTGGCTTGGCAAAGTCATAGGCAAATGGGCGTAATTGGAGCCTAATGGAGTCAATTCGTGTAGGGAGGTGAAGCCCTTGAGCGTGTCTTACTGAGGAGAGGGCATAGCTCGATTTGAATGGCGATAGTATGCGTCATCTTAAAGATGTTTAGCATGAAAAAAACAAAAGATAATTGGAGGAAAATTATGGAGAAAACAACAAATGGAGAAAACATCATGGAGAAAATCATTATTGAAATGCATAAATACATAAGGGGTACATATCTTAGTAGGACATCTCAAGGATAGAAACACGTGAGGTGTTTGATGTGCCAGGAGTTAGGGATGTCTACGCCGTCCTGATCGCTGAGTCTATAGGATCCTGGTCGGGATTGCCTGCTCCTCCACTTGGACCTTCTTGGAATCGGCGATGCAAGCCTCCATTTTGGCCAAGATATCCATCGCATCAGCGATGGCGAGTCCTTCCCTTTCGTAGTCATAGGCGGTGGAGATGTTGGCATGCAGGGCGAGAAGGCCCTGTTCTGTTGGGATCTTCAACATTAGGTAGACATAATGGGGCATGGCCATGAACTTGGTGAGAGCTAGTTGGCTAAGGATGGCATGGTAAGCGGTGTCAAAGTCTGCCACAAAGAGGTTCACGTACTCAGTATGGAAGTGGTCGGTGGTGCCAAACTAGACTGGCAAGGTGATCTGCCGCAAAGGTTGGGATGCTCTGCTAGGTCTAATACCCTAGAATGGAGAGTCAATAGGGACAAGATTGTCCTTTGTGAGACCTAACTCGGTTAGGGCTCCGACAAAGAGGAGATTGAGGGCACTCCCGCCGTCAATGAGGACCTTCTTTAACCGCACGTTGCTAATGATTAGATCCAGCATGAGTGGGAAATGCCCTGGGAATGGGATATCTACCCACTGGTCAGCCCTACTAAATGTGATAGGATGCTCTAACCAGTCCAGATATTTGGGATCGGCCACCATGTTGTACTTGGTGATTGACATGACCTACCGAGCGGTGAGCTTCTGCTAGCATTTGCTATAATAGAACCGACCAATTTATAAGAGCTGGTCCATTGATCAACTCGTCACCAAACTCCTGACAAATATCAACTAGCACTTCCAAAGCTACCACCTGTGCCCCTTCCCAAGGGGTTTGTCCATCAGCTTCGATGCTCCAACCAAGACACCGGGGTCTGTTTGCGTGAGGCGGGACAACCACCTCAACATCATACCACAGCATCCCTCCTTCAGCCTCCCCTTGCTTCCAAGTATAACAAGGCGGCTCCGCATATCCCACTGAATGTAGCACCCTCCACAACAGGGTTGGGGTGCCAAACACATGCAGGAATGTGCTGCTCCTAGGTGGTAGTGCTGGTGCGGCCATCTGTAGCAACATAGCCATTTGGGTGTGAGAGGATTATCTTATAGGATGAGAAATATATAACGGAATAATTAAAGATAAGGGAGGGAGTGATGCAAAAATATAATGGCATGAGTGAACATGATGCATGCAGGTTCCGTACGTCCTCATGAATCTTAGGAAAAATTAAAATTCTAGCGACATACACGGTGGCATACATGCGTTCTCTCATATACACATCTAATTGAGCTACACGTTGCATTGTTAGTGTACCTACAGACAAATTCATTGCAGCCCATCCCAACAAAAGAGAAATAAGCACACAATGAAAGCAGTAAACTAAGATACTCTCTATATATACATCCCCGGATATATATACTTCGGTATCCAAAGCTACTTGACAGATATACCCACAATTAAGTACCTTCATATGTACATGTGTACAACATGTAAATATTCCGGTAACCACAACTAACTCTCCCCTAGACCAACAGTTGGACGGTCATGCTCTCACAACTCACACTTACATGGGCGTAGAGGCAATTAATCCATACATTACCACCCAAGCGGATGGCATCCATACAATAGCACGCTGTATGGACGATGAAATAAAATGCAAGAAATTACCCCCCCAAAGTCATTACTTAAATAAGCCACCTAAAAGTCCTTATTTGGGCATAGAGGATATGACCACTGGCACACTTAAGTAAAATTTTAGATTTGAACACACCTATATATAAGTAGCTATAAGTTGTCAAAACTAATTTTTGCAAACAAAAACCTTTGTTTTAAATACACATATGACATGTTTAATGTTGAATCTAGCTTTGATGCCAGCTGTAACAGAACCGACCAATTTATAAGAGCACAAGTACGAAAGCAATCACCGGAGTGATCGAACCATCATACTTGAACCCATATAAACCCGATAGTCAACTGAAACCATGAAGGATTTCAAACCAACTTGCGTACAACCAAGATCATAGTAATTCAACATAACAAGCCACATGTAACATCCATTTCACAAGTAGTTCACAAGTACCTCATATATCGGAGTTCACATAGTTATTACAAAATGAGTTCACAAATAGCGGAAGCAAAGTAGTTTGAGACCATCACACACACTTAGTTCAAATACAAGCCAGTTCCACAGTCATATCCAGCAAAAGCAACATGATAAGATAACATGGAAGATCATGCCCATGATCTAGTCTTCATCCCCTACAGGGTGGAGACAATACTTGCAGTAGCCATTATAGAGCACGCCATCTGCAACAAGGAGGAATAAACCCTGAGTACAAGAATGTACTCAGCTAGACTTACCCGTCGTAAACCAAAAATAAATAACACCAAGGAGTATGCAAGGCTTTATCAGTGGATCTCGCTTGACAACCATTTTTCATAAAAGCTTTAGTGATATGAGAGCATAACTTAATTTATTAAGTAAGTAGCAAGTTATCCATATTAACATGTCATCTAGATTAGCACATGTACTAGAGCAAGCAATTGATTAACTCCAAACATTAGTAACCATATCTGGTACAATGTTGTAACATCATCATCATTATAACCAACAAGTTCCATTAAGTGTATCTACGTTGCCGCTGCTCAGTCAAGTTCTCACTATCTAGGAGAGACGACGATTCAAATTGATTCCTATCCAGCTGGAGGGGTATTCCTAACACAAACCTAGGTCTACCAGCCATGGTATGCCTTAGGTCACCTTTGGTACAACTCAGAAATCGCGGTTCCAAGCAGCGCCGCATTCTCAAGGGCGACACTCTGCCAGGAAGTGCAGGAATTTTAAGCACTTGACCCCTTGGACTCATGCCAATGTCCCCAAGCACATCCTTACTACCTCTAGAATGTGCACTTTCACTTCCTGGACTTCTGGCCTGAGTTGAGCTACTCGGCTTCGTGGTTGGAATGAGTTATCCGGCCAACTAAGTGATAGGCATGCATTCAACATGACATGAGGACGTACAGTGAATCAGTCCTTAACCGACATAGACGGGGATAGATCCACACCCAAGACCTCCTTGCCTTGTTGTTTCCCTATCGACATCTCACCCGGTCTCCATTCATTATTAACACATGGTTATTTCCACGATAGCAAATATAGCCAACCATGACCGGACATCATCCTAACTTATAGGTGATAGGAAATCATCTAACTTTTACCGGTCTAAGCAAGGCTAAGCTTTGATCTGCTCCTAGACCTAAATAGGATTCAGGGTATGTTTACTTGACAAGGAATAGATATATATGCAGCAAGTGTTTGCATCCAGTTCCTATCACTTAATGCGTCAAACATATAAAGATACTCAAGGAATCATTTTCAAAACATAGGAGACTTAGAATGCTTTGGGGCTTGCCTTTCAGAAGAGATGAAGGTTGGTGATCAGGACACTCAAGGACTTCTTCTTCGTTGGCTCCTTCTAGGGCCTGCACCTCCTGCTCCTGAGCTTGTTGCTGCTCCTCCGGAAGTCCTTGCTCGAATTCTAGAAGCATGACTCCCTCTAGATCACCTATTGCATGCATATACATAGTATAAGAATCATGCATGCACAAGAGATGGAAGGTGATGATGAAATGTATAGCCATGTATAGATGGACGCATGAAAGACACGATGATACAACATTAACATCTATTTTACTAAGTAGGTGCATATCTTTTTTAGAAACCAAAAACTACACACTCACCAAGCTCTAAGAACCTAAGATAAAGTTGTTCATCTTCAGTAAGTGGTCTAGTATCTGCAACTAACAAGTTATTTTAATTAGCCTAGCATCTAACTCATCACATCAACACATATCAACCAAACAAGTTATTCACTGCAATCACAGAGTCAAGGCTGCAAATAGCAGTAGCTTGTTTTACTCATAACTGGAGTTTTACTAATCCAAAAGACATGCAACAAGACAATCTGGAAAGCTTATAAAATTGTCTACAATTTTTGTTTAATCATCAAAGTCTAATTAAAACTCAAACTAGGTCAAACGGACTGATCTTACAAAACTGTCTATGGATTCCAGAGAGCAGGCAGTTGGGAGTGCTGTCTTCCAACTGATATAACTCTCAAACTACTAGGCTAAATGCCCTAAAATTTTGACACAAGCTAGATAAACAAGTTCCCTACAACTTTGTTATTGACAAGATTCAAAGCAAACATCAAATTCACCAGTTAATTTGCTTAACTCTAAAATCTATCCAGAAAGTCACTATAAGTGAATTATAGTGAAAATAATATTTCATTGAGTACAAGAATAGTACTATGAGCACTACCAATATTACCAATAGTTAACATATATCAAATGAACATAAGAAAACATAGTGGTCATTCCTAAATAAATTATTTTCATACCTTTATTAATTTAGTTAGATAACTAGGTTAAATAATAAACACATATCCAAAGTATCCAGAAAATTCCACAAAAAGTACAGTAGCTTATGCATGTCACCAATAGACTACTGTATAAATTTCACATCATTTGAAAAAATATAACACCCTACACAAAAATGACAAGCCCGCAGGGCTTAAAATAGCATAAATAGGAAACCCTAGTGAAATATGTCAAGCAACAGATTTTATATTTTTCTTAGGTTCATCATAATACCATAACACTGTACACAAAGTTTTATGCTCACTGGATACATATTTTTACCATGAAAAATAGCACAAGAATCTAGTATTTATTTAAGATAAATAGTAAACTCATATTTCTAGCAAGATCACAGTGCAACCAATATTTTTCCCATGTAGTACATAACAATACAAGACTAACAAACTTGGATTCACATTTTTAGCACTTTCCTAGCTCAAGTTATAGATTTAACAAAAGTGAAACCATTTAAAAGCACTTATTAAACTCTATTTTATTCACCTAGAAAATACAAGAAATAGTGTATTACATATTTTTATCACATATTATACTTTATGTGGAACACCACAAAATTTGGTTCTCCAAAATTGGACCTCTATATCTCCACTTATGATTTTCCAAAGTTGCATGCAAATCAGGAAATAAATGCATTATCTTTCTATTCAGAGCCACTGACAGCCAGGACCCTCAACTCAGTCAGGCCCACTTGTCAGCGAAAGCAAAGAACAGAGGAGCGGCGCAGGATGGCTCGGGATCGACGGAGTTCACCGATGACGACCTTTTCTGGCGACGACAACCGAACTACGAGCATCCCCACTACATCACGAACACATCGAGCTAACTAATTGGACATAAGGCCGGAGCTATCGACTACGACGGCGGCCATGGCGGTGTGGCGGTGCGGTTCGTCGGCGAGATGTCGGAGGTGGCCATGACGGCTCGATCTAGGGTTCAGCCAAGACTCTATAGACCTCGACAAAGCTAGTGAACATGCTATCGAGGCAAGTGGCGGGTGGATGCGAGCTGGCCATAGCGACGGGGCTCGATGGCGGAACATCGGCGAGGCTGTGCATGGTGAGAAGACCTTACCGAGCGATTCTAGCTAGCAATGTGGGCGCGGTGAGACAGTGGAATCACGGTGAAGCTGCTGTGGTGGTGGAGAAGTGATGTGGTGCAAGCTACGGGCTGGCAATGGCAACGGTGCGAGCTCGGCATTGCTGCAGCTGCTGCGGACGAGCGCTACAGTGAAGGAGAAGCTGGAAATCAAAATGGGAGAGCTGGGGAGTCATGGGCGGATGCTGGGGCTTGAGTTGGTGTGCGGCAGCTCGACATGGCCTGACTGAGCGCACCGACGGCAACGTGTGGCCTCCACGCGGCGCGGGAGTTCTAAACCGGTCGGGCACTGTAGATCGCCATCAGAGCTCCAATTTCGGCCTAACAGCGAGACTTGGCGACCTTCAATCTCCTAATCCATAGCTTATCAGTGCAAACAATCTAAACCAAAGTTGAAGCCCTATATACCATCTTCAACTTCCATTAAAGGATCAAGTTCTAATTCGTAACCAAAATGGAGTAAAATCATGCCAAAGTCGAGCCTGCGAAACTGGAAATCAGAAAAGGACTTAGAAAATTTTCTAAGTGTTGAATCAGCACCCAAATCTGACTTGTGGGCCATGTTTGGGACTATTCCACATATTTTCATGACTTGACCTCTAAACAAAGTTTGTTCCACATATAATTTGATACAACTTTGCTTTAGGTTGCTTAGACATGCAAACACTCTATGGCACTTCCAGTTTCAGTCAAACAAAAGCACTCAAGAGGAGCACCTAGTCAAACTAAACCCTAGAAGCATAATTAGGCAAGGTCATTAACATGAACATTATTCCATTAGACATCCTAAGTGTAGATAAGGTATTTTAGTTACCAACATCAATCGCTTGCACTCAATCACACATGATCATAAAGCATACATACAATGAAACATAAAAGGACAATAGTATGTTTCACATGTTTCATATAGAAATGCTTATGCATGAATGAATGATGCTTATGCTATGCAATGCAAGTGCAATTATGCAAGCCTAACATCTAGGGTGTTACACTCTTAGAGGCGGCGTACCCTCTGAAGATTGTGGTTATGGTCTTATTGGCATCTTGGAAAGCGGGTCATGCATCCTTAGGATGCTCCTCCCCTTTGCCATCATCTAACTCATCGTCCTTACACGTCTGCCATTTCTGTTCATCATCACAGAAAGCTTTGGCCAAGCCATAGCATTGTCGCATGGTTTGCTTGCTGTTCTTGTGGATTGGGCATGGACCATCGAGGAGCTTTGTGTAAGCAGCGTTGAAATTGTGCTTTGCGCGTGGCTGCTCTACGTGGTTGTGTAGCCCTCGATCCCTCTGTCCGATCATTATGACAGTGTTCGCGATCATCGTAGCGCCTGTCGCAATCTTCATAACGCCATTCTTCGCAGCGATCATCATCATGACGTGGATGGTGATCTGAACGGGAAGCACAAGCAATGTTGTCCTTGAACTGCCGATCAGCTTCTTTGGAGTCTGGGTACGAGTTTGCAACCTTGAGGAGTTCACCGATGGTCTAGGGCCTTTTGTGGTAAAGTTTGGAGCGTAGCTCCAAATGGTGATGGAGTCCTCTTATGAAAGCGGAGATGGCCTCACTGTCCCCAATGTTGGGGATGGTGTTCCTTGTTTCTGAGAAACACCTAATGTAGCTTCATAGAGGTTTCCTAGAGGTCTGATGGAGATTTTCTAGATCATATTTCGTGCTAGGCTGCTGGCATGTTGCCATATAATTTTTGATGAAGACTTTCTTGAGATCATCCCAAGATTCGATGGAGTCCTCCCCCAAGCCCATAAGCCAATTATTGGTAGATTGGGAGAGCATAATAGGTAGATAGTTTGCCATTAGTCGTTGTTTCCCCTGGCAGCATGTACGGTGATCTCGTAGAGCTGCATCCACTGCTCTGGATTAGCCTTACTATCATAGGGATTGACCCCAAAGACCTTGAAGCCTGTGGGCCACTGTACAGCTCGTAGCCTTGCTATGAAGGGGTGATGTCCCATCGGCTCGACAGCTAGGAGTGGTCGGAGGCCGACGGGGTTGCTGTGTTGGTCGTCATACTCCTATCGGCATTGAAGTTCTACCTAATGTCACTAGGCATGACTGTTCTTGATGTGATTGTGGACATTGAGACTGGCATTGATGCGGTTGTTGGTGTCACTGCACAGGGGTTGATTAACCTCCTGGTTGGTATTATGAGCTGGTTGGACACGCTAATTTCATGGTCCTTGTTACTCAGGATTGATGGCAACATTACCCCTGGACACCCCCTTGGACGATTTGGCTACTATGGTAGCGACTCCCCCATCATAGTGAGAGCCACAGGGGTTACGACTGTGTACGGACACTATTGAAAAAGACGAAGCATGGTTTTAGATGTCGTTGACCTAGACCTAAGCTGCTTTAAGCAGTGCTTAAATCTTGAGTACCTTCAGCGTTAATGGGAGTCTAGCCAACTCATGGGTGGCCACAGCCAGATTGGTGCTCAGCGTTTGCTCCACTTACTAGTTGTCCACCATGAGGAACTCTAGTTGGAGATTATGAGTGAGAGGCGGTGGTTCACCTCTGTCCACTTGGGCAACATTTTCTGCATCTTCATTATGGCGTCATTGGCGATCAGCGTTCCTAGCTTCACGCTCACAGTGCTGGACACTGGTTTCCCCATCGATAGCAATGCTGTCATGGCTAACCATAAAATGCTCTCTCCCAAAGCCTGGAGGGAAAGGTGGGTAGTTGCTGGTAGAGCCCTCGGAGTATGGCTCAGGGCTTTCCACCAAGATTGTATGGAGCATGCCATCCAAAAGATATGTTTGGATTTGCACCATGTTTACCATTGGCATGGGCTAGTCGGCCTTAGGGAAGTCGATCTGATAGAGGTCATCGATGTGGCTGCACTCGGCATGGTCGGTGAAAAGATGGTGGACGATGTCCTAATAGATCTAACCCGCACCCACCAGCCCAAAAGAATAGGGCTTTGGCATGCTCTCCGTCAGGGCAGGGAGTGGTCGGTGTTGGACGATAAGCCCTTCTAGAGTTGCCATGATCACCAAATCTTCATCTTGCCACCTCGGACAACGTGCACAAGTAGGGTGCTCATCATTAGTGGCATGGTGACCTTGGAGTGCAAGAATTTCATCGCTCGCTCTAGATTGATCTAAGACTGAATCCATGAGGAGCTAGCATTCCGCAAAGTGGTCTGTGACCCAATCAATGGATGCAATCAGATTATCATTGCTGATGGATCTCCTAACCCAGTGATGAGGCACCAAGATTGAAGATGTCGTTGTAGATGTTGGCACGATCAGCGTAGGGTGATTCTACACTGCCTCCATGATTTCCTCGACACCATCGACGCCGATGACTTAGGTCATAGATCTGACCATGAAGGTCTGACCTGGCTCGGGAAGGATCATGGAGCTCGGGAAGCGGGCCATCTGGCTCGCCATGGAATTAGCACGCACACCCCCTACCTGGCATGCCACTATCGATGAAATCTGGTCGATAGTCCCTCGAGGGGTATGCCCACGGTAGTAGATGAATCGATGGAGGTGCGCATAATAGGAGTCGGATGGTGACACAAGCATAGAGACAAGCGATTTAGATAGGTTTAGGCCGTCTGATCGACGTAATACCCTACGTCATGTGTCTTTGGTAGATTGTATTGAATATGAGATGCATTTGAGAGGGATCCTTACCCGCCTCATATAGTCTAGAGGGTAGGGTTATAGGTCAGTTTAAGTCTAAATCTATTTGGCTATATATTAAGTATTTATAAGGAATACGATATCTATCATATCTGAATAGATCTTCCTTCATCGTCAAAATGTCTTCTGATTGCCTTGCAGTGCACGCCGACCAGAGCCAAGCACTATAGGCTTTGATCTTATAAGATGGACCTCCCCTAGCGGTGTAGCCCATGCTCATTGTCGTGGGTGCCTGGGCTTATAACCCCCCCACAGTTCGACGGCTAAGAGGTGTTACATGAACCTTGTCCACATAATTGGTCACCGCAAGAACCTACCCATAAGTGAGGTAACTCAATGACACGAGTAATTTACTAGAGCTACCTATGGCTCTTCACTGAGGAAGGTGCAAGACCCCTCACAATCACTGGAGCCAGCCTCGAACAACCACGAACACGTGCCAAAGCTCCTCCGCTACTCCAAGCCGTCTAGGTAGCAGCAACCACCAAGAGAAACAAGAAATCCATAGCCACAACGATCCCCAAGTGCCACTAGATGCAATCACTCAGGCAAATGCACTTTGAATCACTCCCAATCTCACTATGATGATGAATCAATGATAGAGATGAGTGGGATGTGTTTGCTTAGGCTCATAAGGATGTCAAGTATGTCAAAGTACCAAGAGAGTGAGTCCCAAGCCGGTACCTTCCTATTTATAGAGCCCCAAGACTCAGTGTCGTTGGGCACTCTCGGGCTGACCGGACGCGCCCCTGCATCCTGTCAGCCAATGTTTGGTCGCCTATGGCCGTCCACATGTCCCCATTTGAACTAGAGCCGCTCGATGTCAATAGTTGAATCCCAAGTACGTGATTAGTTAAGTTATGACTAGACGTGTTTGAGCAGCAACCGGACTCGGTGCCACTCAGGGTTCGGTCATTTCCAATAAGCTCCCTGAGGCATTTTCTATTGACCGAACGCATCAGGTCAATGTTGACCTGACGCGCCCAACGTCCGATCCTTGCTCCTCTTCTCTACGTGCGCCCGTAAAGCCGATGTCAGTGTATGTCATCGTGACCTAACTAGGACCCTGCGCGTCCGATCAGGTGAACTCATTGCCTTTCAACATGTGACCAGACGCGCTAGTCAAGCCAGTCCTAGCATCCAGTCCCAACTTCTCTCCT
Source organism: Miscanthus floridulus (assembly GCF_019320115.1). Classification (NCBI taxonomy): domain Eukaryota; kingdom Viridiplantae; phylum Streptophyta; class Magnoliopsida; order Poales; family Poaceae; genus Miscanthus; species Miscanthus floridulus. Next base: position 114,798,267 of record NC_089580.1, on the reverse strand, counting down.
TTGGCTAGTTCGCACCAAGGTTTAAAATGACCTGACTCACCTAGCCAGCGTTTGGTTAGGATGTGTCCAGCGTCCGGTCGACGTGCAGCTCCCCCTTTTCTTTTTCTTTGTCCACAACCACTTCACCCTTGCTTCCAACTTGCTAACCACAAAGTGTAGAACTTGTGTGCATGTGTGTTAGCATTTTTCAAAGCATTTTACAAGGGTCAAAGTTAGCACACTATGTTCCTAAATGCATATGCAAAAGTCATGTCACCTAGTGGCACTTAATAAACCATTTAGCCAAAGATTTCCCCTCTTTATAGTATGGCTATCAATCCTAAGTCACTCACACCCTCTATGGTGTCTTGAGTGCAAAACAAAAACCTATCATATACCTTTGCCTTGATCTTCTTGGTTTTTGTTTTTCTATTTCTTCTTTTCCAAGTTGAGCTTGATCATCATCATTTCATGTCCACCTTCATCACCATGGACCTTATCTTGCTCTATCAATTGGATTTGACCACATTTTCTAATTCACACACTTAGATCAAAGGTTAGTCCTAGGTTTCATCAATTATCCAAAACCAAACTAGGGCTTTCAATCTCTCCCTTTTTGGTAATTGATGACAACCTATTTACAAAGATATTCAATTAAATGTTTTTGGATTCATGTTGCTTGCCCAAGCATATTACCATGTGTAAAGATTATGAACAAGTTTCATCAACCCAAAATGGTAGTATTAGCTCCCCCTACATATGTGCTAAGAGTTTGGATTTGAAAGCTTGCACATATGCATGGATTAGAAGTTTGGGAGAGTAATAGCTACCAAATGATGCTAAGGTTTAGAGAATGGACCTTTAATGCGTGATACCAATCGAAGTTGCCATTTGAACATCATACTTAGCACCATGATTTGCTAAATACCACTTGAAAAGCAAAGATAAACTAGATACCTCATGACATCAATGTTAGAGGCAAGGTTCTAGTACCACTTGTAAAAGATCAAGGTGTATCTAGCTATCCTATGCATGCTAGTTTTCATTTCATCAATTATTTTCTACAAACTAGCATACACCACACAAGCATGAATAAGGAATTTAGAACTTGTGCCATGCAAGCAAACATATGTACTTCACATACAAATGCAACATACAAGTTTATGAGCTTGCTCCCCTACTTGTGTTCTTCAAATTTTAATTGATCCCCTTACAATGTCATTTCATTTGTTTGCATCCCCTATCTTACTATCTCTATGAATTTCTCTCCCCCTTTGTCAACAATTAGCACAAAAGGTGAGCTCAAATTTTAGATAGGTTGGGGTGAAACCATGTGAAGTGAGGATCATTTTCTTAATTTGGTTCTATCTAGATCACTTGCAAAAGATATTTAACTCGATTTGATCTAAGGGCAAGCTTCTTCACACCTCCAAATAAGGGTTATCATGCACCATGTTGAGTTAAACATTTATAGCTCATTTTCTAGATTAAACACTAGGTTTACAAGCCCACAAACATGTCATATGCTACCACTAGATCATTTCAAGCATAGAAGCAATAGTGGTACCATGCAAGCATCAAACTCATTTGATTTTCATGAATGAGCCTAAGACATGATAGGAATGACTAGATGCACTAAACAAATCCATAGCAATGGATGGATGACATGTCAATCAACTTTACCTTGCTTTGCTTGAATGAGAGGCATGTCATATAATGGGGGTGCATCAACACATATTTGAGAAGTCAAGTATGTTCAATTCATTTCTTAGCTTGCAAAACCTCTTCTCATCAAGTGGCTTGGTGAATATATCGGCAAGTTGATCATCAGTGCCCACACTCTCTATACAAATGTCCCCTTTTTATTGGTGATCTCTTATGAAATGATGATGGACATCTATATGCTTTGTTCTTGAATGTTGAATCGGGTTGTTGGTGAGCTTCACAGCACTCTCATTGTCACATAGCAATGGCACTTGTTTGAGTTTGATTCCAAAGTCACTCAAAGTTGCCTTCATCAAAAGTAATTGAGCACAACAACTAACGGTCGAAATGTACTCCACTTCAGCAGTTGAAAGTGCTACACTATTTTGCTTCTTTGATGACCAAGACACAAGTGATCTTCCCAATAGTTGACATGTGCCCAATGTGCTCTTTCTATCAACTTTGTATCCCGCATAATCCAAATCTGAATATCCAATCAACTCAAATCTTGCTCATTTAGGATACCACAATCCAACATTTTGTGTATGCTTCAAGTACCTCAATATTATCTTTGTTGCCTTCAAATGACTTTCTCTTGGTGAGGCTTGAAATCTAGCACACATGCATACACAAAACATAACATCCAGCCTTGATGTGGTCACATAGAGTAGGCTTTCAATCATAGATCGATACATCTTTTGATCCACCATGTTGCCATTAGCATCACTATCCAAGTTTCCATTTGTCCCCATTGGTGTACTAATAGCTTTAGCATCATCCATTCCAAACTTCTTGAGCATATCTTTGATGTACTTGCCTTGACTCATAAATATGACATTCTTCATTTGCTTGATTTGAAGACCAAGGAAGTAACTAAGCTCTCCAATCATGGACATCTCAAACTCACTTGCCATCATCTTTCCAAACTCCTTACAAAAATCTTGATTGGTTGATCCAAAAATAATATCATCAACATAGATTTGTAACACAAACAAGTCATTGCCTAGTTTCTTGGTGAAGAGAGTGATCTCAATATTTCCCATCTTAAATCCCTTAGTGTCAACGAAATCTAGTCGGCAGTCTACCGAGGGGTATACCCATGGTAGTAAATGATCAGTGGGGGTGCTCATGATTAGGAACCAAATGGTAACATGGACATAAGACACAAGATTTATACAGGTTTAGGCCATCAATGTGACGTAAAACCCTACGTCCTGTGCTCTATTATTTTGTATTGATTGTGTATCAGATTTGATATATCTCATCTAGGGGACCCCTACTCCTCCTTATATACTCTAGAGGGGTAGGGTTACAAGGAAAATATGGTATTACAATATCTTTTTGTAGCCTTGCGGTGCATGCCGACCAGTGTCGTGCACCGCATGCCTTGATCTTGTGGGCTAGGCCACCTCTGATGGTGCGGCCCATGTCTTGTCCTATGGATACCGGGGGTCATATCCCCCACAGCTAGTCCCCGAGCGCCTTGTATCTACTTGGCGATGCCGTCTTGATCAAGTCCGAGTAGTTTAACACAAAGGCCAATCAGTTTTGCTAATGACCTGGATGGTGAAAGTTGAAGCCGACCAGTTAAACCGGTGACCTAAGCGGTGAAAGTCGTAGCCAACCAATGTAATCGGTGACTTGAGCGGTGAAAGTAGGAGCCGACTAGTTTAACATGTTAATCGATCTCGGACTTAGCCAAGTAAGGCTTGCTAGAAGGATGTAAGGGGCTCAAGATTAAATTGAAAAATTCTCCTGGCGAAGTGTAGCCACTTAGACTCTGTTTGCAATGAATCATCCATGAGACCATGACTTAGTCAATAAGGAGGGTAAATCAAGAAAAGAGCACTACATTCACCACTAGGCGAAGTGTAGCCACGTAGTCCCTGAGCTTGCTGGAAGATGAAGAAATAAATCTTATAGCAGGGTCAAAGAAAATAAGCCTAAAAGCTTGCCAATGTCATCTGTCATGTGTGTATCAAGAGCCCAGATGTGCTACCTAAGATCAGCACCCAGATCCGAACAACATGGAGTAAGTTGATAGCATGCCAATAAGATGTAGCAAGATCCGACCACCATGGGAGTCCCTAGCTTAGCTGGCGACTCTTGCACGAAGAATCCAAATGTCGAGGAGTCCCTAGCTTAGCTAGCGACACTTGCACTAAGAATCCAAATGCAAGGAGTCCCCAGCTTAGCTAGTGAGCCCCCAGCACGGCTGATGATGAAGCGATGAACAATCCAAACATTATGGAGTCCCCAGCTTAGTTGTCAAGCCACCAGCATAGCTAATGATGAAACGATGGACAATCCGACCAGTTGGTTGGTGAAAAATCAAGCATCGAGTAGCCCAACCAATTGGTCAGCGACAAAGTGAGCACTAAGTAGAAGTGAATGCCGAACAGTCCGACCAACTGATCAACGATGAAGTCCATGAACCTAGCGGTCCGACCAGTTGATCGATGGAGAAGTCTAAAGGCCAAGTGGTGTGACCACCTGGACGATGATTGTCGGGTTCATAAACCCGGGGTCCCTAATGGACTTGCTTCCTAGCAAAAGCCTAGCCCAGTAGACGACGTTGCAAACAACGCACAACTCCTAGGCTGGCCTAGATACCCAACGATAGGCCAGAAGGGTGATCCAGTCTCCGATCGGAAGGCCTAGTCAAGGAGGAATGACACTTGCTTTTGACTCTGACTCGTCTCTCCAACCGGAAGGCCTAGCCAAGGAGGAACGACGCTCGCTTCTGACTCCGACCTGCCTCTCTGACTGGAAGGCCTAGCCAAGGAGGGACGATGCTCGCCTCCAACTCCGGCCCACCTCTCTGACCAGAAGGACATCAAACCTCTGCTTATAGCTCTTCTCTGACCGTTATGGTCAAAGCCAACTAGGAAACAACCAAATAGGGACGCTCACTTGGTAAGGACCCAAAGAGTCAGGCGGAGCAAGTAAGGTAGGGTGCTGAAGTCAAACCATAATACTGAGGACCGTACCCTATACACCTACGTGATAGTACTGTCAGGTCATGTTAGAAGGGTGCTCCGCAACCTTCTAGACATGTCAGAACATAAACAGTGTTGTGGGCGCTGACATTTGCCCTATAGTATGGTAGGCGCCGACATTGGCCATACTAGAAGAACACGATGGAACCAACCACATGCATCAGGGCATCAATAGTATTGTAGGCACCAACAACTGTCTCGTACCCAATGGCGTGGGCAACAAGACTGGGTAGCACACACTCTCTCTTGTAAAAGTTGTCCCCTTCATCTATAAAAGGGGATGCACTCTCTCCAAAAGGAGGATGATTCCAGCGAACAACAGACAGATCACTTCGATTCTCTCTGCTTGGCTCTAGAACTCTAAAGCCAAACAAAGCATACGTTCGAACACTTAGCGCTCGTCGGAGCTCCTGTCACTCTTGGCCCTTTGGTCTAGAGTCCGACCAGACCTCTGATACCCCCCATCTTACTCTCTCTCATTTGTAACCCCGCAGCAAACTTCGAGCACCTAGGCTCAAGAATAAAGTCACTGACCGACTCAAACTGGATGTAAGGTACGTTGCCTGAACTAGTATAAACCCTATGTCATTGAGTGCTAGGCCACATCCGATCACAACGTATGGCAAAACTACAAATATTTATGTGTTGGTCACTTTTTGCACCGACAGTTGGCACCATCCATGGGGAGGACGCCATACGTTCATGCTTTTGGTCATCAGATGGCCCACCTTTCCGCCATCTTTGGCATGAAGGGCTCAAGTGATACGACTCGCTTCGGTTCACTAGAGTTTCCCGCACTCTGACCTATTGGGATGTGGGTTCCTCCTATCTTCGAGCTGTCCTAGGCCTTCCTCTTTGGAAGCCTGGACTTCGTCGCCGACCGGCTTGGCATGCTTCACCTCCATGAGGAGGCACTTGTCCTGACGCCCATCAGAGGAGGAGCGCCCTCCGTCGGCGCTAGGCCACCGGGTGACCTCAATGATGAGACGCCTACGCTTCACTCCGAGCCTATGTTGGGCTCAAACCCCACTGTGAGTAACATACATACTATTCTTTACTCACTTTTTTATATTTTATGTCGACTCTCTAGAGGGACCCCATCGTCCCTGTCGTGACCGCTATGTGACTAGTTCCCCTATGGCCTCGCATCCCTCATGGACGCGTATGCACAGGGGCTCCAAAAGATGCTAGCGCCACCCACTCTCACATCTAAATTCATGGGGATGGTGGGTCCTGCCTCTTTTTCATAACCTCATGGATGAGGATGTTGAGAGCGATGGCTCCAGCATCGGCGATGTCGTGGCACCTACCACCCTCTGTCCTGGGAGTGCGCTATGGTGGACGCTCTAGGATAGCCACCAATGGTGGCGGAGTCTCTATAGACCCACACCCCTCTGGACCCTCGTGTAGAGGCCCTCGCATGTGCGCAGGATCATGGCGAGGAGCTACAACAAAGGTGGTAGAACTAGCCACTACCACGCTAGCACGCTCGACACAGCACGCTGCGCCCCATGTGTGTAACCCAGCGAGCGGCGCCCGGGCTCATGCCCGCCAGGTCCAGCACGACATCATGGACAGGGGGAACGATCCCCACAATTCGCTCAGGCTGGCCAGAACATCATCACTGTGATGATGCTTCTGCGTGGCCTTCTAGAGCCTGTCGACCCCTAGGAGCAGGCAATCCACCAAAACCTCTGGGCGCTGGTGGAAACCGCCACTGTTCAATAGGTGGAGAGCTCTGCATCATGACACTAACTCACAGCCTCTCTCTCCACCAGGGGAGCGAGGACGCACTAGACAAATCGCTCCATCTGCTCACTACTATAGTCACTGGGCATGGAACAGGAAACCACAGCTACACCACGGCTGGACCTGGTGCTTGCTCCACACCGACCCCCTATGCACGAGTGGCTCGGGCCAAACCAAGACACTCACAGCATCATCAACAACTGGCATCAAGACTGGCATGATGATGACATCCATTAAGGGGCAGTAAGAGTAGGCGACATGGGCCTCGGCCAGACCATCAAGGGGAGCGGTGAAATACGCCCTAGGCATGGTTGCCAACCTGACGACTAGAGTCCCAGCTCAGATGGCCCGAGACCACAGTCCTTTGGCTGACGCATCTAGAGAGCGTCGTTCCCACAGCACTTTCGATCGCCTACCAACATCGCCAAATATACCGGTGAGATGAATCCCAGTATATGGCTTGAAGACTTCTAGCTCGCCTGCCGAGGCGGGGGAGTGGATGATGACCACTTCATCATTCAGTATCTCCCCATCTATGTGGGGGAACATGTTCGAGCATGGCTCAAATTCCTCCCACATGACAACATCCACAACTAGGTGGACCTCAAGAGGATCTTCGTCGGGAATTTTCAAGGGACGTATGTCCGCCCGGGGAACTCCTGGGACCTCAAGAGCTACCAGCAGGAGCCCAATGAGTCCCTATGGGACTACATCTATAGGTTCTCAAAGCACAACTCCCTTCCCGATGTTGTTGACATGGACATCATCAGCTCATTCCTTTTTGGGACAACCTATGAGTCCCTGATCCACAAGCTTGGCTATCTAAAGCCCCGAACCATGCGCGACCCGCTCAACATCACCATGAACCACGCCTCTAATGAGGAGGCTATCGGAGCAGTCTTTGGTAGAGGCCAGGACAAGGGCAAGGCCAAGTGTGAGGACCAAGATGAGGGCCCCTCCACATAGAGGGGCAAAAAGAACAAGGATCGGCGGTGACTGGCCAACTTCACATTGCTCGCCGTGGCTGATCCCGTGGGCAAGCAGCCCTAGTAGGGCTAGCCTGACCACTTCGACAAGCTCATGGATAGCCCATGCACCAACCACGCTTACCCCATCAAGCACCTCTACAAGGACTATGAGCTCCTCAAGCGCTTCCTATGATAGGTCGGTGGGCCAAAAGAAGGAAAGGGCAAGGAGGTAGCAGCCAAGAAAGGAGACACAGCAGGCAAGGATGGGGACGACTTTCCTAACCCTAAGGAATTCATCATGATCTTTGAGGGATCCGATGCCATCTACTCCAAGTGCCAGCACAAAGTGCGCTATAGAGAGGCATGTGTCACCGATCACTTTTGATCAGAGGGACCATTCCATCCCATGTCGCTAGACCAGGTCGCTATCTGCTCAACATCGACCCCATCATCCACAAGAAGCGCCTCACCAAGGTTCTGATGGACGGAGACAGTGGCCTCAACATTCTTTACATCGACACCCTCGACACCATGTGCATCCCTCGATCGAGGCTCCACACAGCGAGCTCTCCCTTCCATGACATGATCCTAGGGATGTAGGCATACCCACTAGGGCAGATCAATCTGCTCGTCACATTTGGTGACTGAGCCAACTTCTGCTCGGAGGTGCTTACCTTTGAGGTGGTGGACTTCCTAGGGTCTTACCACGCCATCTTGGGGAAGCCATGCTATGCCAAGTTCATGATGGTCCCCAACTATACCTACCTAAATTTGAAGATGCCGAGACCGAATGGTGTCATCACTGTGGGTAGCACCTTTTGCATGCCTACACATGTGACCATGAGCATTATGAGCTTGCCACTACCGTCATCAACTCATCCGAGCTCCCATGGCTCGGGGAGTTGTCGACCCCAGCAGTCCCGGACTGCAACAAGCCAACCTCCTCGACTGCCTTCCACCCACTTGAGAAAACTAAGGTGGTGGGGATCGACCCCACTGACCCTACCAAGATGGTGGTGTGGATCGGGACCCAGCTCTCGTCCAAATAGGAATGTGAGCTCACCAACTTTCTATGCACCAATCGTGATGTCTTCGCATGGAAACCTTTTGACATGCTAGGCATACCACGGGAGGTCACCAAGCATGCACTAGGCCTCATCCTAGGCTCAAAGCCTGCCGAGCAACGCCTATGTTGCTTTGACGATGAGAGGCGCAGGGCCATAGGCAAGGAGGTTGCCAAACTCCTAGCAGCCAGATTCATCAAAGAGGTATACCACTCTGACTGGCTACCTAATCCTGTTCTTGTTAAAAAGAAGACCAAGAAATGGAGAATGTGCATTGATTATACTGGCCTCAACAAGGTGTGTCCAAAGGACCATTTTCCTTTACCATGCATAAACCAGATAGTTGACTCCACCTTAGGATGTGAAATCCTCTCCTTTCTGGATGCCTACATAGGCTATCACCAGATCATGATGAAAGAGTCCGACTAGCTCATGACTTCGTTCGTCACTTCACATGGTTCATACTGTTATATAACCATGCCTTTCGGTCTGAAGAACGCTAGTGCCACCTATCAATGGTGCATGCAGCAATGCTTCACTGATCAAATCGACCCGCTCGATCAGCCTAACCAAGTCAAGCGGCCAAAACCAACAATTGTCGTCTATGTTGATGGCATAGTGGTCAAAACGGCTCAAGCTTGCGACCTGATCGCAAACTTGGCTGCAACGTTCATGAACCTCCGAAGGTTCAACATCAAATTGAATCTCAAAAAACGTGTTTTCGGGGTTCCAAAGGGGAAGCTGCTTAGATACATCATGTCCAAATGTGGCATCGAGGCCAACCCTGAAAAAATCATGGCCATCTCCAACATGGGCCCTATACGCAACGTCAAGGGCATATAGAGGCTCACCAGCTGTTTGGCCACCCTAAGCCAATTCATCTCCTGGCTCGACGAATGGGGATGCCTCTCTACAAGCTTCTCAAAAAGATGGATGCTTTTGTCTAGACTGAGGAAGCACAGCAGGCTTTGGAGAGCCATAAAGCATCACTAACATCGACCCCAATCCTTGTCGCTCCTGAACGGGGAGAACCCCTCCTCCTCTACGTTGCAGCAAGAACCACGTGGTCAGCGCCACCCTAGTCATCGAAAGGGAGGAGCCGGGACACCACCTTAAGGTCCAATGACCTGTATACTTCATCAAGGAGGTACTCACCGACCCTAAGGTTTGGTACCCCCAGGTGCAAAAACTCTTATACGCCATGTTGATGGCAACCCGGAAGCTCCTGCACTACTTCACCGACCATGAAGTCTCTATCGTCACTTCATACCCGCTAGGAGACATCATCCACAACCACAACCCTGCAGGACGAATCTCCAAGTGGGCACTTGAGCTAATGGGCCACAACATCAGGTATATCTCCCATACCACTATTAAGTCTTAGACTCTCATGGACTTTGTCACTGAATGGACGGAGGTCCAGCTCCTGACCCTAGACGTCACCCATGAGTACTAGACAATGTACTTTGACGGGTCCATAATGGTGCCTGGCTCAGGGGTTGGGGTGGTTCTGATCTCCCTAGACAGGAGTAGGCTCCACTATGCAATCCACATCCACTTTTCGGCCTCAAACAACACCGCAGAATACGAGGCCCTCATCAACATACTACGCATCGCCATCGAGCTCGGCGCTACGCGGCTCTACGTCCACGGCAACTCGAAGCTAGTCATCGACTAGGTCATGAAGGAGTCCTCTTGCAAAAGCCCCCTCAAGATAGCATATTGCCAAGAGGTGCGCAAGCTTGAGGACAAATTCTAGGGCATCGAGCTACACCATGTCCCCCAAAAGGACAACGATGCCGCCGATTTTCTCGCAAAATTGGTTATCAGGCGAGTTCCATCTCCGGACAGGGTCTTCATCAATGACCTTTATGAACCATCTACCCGCATCCTAGAAGGTCTAATCTAGACACACCCCGATGCCAACCCGACGCTCAGGGGCTCAGACCCTGATGCCCCCATGACAACGACGCTCGCCGATGTCATCGTGGTAGCACTCGATCAAGTCGACTGGCAAGCGCCGCTCCTCGCCTACCTCCTCAAGGAGGTTCTCCCACCCAAAAGGACTAAAGCATGATGGATCGCTCGACACACCAAGACATTCATCATGATCGGTAATGAACTCTACAAATGAAGTCCATCGGGAGTACTCATAAAATGCATCCTTACCGACTAAGGCAAGTAGCTCCTCCTCGAGGTCCATGCCGGAATCCATGGACATCATGTGGCCCCAAGGTTGCTAGTTGGAAAAGCCTTTCGCTAAGGTTTTTACTAGCCCACCGTGCTACAAGATGCAGAGGAGGTCATCCGCAGGTGCGAGGGATGCCAGTTCTACGCTCAGCAAATGCATTTGCTGGCATAGGAGCATCAAACCATCCCCATCACCTGGGTGTTCATTGTCTGGGGCCTCAACATGGTAGGACCCCTCAAAAAGGGCCCAGGCGGCTTCACTCACCTACTCATAGCAGTGGACAAATTTACCAAGTGAATAGAGGCAAAGCCCATCACCAACATCCATTTGGAAGAGGCGGTAAAGTTCTTCTTGACATCATCTACTGGTTCGGTGTTCCTAACTGTATCATCACTGACCATGGAACTAACTTCATCGGCAAGAAGTTCCTAGACTTTTGTGATGGATACAGCATCAGGATTGACTGGGCCTCAGTCGGACATCCATGTACAAATGGTCTGGTCAAACAAGCCAATGGCATGGTCCTCCAAGGACTCAAGCCATGAATCTTTGACTGACTCAATATGTACATCGGGCGATGAGTTGTAGAGGTCCTAGCGATCCTCTAGAGCTTGAGAACAACCCTGAATAGATCCATGGGGTTCACACCCTTCTTCTAGGCCTACGGAGCTGAAGCAGTGCTGCCCTCTGACCTCAACCACGACGATCCAAAAGTGAAGGCCTTTGACCATGACTGAGCCATGGAGGCTCAGCAAGACACAATTGACCTACTCAAGGAGGCCCATGAGATGATCGTCATCCGCTCCGCTCGCTACTAGCAAACTCTCCGCATGTACCATGAAAGAAAAATCAGAGGAAGAATCCTCGAGGTCGGAGACCTCATGCTTCGAAGGACCCAATCGACCAAGGAGAAACACAAACTCTCTCCACCATGGGAAGGACCCTATATGTTGACCAAAGTGATCTGACCAAGCACCTACCGACTAAAGGATGACAATGACAACGTTCTCACCGACACTTGGAACATCGAACAGCTACGTCGTTTCTTCCCCTAAAAATTTGGTCTTACCGCTTTCTTTGATTCAATGTTTGCTCCTACCAACACCCCGCCCCAAACACTCTTGGCCTAGGTCACTCGGGGGCTCCACGAAGGTAAGATACCACCTCTCTTTTTTACTATCATTTAGTAAAAACTTTTTACCCAGTCGAAAGGGTAGTCCGTTCCTTTAATTACCCTATGTAACTTATGCTTTAAACATTTCGACTGATCACACCCGCCATGACCTACGGTTATGAGCAGCTAAGCCTTGCGGGCCACGCCCGAGTTCTTAAGGTTGCAGCCTACTGTTCAAATAGGCAGGTGCGAAAAAAGAAAGAATAAAAAATAAAGCTATGCTAGGGTAAAAATAAGGAACAGATGGGACAAGCTTCCCCTCACAAAGTGATTCCATCACAAAACAAAGTCAATGTATTCATGGAAACAAAAATGTTTACACAAGGGGCACCCCTTAATGGGAACGGGATCCCAATCTTCCATCGGGTAGTGGTAACTATCATTGTGGCAGAGAATGACAAACCGATCCGGCTTTAGATCGAAAGATCGAACCCTACAATCTTAGCACCACAACTCCTCTAGTTATCCACCGAGACACAAATTCAGTTGACCTCACCAAGAAGGCTAATCCTTGCCTGCGCAATGAAGAACATAAGAAAGAAAGCAACCAAATTGCAGATGAATGATTAATCTCATGAAGTTGGGGTCTCACAAACTGATGAACGGCGAAACTGTTCTTGATAGATTAATCTAAGCAAAACCCAAAACTGAATGATGGTGACATATGATTATAAAGGTCTTAGGGTCATCGCCTACCTTGGGCGCCCCTGCTAATGGGCTCAAACATGATACACGGTCCAACGGACCAAAAGACGGTGTCGCAGCACCCTGGCAGATTCTGGACGCTGACTTGTTTCGACGATTCATGTTGATTCTGAAGGGCTTTTGATGTGAGACCACTTGTATTGGCTTCCTTATAAAATTATATTTCCAACCATATGTGGATCGCTGAAAATAGAGTCCAGATGCATCCTAGGTGACCAGTTTAAGGCAGACTGGTGCTGGAGGCCGAGGTAGACTCGAACTTGAATTGCTTTGGGCCTCCACCTTGGGGACTCGAACCGAATTAGCCTCGGGCCTCCTTCTTGACTTGGACACCCTTGCTGGCCTCCTACCCCTCCATACCATGTGCCAAACATGGTCATATGCATGGGTGTCATGTCCTCATCATTCTCCCCTTCTTGACGAAAAGCCATCCTCGACGTCGATTGTGCTTGAAACTGATCCTGCACAACATAAAGGAGAACGGTGTTGCAAAGACAAAGGGAACTAAAATAATTGTGAGAAGGAACATGACCATGTTTCCAAGTTTCTAGCATGTCATCTCGCATAAAAATTTCAACAAGCATGTAGACTCCATGATCCGAATGCACACGATGTATGTCAACACTATCCTGCAAAAAGATTAGAACTAACCAAAGATAATGCAGGAATAGATAGTATAGCAGACATAGGTAGTAACCAACAATGCTCCCCTTGTTGGAAGTGAACTTGTTTTTTGAGGAACATGAGAAAATATTTGTATTATTATGGCTGCCCTCTAAACGATCATAATCTTGTACAACAAAAGGAAAATTCATATTATTACGAATGTATACTCAATGTATCATATATTGTCCTTTGTTGTTATATTTGCCAATAACACGATATGTGTGTTTAGAAAACAAAGGCAAATCAGCATATTTAAAAAGGCTCTCCTCCAAACAATCTAGGTTACACAAAACATCAAATTCAATGTAACCCAAAGTATGTAAAGAAGACAACAGTTTGAGCTCATCAGTTTTAGTAGCAATATGAATAACATGTGTTTTTTAGCACAAGTGACTGGTTCAAAAACATGTAAAACTGAAGCATCATCAACCAATTTATCTTTATCACAAGGAACATCAAGCAAACTAGCAGTGCGTTCTCTATCAGCTTGTACAATTTGAGCAGGGGTCAAAGGTACCAAAGTAATTTTCTTTCCTTTATGCACAAAAGTGTATTTATTACTTCTAGCATGGTGTATAGCATCATTATCATGTTCCCAAGGATGACCCAATAAGAGTGAATAGGCTTGCATAGGTACCACATCACAATCAACAGAATCAGCATAAGAACCAATGAAAAATGAAACTTTTCAAGTTTGTGTTACCTTTGCTTTTCCAGAATCATTTAGCCACTAAATATGGTATGGACGTGGGTGTGGGTGTGTGGTCAAGCCAAGCTTCTTGACCAAATCAGAACTCACCAAATTATTGCAGCTACCTCCATCAATAATTACACGTGCTCGACAATTGCTGATGACGAAGAAAATCTAGAACAAGTTATGGCGTTGTAGCTTCTCAGGTTGCTATACTTGTGAGCAGAGCACCCGATGTATAATGATGCTCCTATAGGCTGCCATGGCCTCATCACCAAGGACTTCACCGTCCTCCTCATCTGTACTTTGGTCTTCTTCATCCTCAATGCCAGAGGTGCTGATGTAACCATCTTCTATAGCAATGTATGCCCACTGACTTGGGCAGTCCTTCTACACATGGCCGATGACATGGCAATGGTGGCACTGAATGCCCAAAATGTGTCATGTCGATGCAACAGATGAGGCACTCTTGGTAGGCACCTGCAAAGAATTTTTACCTAATCTAAAGGTCATACGGGAGGTACCTTAGGTATAGCGGTAACTCCAGAGGCTGCTGGTCACTTGCTCGATGGTGGAGGTGCCCGAAAAGTGTTTGTCTTAGTCAGCCCCGAAGATGGTGCCGAGTGTGGCGTGTATGTGGTGCTGACCTTGCTCTTGCTCTGTTGTTCATGCCCCTGTAATTCCTTTTCTGCAAGCATAGTGAACTAAAACAACTAGTTGACAGTGTTAAATTCTTTATAATCAACAATGTCCTGAATCTCATGCCTCAAACCAGAATAAAAATGACAAATAGAATCTTTGTTCCCCTCCACAACACTACAACACATCAATCCCTTTTGGAGCTCACCATAGTAATCATGTACATATTTTTCTCCTTGTTCTAAACGCATCAATTTCTTACGTAAGTCTCTATGATAAGGAGGAACAAAATGATCACGCATAGCTATCTTAAGTTCTTCCCACGTACCAGGTAAAGTATCCTATGCAGCTAGCCCATTCCACCAAATAATGGCAAAGTCCTTAAACTCACTATTAGCTTGTCGAACTCTATGATGCTCAGGCATAAGGTGGGCACTAAACTTTTGTTCTACTATCATCTCCGAATCAAGATATCCCTCAGCATCATAATGACCCAAAAAAGATGGTATTGTGAACTTAATCTTAGCATAAGGATCATCGAGCACACGGTGATTATTACCTTGATGGTGGTGGACACCACCCATACCTGTCATGTTGTGGTGAAGACGTCGTCATAATCTTGCTTGTCGAAAGGCAACTCGATCTATGTTCTCAGTGGCATCATGCACCATGTCTTCTGGCAAGAGACCATCGGTGTTGTTGCCGGAGACAACGTTATTGACCACCACCAAGGTTTCCAACTTAGTAACCTTGTCGGTTATCATGGAAATTCATTTGTCCAATCTCTTCATGTTGTTGCCAATGTTGAGTTCAATGAGTGCGCCGGTGATGGCCTTCCTAATGGCCTCATTCATTCTTTTTTGGGCATTCTCTATAGCAGATTGTAGTTGCTCTTGGCTGACACACTCGTTAAAATCCTTGGGACTGTTATCTCTAGTCTAATCACCTCCTGCCATTGTAAACATAAAAACAGGAACAAACGGTGAAAGTTATCCCTACCAAATGACTACGTGGTTGTAGTGATGTCACTTTTCACAGCAAGTGGAAGCGTTTTACCAAGCTCTTACAAAATTCTTACCAACACAAGCAGTAGGCGGTACAATCGGCGGCTGATTCGTGATACCTGTGAGGCAGTGGTACCAAGATTGCAAGGGCCTTTTTCTGTACTGATTTGAAGAGTTTGTGGAGCTTAGAAGGCACACAAAGAATAATATGTATATTTGGCACACAAGTCAGTAACAGAAAGTAATGCTGAATTATAGTCCAAAGTACTCATTCTCGTTGCTGGTCTAAAATATTCCAAGTGCCAGGTGTGTGACAAACAAGTATGGTGGATAGCAAGGTGCCAGGTGTGTGAAAAATAAGTATGGCAGATAGCAATAGCAACACAAACAAGGAACCAGATAGCACACGCTAACACAGCTCACTTTGGCCTTCTCTATGTGCTCCTCTAGATATTGTTCCTCTTTTGCCCCTCTCTTTTTTCTATTTTTTTTGGGCTATCGTTGTTTTTCAGGAAATTTCGACTTTTTCTTTTTATTTTTTTGATATTTTTTCACTTAGGAGCACAAAAGAAGTAACCACAAAAAAATATGAGCTTAAACAAGTGAAAGGCATGGCCTGTGGAAAATTCAGAAGACGTGCTCAAAATTGACAAAAAGCTTGTGACCATGAAAAAAGGATCTTGTGACCAGTTTTTAGCCAAAATAAAATTTTCCAAACCTGGCAAAGCGAGGGACGGATGGATCCAAAAAATTTTTTTGATTGATTTTGATATATGGAATGTCGAAATCCGAGTTCATATGCGAAAACTAGACCAGTTTTACGAACTGACTCCAAATTAAAGGACAAAACGGGAACAATGCGCGCAAATTTGGTCACAGCGGCAAGGATTTGATGGAAACGATGGGGGGAAACACACGAACTAGACTCTAACATGACCTAACCTGCAATAAGTCCTCGACCAGGACACAAACTCAACACGATAGACTCTGAAACTGAAATATGCCAAGGCTATGGCGCGGAAGGTTCTAGGACAGGAAAAAAAGAGTATGGCACTAGACTATGGGATGAATGTGAAACACTCAAACCTAGGGGATAAATGTAAACCTGATGGTATACCTTAGCTCTGATTAATACTTAATGGGGATGGGGATCCCAATCTTCTGTTAGGTAGTGGTAACTATCGTTGTGGCGGAGAATGACACACCGATTCGGCTTTAGATCAAAAGATCGAACCCTACAATCTTAGCACCACAACTCCTCTGGTTATCAACCAAGACACAGATATGGTTGGCCTCGCCAAGAAGGCTAATTCCTACCTGCGCAACAAAGAACACAAGTAAGAACAAGAAAGAAAGTAACCAAATTGCAGATGAATGATTAATCTCATGAAGTTGGGGTCTCACAAACCGAAGAACGACGAAACTATTCTTGACAGATTAATCTAAGCAAAACCCAAAACCTAATGACAGCAACGGTGAATGATTATAAAGGTCTTAGGGTTGTCGCCTACCCTAGACGCGTCCCTTAATGGGCCCAAACACGATACACGGTCCAACGGACCAAAAGACGGTGTCGCAGCACCCTGGCAGATTCTGGACGCTAACTTGTTTTGATGATTTCCATTGATTCTAAAGGGATTTAGATGTGAGACCACTTGGATTGGCTTCCTTATCAAATTATCTTTCCAACCATATATGGATCGTTGAAAATGAAGTCCGGATGCGTCCTGAGTGACCAGTTTAAGGCAGACTGGTCCTAGAGGCCGAGGCAGACTCGAACTTGAGTTGCTTTGAGCCTCCACCTCGGGGACTCGAACTGAATTAGCCTCGGGCCTCCTTCTTGACTTGGACACCCTTGCTGGCCTCCTACCCCTCCATACCATGTGCCAAACATGGTCATATGCATGGGTGTCATGTCCTCATCACCCATGAACTTATCCTTTACATATGCTAAGTACTTCTACTCTAATTTCTACTGTGGCCGCCCGGCGGCATCGGCTGACGCGCGCGACCGGCGAAGATAAAGGCTGCTCGCTCTCTGACGGGCAATGTTCAGTCCGGTTGGAGGCAAGATGATGTTCACTTCCAACCTAGCCTCCACTCCATTCGTAGACTGGGGGACATCTTCTTGACGCACACATTCGGCCATGCTCACGTGGCGAGCATCCATCACCCACTGCGCGGAGACTTGCTCAGCCACCATCTATACGCATGGCAACAAGCTCTCCCCGAGCACATGGATGGTGTCCATGCCCCAGCCATCGGCGTACCCACTACAGATGGCAGCAAAGTCCAGGTTTGGGTGGTGCATCGCCACCGAAGTTAGCACCCCCGATGTCCCGTAGAACATCCCATCACAGATAAGTGCACAAACTTCATCCGAGACCTCCATCAGTTAGATGGTGGGCATGCTGGTGCTCGTCATCGACCTAAACACCTCCAAGACGATGACATGGGCAACATTGCGGATTTGGTCAAGCTCCCCCTCAAGAGCACATCGCTCTTGAAGGGACTTGGCCAGCGCCTCCATGCTCCGACCAATCGTCGCCTTGGCTATCTCTAGGTTTTGCTCTAGAGAACCGATTCTTCTGCCCAGTTCTGGAAAAAGCACGACGAGTTTAGAAGAGAGGAAGGGAAAAACTAAGGCATCGACCAAAAGTGAAACAGGTACATATCAAGGTGGGTGTTCTCAAGGATGGAGAGTCCTTCCTCCTACGGGGTCACCTGCTCACGCAGCCGAGCGTTCGACTCCTCCATCCTAAGCATCTAGCCTCAGAGCGCGAGCACTTCCTGGTCGACCTCCGACTAGGCCTTCCGCTCTGACTCCAGAGCCTTTAGGGACTCCTATAGTGTTGCCTCAGTCTCTGCCAGGGACTTCTAGAGCACCGCCTTAGTCTCCGCCAGGTGGACCTTCACCGCATCAAGTCCCTACTCAGCGGCAGTCGCCCGCTCCACCATGAGCAATTTCATCGCCAGCGCTTTCGTCGCCTCAGCCGCCCGGTCTTGAGACTCATGATGGGTGGACTCCAGCTAGCACTCGAGCTCAGTGACCCACCACAATGCCGTGGCCTCCCACTCCATCCGACCATGCTCCTACTAGAGAAAACGAGACTTGTGGCTCGACATCTCCTCTAAACCCTACAAAGCAAGAAGCAAACATGCTGAGACAACCAGTAAAAGACCAAGGAGTCAAGGACAAACAAAGAAAACTTACCTCTACGACACAAAGTAGGTCGACTGTAATCGCCTGATGGATGACCTTGACCCGCTCCAAGGCCTCCTCGAGCCTCGCCCTAGTTTGGGCAAGATCAGACTCCATCGCGAGTCCTCTCCCCCCAAGTACGTCCTAGAGATGCACCTCCTCCTCATCTCGAAGGATGAACCGAACCTTCCTCAGGTCATCAGGGGAGGGCCACACTAGGTCATGGCTCACCCCCAACCCACTAGAAGGCCCAGCCAATGACCAAACCATCGCCAACTTCCATGATGGTGGGATGGCCGATGGCTCCACCCTAGCGCCTACCTCGCCAGGGCAAGGGATCTCCACCTCATTGACTCCATGGCCCACCGGTGGATGCTCTGTCTTTGGCCTAGCCATGTCACCTCTCGATGCCTCTAGCTTCGACCAAGAGGGCGAGCCATGCATCCCTTCGCCAAGCAAGACAGGGAGCCCAGTCTCCCCCTCTCTTCTGTCGCTACCGGTGCAGGAGGGATCATGAGGGTCACCTCTGACCCAGCCACTGCCGTCGCCACCGGGATTGCCACCATCACCTCCACTACCATTGCCACTGGGCCCATGATCGGTCGGGAGGGCATAGCGCCTAGAGGGGAAAGCTACATCGCCGCCAACCTACTTTCCCTGGCGCTCATCGCAACCCACTATAGGCTGGGCCTCCACTCCTCCCACACGGGAGGTGGGGTGATGCTCAACCCCATTAGTATCTGGCCGATATCAAACAAGTACAGGTCAGTTGCGCTCAAAAAACTCGAACTATAAGATCGAAAGAAACCTACGTTCATACCTAGATGAAAGGGGCAAGGCCCTAAAGCCCCGACCCACTAGCAATGGGCCCGCCGGACGAGGACTGCTCATGGGTCGTGACCCACGCGCCCCTCACATCGACTGAGGGGGGAGTCGACCCAGTTGGTTCCTGATTGGCCAGCGAGCCACTATGACTGCTGGCTTGTGACACGCCCATCAAAGCAGCTGGTGGGGCATCCCCCCATTGTGGGTCGCGTGCCGACACCAGCCCCAAAGATGCGAGGGTGTGAGCCTGCTCCTCTGACCGACTGGCCTGCCCCGCCATGCTTGGAGTAGGGGAGGGCAACGCCGATGATGCCTCCGAAGGCCACGGCGACCGCGTCCGCTTCGCCCTTGCTCGGTGGTAGCATTTGAGCTCACGGCGCACTTCCTTGACACTAGAACGTCGCCGCGCCTCTCCGCGTCTCACCCGCCATGGGCAGAAGCGGCCGTAGGTTTGCGACGCTCTGCCGAGGTCACGATGACCTCCCAGCCTCCTTCATTCTTAGAGGAGCTCGTGTCATCACCCACCTCCGTGGGGTCACCTGAGTCGATTAGACGACTCAGGCGGCTGTTGAGAGACAGGTAAGGGGCAGTGGGATGCCCCATGTGGGCTATGCCGACTCCGTCACGAACGACAGGCCTGGGTTCCATTCGGACATATCCGATAAGAGCTCCCCGAACCCATCACTCGAGCCATCGAGGTAACTTTACCAAAACCCTTTTTTTGTTTTCTAGTGCATGATCATTCATTCATCCATACATTCATCCCATACATCCAAGCATCACATATGCAATTGTTGCATCACAATGCTTCGTGTTGCGTCACGAAGCGGTAGTCGCCTCATTCGATATGAGCGATGACTGACCAAGGTTCGAAGGCCGGCCCATGAAGGGATCAAGGCCGTCTTGTGTCAAATAGAGCTAGGGGAGAAAATGCAGATGAGCTCCAGCGGCCCTCGCCCAATCCGCTCCAAAGTGGACAGGGTCATCTCGACCTTCTCGTTCGATCCTGACCTCGAGCCATGCCCATAGAATCTCCATCGAGGGAAGGCCAGTGAGCCACCTGAGTCGATCTCCAAAATAGCTCAGGCATCTACCAGGAGGTGGGTTAAGGAGCAGTGGAATGCCACATGAGGGCTATGCCAACCCCATTACGAACGACGGACCCAGATTCCACTCGAACGTACTCGTTATTAAGCTCACTGAGCGCGTCACTCGAGCCATCAAGGCAAGCAACGTTAGCTAAACCCCTCCGATTGTGGAAACCGTGGATGGGTTAATGCACAAAACTAGACCGACCCCTCGACCGCGCTCGACACTTGAGTTTGCGCTCCACCTCGCCCGATCCCTCTCTGCGCTCGACGCTTGGGTTTGCGCTCCACCTCGCCCGACCCCTCGGCCGCGCCCGACGCTTGGGTTGGCACTCCATCTCGTTCGACGGCGGCCCACAATCTTTATAGCCACGGGGCGTGCTCGCGAAACGAGTATAAAACAACCCCTTCACGACTTCACAGAAGTTCCAAAAGGGCTCGAGGGCTCCTGTCGAGTTTATAAGCCCGGGGTTCCCAATGGACCTACTTCCCTGCAAAAAACTCGGCCCAGCAGATGGCGTTGGGACAACGCATGCCTCCCGGACCGACCTAGATATATAATAACAGGCCAGGGCAATGACCCAGTCCCCAACTGGAAGGCCTGGCCAAGGCGGGGACATAATCCGACTTTGACCTCCTTTTCCAACCGGGGATACGCCGGACCTCTACTCATGATTCTTCCCTGACCGACATGGTCGGGGCCAACTGGGAACGACTGACCGGAGACGCCTGCTCGGTGAGGGCCAGGGATCAGGTAAAGCAGATAAGGTAAGGCGGTTAAGTCAATCGCAATATCGAGGACCGTACCCTGCCATGCCATGCGCACCTTCAGGACAGTGCCACTAGGTTATGCCGGACGAGTACTATGCAACCTTCCAGGCGTGTCAGAGTACAAACAATATTGTAGGCGCCGACGTTTGCCATATCAGGCAAACATAGTAGAGCCTGCCATATGCGTCTGACATAAACAGTATTGTGGCGCCAACGACCGTCTCGTACCCGACAGCGTGGGCAACAAGACTAGGTAGCACACGTATCCATTTTTTCTTTCTTTGATTTGTAAGGCCATCCCCTTCAAACTATAAAAGGGGATGCGCTCTCTCTTCTCTGGGGGACGTTCTCTCGGCTCTCGAAAGAAAAGAGGCTAGACGTTCTCTTTGACTCTAGGCAACCTAAACACTCGAACAGCTCAACAATTCTAGAACCCTATAGCTACACAGAGCATACGCTCCAATACTTAGCGCACGTTAGAGCACCTGTCACTCTCACCCATTCAGTTCAGAGTCCGACCAGGCCTCTAGCACCTCTCTTCTCGTTCCTACTCGTTTGTAACCCCACAACAAACCTTGAGCACTTGAGCTTAGGAATAAAATCTCCGACCGAATGAAACTGGACGTAGGGCACGTTGCCTGAATCAGTATAAATCCCGTGTCATTGAGTGCTATGCTACATCCGATCACAACGCACAGCAAAACTATAAATATTTACTTATTGGTCACTTTTTGCACCGACAGTATATACAAAAGAAATTTCATACTATGAGGGGAATGCACAAACCTCCGCCTAAAATAGTTTGCCCCATACGTAGGACATCTGAGAAATAGTCTTGTAAAAGTCTAGAGCACCCGGACTGCCTATGACGATTCAATACGCGATGTCCGTCAATAGAACCTCGGCAATATGTTTGCTTGTCATTGGCCTCTGCTACTATGTGTGCAGCGGCAACATATAAATCATCCTCATCGTCCGAAGATGATGACTCAGGCACTTCATTGAACACTATATCATAGAATTCATCTTTAGAATCCATTGTTGACACACCTTGAGTTGTAGGGTAGAAGGATAAATTCTCTAATCAACGAGATAATTATCAGTGTCAATTTACAAAATTATGGCCAAATTAAGCAAACCTCCTACACGACTGGGGCAGCCACCAGCAGGCTGCCGTGATGCCCCTCAAGACGTGCGGCCGGCAACGGGCGGCCCCTGCGTGCCCTGATGGTTGGGCGACTCTGCCCCTTGTGGCCTGGTGGATGTGAGCGTTGATGATGGCCCCATTTGGTTCGCTGAAAAAACAAATCAAAATACTGTTCTGGTTAATTTTATGAGAGAAAAACACTGTTCCAGCTGGAAAACAAGCTAAAAGTACGGATTATAAAGAGAAGTGAACAGGGCCGATGCTTGGGCAGCCGACAACCAGCGGACGGGATCGGGATGGAGTTCCAGGCGGCCGGCCTCTGCTGCGGAACTTGAGTTCGAGGCGGTGCCTGCGATGATCCGAAAAGAGAGCGGACGGGATCGGGATGGATAGGAGGAGAAAAATCTGGTGACGTGGCAAGTTTAAATATAGAGAGTCTCAATTTAGATAGTCTGTTGGAGTAGTCTATTTTTTGAAGGAGAAATTCATTTTATAAAATACCAAAATCACTAAATTTAGACTTTTTTTTAACTAATCTGTCGGAGATGCTCTCTACGGCGTTGCAAATTATGACCGATAATTAAGGCGACAGCTGTGGGCAGAACTTCAGATATAAAAGTGTCCCGAATTAAAAGGCCAGACTGCGCTCCCGCAGGTGGTAAACGAAAATTCGAAACTCCTGTCTGCCCGGCGCCCGCGCGTCCTTCCAGCAGAAGCAGGCCCCGCCGACCCGCTCGGTCCAATATTCACCGCTAGCAGCCCCGCCGCTTCCCCATCTTTTCAAATTTCGATTCCCGCCGCCGTCCCCTCCCTCCCATTTTTCAGATTTCAGACCAATCCTCGATTCGATT
Organism: Miscanthus floridulus; assembly: GCF_019320115.1. Lineage (NCBI taxonomy): Eukaryota > Viridiplantae > Streptophyta > Magnoliopsida > Poales > Poaceae > Miscanthus > Miscanthus floridulus. The sequence goes on along the minus strand of NC_089580.1, from coordinate 114,774,850 downwards.
ACTAAAACCCCAGAGGCCATTCTCAGCTCTCGTTCTTCCCCCAAACCCCTCTCCCCAACCCAAGGGACAGGCACAACACCTATCGCGACCCTCGCCATGGCGCCGAGCTCCCCGTTGTCTGCCGCGCTCGCGCGCGTCTCCGCACGGAAGCGCGCTGCCAAGGCCGAGGAGACCCACCAGAGCCAGGAGGAGGAGGAGGCCGCGGCGGCGTCCTCCGTCAAGCGCCGTCGCAAGGCGGCGGCTTCTTCCGAGAAGAAGCCGAAGCAGGGCAGACCGCCCAAGGCGGGGAGGAAGAAGAAGGGGGAGGCCGAGAGGGAGGAGCCCGTGGAGGACGACGTCTGCGCGGACGAGCCCGACGAGGAGGAGTTGGCTATAGGCGAGGAGGAGGCCGAGGCCGAGGCGGAGGAGCAGGCCATGCAAGATGAAGCAGCTGCGGCCGCTGCAGGGTCGCCTGGGAAGAAGAGGGTGGGGAGAAGGACCGCCGCCGCCGTCGGCGACCACGAGCCAGAGTTCGTCGGCGAACCCGTCCCCGCGGCCGAGGCGCGCAGCAGCTGGCCCAAGCGCTACGAGCGCAGCACGGCCGCCAAGAGGTACAGATCCCCCCCTGCACTGCTTTGCTTTTGATTCAAAATCCCAGATGCTTGCTCCCTGTTCCGTCCCCGTCTTTTTTGTTGATTCGTCGCGCTTGCAGGCCGGATGAGGAAGGGGAGGTCAAGGCCAGGCGTCACTACCGCAGCGCCAAGGTCGACAACGTCGTCTACAGCCTCGGTGATGACGTCTACGTCAAGGTCGCTGATTGTTCACCGCTTTCATTGCCTTCTCTACGTGCCATGCTGCAGCTGCTGCTCTCATATATGCTGCGCTCATGTTTTTGTCAAGGAATCAAGCGATTGTGTGATTATTTGTTCAGTTCCCAGTGATGCAATCTGTGTTCAGCCAGCTGGCCCTTCGCCAAATGTACAAATCACTTTGCTGGATCTAGAAAAATGTAGATTAGCTTGCAGTTCAACACTAACCCAAATTTTTGTGGGAGCTTTCAGTACTGGGTATGCCATTTTTAGCTGCTTGTGCAGTTTACATAGTATGCCATATTTGCTTGCAAAGCAACAAGGAAATGCTACCATGAAATTGTGTGATAACTATTACACGTTTGTTTAGGTTGTGGTAATTACCTGATGATTTTGGTTCCATTGAACTGCAGTCTTATCCACTTATTTCTTTGTTCTTATGTAACAGTATGTGGAATGCTATAAAAATTGCTCATTCTTCTTTGAAATGACGCTAAACATTTCTTAAGCCTTTGCTTAATTTACATACATTAGTGATTACTTATGTCGATCTTATATTTATGATGTTCTTGTTCTTGTCTTTTGCTGGGCTCATGTCACTGATGGAAGGATGAATTGCTTTTTAAAATCTATTTCTAGTGATGTGTGTCTAACAAGTGGTTTGTGCTATTCATACATAAAGCGGTGCTTTGAATGTCTGTCTGTACACAATCCTCTGCTTGGCGTCTTGTTTGATTCTGTTGCTAGGCCTTGTTTATAGGCTGCTGTTAAAAGCTGGATCCTTTTGAACATGCACTGTTCTACATTTCTAAAGCTGCTAAATGTCCTGGTTTTCAGTATCTAAAACTTTTGCTTAATTCTGAATTTAGTTTGCATGTGTCGGTGCTTGCTTACAATACATTGTGATATCTGATATTATAAAACAGAATATAGTTTATCTTATCAATTCTAGCTTTGATGAAAGTTCTTTCTAATATAATTGGACATCAACATTGATTATGCATTAACAAAAATGCTCAAAATAAAGGTTGCTAAAGTATAACTGGATGATTTTGCTATGATGTCACTCCTTTATATGTCCAACAATAGTTTATGAATTTAAATTTCTGATTCATTTTTGCCTATCACAGGCTGGAGAAAACGAGGTTGACTACATTGGTCGCATTACTGAATTTTTTGAGGGGATTGACCAATGTCACTATTTTACTTGTCGTTGGTTCTTTCGAGCAGAGGACACGGTGTGTTTTAAGCATTGGGTTATTTTTCTGTATGTTGAAAACTAGCAAAGAATTGAACCCTATCTTTGCAGGTTATCAATTCCTTGGTGTCGATAAATGTTGGTGGACACAGGCATGATCCTAGACGTGTTTTTCTTTCCAAGGAAAAGAATGATAATGCGCTTGATTGCATAATCTCGAAGATCAAGATAGTCTATGTTAATCCAAATGTAAGTTTCCTTTATATGTCCAATAATAGTTTATGAATTTAAATTTCTGATTAACAAAAATGCGCTTGTTTTGTTGCCTTAGATGGATTCAAAAGCCAAAGCCCAACTAATAGAGCATTGCGACCTATACTATGATATGTCTTACTCCGTCGAATATTCTACATTTGCTAATATACCATCAGGTAATTGCAGTAGTAGCGTAGGAGGAAATTGCCTTACATTCTTGCAATTGTGTTGTTTTGGTTATCTTTTCCATTGGTAGAATTTGATACCCCTAGTTATGGATTAGCTCTTGAATCTTTGAATGTATATTGTGAGTATGCCACAAGTTGGTGCACTTCCAAAAGCTTGTGGTTATAAAAAATGGTGGGTGTTAGGTAGGTGCTAGGTCACTGTCTAGCATCTAATCGTTGATTAAGCATGACTAAATGTTTATGAGAAACGCACTAGCTATGTATCAGGAGATTAGCTGCATATATGAAAGAAAATATGACAAATGAATAGTTATGTCTACATAGCCCACTCGGCCCATTGTCTTAGCAAATCCCACTAGCCTATCTAAGCACCATATCTCCTAATGATGTCCTAACACTACCAACATTCATTTCCCACCCAGTCGACACCATTCTCACACAGCACCTAACACTACCAAAATGCTTCGCTATGTGGCCTTGCTGGATGAAAACGGCAATCAAACAAACTTGCTTCATCTTTTAAGCCTAGCGAGCAGTAGCTTGGGTCTCTGGTAAAAGCCAGGCTAGAAACCAATCACATCCTAAGTGTGTCTAGTTGGTGCATGTAGCTCAATAATTAACATTGATCTGGATTCTAAACAGTCTATGATGACAAACTTATCAATTTGTTTATGTTTTTTCTTACAAATCCCTAACACTTATTTTTGTCAATTAGAAAATGGCCAATCTGGTAGCGAAACTACTTCCGGTATTTCTTCTGATGATGCGGATTTGGAGACGTCATCTGGTAGGCCAGGGAGGACAGCAACCCTTCTTGATTTGTATTCTGGCTGTGGGGGCATGTCCACTGGCCTTTGCTTGGGTGCTGCATGTTCTGGCTTGAATCTTGAAACTGTAATTTTCTACCTTGTCATCTGTTGGATGGTATTTTCTTTTGTAGGATTCGATAGAATATGTTTCAGTCTCATCACTCATTTATTTTTTTTTGGCTATCATTACAGCGATGGGCTGTTGACCTTAACAGTTTTGCATGCCAAAGTTTAAAGTACAATCATCCACAAACTGAGGTATGGGTAGTAAACTGCACCTTGGATCAATGTTTTCTGATCGGCTTATCGTTCGTACCGATTAGGACGATCAGGATGATTAATCGACCTTTGATCGGTCTAATCGTCTATATAATTGTCCATCATATAGCAGGACTATATAAGTATACATTATATATGTATGGTATATATATAATATACCATATACTATATATTTATATAGTAGACATCGAGCATATTTCTAGTTAGTTGGTTACTTACCTATGAGATTTGACTCCATATTTTTGTCCTAGCCTCCATATGTTTGCTGATTTTCTGCAGGAATAATAGATAACTTGAGTAAGTAGATGCAAAAGAATAGTGTGACAGACTGACAGCATTACAGCAGCACATACTCAATCCCGATCCAGAAAAGTAGGAATTAAGAAAACTAGCATAGTCCATAGCTTACTTAATATAGTACAAGTACTAAGTACATACTACAAACTAAATAATTAAATAACAACATTCAGAGTTTTTAAGATAACACTAGCTGCCATTCAATCAACATTTAGCAGTCATCTAAATCTAAATAAGGAAATCATCATCCAAATTGAAGCTGCCTCCTCCATCTCCACCCGAGTCTCCATCCACCTCCACTTCTACTTCAGCATTAGATGTATCTGGCTGAACTTGTGCTTCATGGTCATCATCTTCATCATCAATGCTATCTGGAGCAGCAGCTGCAGCTGTAGCAGTCATTTGACGCTTCCTGGTATACATCTGACTGACAGAGGCTAATGCACGAGCAGTAGCAGCCCTAGGCAAGTTGTGGCCTTGTAGATTCTTAGATGCACCAATAGCTTCATCAACAGCAGCCCAAGTCGATTCCTCATAATTCTCATCCACCCATTCATTATCCCACTGAAATTCATCTAGCGTGAGAGGGTTGCTCTTTTGTCCTTTGCAACCGAGCTCTTTGATTTTTTGAAACCTGTTTGACATCTTTTTATTGTAACTGACATAGACCAATTTATTTAACCTCTTGTGCTCTAATCTGTTCCTCTTTTTGGTGTGGAACTGCATAAAAAATAATAAACAACACATTGGTTTGCACCAGCACCACCTGATGCAACTGATGAGTTCGCACCAGCACCTCCTTCAGGATTAGGCCTAGGCATGATGACTTACATTGCAAGCTGCCGCCTTCGATTTTCATCTATGCAAGTTCAGCAAAGAGCCAAAGAAACAAAGCATCAAGATTTGAGCATAGTGCAGAGGAAAGGAGATGACAGAAATGACAGAGCAAAGCCGATTTAATGACTCACCTTCAAAGGAGGAGCTCATCTTCGTGCTCCTTGGACTTGCAGCCTGCAGGTGGGGAAGAGAATAGGCGACCCTGCAACAGAAGGGAGGAGGAAGCAGTAGGGAAGATCCACGGATGGGCTACTTGGATTGGAACCGGAAGGGAGGGAGGAGGGAGTGAGATGCACGCAGTAGGGAAGAGATGGAGCTCAGCTGCACACACAACGGGAGTGAGGAGTACTGAGGACTTAGGAGAGAAAGAGTGGGGGTGAGGTATATAAGAGAAACCCTAATGGGCTTGGCCCAAATAAATATAGCCCAGTAAACTGAAGTAGCCCATCTGCCTATTTAGTGTTGATCGGCAAATAGACCTAATCGGACGATTAATTGTGAGTAATCGATGATTAATCGGATGATCAGGTTTTTGATCGCTTTGATCGAATCAGAGGGCCTAATCAAGTGCTAAGTACTGATAAGGACGATTAATTCGTGATTAATCGGACGATCAGAAAACATTGCCTTGTATTCCGTCTCTTCTGTACTCTTACAAAGTGTCTTTTAGGAATGAGATTATTGTTGAAATATAAACTGAATTGCCCACCTTGACCCTGACTGTTATTGTCGCATTTGTTAAGACCTAGCAGCATAGGAGATAGTGAATCACTGCAGTGACCTACTCGTGGCAGATCTGTGCCTATTACAAGATGGAGAAGAGTGGATGAGATTATTGTCGAAATATAAAGTGAATTGCCCACCTTTTCCATCACCTTAAACTTTTGGTTTGAATTGGCTGTTGTGTACAACTCAGTATGATATTACGACGGAGTTCTCGAGTTCAAATTCTGATGGGCGCAATTAACTAATAATTGTATCAGATTCCTATTTCCATGTTTGAGGCTTGAGTAATCCCCATCAATTTAAACTTTTGGGTTGAACTAGTTCAAGCAACTGGATAAATATAGATGCCAATGTGGTATGTATAAGCCTAATTGCACTAGTTTGGCGCCCATCAGTTATGTTGCAAACCAGATAAAGTTAGAGATCTCATAAAGTAATTTGCATGCTGAGGGGGCTAGGTGAGACAAGCTTACAACATCAAGGATTGGTGTTGCAACTTCCTTGAAAGGATCTGTTACATGGGCCCTGGGCCCAATAAAGTTTGACCCTAAGCTTTGCTCTTAGTATAACCAGAGTATTAGAGATATATAACCCTTGCACATGACTTGTAACTTAGACCTCAAGCCAAGTCATGTATAAGGGCTATACATCTCTAGTAGCAAGTTCCTCCTTGAAGACCTTGCATCTATTCAGAGGGGGAGAGAGAGAGCTAGCACTCCATTATCAAAGATAATTGAAAGTATCTTTGGGTCTTTGAATGTAGGTGCGGAATGAAAAAGCCGATGATTTTCTTGCTCTGATTAAGGAATGGTCAGTCTTGTGTGACAAATATGTCCATCAAGACGTGGGTTCAGATTTAGCTGGCTCGGAAAATGAAGAGGACGGAAGCAGCCCACTTGACAAGGATGAATTTGTTGTAGAGAAGCTTATTGGGATATGTTATGGTGGCAGTGGCAGGGATAATGGCCTCTATTTTAAGGTATTTAAGAGCTATCTCTTCATTTGTACTTGAATGCATACAATTTTGATTTTGAGAATTTCTGAGAAAGTAAGTTCAATTACTATCAGAATATGAAAAAATGAAGCCTTTCAAACAATGGATATTTCTGTAGATTTTGTTGTAAGACTAGATTTTTGCAGGTCCATTGGGAGGGATATGGTCCTGAAGAGGACACATGGGAGCCCATTGATAATCTGAGGTAAGTATTTGGTATATCATCTGCTTGTTGCCTGGTACATCTATTTGAACTCTAATCCTTGTTTCATAAACCAGTGACTGTCCACTGAAAATTAGAGATTTTGTACAAGTAGGGTACAGGAGAAAAATTCTGCCACTGCCTGTGAGTATTTGTTTGAATTTGATTTTCATCCCTTTTTGTTTAGCTCCACATAACCTCCTCAATTCTTTTAAAAGGGTGATGTTGATGTCATTTGTGGAGGACCACCATGTCAAGGGATTAGTGGATTTAATCGGTTCAGAAACCGCAATGAGCCACTTAAAGATGAAAAAAACAAGCAAATGGTGACTTTCATGGATATTGTGGCATACTTGAAGCCCAAGTATGTTCTCATGGAAAACGTTGTGGATATACTCAAGTTTGCTGATGGCTACCTGGGAAGATATGCTTTGAGCTGCTTAGTTGCGATGAACTATCAAGCACGCCTTGGAATGATGGTGGCAGGCTGTTATGGCCTGCCACAGTTTCGGATGCGTGTGTTCCTCTGGGGTGCTCTTTCTTCTATGGTCTGTTCTATTTCTTGCCACTCTGTATGCTTGCTACATTTATATTGCATTGTTGACTGCTGGGTAATCAGGTTTATTTGATTATGTAGGTGCTTCCGAAGTATCCTCTGCCTACATATGATGTTGTAGTACGTGGAGGAGCCCCTAATGCTTTTTTGGTAAGTGCAATCATAGTTTTGAAATCTATTGGGACCTGTAAGATTTGCTGATCAACTGATTTTGTTTGCAGCAATGTATTGTTGCATATGATGAGACACAAAAACCATCCCTGAAGAAAGCTTTGCTTCTTGGTGATGCAATTTCAGATCTACCAGAGGTAAGTGTTTTTTTGTAAAGTTCATACATTTTTCAATGTACATGCAATCTTACTCTTCTATGCAGGTAGAGAACCATCAGCCTAATGATGTAATGGAGTATGGTGGTTCCCCCAAGACAGAGTTCCAGCGCTACATTCGACTTGGTCGTAAAGGTAAAAGGCCCAGTGAACTCTACTGGTTGACCTGGTGTGCTATATGGTAGCATTTAGCTTCAGAAGAACCACCTTTTCTGATCATGCTTAGCTACTATTGCATCAAGTTAACTCTATTTTATTCTTCCAGACATGTTGGACTGGTCTTTCGGTGGGGAGGCTGGTCCAGATGAAGGTAAACTCTTGGATCATCAGCCCTTACGGCTAAACAATGATGATTACGAGCGGGTGCAGCAGATTCCTGTCAAGAAGGTTTGTGGCTTGATAGCGTGTCCCTTGTCATTTCTCCTTCTGAAACAATCATTGCTCTTTCTTATCACAGGGAGCCAACTTCCGTGACCTAAAGGGTGTCAAAGTTGGAGCAAATAATGTTGTTGAGTGGGATCCAGAAATCAAGCGTGTGTACCTGTCGTCTGGGAAACCATTGGTATGTGTAATTTTGTGCTGTCCTCAATATAATTGTTTCCCCAAAAGCGCATCATGTTTATGCTAGATATTCAAAGATTCAAACTTGAGTGATGAGACACTGCAAGTATAGTAAAATTGTGGTTAAGACATGATGACATTTTGCATAAATCTTTGTTGTCCAGGTTCCTGACTATGCGATGTCATTCATCAAGGGCAAATCACCAAAGTAAGTGGTAATTGTCATGCTTTCTTTTCTAAATAAGAAGGAAATTGGTTAATTGTCCTTGCATGTGATGTTGTAGGCCATTTGGGCGCCTGTGGTGGGATGAGACAGTTCCTACAGTTGTGACCAGAGCAGAGCCTCACAACCAGGTAAGCTTGATTACAAAATCCCCTTTGTTCTGAATCTCTGCTTACAACTTTTGTGATCCTCAAATGATTCTGACTGAACATGTTGCCCACAGATTATATTGCATCCGACTCAAGCAAGAGTCCTGACTGTCCGTGAGAATGCAAGATTGCAGGGCTTCCCTGATTACTACCGATTGTTTGGTCCGATCAAGGAGAAGTAAGTTCCTCTTTTCAGTTTGCTTATACCCAATCAATTCTCTTGAAAAATGTGCGCAGAAGCCATTGATCGGCCAGTTACAGTTACATCTCTTGAAATCCTTACCCTGAACATGTGCTTTGTCCGATGGCAATAGGTACATTCAAGTTGGTAACGCAGTGGCGGTACCTGTTGCCCGTGCACTGGGCTATTGTCTGGGGCAAGCCTACCTGGGTGAATCAGAGGGTAGCCACGTGCTGTACGAGCTGCCTCCAAGTTTCACCCGAACTGTGGCGCAGGCAGGGGCTTCTTCTGTTGCCACTCCTGCAGGGGAGGTGGTTGAGCAGTAAAAGGAGACTGCTGGGCAACAGCAGCAGCAACTCTGGTTGGTTCAGATTCGATCCAACCCGGAGCATGCTACCAATAAGCAGGGCATGTGCTGTTTCCTAGATTGGATTGGAGATGAATGTAAGCATGGTTGGCACTCGGAGCATGTGTGCTTGTTGTACTGTTGTTGAGGTTTCAAAACATTCTTAGTCTAGTTGTGGCAAACCTTTCTCATGTCTTTTCAAATTAACAATCTGCTGATTTGATCTGTGTCATGCTCGTGTATTCTGCCATTGGTTGCTCAACGACAGTGGACATCTGATTCTTGTTCAATGCAAGCAAAATTTTCATCTACTGTATCTGAGTAGTGACAAACAAATCTTTGAATGTTTCGAGTTGAGTCATCTTGTATTACCTTGTTGCAGTGTTTGCATTGTCACCCAAAGTGTGGGAAGAAAACATGCATTGAGCACATTTATGTTATTACTTTGCCTGGTACTCGTAGGCTTGCCCCAGGCTTTTGTCAAAAAAAAAAAGAGAATGAACAAATAATATTTTTTTAAAACTCTACCATCCATTCTCTCTCCATCCATCATCCAAGTGAGGAAAAATTAGGATACCATATATTTTATTATATGTAGAGCACAACTTAGTATGGACTAATAGATTTATACTTTAGAGCTTGTTTAAGTAGTATAGCATGGCTAGCCATGCACCTTGCTAAAAAAATATATAATGGAGTTGCTCTTAGTGGACAAGGCCTTTAATAGTCTGGTTAGTTGTATCGATGCCGGCGTGGATGCAAAATTGCCCAGCAAGCCTGGCTCACGGGAAACATGGATGAAGTCCGTATCTCCAGAGCCAGGCTTGCGGGATGCACGTATTAACAGATTAACAATGGTATTAGCTGATGATTGGCATAAAATAAGATGTTAATATGTATTTCAAAGTAAATTAAGGTTTAATGAAATAAAAATAAATGATATACAACCAATTCCAATCAAAGAAATATTACTCAGCATGCATTTCTACGACCAGAGGGGTGTCCTACAAAGGATGCAATTTTAGACCCATAAGAGCTAGCAGTTGTGGACCCACCCGACTACAAAGAGTGCGAAGCCTGTCATGCGGATGAAAGAGAATAAAAACTAGCATCACAGGGTCTATTCGGCAGGACTAAAAAATAAGCTAAAATACTGTTTCGGCTGATTGTTGTGAGGAAAAATATTGTTCTGCCTGAAAAACACTGTGCAGGTGAACAGTGTTTCATGAGTACGCTGGCTAGCCCAGCCCTAGCCGGCCAGCCAGCCGAACACTCGCACAGTGTCAGTGTAGGATAAAAACATAGAGGTACATGCGTCTTTCCTTCCCTTTGCTAAGTTTGTCTCGGGGCCCTGATTTGCATGAGGGAGTACCCTAGTATTTGTTTTTTTGTTTTGTTTCACTTAGCATATTCTAGCACAGGCAACCCAACAAGCGCTCTAATCAACCTGATTTTCTGGATTCAGTCAACCAAACAAGGGTTGTTTGCATTTGTGCAGTTGTCTAGCTGGAGCCTGGTTCCAGCCCCTCACCAGGCAACTAAACATGCTATAAGGGGGCTTTTGGTTGCCTGGTTGTTGACCAGCCAGGCTCCCCAAATGCAAGTTCGGGTGTTTGGTTGTTCGTATTGAGGTCTGAGCTTGGCTCTCCAGATGCAAAAGGCAGCCTAGAGCCTGGGGCTATCCAGATACGGATTTCATTTACGTTTCTGGTGAGCCAGGCTCGCATGGCGTGGCACAGGGTTCTGTTAACGATACTATTAGCATGTGATTAACATGTGTTAGATACATAATCTAAGGGATGAGATTTATGGTGGGCAGGAAGTTTTTTGGTGATAGATAATTTTCAATTTCTTCGCTCCTTTATAGTATAGATCAGTGTATTTTAAAATAGATTAAGATATTAAAAGTCCAATTGAAACTATTAGAGTGTAGTTACACAAGTTAAATATTATAAGCTCACTTGTTTTTTTTATTTTTATTTCATGCGATATGGCTTCATGCTGGCAAACAAACGTTATCTCTTCTCAGTCGGGTTCTATACATACAGACAACCAAACAACAATAGCTTGTATCTCCACAGCCTGGTTCCCAGATGCGAGCCAGGCTGCACTCACCAATGAACCAAACGCGCCCTAAGTGATTTTGGCTGCGGGCATATGGCATGTTCAAGGATAGGCTAGCTAGGCAAAAGGTAAGGTAAGAAAAATAAGAATGCTTGGTTTCCTTGATTGCCATTGTATCAGCCTCTATGCTTTTGATAAAACCAATGCCGAAGTTTAGCCTTAACATCTCTGCCTCATTAAAATATTCCATCAGGAAGTGTAGAATGGGAGCTCGATCCTTTGTATGGGAATCTGGCACCTTATGTTAAATCTTAACTATGCTTGTTTACTTAATTGCATCTTAGTTATTGTATGCTTTCGTGTGATATAAACCTAGGAGCTATTGGATACAACTATTCAATGTGCCTTCGTGTGATATCACAAAATAACACACCCTTTTGGGGTGTGCTGTGGTAATTGTTATAAAACTAGGTTTATATCGCAAAATATCACAAATGACCCTTTTGTGTGATATAAAACTAGAAAAACTACAACATATTTTGTGCTTGTGATAATTATTACAAAATTTGTGTGCATTGAGGTTTACTAACAATAGCCTTCCAACCATTTCCTTTGTTAAGGCTGTTGATGTCAATTGATGTTGAAGCTCGGCATTGTGGATCTGTTCTCGACTACCTCTTGATTTCATGACCTACTACTGTTAACTTTTTCGAGGTTGTTGATGCCACTTGATTCATGGATTGCCTCAATGTATCTCTTTTGTCAACACTCGATTTTGTGGACCATCGCTTCCAAGTAGTTGTCGGTGCTCAATTTGGCAGCTAGCTAGTAGCCTTAACTCAAAGAGGGAGAAGAATTGTTTTGATGAGCAGCCTTATTATTTGCATAGGAGAGGTGGTCTTTTTGGGAGGACCAGTTTTCCTAGCAAAGCAAAGGAATTTAGAGGTTTCAAATACCTCCTTGCTAAACAAGGGGGCAAAGATATAAGGATTATACTCCCTCCGTCTCAAGATAGAAGGCACGATTTGACTTGGTGCGGTCTTCGAGATCATACTTTAACTGTTAATTTATACTCTTATGTATATAATTAATGGTAACAACAAAAGTATCATTAGAAAGTAATTGTAAAGACAAATCTAATGTTACAACTATTGTACTATAAATTTTTTATATTATTAGACTAATTATTGGTCAAAGATAACGAAGTTTGAATTTTGAAATATGTGCATGCCTTATATCCTGAGACGGAGGGAGTAGGTCCTAAGGATGCAAAGTCAAAATAAGCGATAAAAATTGATGAAGAAGAAAGAAAAATCAAGGAAGATTCAGACAAACATGACCTAACTAGAAGATATGGTGAGGAGAAAGTAAAAACACCAGTTTTGTGTTGTTGAGAATAAAGGATAAAAGAACGAACTAGAAAGTCTGATGCTTCAAGAAACAAATGCACTAGAGTATTGCACAATAGAGTGTAACAATAGCAAAGTAAGGAAACAAAAGATAGAAAATGTAAGCATCGGAATATTGACCACAATGATGAATAGTGGCTAGGACCAATGTGTCTAAGGGTCCGTTTGGATGTAGATATTTAGGGAGCTAGAATTGAATTGGCTTCAATACCAAAGTAGCCATGGTATTGAAATGGACACAATTCGAATAATATTGTTTGGATGACCATTGAATTGGCTTATGAAATCTTAGGAAGTAGCTCAAATTCGATTTATGTTTGGATGCAAAAGCAGTGAATCGAAATGTTAGGGAAGCTTGACCCACATCCGGAGGACAAAGGACGGAGCCACCAGTAGGTCGCGCTATGTAACACCCTCGGTGTTACGCCTTAATCAAAATATTAAATCATGTCATGAGCATCATGTTTATGTATTATTGCATGTGGTAAATGAGAAATTAAATTTTATTGCACTAATTCTCAAATTGAGCTCTAATTTATTCTTTGTCCAAGTTGTCCTTCCAGCACGTCATCTCTCTCCACGTGAGAGCTCCATAGCGACAAAGTCAAATGATAAATTATTCTCATTCACTAATTATTAGCATACCACTTGGCAAGATTTTTATCTCCATCAATCTCGCGACGCGCCACTGTCATCTCTCGTTGTTCTAATTATCCCGTCTTTACTTCGCTTGCTAATCACCTCACAAAATTATCAGTGTACGACGCGCTGCCACGGCCATAGTGTGTCGCACACGCTACGCATTAATCTCAATCACAAGTTCGGCCGCTGAGCACGCCGCTCGCTCACTGCTCTGCAAACATGATGCACGCACCCTTTCCTCACGCCAGCCTGTAGCAGCAAGAGTTTCAACATGTCAGAAACAGTACCGGTGCAGATTTTCCTCACGCCGGACTGGAGCAGCGCAGATTTTCCAACCGGAGCACTGTAGCAGCGCAGAAACACTGTTCACTCATGAAAACACTGTTCACATGAGGCAAACACTGTATCTCCATAGAAACCACTGTTTATCCGAGCAAACACGTCGTTCCCGCGACGCTTTATTACCTTAAGCAAGCTAGTTTAGCCACTAACCTTACGACGCGTCGCTGTCGCGTCTTTGCTTCTCCATTCCTGCGTCTCCTATCTTTAAAAGGATACGCCGAGCTATCTCGCTCCGCTGCTCACTTGTTTCTTTCTCTCAAATCAAGTTCTTCTGTTCTTGCCCGAGAGAGCTGCGTCTATCGATTTCTCCCTGAGCTATACTCAGCTGAGGTAGCTAGTTTACAATTGATCTTCTTATTCTCTAATTTTTTCTTGACCTGTGGTCTCCTCAATTAATTCTTTGACCTGCATAAATGAACCAGCACCCCACCGCCAAGCACGTTTAGCCCCAAAGCCCACTCCAGTCCTGACGTGCTCGTAAGTCCAAGACCACTCAAAGTTCATCCTTGAATTAATTCTCTCATGACCAAAGACCACACCACCGCACACGGCACAGAGCCAGAGGACAACCCTGCCAACTCGTTTCGTGCTTCCAGACTACCTAACTTGTCATGACCACCCACAACCAGTGCTATATATGGTTCTGCTCTGCTCCACGCAGGGCAAGCAATTGCTAAGCTCCCTGGTGTCTCTCATCTTGCATTGCCTCCGCACATCGATCACCGTAGGAGGCACTTCATTCAATTCCGAGGTAGTTAGCCTACAAGAATTCCTTCATCCTCCTTCTCTATTATTTTCTTAACCCGCGGTCTCATCTAGTAATTCTAGACCCACAGTTATGTGCAAGTCAACAAGTTCAATTGCGTGATTAGCCTCCTCCAATAATATCATTTTCTTCATCTCTAGAGTTCATTTGAATTTATTTATTGATTGTGAAATAAATTTTGTTAGATTCCTAAATTCATGATCTATCTGTTAGTGTAATTAGTTCGTATAGTTCAGTGATACCTTTAGGGTTACTTTATTATTTTGAAATGCTTATTATGGTTATTTAGAGAATGAATTTTTATGATGCATGGTAGCTAGTGCACCTTGTTTTATTATATATATAGTAAATTGATATTAACAATAATGATGCCTTTAGTTGCTAAGATAATACATGAAATATTTTATACCTGTTTAGTGGGAATAATATGTAACTTTGCGTATTAGTCATTAGAGTTAGCTTAGTAGCTTGGTAGATGTATTCTTATTTTAAGAGTTGCGGTTGCCTATATATTAATTATTGCATCATCATCACTGCATGCATATAGAGGACGAGCCACTGGAGATTGTGACCTTCGGCGAGCAGGAGTATGATGAAGTCGTCGAAGAGTACGAGGAGATCCTCGTGCAGGCGGATGTTCCGGAGCCACCCGTCACTGACTTTGCTGACACCGCGCCTGCCCAAGGCAAGCCTCGGTGCATAACCCCTATTTTTAAATGATCACTGAATATATTTATATGATATGCATTTACGTTACAGGCATTTTATGGAAGCTAAATGCATAAATATATCCACCATGAGTCCTACTAGTACAGGTCGAGTAGCTGCTATGCTCAGGATGTCGGTAGCGTGAGTAACCTGTCGTTACTCGCAAATAGGTGATTAAACTATGATATCATGATGAAATAATGGAAAGGAAAATGGTGACCGGACAGGGATGTGGATTTGGTACTGGTGGGTGTGAGGGGTTGTGTCCTACGGCCAATAGGGCATAGCCCGGTTACACTTTTTCCATATCTGTGTCGATTAAGGACCGGTCATTGCATATGACTCTAGGCAAGTCACAGATTATTGTCCCGAGCACATACTTGGGTATGGGCGCAGGGAAGGCTTACTGCTCTCTTGTCGTAGATCCGGCCCTTTCCAGACCGACTGATGGAAAGAGGAGGTGGTGGAGGTCCTTGCACCGCACTGAGTCCGGGACTCAGAGGCGGGGGCTTTGAGTCCAAGTTTGGACGGAGACCTGGACACCCGGGACAGGAGAGTGGTGGGTTAGTCCTGCTTGTGCCTGGGGTACAAGCGGGACGTGTGTCTTCGGGGCACCTAACTGGGCACATTGATTCGTGAATCGCCGGGTTATCCGGTACGGCTTGTCTGCGGTTTAGCACCGTAGTAAGAACTGGAAGTGGAAAAAGAGAAGGAACAATATCGATTGCTCAACTCTTGCTTGAAAGTAGAACAGGTGCTTATATAGATTGACTAGATGAAAACTTAATACGGCTGATGATAATAATGTATCAATAAGGACTCACTATTAGTATTGCTTTTTGCTAAAAGAGAACCAGCAAACCATAAAGCCTAGCATATTCCTTGGAGTCGGGAAAGTATTTCCACTATCGGATAAGTCTTGCGAGTACATTATGTACTCAGGGTTTATTTACCCCTGTTGCAGGTGACGCTTGAGGAGTTCCTTGTGTGGAGGATCCATCTGGTGGGCTCAGACGGAATCCTCGTTATCTTATCGCTAGATGTTATCTTTTAATATTCCGCTGTTTATCATTCCGCACTCTGTATTTGGTATTGTAATAATGTACTTTTCAAGAAACTCTAATGTATGAGATAGACTTATGTTGTAACTCGTTTTCATTATTGGATCCTTGGGAAAAATGTGGATCTTTCGGGTTCTCCCTTGGGTGTGCCCGATGGATACCGCTCGCTGTAGCCTGCTTTCGGGGTGCTTAGTGTCTGGTGGAAGACGAGCGCCTCCGTAAGTGTGCTATTTCGGGCAGTTCTGCCACACGCTATCATGGAAGTACGAAACCTCGATGGCATGTATGTAAGTTGCGGAAGTACGGAACCCCGATGGCATGAGTACGGAACTCAGATCTCGCGGCGGAGCCTCGATGGCTGCTTTGGGCCGCTGGCCACGGGGAAGACGAAGACGAGCTCACGCCGCCGACCACGAGGAAGATGGGCTCGCGTCGCCACCTGCCTGGGGAAGATGGGCTCGCGCCGTCGCCGGCCACGGGGATGATGGGCTCACGTAGACGGCCACGGGGAAGACGAGCTCATGCCACCGCTGGCCATGGGGAAGACTGGCTCGCACCGCCACCGGCCATGGGGAAGATAGGCTCGTGCCGCCGCCGGCATCACGCGCTCGTGCCGCTGACCGCCTCGCGCGCTCGGGGATAAGGTGTCCGAGGATGAGTTCAATTCCACCCAATACAGAGGGGGAGAGCTTATGAGGGAGCACAGGCTTGATGAATACTGGTTGGCAATTGGGATGAATACCAATTCCGAATTCCAAACCATCCAAACAGCTATATTCAGAGATAGCCAATTCTAATTCCAAGCCCTGGATATCTACATCCAAACGGGCTGTAATGGATAGTGGAGGCAAAGTGTATATATCGGATGATCTGATTAGTACAAATGTGGTACACCAAATCAACCAGTGAGTGTAGTTATCTTCAGTTGTTAGGCAATGGTTGCTGGGGTTGTTGAGCCTATTATACCACAGCCCTTGGGCATTGAGATTGCAAGAGTCCATTAAAGACTAGATAAGTGATTCTACTTGAGAGTACATTCTAGCCACAAAATTGCTAAGTGGTCAATTCAAGGCAAAATATTAGCACATATGTTAAGTCCATTAGGGACTGGTTAGTGCTATTGGCCTAGGGGAGAGTGAGAGCTCTCGAGTTGTCGGTGATTCAAGGCATGTTTGTTGAACGACCTATTTGGCGTGGAGCATTGATGATATTTTTTTTGATGAGGAGACCCTTCCTTAGTGAAGAAGCTCTCTAGCTAGTGGACACAACATCAAGGTGACCTAAAACAAGGATGAGGTTATGCTTACCATTGTGGCGCTTGGCCTATTTATCTTGGTGGGAGCCTTTTGTGGTGAATCCAAGAACTTGATCCATAGAGACTTGATGGCTAGGAGCATATCCTTGGTGGAGCTCCATGGTAGATACTCAATGGACCAGGGTAGTGGATTATCTACCAATATCATGAGATAAATCTTTTGCCCCATGTGTTTGCACATCTCTTGCTCAAATTTGCTTGTCACATTTATATACAATGTTTGCTTATCTTGAGGCGACTCTTAAGGTCCAACTCTTGAGTGCAAAACTCTTTGAGGTGACTAAAAACACTAGGTAAACTTTAGTTGCACATTTATATAGAATGTTTGCCTATACATCTTGATGAGCAAAATTTGTAGAAGATCCTAGATTAGTTTTAAGTGACCCAATTCATCCCTCCCTCTCTTTGGTCATAAGAACATACACATGTTTATTTCAACACCTCGATGATTACCAATTATCTCATAGCACCTACATGCAGGGATGCGTGGGTTTTATTTGGAGTGGTGGCTAAAAATGGGAGATAAAAGGAGATAGATGTGGCGGTAGTTGAATGGCCGCCACGGAAGATGCGCGTGATGCCTTCTTCCCTCATTCTCTGTCGCCCCCATTCCACCTTTGACCCCTTTCTCCTTCTCCCTCCTCACTTAATCACCTGCAGGGAAAAGGAAAAGGTACACAATATTAATTCTACATATCTACCTGCAGAGCAGATTAATCAAGTTCATACGAATTCATGATTCAATTGGTTCTTCGTTGACTTGTTTGGGATTCATTTGGAGTTTTGTGCAGTAAATCTTTTTTTCACATGCATAGGCGTGCACTCAATTTGTGGTTTCGTTTCTTTCTTGAACATTAGTTTTCTAAGAGCTTAGGGATTTCCTTATGTGATCTCTAGCTCTTGTTGTTCATTTGTTTGTTCATGTCCTAACTCGTTCTACTTTGTATACATATGATTGTAATGCCTATGACAACATGTAGGGCATTACAAATTGTTATTTGGAGTAGGTTGTGAGTATTGCCTAATCGTCAATTTCATGAGAGCACATGTACACTCCATAAAGAAGTAACCATGCATTTCTCTTGTAATGTTGAAGCAATTCCTTTCATTACCTTTTCTTCAGTTGGCAACAAATTTGAGATGCAATAATCTAAAAACATTGTTGCACCTTGTGCCAGTTCATTGACCTGTAACATTTTCCCTCAATTTCGTCTTGCAGGGTGTCAGAGCACAACTAAGAGCTAAAAACTCTTAGCTATATATTTTAGCAATATATACATAGGTATAGCGCTTTTAGGTCAAGGGGGTGGAGTTCTCCCCATTTGCAGGAAGAGCTCCATCCTCCTCGGTCTACAAGATCAAACCAATAAATGGCCTCCACCCCACAGTCTTCGCCATCAAGGTCCAAGCAGTTGCCACCATCACAAGCATCAGCTTCGGCACCGAAATCATCTACAAACTCACCCTCGCCACCAAAGGGTGAATCGACTTCATCTCCTGCATCGAAATCATCGTCACTCTCACCGCCACCACCGAGAAAAAGTGCTAGTGCCTCTTCTAGCTCTAAAGATGGGAAGAAGAAGTCATCTTCGTCGTCATCGTCAGATAATACAAGCGCTGTGATCACCGGCGTGGTGCTGGGGGTGGTGGGCTTTGCCCTGTTGTTGTCCATCGTGGCGTGCGTGTGCTGCGCCAAGAAGAAGAAACGTCCGCCCCCAATGAACATGCCCTTCTACACCGACGAGAAAGGTGACGTCGATCGTGTACAATAATATAATCATGGCATAATAATAGTGTTATTGTTTGCTTGCTTATATATATGTTACACACAACTAATAAACTGTTGATTAATTGATGCATAAATGCAGGCAATGTGTATTACCCCAACGCTGGTCTGCCGCCCATGTGGCAGCAATATGGCAGCAACGGCAGCATCCCTCCTCCGCCGGGATGGCACCACGGCGGCGGGAACCCGCTGTCGCCATCACCGGGCTCGGTGGCGGCGCCCCTGAGCGGCGAGATGTACTCGTCCGGCCCCCACGGCCCTCCCCTCCCTCCACCTTCACCGAACGTGGCGCTGGGGTTCTCCAAGAGCTCCTTCTCGTACGAGGAGCTCGCGGCGGCGACGTCGGGCTTCTCGTCGGCGAACATGCTGGGGCAGGGCGGGTTCGGGTACGTGTACAAGGGCGTGCTCGCCGGCAGCGGGAAGGAGGTGGCGGTGAAGCAGCTCAAGTCCGGCAGCGGGCAGGGGGAGCGCGAGTTCCAGGCGGAGGTGGAGATCATCAGCCGCGTGCACCACCGCCACCTGGTGTCGCTCGTCGGCTACTGCATGGCCGGCAACCAGCGCATGCTCGTCTACGAGTTCGTGGCCAACAACACGCTGGAGCACCACCTGTATGCCAAGGACGGGCCCGTCATGGACTGGAACACCCGCATGAAGATCGCGCTCGGCTCCGCCAAGGGCCTCGCCTACCTCCACGAGGACTGCCATCCTCGGATCATCCACCGCGACATCAAGGCGGCCAACATCCTGCTGGACAACAACTTCGAGGCCATGGTGGCGGACTTCGGGCTGGCCAAGCTCACCACGGACACCAACACGCACGTGTCCACGCGCGTGATGGGCACCTTCGGCTACCTGGCGCCGGAGTACGCGTCCAGCGGGAAGCTCACGGACAGGTCGGACGTCTTCTCCTTCGGCGTCATGCTGCTGGAGCTGCTCACGGGGCGCCGCCCCATCGACACCACCAACTACATGGAGGACAGCCTCGTGGACTGGGCGCGCCCGCTGCTGGGCGCCGCGCTGGCGGGGGAGACGGGCTTCGCCGAGCTCGTCGACCCCCGCCTGGGAGGCGAGTACTCGGCCGTGGAGGTGGAGCGCTTGGCGGCCTGCGCCGCCGCCAGTACCCGCCACTCGGCCAAGCGCCGCCCCAAGATGAGCCAGATCGTGCGCGCGCTGGAGGGCGACGCGTCGCTGGAGGATCTGCACCAGGACGGCGTCAAGCCGGGGCAGAGCGTGCTCTTCTCCAGCGGTGGCTCCGACAACATCTCCCGCTTTAGGCAGATCGCCTTCGACAGCGGCGAGTACGGCGACTACACCTCGGACTACAGCACCGACTCCTCCGTCGGTGGCCGACCGCCGCGCAGGCCATGATTTGATTTATCAAAACTAACAACTTGCTAGAACAAATTAAAGCTACAGTCTACACATATATGTATATATATACACATATGCAAATTAGACTGAGCGAGGGAGATCGAGAGAGCTCTTATATTAACTAATTTGAGGGGGATCGATAGTTAAGCGATGGAAGCAAGCGATGATCAAGGCGATGAGGAGATGCATGGTTCATGTTATTGCTGCGCTTGTGATATAAACATGGATTTTACTGGACTGGATCCTCGATGGTTAAACGTATGCAGGATCGGAACTAGTACATGCACATACATAGAGCAAACGACCTTCCAGGATCATCAGGCACGAACAACCAAGTAGTCTAGGACTAGAATAGAATATATATTTTTCAGTGTTTTATTTAAATCTGTTTTTAAAGAATGTTTTATTTAAATCTTCGGTTAAGCCTCTTAGGAGTTGTCCTCATCAACACCTAAACACAACTATAGCCGGAGATATCTGCAGCTAAGTTATTTAGCTGTTTTTTCTAAAAAAATGAAATAGAAAACACACACGTAACCTTGGCATAATTTGATAACCATCACTAACGGATTCATAACCAGTTCACAAGAGTATATCACAGGCTAAAATATTCAAACATCAGTTTTATAGACCACAAGAGTACAACATCCAGAAAACAAACATAAACCATAGAGGTAAAGACAACATAAAGGTCATCAGTTGTTCTGGATACTAAAATACTTATATGACTGTATCTCTAAATATGAGGCAATAGTGCAGTCTTGATTTGTTCTTCTACTCATCAGACTCAGAGACATAGGAAGACTTATCAAAATCAGAAGAAGACTGCATTGGAATACTGCCATCACCATCTTCTGAGTCGGATGATGAAGCTTCAGGTTGCATTGGGACATCACACATCAAAGACTGCAGGCTCCTGAGTTTCTTCCTAGGGCGCACATGCCTTTTCCTTTTAGCTTGTACTTGTAATGTTGTGTGTTGCTGTGACTCTTGTGGTGCTTCATGCTGTGCACGTACATTGTTGTTCCATTTCACTTGGTAAAGGCACAATACAATAATGAGTTCATTATCATCGTCTGCTAGACTACCACAACATCATCTACTTCCTTCTTTACAAGATCTCTGCCCTCGTTCTCTCTCTTATTCCCGAACATAGATTTAAATTTAACAAACATAAGATCTCTGATCCATTCATGAAATAGCATGTTGCGCTTCTTTGTATGAACCTATAAGTCAAGAAGTGAACACAAGGTCGTAGGTCAGATTTAAAATCCATGAACAAGCATTATAATTCAAAATAGATAGCACACACACAAAGTTGCAGGTCACAATTTTCAGTGAACATAAGGCTGCAGGTCAGATTTAAAATCCATGAACAAGCATTATAACTCAAAATAAAATCAAAATAGATAGTATGCACACAAAGCTGCAGGTTACAATTTTCTTTGGGGCTTAAGCGTTTTTACCCTTGTTTTTAAGCGAAATGGTGATTTTACTCTCGTTTTTTTAACTTTGTGATTTTACCTCTACTTTTTCAAAATGAAGGGAGACTCTACCCCTGGTCTTTTAAGCCCCTGTAACGGTGTTAACTTTTGGACAAAAAGGACAACTTTGCTCATGCGTTTTTACCCCTATTTTATTATGCTATTTGTGTTTTTACCCTTGTTTTAGATCAGCAAGTTGATATTCTGTATACAGATTTTTTAGAAAAAATCGACAGCATTTCTGCTGACAATCCATATAAATAGAATTTAATATCACACAACAAATTAATTTCACACATATTGCATTAATGGCAACAAACCAAATCCATATAACATGCCATCACAGTACCATATTAGATGCCAACATAGTGGTCCAAATAACATGTCAAACACCAACATAGAGGTCCAAATAACATGTGAAACACCAAATGACATGTGAAACAAAAGTAGGAACTACTAGTGAGTTTTCTAGACAACTAGTAGTGAGCTACATATCAAGCATTGAAATCCAACAAAGTAGCAAGCCACCCAGAAGTTGCTCCTGTCCCGCTTCTTCCTGTTCCCCTTCCTGAAGCACTTGCACTTTGTATGAAAAAGGAACATAATTATGTTAGTAAAGTTACTAAAATATGTAGTAAAAAGAAGCAAAGGTGCCATGCCTTACTTTGTCTCATTTCTGGCCTCTCCTGACCCTCTTCCCCTTTCTCTTCCCTTTCCCCTTCCCCTTCCCCTCCCCCTTCCTCTTCCCCTTCTGCTTCCTGTACTCTTGCACTTAACAAGAATAGAGTAAAAGCAAGTTAATATAGGTGGCAACGCTGAAATTTGCTAGAAAAATAGTAACGAATAGCAGCCATGAATCACATACATTGTCTCATTGTTGTCCTCTGCTGAACCCCTTCCTCTTCCCCTTCCCCTTCCAGTTACAGTACCACTTGCACTAGCACTTGTACTTGCACTAAATGTTCGTTCGAAGAATTGTTAGTACAAGTAAATATGAATAATTGGGCTAAATAAATGGAATTGGACAACAATGCATGTATGACTCACATTGGGTCATTGCTTCCTTGTCCTGATCCATCTTGTGGTGTTGACTGCCTCCTCTTTTGACTAGTTGTAGCACCTCCTTGGTAAGTCTTGGCTGTATGGCCTAGTTCATTGCATTCCGAACACATCTTTCTTTTCTCGCTAGTGCCAACTTCATTAAATGGCTTGATCCTAGATTTTCTTGGCGTCCCAGGTTTCCTCCTCAATTTGGGTTTGTTGATTTTGTAGCCTAAGTCAACATGGGACCATTGATTTTTGGATGTTATTGGATTAAATTTACTTGCATATGCCTTTCTATACCTATCAACAGAGAAGTATTCATGGACAAATTCATCCATTTGTAGCTCCCTACTGATCTTTGCAATGAAAGTCAAAGCATAGCTGCATGGTTTTCTAGTCACTTGCCAAGCCCGACAGCTACAAGTCTTTTCCTCCAAGTTGACTTCATGCTTGAATCTATTCACAGTTACTTCAGCTTTTCCAGACCCACATACGAGAACCTCATGATCTTTGATAGTCTTCGTTTTAGCGTTCAAATCATTGATAATAGCTGGGATTATAATGCCTGACATATTACTACCACTCTTGGACCTCAAAACAAACTTCTCAATGATCATTTGTCTAATATGGTCAAGCATTTCTACAATATGGAAGTTCTTAGTTTTTGACACCCAACTATTAAAAGACTCAGAGAGGTTGTTATTGATGTAATCTACCTTGCAGTCTTCACTGAATTTGCTTCTACTCCACACATATGGATGGTTTTCATCCAACCATTCAATGGCTTTAGGATCCTTCTCCTCTATTTTCCTAATGAAGTAGTTGAACTTTGAAATTATGAAGCGCTTGGTAGCACACCACATATTCTTGCCATAAAGATCACCACTGTAACTTTTCTTCATGTTCTTCCACAAGTGCCTCATACATTCTCTATGCTCTACTCCAGGATACACATCTGCCACAGCCAATTCTATTCCCTTTACAACATCTGTGCTAAGGACCAAGCCTGTATGAACATTGAACTATGCCATAAAATGTTACAAACTTGAAATTTATAAAATAGAGTTAGAACTAGGGAACGTGTATACCTAGAGGAGTACCGATAGCCTTCTTCACATTAATGACAAACCAAGTCCAACTTTCCTTAGACTCGGTCTCAATCACTGCATATGCTACTGGGAACAACCAGTTATAACCATCCACTGCAACAGCTGATGCCAACTGACATCTCACCCTCCCTGTCAAGTGTGTTGCATCCATTGCAATATATGGTCTACACCCTTGCAAGAAGCCATCTTTGCATGGTTTAAGAGCAATAAAGAACCTAAAAAAACACACATCACCATTGTGCTCTTCAGTCTCTAGCTCCACAACACTACTAGGTACTGATCTCAGAAATTTAGCTTGATTAGTAGGCAACAAATCATAACTTTCATCCCATTTGCCATAAATCATGTCAAGTGCTCTCAAGTTCCCTCTAGCAACTCTGTCATATGGAACATCCACCGAGTATTTCTTCTTCAGTTTGTCCTTCAATGCACCCGGTCCTATTTCTGGGTCTTCCATCAACAAATCGACCACTCTGTCAACCACCCATTTATTAGAGGCCATTGTCTGACCATACTTGTTGAATGAACCACAAGTATGCTTTGGTCCGCTTGTCTTAACCTACACAGAAAACGTATAAAAACAAGTCGTTAGAATAGGTATGCTTGCAACAAAATGAACCAAATAATCGTCATTTACCTTGCAGCCAATGTATTTCTTGCTTGTAGATGTAAAAAAAGTCCACTTGCAACCTTGTTCAGCTCTCTTGCATATGACCCTAAATCTTATCTTGTCTTTTTACAAGGTATGGAAAGCATGATCATACAAGATAGCATGATGTGTGACTTCTAACTTGCACCGATCCACATCTGGAAACACCATATTTACATCAATACATGGATCATCAGCATCATAAGAAAACATGGGAGGATCATACTCATCTTCCTCATCAACAATCTCACCATCAGGATCAAATTCAGTGTCAGAGTCAGACCAAGCATCATCAGAGTCAGATGATGCAGCCAAATCAGTGTCATAGCTGCTATCACTTAGTACCTCTACATCAATAGCCTCAGAAGCACTTTCTTTGGTGGCAGCTCTCTCTTTTTTTGGTGGATATTGTCTTTTTTAGATGGGGCCATGGCTGTTTTGTTTGTTGCTATTTCATTTGTGGCTCTCCCATTTGTGGTTCTCACTGGTGTCTTCCTCAATTAGGAGCACACTAGCCCTCACAGTAGGGTGAAACCTTCTCTTTGTTGGAGAAAATTGCAGTGGTCCCTCAAAATCATTTATCTGAGCATACATACTAATCCGTTCTCTACATTGATTAGAAACCACTCTTAACAAATTTTCATCAGATTTAATTTCCATAGAATCATTCTCCAAATTACGCCACAAGGTAATGTACTGTTTAGAACCCCACAAGCAATGCTCAGCAATAAAATCAACTAGCTACAGCAGCCCAAAGCTATTTGTGTCAACAACTTTGGTTGGCAAAGTTCTATCTTGCCACCATGTTTTTGGACCACAGTCTGGCAAGCTGAAAAACGAGCGCACTCTAACAACAAGTTCCAATTTACTATGATTTAGCCTACAAATCACATCAAGGAAGAAACGAGTTAACACATCTACTGATCGCAGCTATTTTTCTACTGCATTGAAGCACACATCTCAGAAATTGCTGAATATACCTAGGCTCTTCCATGGTGGGCGACTCATCCATGGTGCCTGACTAGAGATGTCGGTCAAGATGCTGCTGTTGCGGGCTCCAGCCTGCAGGGCGGGGCTGAGCGAGACCCGAGCCGCACCACCGAGGGCGCAAGCTGGGGGTAGTGGGTTGGGCGGAGCCCGCGTGGCGCTCCCAGCCGGTAGCCGCGCCGCCAGGGGAGGACGAGACGAGCTGGGGGAAGCGGACCGGAGGAAGGAGGAGACGAGCCGAGGGGGAAGCGTGTCGGAGGGAGGAGGAGCGGCGCCACCACTTGCTGCGCCGCCGGGTAGCGAAACCCTAGCGCGAGTCCAGGCGTCGAGCTGCGAGTTGCGACTCCCTTCGGGGACGATTCGAGAGACCGTGACAAAGGAGATAGGGAGTGAGGGGTACCATGGTCTTTTTGTGTAGGTGCCTTTTATTTTTTCTTTTTTTTTAACCAGTTAATCCAATAATTGTAGACGGTGTTACAAAGGAGGGATAGATGGGAGCTTCGTTTGAATATAAGGAGGGTAAAATCATAAAGTAAAAAAATAAAGGGTAAAATCACCATTGCACTATGGAATAAGGGTAGAAACACCAAATTTCCATTTTCTTTTTACCTGTTCAAGTACTGACCAGTTCCTCTCATGAGCTGAGCAGCTGCAGGCTAGACCCTTGCTGCCAATTTCCTAAGATTTGGCGTGCTTGTGCCATGGTTCAACCACCGTTTTTACTGTAGCTCGAGTTAAGTATCTGCTACTGAGTATTTGCTTGAACAAGCATAGATCCTGCAAGCTAAACCACAGTAAAAAATTGCATACTTGAACAAGCATATATGTCTATTAAATCTTTATAGAGATGTCTACAAGCATGCAAGCACCATATTACTTGTGCGCAGGTTTTAGTTAGATCCATTAACTTCAAAAGTTGCTTTCTGTGCATGTTTAGATCCCAAAGCTAAAAATTAGTCCACCTTATGAAGATGGATTAAACATGAGCTAATTATGGACTAATAAGGGCTAATAGATTCTAAATACTAATTAGCTCTCGTTAGCTCTTATTAGCTCAGAATTAGTCCATATTTGGGCTTTCTAATTGGTATAAAAACATGGTTTAATTATTAGCTCCTTGATCTAAACAACCCCATTAGCTTATGCGTAGGTTCCTATTCACCATTTTTTGATTTTGAAAATCTCCCGATCCAAACGGTTCTAATCAAAGGGCCTATCCGGCGAAACAGTTTTCTGTAGCTTTGGTTGAAAAAATAGCTTTACGATTACGAGTGAAGTTGACTCAGTTTTTTCAAACGTTTAGAAAAAAAACTGTTAGGTCTTGTTTAGATCGTAAATTTTTGTAATCTAGACACTGTAGCATATTTCGTTTGTATTTAACAAACTTTGTTCGATCATAGATTAACTAGGCTCAAAAGATTCGTCTCGTGATTTACAACCAAATTGTGCAATTAGTTATTTTTTTACCTATATTTAATGCTTCATACATGCGTCCAAAAATTGATGTGATGAAAAGAGTGAAAAAACTTAGGTCCTGTTTGGTTGAGCTGTGGCGGTGGGAAAAAGCTGTTGTGGGCTGTGAGATGTGGGAAAGCTGCTGTGGGCTATGAGCTGTAGAAAAGCTGAAAGCTGTTTGATTAAACAAGTATAAAATATACCTTCTTTATCTCTCTTAAAACAATTATGGAAGAGCTTTTTATTCTATCAATTTTGAAAAGCAGAAAGCCAAAAGCCAAAAACAGGGTCAAACTAGCTTTTAAAAATATACTATAAAAAAGCAGCTACTTCTAAAAAAAACAGCCTCAAAAAACAACCCTTTTAGTTGGACTTTTGGCTTTTGAAGCCAAAAGCCAAAGTCAAAAACTCAACCAAACAGAACCTTAAAATTTTGAGCAATCTAAACAAGCCCTTACACAGAATGCATGAGATTCTTTTTTTTTTCTTTTTCACTTTTTTTCACGGGCACCACACGGCCTATTCTTCCACCGCACAACAGGGCACCCACTCGGCCTCCTTCCATGCCACATCGCCGCCGCTCGCGCGTCACCCGCCCCGAGTCCACCTTTGGCGCCGGCGGCCGCGCCCTCGCCGGCCCGCCCCATGCTGCGCCCACGATGGTCCGCCCCGAGCCGAGCCCCGGCGGACGCGCACTCACCGGCAACCTCGCCCGAGCCGGCCCGTCCCGACTCCCGAGCCGAGCCTCGGCGGCCGCGCACTCGCCGCTGGCCTGGCCCACGCCGGTCCGCCCCGAGCCGAGCCGCGGGGCCGCGCGCTCGCCGGCGGACTCGCCTAAGCCAGTCAGCCCCGAGGTGAGCCCTGGCGGCCGCGTGCTCGCCGGCGCTCCCTCCCCGGCCCGCCGCCGAGCCGAGCCCCTCCCATCCACTCCCCTCTCTCCACCCGCCGGCAGCCTGCAGCTAGGGACTGATGCGCCCATGGCCACGCTCGCCCCACCGGTGTCAGAGGAAGCTGGGTGAAGCTGAGCACGTGGCGTCTTCCGACTAGAATGAAAGGTAGTGGCAAAATTGTGGAAAACACAAGGGAAATTTTCTTCTGTGGGGAAAAATATCAAGAATACCCCTGACATCCGCAGCCCTAACAAATCAACCCCGCTTTGTCTTCCCCTTCCTCTCCCCGATCCCTATCCCCTTCCCTTTCCTCCCGGCCGCCGCGGTGCGCGCCCACCTTCTTCCAGTTGGAGGCAACTTCTCGCTTCCCTCCACTGCTGCACTGGTTGGGGAAGCCGTGGATCCGAACTTGGGCTGATTTCTCCCCGTGCTCTCGTGGTCGTGGGTAAGTAAATCCTTTTGCACAACCAGATTTTCGAGTGGTTCGACTGAAGTGAGAGCTCTTCCATCCAGCCCCTTGTTTCCTCCATGAGGGTTGATTTCGAATCCTCCTCCTTTTTCATTGACAAAGAGCCGGTCTTTTTTTTTTCGTTTCTTTTAAGTTGGTCTACAGTAATTTTTATTTAATCCTCGTGTGGGCTTACATATTTGCGTCGCATCCTCTGAAATTTAGTCTGTTTCGCCTTGTCTACTATTGCTGAGCTGTTTCTTTTATGTTTCCGTCCCTGTTCTATTCGCAGTCTTCTCGCGATTTGTCTGAATTTCAGGGGATTCTGATTCGCAGTCTTCTCGCGATTTGTCTGAATTTCAGGGGATTCTTGAGCAAAATGTCTCCTTTTCTCTCTTTTCCTTTTTTTTTCATCCAAAGTTCCATCCTGATGAGTTACCTTTTGTGCCAGTTATATTATCATTTCGCCCCTGCAACTGGGACGAAAATGGCACTGCCCCCGTCGTTCCCTCCTCTGCACGAGTTCAGTGCAGCTTCAGCCTTCACACATTTTTTCCTTCTGAATATCTCAGTTCAGTCAGGTCAATTCAACTTGTTTAGTTGCTCAGAGTTTCTTGGTAAATTTTAAAGCTACAAGAGCAAGCATTCCATGACAGAGTTGTAGTGAAGGAAACCAGCCCATCAGTGTGATGTTACGTTAGTGGAACCGAGATGCATGCCCCTTTGCTTTCGTGACACATTCCAATGTACTTTGTGTTGCCATGAAGTACGGCAAAAGGCTTAGGAATTCCAGAGGTTCATGGACAGTGCTAGTGTGAATCCGTCCGGGTTGAAATCCATTTATGGTTTTTTTTGAAACAATGGCAGGAGAACGTTAGCCCAACGAGATATCAAAGGGCATTCGAGGGGCTAACCAGCCCACGCGTCACGCGACGCAGCTAAGTACAAATACGACACACTGCCATGGGTCATCGTTGCCGAGCATGGAAGCAAAAGCTACCAGCAGCTCCGACTTCCCATAGCAGGCCCACACCCACGAGCAACACACCAACGGCCCCGAAGCAAGCGGACGCAACCGGTCATCGTTGTCAATCTCAAACACCACGCGAAGAGCAGCTCCGACTTCCAAACACAAACCCACGCCTTGCCCCCAGCAGATGCAGAACCCAGCAGAGCCCCAGTCTAGAAAGGGGGGGTCGCCGCATGTCATTGTTGCCGAGCCACGTATCCGACGCAGCAGCTCCAACTTCACATTGCAAAACCCGCCTCCATGCGTCAACCAGGCACCGAGAAGCAAAGTGCAACTGCCGAAGGAGACATCAAAGTCACGATGTGTGCCTGTTCTTTTTTTGTTTTGTTTTTGTCTTTAACAATCTGTGCGAACCTTAAAAGTTGAGCAGATTTTGTTAAAACATGAACCGGCATACTGCTCCACGAGCTTTTTGTTAAGTTGAATTCACTGCTTGCTATATAGCTTTAGTAGTGGTGCCTGCCTCAGATAAATGCACATGAACTATCATTTGCAGTTTCAGCTCCATCCTTACCAATCATGTGGTTTCTTCTGTGTTTCTTGTTCTATGCCTTTGCCTAGAAAAAAAAAACTTGAGTTCCAGGTTCCCTAGTGGGAGATGTTGTATGTTGGTAATGGCCTTTAAAATGCTCACAAAATAGTGTGCACCCTTTGACACAGTGCATTTTCACTGCATCATGAATTACACATGAGAAGTTTTGTGGAAAGTAAATTTCCTTTACATTTCTTATGTTTATTGTAGTTATACTGACCGCTGAACAACTCAGGAAGCATGGCGGATGGGGGTATTGTGGTAGCCATTTGCCAATATGGTGGAGAATTCACTTCTGGCCCCAATGGTAATTTGACATACAAAGGAGGCGAGGCGCATGCTGTTGATGTTACTCGTGATATGCCACTGGAGAGCTTCAAGGATGAGGTGTCCAAGGTGTTCCATGTTGATGTCACTGACATGTCATTGAAGTACTTCCTTCCGAATAATTACAGAACGCTCATCACAATATCATGTGATCGAGATTTACAAAGGATGGTTGATTTTACTATCAGTGCTGCGCAAGTGGAAGTTTTCTTGATTAGTAGAGTAGAAAACAGGTATGTTTTTTTGCACCTTATTGCTTTGTGAAATTGTGATTCTTATTGAAGAGTCAATGCATACGCTGACATGTTACATGCTTTTCTTGTGCTGAATAACCAGGAGTGTTGTTACTTACTCTGGAGGTTCTGCAATTAAGCCTGGCTCTAATGCTCCTGGTGACAAAAGGAAAAGGCCACCTTCCAAAAACAAGTAGGTTGCACTGTGCCAGTTGTCTTTATGTTGTTATTTGTAACCCATATAATGTGTTTCATGACATACTCTCTCTTTTAGGGTATCGAAAAGTAACAAGAAGACTCCGACTCCCAGTGCTCCTGGCACTTCAGTCCAACCTAGTGCCAGTAATGTGAAACAGCCAAGACCAATTGTTACTGAAAATGATGACAACAGGTGCAGAATTGATCTTCGTATAACTGCTATATCTTGGCATGCCTTCTTTGTTCTGGATGTTTCTGGTTTTGAAGAAATCGCAGTTCTGCCTTTCATTCATAAAGTGGATAGAAATAAGTTCTTGTATATATACAAATGGCTCTGGAAGTGGAGGCCGAACCCAGTTCTAAAACCATACAAATTAGCGCCAGCTAGACAACCAAGACTAATAAAAACAATTATAGCAGTTCTCACAAGTGTGGGATCAATAACCTCCTACCCAGGGGACAGTGAACAACCGTGATTTTTTTCCTTTTGTCTGTAAAACAACCTCATAGAACCTTTTACTAGAGATGTTACGCGCAATAAGCTGTTTTGGTTACATTGAGAAAGATGCATTGGTAACCTAATGCATGCCAAAGGAACACGCAAGGCAGATACTTTATCCCTTTTTAATTTCAAGAGTAGCCTCTTCTAGGATCGAAAGAAAATACAATGCCTAGGGAACACACAAGGTATTTACTTTAGCTCCTTTTAATTTGAAGAGTAGCTTATTCCAGAATCAAATGAAAATATGCCTATTTGGATAAAGTTCTTGTTTGTGCCAACAATGCCACTTTTTGTCAAATGCATCATTAATTCTGATATCAGAATTTGTAAACTTGAAAGTTCTTTCCCATATGCTAATTTATATTGTATTTTTGGCTATTTTACAGAGCATACGACTGAATAGTTAGCTCAATTTCTGTATCAATGGTCTAAATAATATGGTTATGGAGTTACAATGTTAGGCATATTTAGTTATTTACAACATAGTTCTCCTTTTGTTTTGTTGTTATAACTTGTAACTGCTAAGCAATAGAGTATCATGGGCACAAGGAGCTTCTTGCGTTGTTTAGCAGATGATGCAACATCTTCACTTTCAGATTTTTGTAAGAATGATTCTGTGCATCGACTGCCATAAACATTTCCTAGCTGCTTTTATTATAATTAAACATTGCCATCTCAAGTACTCATAGTTTGACTCTTATGGGAGCATGCACTTCATAGTTTGGCAAAATAATGCTAAGTGAAATTCTGTCTGGTCTAGTTTATCTTGAATTTTCAGCCTAATTAGTACATGCCATTTTATTGTTTACAGTCTTGTAAAGTCTGAACTATTACTTGCTTCTTTGATTAATCAGCAGTTCTGTTTTGTAATGGGTATGCTGTTAATTCTCAGTCGCTATCATCATATTTCTGAAATCAGGGTTTTCCAACTGGAATTTGGAAGCGATGTTGCCTTTGCCACCCCAGCTGGAGGTGCTTCCACTGCACCAGGCATTCTGGATCAGCAAAATCTTGCTCTTGTTGATACTGCACCTCGGTAATTTTGTTGCCATCAAATGTCTTGTACTCCAAAATGTTGTTATATTACAAAAAGGAATAGTTTCACAAATGTTGACAACTATTCATGGTTTTTGCAGGGAACCAATTGGCCTTTTTGATGATTCGGGTGACCCGTATGTTGGTTCTGAGATCACTGCAGATCCTCAGCATGGACTTGACAATCCTGTTATGTTTTGGGATGACATTATCAAAGGTGTTGGTCAAGAGTTTGATAATGTGAAGGATTTCCGTGCTCAATTGTGCAAATATGCCATTGGGAAAGGATTTGCGTACCGGTTCATTAAAAATGAAACTACTCGTGTCACGGTAAAATGTGTTGCGGAGGGCTGCACGTGGCGGTTGCATGCATCCGAGTCATCTCGTAACAAGAAATTTGTAATCAAGAAAATGACAGATGAGCATACATGTGGAGGAGGAAATGGAGAAGGTCAGCGTCGAGCGACAAGACAATGGCTGACTACCGTTATTAAGGAGAAGCTGCATGATAATCCGGTGATGAAGCCAAAGGACCTTGTCAAGGAAATATATGAACAATATGGAGTTACACTGACCTATTCACAGGTCTGGCGAGGTAAAGAAGTAGCGCAGAAGGAACTGTATCATGCTATCAGGGAGACTTACAGCCATTTGCCCTGGTATTGTGAGAGGCTTACAGAGTCCAACCCAGGAAGTATTGCTTTGTTATCTCCAATGGTGGATACAAAATTCCGTCGCTTTTTTGTTGCATTTCATGCTTCTTTGCATGGTTTTACAAATGGGTGCAGACCCCTATTGTTTCTTGATAAGGTTCCACTGAAAGCAACAAATGAGTACAAGTTGCTGGTCGCTGCTGCAGTCGATGCAGACGATGGTGTCTTTCCAGTGGCATTTAGTGTGGTTGAGGATGAAAACTATGAAAGTTGGGTTTGGTTCTTAATGCAGCTGAAATTTCCTATTCAAAATCACAGCTACGCTTACAATGCCATGACATTCTTGTCCAGTGGACAAAAAGGTCTGGATGCTGCTGTTTCTCAAGTTTTTGGAGATAGCCATCACGCCTTCTGTTTGCATCATATCATGGAGGAATTCAAAGGAGAGCTGAGAAAGGGGCCATGGTCACAACAAATAAGAGAGGGGATTATTGAGGATTTTACTCGCGCTGCTCAAGCCTGTAGTATCGAAGATTTTAATGCGTCCATTGAGAGCATTAGGAATATATCCACTGAAGCTGCTGAGTGGATCATAGCAAGCAAGCCTGAGCATTGGTCTGATGCCATTTTCAGAGGCTGTCGATACGATCATTTCTCCTCAAACATTGTCGATGCCTTCAATAACTGGATACCAACCAAGAAGGAGGGTTCAATTGTGCTGATGGTTGACTCATTGAGAACAAAAATAATGGAGATAATAGAAACAAGGCTTGAGGCTTGCAAGGCATGGTCCGGACCTTTGACGCCTTCCATGGAATACAAAGCACAGGAGGAGATGATGAAGGCTGGTAAAATGACTGTTCTGTGCTCTTCTGAAACTGTGTTTGAAGTGCGGGGCAATGCAATTTTTGTCGTTAATCTTGCAAATTGGGAATGCACCTGCCGGAGGTGGCAGCTTTCTGGCCTCCCATGCTTGCATGCTGTTGCTGTGTTCAACAGGATTGGGCGATCTTTCTATGATTACTGCTCGAAGTTTTTCAGAATAGAGAGCTACCATATGACTTATTCAGGAACGATCTTCCCAATACCTGATATGGATACTGTTGATTTTAGTGCTGGGGCAAATTTAATCCCACCTCCCAAACCACGCACATCGGATAAACCAAGAAGGAAGCGGATTAACCCCAACAAGGTCCCCACAGTAATACGGCTCTGCAGCAGGTGCAAGCAAGCAGGCCACAACAAGGCAACTTGTGAAGTTATTTTGTAGACAAAAGTAACTATTGCATCTGGAGTATGTATTTTATAGCAGGTACCTTTTACGTTTTAACTTTAAATTTTCGTGCTATATCTTTCCGAAGTAAGATAATCTTTTAAATTATGGAAGTTTTCTTTTTCTTTTCCTAAAAAATGCAGGAGAGCTGTGTGTCATACTATTAAAAGAGAACTTAATTTGCAACACACCCGACACCCCCACAAGACTGGAAATACCATGAACTCACATGCCCAGGACATTAACAACTTTACCTTGACCAGACTAGAGCTTTATGCTCCCCTTAGAGCAAGGGCAAGGAGGTATGAAATACCTCGAGCCCTGGCCAGACAGCAGAACTTTATCTCCTCTCTAGAGAGTGAAGTCACTTCAGCTAGATTAGGAGAAACATCGTTAAAAACACTATGGTTTCAGTGGTTCCAAATCAGCTAAACTCCCAAAATAATGATTGAATTGAGACCCTTCCAAACCTGTCCCTCAACACTCCCAGCTGCATTGTCCCACGAATTATCGAAATAAGTCTCATTCCATCATGCTGTTGTGGAGAGCACTTGTGGACCAACACGTCAGCAAAAAGTGGAACCAAACTTGAAGAGCAAAACAATCAGCGATCCAGTATATCTTTTGTGTGACCAACTACATAAAAAGCGACATTTTCCAGGTACCTAGGACTTCCATATTTGTTATTAATTCAATCCAGTATATCTTTTGTGCGACCAACTACATAAAAAGATCGACATTTTCCAGGAACCTAGGACTTCCATATTTGTTATTAATTTTTTTTGAACCTAAAATACAGCAGGAGTATTTGTTATTAATTCATTCGACTAATCGCGATTAGTCATCCTTATCGGTCCCCCGGTACAATTATGACATACGACTTGACTGAAGCAACTAGAAATCAAGTCATCCGATTAGGTGTTGACTAATTAAGACTAATGTCCGATTTGGGCACAGACGAGTAATCACCTGATTAGGCGGATGAAAATTCCGTCATGGGCTGGCATCTGGTATGTTGGCCACTTGGGCCCATTGTTTTTTGGTCCAATAGGGGACTCCTCTGTCCTCTCTCTCACTCCCCCATTCAATTCAGACTGTAGCCGTTACCTACAGAGCTCGAATGGGCGGGAGGTCTCTCTGGCATACCTTACCCAGCCGTAGCCACCTCCTCCCTTCCAAGCTGTGGCAGCCTCCTCCCCTCCTGGCCAGGAGCTCATGCGGGGAAGTCGCCAGTCTGGCTCCTGTCCCGGCCTCAGTCAGGTGTCGCTGGCAGGCCTTGGCCTTCAAGCGCCGCCCACGCTGGTTCACACCTCCTCCTCCAAGGGATTTTGAAGATGAGCTTGTACCTCCTTCATCTTCACTTCTTGCTCTTACATCTTAGCTCTTCTTGCTCCCAGCTTCTCCTCTGATGTGCTCTATTTTTATCTCTATTTAGCAGCTCTTTGCTCTGGAGTTCCGGACACTTCACAAATCGGATCTCACAAGTTACCAACTGACCATCCATGCTGTCTTAATTCTTTCTTTATATAGCCCTTATACTACGTACTGTAGTATATCGATCCTGGCACATACAGGACTGACTATACAGACGACTAGGGTTGACTAGGCTCGACTAATCGAGCTGATAGACAACTAATCACGACTATTCATCAATTAGACGGTTGAAAACATTTCCTTTCCCATTGTACCTTGAAAGAGACCCTCATAGGCAGAATTAGCAGAGTATGTCCCAGTGGCACAGAGGAGCCAAATATGGGAGTCCATGATCTCTGGCTGTAAAATCACATTCAAGAGGAGATCCAAAGCTCGAGATACTCGGCAATGGCACTAACAGACTGGGCTCCTTGAATATCAGAGGTCCATATCAGGTCAGTAAGAGCGTCAAAGACTGTCCTCTTATTAGCCACCAGAGCAAACAGCCGTGGTGCAAGAGAAGAAATATCAGTCTAGAAAAAGTGTTCTTGCCCCACCTCGGAGACGATTGCCATGAAGAAAAAAGTCTGGACAGAACGGTGAATTTGAATAAGGACACCATGGACGGTTGTGCTCATGGAGGTCCTAGCCCAAATTCTAGGGATTAGTAATGCGGAGCCAGCAAACTCTGGTGGCAAGCAGTGTCCTCCTTTGCATTTTTCCTGCCCTTCCATAAAAACCCTCTTTGAAATTATCTATTGCCTTGATAGCCCATGGTGGGAGGTCCATTGCCATGGCCAAATTAAATATACTAGGATGGAATTCACCATGAATCGAACAAGAATTCTCCTCCCAACTTTTCTTAAGTGGACAGCCTTCCACATACCACATCACTGGAAGCTGACCCACAATCCGATCAATAATTGGCTGGAAGCTGTTCTTGTGTCGTTGTAATGCCAATCTCTGTGGACTGTATTGGAAACACATTACTTTTC
This sequence comes from Miscanthus floridulus, assembly GCF_019320115.1. Taxonomy (NCBI): domain Eukaryota; kingdom Viridiplantae; phylum Streptophyta; class Magnoliopsida; order Poales; family Poaceae; genus Miscanthus; species Miscanthus floridulus. The sequence continues at coordinate 114,738,214 of NC_089580.1, read as the reverse complement.
TACATATTAGTCTTCAGATCAGTAGCTTCATCAGAAAGATGGACGAGTTTGAAAGTTATCTCAATGTCACTGGCTGAGGAACGTAGAAAAAGGATCTGATTCAGCATAAAGCGATATTTGATGTTGCTACATGAGACCCTCACTGGAAGCTTTTGTCGTTATTGGTGGACATCTTAAATATGTAAATTTGACTCTGCAGTGTGGTGTAGAATGATTTTGTTTCATCAAACTGGCGCCATTTGCTTGCCATTCATATCAGTGTCATTATGTTTTGTGTATAAAAGAATTTTCTCTAGAAGTTGACAGTGAGCAAAGTCATTCTAGTGCACATTAGGTGTTTGGAGGACATGAACAACAGAAACAAAATTTGTGAATCATTCGTCGTTTGTCCTGATTAGATCGATTTGATCTTCTAAACTATAAACCTTCAACAGCCTATGCAATACATTAAAAGTTTTCTTAGGAATAAGTATATTTTTCATCATTGAACGATATGCTTTTGACAGCAGACACATCTTGTGTGGCACTATGTGCATTTGCAGCGGCAAAATGCAGTTTTCGGACAACACTTGTTTCCTCTGCTCAAACTTTTCTTGGCGCTCCACACATTGTATTTGGAGTATTCTTGAGTGATTATTCTTTTGTTACGTCGTTGGGACTGGATGCATTTTGACTGCTTGCTATATCTACTGTTTAACTTGTATGTGTTTTCTCCATTTCAGTGTAAAGGGTCTGAAGTTTTTACTGGAGCGTGATGAGTGGTGCTGCCTGCTATCTGCAGCTTCTTGTCTGGAAAGGGGAAATGGGGTATCAGGCGTACATATGATTCTCTCTGTTTATGTGGGAGCCGTAACTTAAAAACCTTGTGGAGTGGGTGGATGGTCCCAGGGATCAGGGATGTATCTGCTGGGACCGCATAAATTGTCATCAGTTCGAGAACTCTAGGTAGTCTGTAATTTAACCGTTTAGAATGAACCAGTAGATGTTTATTCGGAATGAACCGGTAGATGTTTATTCTCATGTAGATCGATCTTGGCACATGCCATTACTGGCGGCTTTTGTAACAGTTCCTTTTGTACAACTTTCCTTGTGTGCGCGCTCCTCAACTCTCAGATAGATGCTGCTAGTCAATGGTGCAAATAGTATGGATATTATACTCATGTCCTAACTAAACTCGTCTCCTGACTCAACTTTCTTTGCGTAGGGACACTAAACTCGTGTCCTGACTACTGGTACTACATCCACACGGTTCGTCTTCTATGGTGCCCACATAGAAGACCATTGCAAGAGGAAGCTGAGACCTCCTTGGTGATGTTAGAGTATATAACATGGATTCAGTTGTTATGCATGGTAGGATGGGATTACTTTTCATCTATCTCTACTTTTAGGATTTCTTGAGATATAAGCCACCATGTACTCTTTATAAACTGCACTGCGTACAAGGCCCAATATATATAGCTAGATCATCCAATATTTGCGGTATTCATATTCTCACATGGTATAGAGCTGGTGCCGTTCCTGAGTTTATACTTTATACCATTAAGCTAGGGAAAAGCATGGAGTAGATATACAAGCATATAACATATATTCAAAGTATATGCATGCCTTCTTACATTTCATCATAATGCTCATTTGGTAAGAGCAGTATTTGGCCCCAACCAGAAAATGTGCACATAATATGAACTTCGCTAGTAGAGAGCCCTACACTACACTAGGTTGTGCACTTGATCTCAACATAATGCCGGGAAATAGAGATACTGCTCCTGCTCCACATTACCTAGGGCCTGTTTGGATCCATGGACTAAAGTTTAGTCCTGCACTTTTTGCCAACTTTTAGTCCATGGGGATCCAAACATGTGGCCTAAATGAGGCTAAAGGGGGAGAACTAAAGTTTAATCCATTTGCTCTACAAGAGGGTCTAAACTGGGGTAAAAGTGTCTTGGGGGCGCAAAGACGCTCTATACCCCCACCCACTTTGAAAGTGCAATCAAGCCTTAATTGTGGGGTTTTGTGATAATGACAATGAATTAGAGAACTAATAAGATTTATCAAGATGACAAGCAGAGAATTTATATTCGAAGATGCTACACGGAACAGAGGAGTCCCCAATTACAAATGTAGATGGCTTCAAACTCAAAGGAGGTTTAAATTCTTTTATATATTGAATTTGAGTATAGGAAAAGCCATACTATAAAGGGGGGGCACAATGCTTAGGCCAATATGTGCTACCAAGTGCTCAAACAACCACAAGCATCCTCCGATTCACAGCCAAGACAGTCTGCACTTCACTATTACCCTTGCTGTCATGCATAGTGCGAGCTCCGACTCGCCCGACCCCTTGGGTGCGAGCTCCAGCTTGCCTGACCCTTTTGTCGCGGGCTCCGTCTCGCCCGACCCTAAGGTCACGGGCTCCGGCTCGCCCAACCCTTTGGTCGCTGGCTCCGTCTCGCCCGACCCCAAGGTCGCGGGTTCTGGATCGCCCGACCCTTTGGTCATGGGCTCCGTCTCGCCCGACCCCAAGGTCACGGGCTCCGGATCGCCCGATCCTTTGGTCGCGGGCTCCATCTCGCCCGACCCCAAGGTCGCGGGCTCTAGCTCCCCTGGCCCTTTGGTCGCGTCCTCGTCTCGCCCGACCTCTTGGGTGCAGTGTCCGTTGAGGGCTGGGGGTATATTACCTTTCCCTTTCCTCGCCAATGGCTATCTGCAATTTAAAGTGACCGTTAGGGGCTGGGGGTATATATACCTTTCCCCGTCCTTTCCAACGGTAACCAACCGGCTCTCTTCTTCCTCACTTCAGCATGTCAAAATAGAGCAGGAGCTCTCTCTCTCTCTCTCTCACTCCATTGTTGACCTCAAGTCCCCAAGCAAATCCATTGATTTCCCCATCAATCCTTGAGGGAAAGGGTCCAAAACTCGATTAGAGAGCAGCTCCATTGATTCCTAAATTCTAAAGAGCACTTGGTTCATGTTTTAGCCAGCGGTTGTGTTTGTTACAAATGGAGCTTGGCTCCTAGTCGGCTAGAGCGTCACCCGGTCAGCTTGCTAAGTTTGTGGCAGCACCGGGAGGTTTGTAACCACCTCTTGTAGCGATTAAAATCACCCCTCATCTTAAGAGTTCACTCTCTTGAATTGAGAACGAGGTAGGGTTGCAAATTCCTAAGCCTTAGTGGTATACCTCAACAACATGGACATAGGCAAGCCTTGGTGGCGAGCTACACCATGGGATAAATCCTTATGTCATCTTGTGTTTGTGTTGCTACACTTGTATTCTTGTTGTTGTTGAGGTGATCTCTAGAGTTTAAGGCCAATCTACTTGTGTCACCACTTTTAGCTATCGATCTGTGATCTACTACTCTGCAGGAAGTTAAGAAATTTACCTAATCTAAATTTCATTGGGTAGATTTTGAACTGTGGACTAATCTCTCCTGTAGGTGCGGTAGTGCCGCGCTCACAAAGCGGCAGTGCCGTGGATGAATTTGACTTCGGTCTAAGTTGATTTTTTATAGGCCTATTCACCCCCCTCTAGGCGTTCCAGTGATCCTACAAGTGGTATCAGAGCAGGCTACCTCGTGTGCGCTTCACCGCGTGAGGTATGGAGCCCAGGGGAGGATCTGGTGTTGTGAAGCCCATCAACGTCGATCCAGAGGACGTTGGGTTGCATGACACCGACAATAGTGAGCTTAGTGCCTCTACAGCGAGCAACTCCACGCTCCCGTAGCTAGAGGCAACCGATGCCGAAAAAGCTCAAAATGAAGAAGAAAGAAGAAGAAAGGCAGCTAGAAAAGAGAAAAGAGAAGCAAGAGAGAAGAAGGAGCAGCAGCGGTTAGAAGAGAAGAAAGCAAGAAAAGAAGAAAGAAGACTTAAGAGAGAAGCTAGAAGAAAAAGAAGAGAAGCAAGAAAGAAGAAGGAACAAGAAGCAAAAGCCTCCAATTCATCTTCAAGTGAGCTATCTAGCAGCTCCGAAGATGGTGATGATGATGAGTCCTACCAAGTGCATAGCAAGAAGGACAAGAAAGGAAAAGGCAAGAAGAATGACGATAACAAATATGCTACCGTATCCTTTAACTATTCTTCTATGTCTATGACTAACCATGATTGCAAGTCTTTCATCAATGTGCCCACGGGCAAGTTACCTCATTTCGATGGGACTAACTTTGTCAAGTGGAAGCACTTGATGAGAGCCTATCTTATAGGTCTTCATCTTAGCATTTGGAAGGTTGTTTGCAATGAATTTGAGCCACCGGTTGATCCCAAGAATCCAACCATGAAAGAAATGAGAATCATCCACCTCAACAGTCAAGCCACCAGTGTGCTACTCAATGCCTTGAATGGTGATGAGTACAATAGAGTGATTGGTGTGGATGTTGCCAAACAAATTTGAGATACTTTGCATCTTGCACATGAAGGAGTTGACAAAGTGAGAAAGGTAAGAATTGATTTGTTGATGTACAAGCTCAACCGATTTGTTATCTTGGATGGATAAGGGCCACAAGAGATGTTTGATAGGTTGATGACCATGGTGGGCAAGATTAGAGGCTATGGTTGTGATGAGCTAGATGATCACAAAGTTTTCAAAATTATGTTGGAAGCTTATTCACCCAGAAATGAGACCGTAGTAACTCTAATTAGAGACAAGAAGAAGTTTGAGTACTTCACACCAAATGATTTACTTGGGAGGATCTTGACCTTTAACATGTAAAGAGAAGAAGCAAATGAGAGAAAGAAGCTTGGAGAATTGCAAGAAAAGCTAGAAGGCATCAAGATCAACAAGGATATAGCTCTCAAGGCCAACAAATCAAGCAAGCAAGGCTCTACAAGCAAGTCCAAGAGCAACAAGCAAGCTTCAATTAGCAAGCACAAAGCAATCAAGCAAGTTCAAGAAAGAGTAGAGACCACCTCATCCTCTAGTGAGAGTGAACATGATGATGACCAATATGAGAAAGTGGATGATGTTGCTCTCTTTATGAGGAGGTATCACAAGGGGCTAAAGAAGCAAGGCTAAGGTAGTGAAGAGAAGCTTCCCAAACAAGAAAAAGATGACATGCTACAATTGTGGAAGCACCGATCACTTCATTGTAAAGTGTCCATATGAGATCAATGACAACAAATACAAGAAGGACAACAAAGAGGAGAAGGCCGACCGTAGAAAGAGCAAGAAAAACATGGGAGAAGCTCACATTGGGCATGAATGGGATTCATCTATTGAAAGCTCAAGTGAAGAAGATGAGAAAGTTGCAACCATTGCTATCCATGAGCCATCTTCTTCACTAAGACTCTTCACCAATATGTCCGATGATGACTACTACTCCCCTAACATTTGTCTTATGACAAAGGGTGAGAAGGTAAAATCTAAATCCAAGGCCAAAGCTCCTCCACCTCCACCTTCTAGTGATATCTCTAGTAGTGATAGCTCTAGTGACGATGAATCTAGTGATGAAGAAATAAACATGATAACTAAAAATTTGGATAGAAAGACCAAATTATTCATCACTAAGATAATGGAGGATCTAGAGAGTGTCCAAGCTGAGCTAGAATCTAGAGAGGAAACTCTTATCCAACAAGAGGATCTCTACATTGCTAGCAAGGAAGCTCTTGCATTAGAGAGAAGTGAGGTGGAATCCTTGCGCAAGGCCTTGGTCAAAGAACAAGGGGACCATGCTATCACAAAGAAAGAAAATATTGCTCTCAAGAAAAAGTATTGTGACTTAGATGAAAAGCACAAAGAACTTGAGCTGCAATATAACATTCTTTGGGATAGCAACTCACATCCCTCTAAGGCAAAGGATGCCTCTACTACCTCCACTAGTCAAGGTTGTGGAAAATGTTATAATATTAATTTGAATACTTATTCCACTAACCTTGCAAAGATGGAGGCAATGAGAAAAGAAATTGCTAGACTCATTAAGATCATTGGCAAGGGCTACTTGAGTGGTAAGGCTCAAGTAAGTGACAAGAAGGCAAATGATTCAAAAGTGCCTCAATTCAAGCAAGGGAGACACCCCTCAATCAAGCATAGGCTTGGGCACACTGTAGGAGCCAAGACAAATGGAAGAAAAATCATAAATGGCTATGAGTGTGTCAAGTTTGAGAGGAAGGAAAGAGTTGGTACAGATCAGCCTGCACAGACAGCGGCAGTGCCGCACCGTGGTAGTGCCGTAGTGAAGGCCGACTGTGCCGCTGCCCACAAAAAGGGGAAGGCTACCAATCTGCTCCTAATCAAACTAAGCCCAAGAAGAAGGTGTTCTAGCAGAAATAGGTTCAGCAGAAGCCAAAGGAATCAGTGTGGGGCACTATGAACAAGTATGCATACCAACCAAAGTTTCAATCACCTCGACAAAGCTTGACTTCGTGTTTTGTTTTAAGGAACAACAACAGTGGAAAAGTGGTTGCCAAATATGTTGGAAAGGAAGACAACACATATAGGAATACTTCTATTTGGCTTCCTAAATTTCTTGTGACTAATATGCAAGGCCCCAAGTCAAATTGGGGACCTAAATCAAGCAATTAAATCTATTTTGTAGGCATACTCCTTCGGTGGATCAAGTTGAGTGCTTGATAGTGAATGTACAAATCATATGACCAGAGAAAGGAGTATGTTCTCATCATATACCCTGAGGATGGACTCAAATGAAAATATTCTCTTTGGAGACAACTCTAAGGGAGATGTGATTAGTCTCGGTAAAGTTGCTATAACCCTTGAGCATTCAATTACAAATGTCTTACATGTTGATTCATTAGGTTACAATTTGTTGCCCGTCTCTCAATTATGTGAGATGGGCTTCAATTGTCTCTTTACGGATAAGGGTGTAGAAGTCTTTAGAAGGGAGGATTCCTCTATTGTCTTTATGAGTTATTTAAAGAACAAGCTTTACCTAGTTGATTTCAACAAAAGTAAAGCTAATCTTGAGACTTGTTTAGTGGAAAAATCTAGCATGGGGTGGCTTTGGTATCGCTGACTAGCCCATGTTGGGATGAGGAACTTGGCCAAACTTCAAAAGGACGAACACATCCTTGTGCTAACAAATGTTCACTTTTAGAAAGATAGGATATGTAGCGCTTGTCAAGCCAGAAAGCAAGTTGGCGTACCTCACCCACCAAAGAGCATCATGACCACGACGCAACTATTGGAGCTCATACACATGGATCTCTTTGGACCGATCGCTATCGACAAAATATGGTTGGCAGTCTACCTAGGGGTATGCCCAAGGTAGTAGATTATCAGCAGACAGATGTGTAAGCTACAAATAAGATGGTGATGTAAGATAGACACGAGATTTTATCCAGGTTCGGCCGCCGTAATGGCGTAATACCACGTCCTGCGTCTGATTGTATTGTTGTATGTCAATGAGAGATGTTTTTTAGAGGGGTCCCCTACCCGCCTTATATAGTCTGGGGAGCAGGGTTACAAATCTGGAAACTAATCCTAATCGGTTACAATTGCCATAGGTGGCCAGATAAGGATTCCTATTCTAACCGACCAGGATCTTGCTTGATTTCCAAGTCTGTCTTGACTCCTTGCGTGGGACTCTGAACAGATTAGCCGAGCTGCGCATCGTCTTCTAGTGGATCGGACCCCTTGGACTAGGCCGGCCCAAGCCTAGCCGTAAGGGTATAGGGATTAATACCCCCACAGCTAGTCCCCGAGCATCATGTATTATGTTGCGACACGCCGTTTGATCTTCTTCGGCTAATGCAGTCTGTCTTCATGTCATCTCCAACTGGCTGAAACATCGACCAAGCAAATATGCTAGTATTCTGGTCCACACAGAGAGCAATAAACCACGATTATGGCCAAAAATTCTGGTTGTCCGAAGAATGCATGGCGCTCTAAAAGAAAAAAGAAAAAGATTTCTTTCCTGATCAAGTGTGCCCACTTGTATTTCTAAAAAGAAATGTAAGTGACCCTTGTACAGTAGTTGTTATGGTCAACAGTCAGAGCGTAGGGGTCGATAAAATAAACACATTCACCGCAAGGTAAAGTGTGCCCACTTAGTCCCTGAGCCTAGTAGTAGGTGACACAGGCACATGGTGCCAGGGTCTAAAAAGAATTCCCATTTAAGTTGAAAATCCAATCATAATACAAGTGATACGAGATGCACCGGCAGGTGCATCGTACCGATGTAGTCCTCGAGCTTACTGGAAGGCAAAGTATAAGCCTTGTAGCAAGGTCTAAATAAATGCCTCTCGACTGTATGTGAGTACAAATCACATGTAGCCGAGGAGAGCGGTCTCCGAGCAGTGGTCGGGATAGTTCCCGAGCATGATAGTGGTCGGAAAAGTCCTCGAGCATGGTAGTGGTCGAAACAGACCCCGATCACGGTAGTGGTCTGGACAGTCCCCGAGCACGGTAGTGGTCTGGCAGTCCTCGAGCACAAGAGGTGCGGCGAAAAACCAAATGCCACTTGTACTATTATTTTGTGTATTTATTTATTTACTTGCTCTATCAAGTCCAATCTAACATGTCTGGTCAAAAAAGTAGATGAGTATAGCACATCATACTGCCTTCTTGTCTTTTCAAGCAAACTGCTACGTGGCACCTGTAAGTAGGTGCATCAGCGTGGGCCCTCTCACACTGGTAACGAAGAGGCGCATACACTAGTAACGAAGAGGTGCATATATTGGCATAGATCTCGAGGCTATGAAAATAACCGTCTGTGGCGCGTGCGCACGTCTCCCAATAATCTTAGGCAGATGAAATGGTAGAACTCTTGGTTAAATACAGTATAGAATTGGAAGTTACTTTTTACTGAACCCCATTACCATTTGCAGCCGCAGCCTTCTTCCTCCTCTTGCTAACCCTAATACCTCTGAAATCACCACTAATCAATCCTCCATGGTTTCCTCGTTCATCAGCAAGGCTAGATTCATGGCGAAAAGTGACGCATAGAAGAAAGTAGGAGTCATGGCGGAGGAGTGGTGGAAATCGAGAAGCAACGGGCAGACCATTGAAGACCTCGTCGCCATGGGAGTACTCCACAACAAGGAGCTCATAGGATGGCATGCACCGGAGGGCGAAGGGTACCCCGATCCACAACCAGGTGAGATCGTGGTGTTCGAAGACTTCTTTAAATGGGGTTTTGGGATTCCAGTACATCCTTTCCTTTAGGGTCTCTATCTGTACTACGAGATTGGGATTTGCAATCTGCATCCCAACTCGATTCTCCTTGTCTCCACCTTCATTCATCTTTGCGAAGCATATGGCGGCTTCTAGCCCCATTTTGACTTCTTTCGCCATCTTTTCTGTCTATGGAAGAAAGGAAGCGATGGCTCAAAGATAGCCGAAGGTGTGTACCTCAACCTCCATGATGGGATGAAGGCCTAGTACCTACAATCTGCCCTTAGAACACGTCTCTTGACGACTGGTACAAGAAATGGTTCTACATCCCCGAAGAGCTGAACACGATCACACTGTGCGACGTGGGGTTCATTCCAGAGAAGAAGATAAGCTGGTCAGAGAAGTCCGAGCACCTAGAACAGATTTCAGAAATACTTAGGATGATCCCATGGAAGAAACTAGATGGTCCGAGCATGGCTAGGAGCTTCATCAGCTGACGGATCTAGCCCTGCTAGAGGAGGGTACATCCTGGCTACGAGTACCAAGGTAGCGTAGACCCGATGAGGATGAGGCAGGAGGCGCTTGACAAGATCAAAGTCAAGGCTAGAATTGGAGAGCTATTTAACTTAGCTGATCCAAATTATGTCAGATTGAGCGACATCGAGCATGCTTTCAAGCTTGCCCAACCTTCCCCAAAGGTAACTCATCTTGCCTTGTACCCATAGTCTTATATTGTAATAGGAACTTACTGTATTATCTCCTATTTGTTTCCTAGATTAATGGTCAGGATAGAGCAACAGTGTTTGTGTCGCCACCCCCTGGCATAGATTGGCCGCAAGTTGTCGACCCAACCGCCTAGACCAGCGCCGGGGTCAAAGACATCGACTAGGCCATGCTCGGAGTTGGAGAGGAGGCAGCGGCCAAAGCTGCTGGTAAGCGACCAACGGCCAGTAAGCATCATTAGGCGATCTTTACTCTATTGGACGATGACAGAGGAGGGAGAGGATGCAGACATCTTTCGACTTGTCCCATGAAAGAGGAAGAGGCAACTGGAGTCGATGGAGCAAGGTGGCTCCTCTGTGCTGGTGGGACCCACATTGTCGACCACTGTAGCGTGAAGGACAAGCGGCGGAGGGGTCAAGCACCAAGCCCCAGTGTCGGTGCTGGATGTAGAGGGAGACCAAGTGTCACCCGCACAGCACGTGGAGCAAACATGGCCGAAGAGACGTGCCTTTGCCACATCATTCCGTGCTTCCAACATGTAAGTATTTGTAACTTTGATGTAAGCTTGCAATTTGCATTGATTACGGTTGCCTTCTGAACTTATCTCAGATATACTAGTTCAGCGTCCACCGAAAATCTGGACCAACTAGCCAGGAGCGGCATGGCTTCACCATCAATTTCAGAGAAGACTGCCCAACAGCCGGACATGGAGGAACCCATAGCTGAAGGTCCGTCAGAGCCCTAGCGCACAAGCAGTTAGACAATAGTCCCTGAGCAGGGGGTCAAGGGAAGAGCTGAGCAAAGCACAAGTGCTCTGAGCACTAACCCTACTGAGGGCAACACCTCAGCACCAAGGGAAACGGAACAAACCGAGGAGCAGCGGTCGGAGGTGATAGCACAGAGCACGTTTATCGATGTTGCAGCCTGTGGGAAGGCCATAGTGATCGCAGAAGCTGCTAACTCCAGACCAGCACCGATACCCGAAGAAGAGGCTGAAGAGGATGAAGTAGAGGAGGTCCTGGGCCATCCACAGGACAAGTGACAGCATGTATATGTGTCACACTGGCAGAACGACCAATGGGTTGTTCATGAGGAAATCCTAGAGGTCGAAGAGACCAAGAAAGTTGAACGAGCAGCGAAACAACTGGTGATGGAGGTCCAGGTATGCTTTGCTTCACCACCTGATCTTGCTGTCTAGTCAAATTTTCTTACTTAGCTTTTTGCACACAGGACTTAATGAAGACCGCAAGGTACCATAAGAAATGCTTCGACCAGATCGAGGGGATCACTGCAAGTAATAAAGAGTTGATGGTAGAAGTGGAACACTTGCGCCACCAACTTGAAGCCGCCAATCATGAGAGGATGGAGCAAGAGTCTCAGAAACAGAACTTGGTCGTCCAGCTCAGTAACAAAGAGCAGGAAAGAATAAGTAAGTAGTCAGTTTATCACAACGAGTGCATGACAAGTGTTGTTGCATTATTGGTAGTAACATCTGTAATGCAGGCTTAGAAGCCGAAGTGGTCCGTCTCTGAGAGGAGAATAGTCATGCGGTCGTGGAGTGTGATCATCTAAATGAGGAAAATAGAAAACTGGCGCATGACCAGTCGTAGCTCTGGGACCACATGACCAAGATGAAGGAGGAACTGAAAAGTAAGCTCTTTGAACCCCTTTGCTCACTTTTGTTGCCCGCCTTATCTTGTCGTGGTATGACATTTTAATAGCTTGTGTGGTTTCCAGTTGTAAAAGTCAACGCCAAGAAGCATCTAGAGGACGTGGTAAAAGACCATGATGGCTGGAAGGCGCAGTGCCAAGAGATCACCAAGGATCAGGACACATGGAAAAACCGTTGCTAGGAGGTGGCAACGGGCATTTTGCCGGTCCTCAACCTCATCGATCCAGCGCTTACAGAGGACGAGCCAAGGATGCCATAGCTTGGACTGGTCGATAGATGCCAAAAGGCATGGGGATGGTTCCAGGAGTTCGTGAAGGAGGCAGGTGAGTACACAGGTGCACATGTGCTAAGCATGGTACGTGCTCACTACCCCTTGATCGATCTCAAGCGCCTAGAAGCTGGATACCCGAAGGAGGTAGATCTAGACAAGGCTGAGGAGCTTTGGATGACCCAGCTGGACTTGTCGGCAAAAATAATCGGCGACATTAACCTATATGGAGGCGGGACAACACCTGTATAGGGTACACCATCAACAAGTCAGCTGGAAGCGTCGTCAGTTTTAAGCCAACCGGTGAAGCCTGCGGTCTTGACCAGCCAGGCATTGGCGGGGCCATCTTCTTCAGCTCGACCAATACAAGAGTCCCCGAGACTCGAGCACGATGCCAGGCCCAGCGAGCAGTAGGTGCCGCGTGCCCCGACCAACCAATAGGATAGGCTATAGCTGTAGAAGAAGATATAGTTGTGTTATTGTAAACTTAGACCTTTTCAGGCAAGCTTGTAATAACGTAACTGTATATTAGCATAAGCTTGTTTGTTTTGTAGAAAATGTATTTAAGCTTGGATCTCATGTTGGTGTAACTAAGTGAGAACATGTTAGCATTCTATTTAGTTGTACCAGTTTAGTCGACACGTCATCTTGACAGGTTTGTATGGCCCTAGTTTGTCCTGTGGTCGGAGTGTGAGGTGTGTAGCCTGTGCACACATAGACGCAGACAAGTCAAACCAGAGGGGACCTACCGATCACCCATAGCGTAGAGAGTAGATCCCATGCACGCGTTGGGAGGAACCGGAGACAGGGCATGCTCCGAAAACCCAGGAAGAAATGGTGGTCGGTTTTGACTGGTTGAGTTAGAATAACAATAGACTTCAAAGTGACACATTAGAGTGGTCGGAGGAATCATAATAGCTTTATTGAATTAAATCGAAAGTATAAGAGGAGTACATATCTTAGCAGTTAAGCATAGAAACGCCTAAGCTTGTCGATGTGCCATGAATTGGGTACGTCTGTACCGTCCAGGTGAGATAACCTGTAAGACGTTGGTCGCATAACCTCCTTGATCATGAAGGGCCCTTCCTATGGGGTTGCGAGTTTGTGGACACCAGCCTAATTCGTCTTCCACTTCAGGACCAAGTCCCCAACCACGAAGAACCGCTCCTTAACATTCTTGTTGTAGTACCTACGCAAAACAACAAGGTATTTGGCTGTACGTACGCAAGAATCAAGTCGCTTCTCTTCTGCACTATTCACTTCTAGCTCCCGTATTTCATTGGCCTTGTCTTCGTCGAAGTTCTCTACCCGTGCTGATCTGAAGGCTATATCTACTGGGAGCACTGCCTCAGCGCCATAAACCATAAAGTATGGTGATACGCCGGTATTGCGACTGGGCTGGGTTCTGAGGCCCTAGACCACTGCTGGTAACTCTTTGAGCCATCTTCTGAGAGCTTTGTCATTTTCTCTGTACATCCTCTTCTTAAGTGCGTCCAAGATCATACCATTTGCCCACTCGACCTATCCATTAGCTCTAGGGTGCACCACCGAGATGTATTTTACTACTATGCTCCTTTCATCGTAGAAGTCCCAAAAAGCATTCCTGGTGAACTAAGTACCTAGATCAGTGATGTTGCTATTGGGTATGGTAAAGCGATGGATGACCTGATTGATGAACATGACAGCCTTTTCTGAAGATGCCTATACCAAAGGCATGTACTCTATCCACTTAGAAAATTTGTCGATCAGCATAAAGACACATGTAAATTTCCCAGGAGCTGGTTTGAAGGGCCCGATCAAATCTAGACCCCAGCATGCGAAGGGCCAAGAGGCTGGTATTGTCTGAATCTCATGTGCTGGTACATGAATTCTCTTGGCAAAGAACTGATAACCCTCACAATGGCGGACTAGCTTCTCTGCATTGGCTACGGCTGACGGCCAATAGAACCCTGCTCAGAAAGCCTTGCTAACCAACGTTCTCGAGGCCGCATGGTTGCCGCAGGAGCTAGAGTGGATTTGGTCTAGGAGATGTTCGCCATCCTCCTGGGTTATACACTTAATCAAGATTTCCTCCTTTGCGTTCTTGCGCCACAATTTGCCATCGACAAGCAAATACTGCTTACTGCGACGCATCAGGCGTTCATTTTTTGTCCGATCGGTGTAACCACTACCATCTGTCAGGTACTTGATGAAAGGTACTCTCCAGTCAGGCTCCTTAGTGGTCGAAGGTGGTTTGATGGTGTTTGACGCTAGAACCGTAGCCACCAAAAGCTGGTCTGGAGGCTTGTCAACCGTGGGATCTTCCTCTTCGATGGAAGGCGTGAGCAGGTCTTGAACAAATATGCCATGTGGGACTTTAGCTCAGGATGATCCTAACTTTGACAACGCATCTGCTGCTTGATTTTTGTCCTAGACCACATGTGTGTACTTGATGTCATAGAACTTGCCTTCCAACTTTCTGATTGATTTGCAATATGTGTCCATCTTTTCGCTAGTCGTATCCCAGTCCTTATTGAGTTGGTTGATGACCAGAGCCGAGTCTCCATAGACATAGAGATGTTTGACGCTGAGCTCGACCACGATGCACAGACCATGTAGGCATGCTTCGTACTCGGTGGCGTTGTTAGACACCGAAAAATAGATCCTAAGAACATATCGGAGCTGCTCTTTGGATGGAGACACGAAAAGGACTCCTGCTCCTACGCCATTGATGTTGAGAGAGCCGTCGAAGTACATCTTCCAATACTCCTCGGGCCCCTGAGAAGCAGTTATGCTTAAGTCTATCCACTCGATGATGAAATCGACAAGTGCCTGAGACTTGATCGTAGTACGGCTTGCAAATTCCAAGGAGAAAGGGCATAGCTCCATTGCCCATTTGATGATGCGCCCATTTGCATCCTTGTTGCGAATGATGTCTTCCAGAGGGTACTCGGTCATGACCACCACACGATATCCATCGAAGTAATGTTTCAACTTTTGGGATGTTATCAGTATGGCGTAGATTAGTTTCTGAATCTGTGGGTACCTGGTCTTGGATTCATTGAGTACCTCACTGATAAAATAGATTGGTTGCTGTACCTTGTAGATATGGCTAGGCTCATCATGCTTGACCACCATGGTAGTGGAGACCACTCGATTAGTTGCCACAATGTAAAGCAAGAGGGTTTCGTCTTCTCTAGGAGCAGTGAGGACTGGAGGTGATGTAAGGAATTGTTTCAGCTGTGTGAAGGCAGCGTCTGCTTCCTCCGACCACTCAAACTTCTCGGATGCTTTGAGCAGCTTAAAAAATAGTAGTCCTTTTTCGCCTAATCTTGATATGAAACGGCTAAGGGCAGCCATGCATCTGGTAAGCTTCTGAACATCCTTCACCTTTTTGGGTGGCTTCATATCCAAGACAGCTTTGACTTTCTCCGGGTTAGGGCGTATGCCATCATGACTGACGATGTTGCTAAGCAGTATACCAGAAGGAACACCAAAGATGCACTTCTTTGGGTTTAATTTTCATTGGAATGTGTTAAGGGTTGTAAAGGTACGTTGGAGGTCATCGACAAGGGTGTATGCTTCCTTGGTTTTAACAACTACGTCGTCAACATAAGCCCCAACGAGGTCATCTTTTATCTCGTCATTGAGGTAGGCCTGTATGGCGCGTTGGTAGGTAGCCCCAGCATTCTCGAGCCCGAACGACATGGTCGTGTAGTAGTAAGCGCCGAAGGGCATGATGAAGGATGTCTTGATCTGGTCGTCCTTTTTGAGAGTGATCTGGTGATAACTAGAGTAGCAATCGAGAAACGGCAGCAGCTCACAACTGGTAGTTGAATCTACGACCTCGTCTATGCGAGGTAAGCCAAAGGGGTCTTTAGGGCAGTGTTTGTTGAGATTAGTGTAATCAACGCACATTCTCCATTCATTATTCTTTTTGCGTACAAGAACCGGGTTGGCTAACCACTCCGGATGATACACTTATTTAATAAATCCGGCTACCAAAAGCCATGTAACTTCTACCCTAATAGCCTCCTTTTTGTCATGAGTGAACTGTTGTAGCTTTTGCTTGATAGGTTTGGCCTTGCCGTCGACATTTAAGGAGTGCTCGATCAAGTTCCGAGGTACACTAGGCATGTTAGTGGGTTTCCATGCAAACACACTCATGTTGCTCCTCAAGAACCTGACGAGCGCGTCTTCCTATTTAGGATCTAGGTTGGCCCCGATAAGGGCCATTTTGCTGGGATCACCATCAACCAGCTGGATCGCTTTGTGCTCCTTGGACTTGATGTCTTGCGTGGAGCCTCGAGCTCTGGGATCTCCAGGTGGTCGGCTGAGGTCTTCTTGGCATCGAGCATGGTCTCAGCC